>NC_134738.1:11596250-12303125 GCF_049634645.1 Pelodiscus sinensis | reverse complement strand
ATACCGGACACACTTGACTTTACATCACTATCGACATGACATCTGATTTAGAAAATACCCGACATTTCTACTTTCTCAATTTGTTTCCCAGACAGAAAGCTCAAAACTGGACTGTCCGGTTCAAAACTGGACACCTGGCAACCCTAGCTGTGTTCTGCCATGAAACCCTGGTGAGAGAGAGCTAGGAAGGCTGAGTGGAGGGAGGGGTTTGGCCCATGAAATGAGCAGGCCCAATTCAAGAACAAAAGCACTAACAAGAGGCTCTCTTGGTCTCAGGACAATAGACCTCTTAGTGCGGGGGAAGGCCATAAAAGCACAGAACCTCTCAATGGAAAGTAGGATGGGGCCATTAGCTGCAGCTCTCCTTTTCAGAATGAAAGGGGAAATGCTCAGCCTCAGGAAAGTAAAGGGATTTTCATTCACATTTCAGACCCCATTGTGCACCTCCGGAGGCCACCGCTGCACAATGGCCAAGTGTGAGCGCACACATCCAGAAGGACACACACACAGGTGTGCACACACACTCACACATAGACATACACACGCATGGGTGCACACATGGACACACACACACACAAACGGACATACAAACACAAACACAAATGGACACAGGCACACACACAGACACACACACAAACAAACACCCGGACGCACACACATGAACACACACACACAGACACACACTTACGGACACACACGCGCTCAGCCAAGAAAAAGACATTTCACCGGAAAAAGAAAACCACCTCCACAAGAGACACACAACACAACTCTCCCGAGTGATGCTTTCCCAATGATGTGCACATGCAGACACGTTCTTTCTGTTTATGTAGCTGTGAGCCCCCGCGTGGTATTCTATTGTGCCTTGCTGGTTTGCACCTCTGCTACTCAGACACCAGGTTAACACACGTCGGCCCCTTCTCCTGCAAAGCCCCAATTCCTTTCCCATGAAGAATGCAGATTCGGTGACAGCAAACTATTTTGGGAACTGGAGTCAGATCCACCAAATTGTTTTGGCAGCAAAACACCTTAAAATCTGAAAAAAATATTTTACGTTGACCTTTTTTTTAATGTTTTTGTTTTTTGTTTTTTGTTCATATCAACTTTGAGTTTCAAAATGTCATTTCATTGTATTGGGGGAAACTTCCAGATGTTTAAAAATGGTCCAGAATCCGAAACATCACTCAAAAGAAAACATGTCACACAGCTTGATATTTCATTCTTTCTTTTCATTTTTTGATTTGATTTTGATTTTTTTTTAATCGGTTTCAGTTCAACCCGAAACATTTTTTCCTGATTTCCCAGAACTGCCAAGCAGCCCAAACATCCATTATTAGCGCAGCTCTAAATAGGAGGGAGGCCTGAGTGAAATCTGAGTAACACACAGACCTTGTATGCTGCGGGGAGGGTCATGTTTTCTGCTTGTGAAAACGTGCGTAGCTCCATTGGCTTCCGTCAAGCTGCCCAGCTGCGCCGGCAGAGGGTTTGGCTCTTGTGAGTCCCCTGAGTTCTGTGGTACGACACTGGGTTTACTCCAAAATCAGGCTCATTTCCTGGTTTCAACATTTCCTTTGTAAATCATAGAACTGGAAGGGACCTCCGGGGGTCATCAAACCCCGTGTCCTGACTCCATAGCAGGACCAAGAGGGTTGATCTGGCCCACAGAGGCCCTGCCGCCCCTCCCACCCCCAGGCCAATCAGAGCTTGGGGGCGGAGGAAGCGCACAAAGTTTCCTCCACCCTGCCAGGAGCACGTGGCACTTAAAAGTGCCGCATGCTCCTGGCAGGGTGGGAGGAGATTTCACGTGCTCCCCCGCCCCCAAACCCTGATTGGCCCGGGAGCAAGAAGGAGCGCACAAAGTTACCTCCGCCCTATCCCGTCCAGCAAGGAATCTTCGTGCGCTCCTCCGCCCCCCAACCCCTGGGGTTGCCCTGCCAGGAGAATGGGTGCTTAGTAGGAAGGGAAGGGCAAAGAGCAAAGCATCCTGGCCCCGCCCCTTCTGTTTTGGGCCCCACCCCTTCCATGGCGGCCCCAGCCAAAAATTATTGCCCATCCCTGATCTAGATCACCCCTGACAGCTGTCTGTCCAACCTGCTCTTAAATATCTCCAGTATGGAGAGTCCAACCCCTCCCCCTCCCCCAGGCAATTTAAGATTTACAGAGACAATTTTACTCCCTCTCCTTCCACTGAGTAGCAACTGAGTTCAGGGTTTGACCGAGTGGAGCTCACTGGGTTTACTATGCGCAAAGCTACTCTACTAGTAAGCGACTTCAGCACTATTCCGCCATGCCGCCACCCAGGAGCTCTTCCGTCGTCAGGTGGCCAACGGAGCAGAAGATGCGGTAATGCTGACAACTGGGTTGTTTTTCCCTTTCTTGCCACTTAGGAGAACAATTCCGCCAAGTGCGTCTCACCTGGAACAGCGAGCCGAGGTGCCCACCAAGGCGGCGCCAGGGCCCTGATGTGCCGCAATTCTAGCATGAAATTGAGCAGCTGATTGTCTCAGGGAGTGGTAACGAGAAAACATAAGATGTAATTACTCAAGCATGCCGGATCTAATTAGAGGCTGCCCAAGGGTGACTTTGCTGCCTTCACGTGTGCTCGCCAGCCTGAAGGAGGAGAAGAGACACTGTTTCCGCGGCGACGGACAGAGACTCATCCTCCAATGGGGACTGTGAGGAGGAGATGTCCATCTAGCTCGCTAGCAATTTGGGGCGAGCACGGTGTCCTTGTGTGAGCTTATAGAGTGACTAAAGCAACGGGGTCCCCTTCTGGATCAAGGCCTCTCAACATTACCATCGGAGAAACGTTAAAAGACAGGAGGACTGCCGAGCAATTCCAATCTCTCTCCATACACCACCCCAAACAGCAGCTGGATGCTCCTCTTGCCTTCTAGAACTAGGGGTCACCAAGTGAAATGAATCGGCAGCAGGTTTAAAACAAACCAAAGAACATTTTTCTTCACACAGCGCACAGTCAACCTGTGGAACTCCTCGCCAGAGGATGTTGTGCAGGCCGGGACTTTAACAGGGTTCAAAAAAGAACTAGATAAATTCACGGAGGATAGGTCCATCAATACCTATTAGCCAAGATGGGTAGGAATGGTGTCTCTAGCCTCTGTTTATCAGAGGTTGGAAATGGATGACAGGGGTGGATCACTTGATGATTCCCTGTTCTGTTCTTTCCGTCTGGGGCACCTGGCATTGGCCACTGTCAGCAGACAGGACGTTGGGCTAGATGGACCTTTGGTCTGACCCAGTGTGGCCATTCTGATGTTCTTATGTTCTTCAGCAATGCCGCTTTGGTGCAGGGACGAAGGAAGCAGTGATACTGAGGTTCTGAGGTGAGGACTGAAGGTTGTTGGGTTGGGTTAGCTATCGTGAACCCAACACCTTCTAAACCCCTAGACCAGGTGAATTGTGCTAAGGCTCGTGCTACTGTGATTGAGTGTAAGCCTTGCTATGGAACACCTGGCCTTGGCTTCACTAGGGCTGTGTCTACACTGGCGCGATCTTGCGCAAAAACTTGCTGCCTTTATACACTGGCCATGTGTTCTTGCGCACGTCAACTGACGTTCTAATGTATGAAATCAGGACTTCTTGCACCAGAACTCTGACACTCCCACTCAGGAAGAAGCCCTTTTGCGCAACTGTTCTTGCGCAAGAGGCCAGTATAGACAGGCAACATGAATTTCTTGCGCAAGAAAGCCCTATGGTTAAAATGGCCATCAGAGCTTTCTTGCGCAAGAGAGCGTCTACACTGGCACGGATGCTCTTGCGCAAAAGCACATCTGTTGTGGAAAAGCACATGCCAGTGTAGACGCTCTCTTCTGGAAGAGTTTTTGCATAAGAGCTCTTCCTCAAAAGAGTTTTTGCGTGAGAACATGCCAGTGCAGATGTAGCCTAGAGGTTTAGAGGGCATTGGAGGGCACCAGATAATACCACATCTTTCAGGCCTAGTCACCACAGCTGTTGGTTAGAGTCCATGTACCCAAGCGGGCATCAAGCTACCTAGTTCCTATAACACAAGCCGCCTGGGTAATTACTTGGATGGGCTGGTGTATTTTCACTGCTTCTGGTACCCGAGCAGGCAGAGTAAAGCCAGGCCAGGTAGGTCTCTGCAAGCTGCACACAACCCCTGCAGCCGCAGTGCGGCCACATCTAGGCAATGCTGCAACAGAGACTTCCCAATGGGTATCGGCTCTTGCCAGCTCCTGCTCCCAAGCAACAGAAAGTCTCCAGGACCAATGGGATCAGAAAGGGCCAAGGTCGGAGCCATGAATTGTGGGTTTGGATGTTGAAGTCTCAGATCCTTGCCAGCCCGTGTAGTTCTGGTTCTGTTCCTCGATTCGATTCAAAAGCAGAAGGGTCTGGTTCCTGGTTGGTTCTGGCTGAGTTCTCCTGATGACTTCAATCCAAGATGGGGGAAATCCCCAAACGCGGCTCCTCTCTTCGGGCGGCACCTGGTGGGGTCAAGATCCCAACAGAAACTCTTGGCAATGTTTCCGTGTCCTGGGACCTGAGCGCTGGCCCCAACTCGGCTTCGGACATCACCTTCATCTTCAGCTAGATCCAGCCCTCACCCCGCTCCCATAGCCCATCTCCAGCAGGGTTAGAGAGCTGTGTGCGCGCAGGGGGGCGTATGCCGTAAACCCACAGCCTGTCTGGAGATTGATGGACACGGTCAGGCCTCACCCAAAACAACAAGCCTCTGTGTAAAGCCAACCCGGGGAAAAACTGGGGGGCAGGGGAAAGCATGAGGCTGTTCAGGAACCCTGGAGACTTCTGGGTAGTGGAGATGCTTCAGGGCTGGGTAACAGAGAATACAGTAAAAAAACAACAAAATGGTCTGGTAGCACTTTATAGACAAAGAAAACATGTCAATGGATCATGAGCTTTCGTGGGCACAGCCCACTTCTTCAGATGACCGGAGTTATGAGTTTGGGATGTGAACACTCGAAATAAATAGGAGAGGGGAAGGGGAGGGGGGAGAAAAAGGGAGGGGATGGGAGACAGAGCAGCAGTAAGTTTCTGGAGAATAGGTACTTAAGCCTAAGCAGATAAAAATCAAAGTGTTGGGCAGGGTCAAGAGGATTCTGGGTAATAAAGATTTTGGCTCAAGAGGTCCCCTTGCAAACAGCACCCTTCACTAGGCAATTCTCCCTTCCCGAGGCCGCTGGCCAAGCCCCCGCTGAGGTCCTACCTGAACAGAGGTGCACGTTGTGATCACACTGGTGTCGTAGATGGTGTTGCTGTCGTTGATGTCATCTGGCAAAGCGGGGCTCTTTTCTGTCTTCGGGGGCACGGTGACCGGCGGCGAGGGGTTTTTGGGGGGCAGGTTGACGTCTGTGCCGTTGCCAAAGGCCTGAATGGCGTTTCCTGGGAGCGAGAGGAGAGACGGCGGTTTCACTCGCTATGTCTATGCAGAGCACACATGGGGCGCAACAGCCGTCGTGAAAATGCGGGGCGCCCCCCACCGATCTGGAACAGCTTTCCAAACATTAGGAAGGGATTAACGGTCACCAGCTCCCCCTCCGCACGAGACAGGTCAGCACAGTCCCCATTTTACAGATGGAGAAACTGAGGCACCCCAAGGGGAGGCAGCTTCCCCGGGACCAAGCAGCAAGTTGGCAGTGGGGCTTGGTGGATGCGACAGCCTTATGTCAACCCACTGCCAACATTACTGCCTTATTCTGGGAACGGGACCCAGGAGTCCTGCCTCCCTCACTACTGTGCTAATCACTAGACAACAAACCCTTCCGACGGCAAGGGTTAGAATGGGGGGGGGGGCTGCTGAACCACTGAAAAATCAGTCGGGGGCTGCACAAAAGTGAGAAGAAGACAAAAAACCACCCAGCTGAGAAGCAGAAAGACACTTCTCACCTTCCCCTCACAAGCCAGAGCCTAGGAGGGTCCAGGCTAGTAGATTTGATGGGACCCACCGTGCCCTGGAGTGGGGCCAGAAATGAGGAGTTCAGTGTGTGGAAGGAGCTGCCGGGAAGGGGGTTTGGGGTGTGGGCGGGAGGATGCAAGAGTGAGTGGAGGGTGGTGGGTCTGGGAGAGTGGGAGGGTGCAGGAGCAGGCTGGGGATGGGAGTGGTGGGAGGGAGGGAGGTAGGGGGCAGGAGCGGAGTGGGGGTGCAGGGTCTGGGTGGGAGGATGCAGGAGTGGGCCGGGGGTAGGAGGGGTGGGCGGGAGGTAGGGGGCAGGAGCGGAGTGGGGGTGCAGGGTCCGGGTGGGTTGGTGGGTGTGGGAGGGTGCAGGAGCGGGCTGGGGATGGGAGGAGTGGGCGGAAGGTTGGGTGCAGGCACGGAGTGGGGGTGCAGGGTCCGGGTGGGAGGGGACTGCTGGGGAGGGGAGCCCCAGGCCATGGGGGTCAGATCCAGGCAAGCTGGGGGCCGGATCCAGCCCCCAGGCCGTAGGTTCCCCACCCCTGGATTAGAACCTAGCAGTCCTGACAGCCAGTTCTCAGCTCTAACCACTAGCAACGCTGTTCCGGGGCGGCGCCCAGCTAGCTCTATCAAGCTCCATGGTCACCAGGGAGGGGGCTGGAGGCTCAGATAACGACTGGAAAAGCCTCTGCCACTCCCTGCCCAGACTCTCCCGCCAGGGGACCAGGGGACCAGACAGCCGCCGGGGCTCTGGGACCAGCCTCCTCCTCGGGACGGGTCTGCTTGGAGCAGGCGTCCCACTCCGAGAAGCAGGCCGAGGCCGAGAGAACCAGGAGACCCTCGCTGGCACTGGGCCGCTGGGGGAGGGCGGCTGAGCAGGCATCAAGCGAGTCATTTCTCTTCCTGTCAGGCTGTCATCTCTCATTCAGACGCTTCTTCCTTCCCCGCCTCCCCCACACACGCTCTCCTCCCCCGCCTTCCTGCCCAGTCGCTGCTCCTCTCAGGCCCTCAGGATCCCACGTCCTCCCTCGGAGGGATGGAAAATCCCGTTTCATCCGTTCACCAGTTAAACGTGGGGCAGGCCGTGGGCAGGCGACTGCTCCCAGGCCCCGGTTAACCTGGTAAGCATCCCCCGGTCAGAGTGAACCGGCTACCCGGTCACATCCCTTCTCCCTCCAGCCCTCCTTTCCGCCCCGACCGCCTTGCCTTGGGACCCAGCCTGTCGCGTGTTGAAGTAGCCATGACACTGCCCCTGTGAGTAAAAGTGGCTTTCTCTCCTTAGCCCCCTCCCCCAGCCCCCAGCCCGTTTCTCAACTATCACTAAATCCCACCCTAAAACAGGCAAGTCTTGTGAGCGCTCATCTCGAGAGGGGTCCCCCTCCCAGCCCCGCGGCCCTCAAACCCCCATCATCCTCCCTGAGCCCAGGGAAGGCGAGGAAGGGCAGCGGGGGTAGGACTGGGGGGGCTGACTCACACCCCTCCCCCCGGCTCGCAGTAGTAATAGCAGACACCCAAGGCCTGCACAGCAAAAATGTTTCCAGCTCCCCTGATGGAGGGGACTCTGTGTGGGGCATTGACACTTCTCACGGATCTCCTGGGACCGGGACGGTCCTGGCTTTCTCCCCTCCCCTTCCAGCCCAGGTCAGTGGCTTTCCCATGCGGAAGATTGGGGCTGGCTTTTCTGTTGCTGCCACAGTCATTTCCCCTCCTCCCGCCACTTATTCCCTTTTTCTCTTTCTTCCTTCCCCATCACCTCCCACCTCCTCGGCTCCCTCTCCTCCTTCGTCCCTCCCTGCCCGTTGCTATACCCAGTCTCTTCCCCCAAGTTCAGCATCCCTGTGCCCTTTGTCAGGTGACTTCTTCTTGCCCATAACCCTTCTCATCAGCCCTACGTGCATTGTGGGTAAAGCACACACGCGGCAGAAGTTTCCAGCTCATCCACACAGTGTACTGGAACCAGAAAGTGGTCAGCCCCATGGATCAAAGCCACAGAGATCAAGGGGCTGTCCTTCCCTTCTACCCACCTTTCTCTCTCCACCTTCCCCCGTGTGTCCGCGTGGCTCAGAGCAAAGGGAGGGGAAATGCCAAATCACAGAATCCTAGAATCCCAGGGCTGGAAGAGACCTCAGGAGATTCCTCAGGTAAGATTTCCTGATGGGCGAATGAGCTATTTCTCGGGGTTGGGAAGTTTGGGGGCTGGAGAGGGTCGGGGTGTTTTTCAAGATCATGCCAAAGGCTGGGTGAGTAGATTCAAAGTCTGAGTTAGTAGCACTTAGATTCCTAGAATCCCAAGGCTGGCCGAGTCCTCAGGAGGTCGTCAGGTCCAACCCCCTGCTCAAAGCAGGATCAATCCCAACTCAATCATCCCAGCCAGGGCTTTGTCAAGCTGAGACTTAAAAACCTCTAGGGATGGAGATTCCACCCCCTCCCTAGGGAACCCATCCCAGCGCTTCCCCACCCTCCTAGGGAAATAGTTTTTCCTAATCTCCAACCTAGACCTCCCCCACTACAACTTGAGACCATTGCTCTTCGTTCTGCCATCTGCCACCACTGAGAACAGCCTCTCTCCATCCTCTCTGGACCCGCCCCCCCCACCCTTCAGGTAGTTAAAGGTTGCTATCAAATCCCTCACACACTCTCTCTCTCTCTCTCTTCTCTTCTGTAGACTAAATAAGCCCAAATCCCTCAGCCTCTCCTCGCAAGCAAGAGAGTAGAAGAGTTAGGTAGAGTTGCCAACATGCATGATTTGAGTGTGAGTTTCACAACGCTCGGTGTTTTATTTAAAACCCAGAGCCTACAACAAGTGACTACATGAGAATCTCACTTCTGTGCAAATGAAAGCTACGACTCTAGCCCTCCCGGTGTGACAATCCCTACGCAGCCCGTCAAGATACATATAACATTTATAAAGTCAGCGTAGTGCTCTTTGAATATTCCATGTCTCTACCGCATCTGTCACAGCGGGTTACAGAGATAAGCTTGGAAACATGACCCGAGTATACCTTAAAGGCTCAGAAACAAGAAGGCAAAGAACAAAAAGCCTCAAAGTTGTGGGAGCGTGGGGGTCCGTCTCACGCGTATTACGATTATTTCATGATTTGTGGGGCTCTGGCTCGGGAGGTTTGGGGCTGGCAGTCCTGGTAATAGGAGCTGAAATTGATGAGAGCTGTGGAACTCGGAGGTCACAGGGCTGGAAGGAATTATCCCTGGAGTGGAGACAGGGATCAAGGCTGAGGGATACAGGACACAGGAAGGAGAAGACCTGGCTCTCTGTAGAGTATCAATGGCACGCTGCAACCACGGCAGCTTAACTGAGCTGCATGAGGAGGTGGGGAATGAGTGCTAGTGGGACTCTAGCCAGGTAGCTAAAATGTAGCTTTATACGGTGTCGTGTGTCTCAGTGTTCCTCACCAGCCATCTTTTCTGATTTGCAGAAAGGAACAGCTTCATGCTGTTGGTAAAAATGCATTAAGCAGGCTATTGCGGGAGGCTGCAGTGGAGGGGGGGGGTATTTAATCTTAAAGCAGGATTAGATCAAAAGGGTCTATTTGTCCTTCTTTTACCATTAGGATTTTTTTGTTTTTTTAATGTAAGAGTAAGAATGGGTTTTGGACCAGTTCTGTTTTGAGAGAAGCCACGATGTAATTTTTGCTCTTGTGAGTGCAGCATGAGGACTGTGTCTGAGAAGATAAGTAGGAAGACCATCACTGGACCAGACGGTCTAGGGAGACAGATGTAATGGCACCAGGAGATTGCTGTACATCTCTGGTGAGATGCGGATGAAGGGCAGATTGACGACTCTAAAAGATAAGGCAAGCGCCCATTAATTGGGACAAGGGAGCTGTGACGTGAGAAGAACTTGAGAAAACAAGTACTCGTCAAACGGCGATGGATTACCGCATGACGGTGCAAAACTTACTGATCCTAATGAAGGAAAAATGCTTCAGCCATCTGAAGAAGTAGGCCGTGTCCACGAAAGCTCATGATCCCATCAATGTGTTGTGTTAGTCTTTAAGGTGCTGCTAGACTATTTGTGGTTTTTAAGTCTTTCCTGCTGTAAAAGAGGCTGCTTTGCCATGGCTCTTTGGATCCGTCTTGCCAAGATTCGGGAGCATCAATCGGGACCAACAGAACCGACTCCTCCCTGTCCGTGATCAATCTGGTTGGCTGCCAGAAGGATCGGTACTCGTGAAGCACGTTCCCCTCTAGGGACTGGTCCACAAAGAGGAAAATAACCTCTTCTCAGCTGGCTGGGGTCTATTTTGTGGCATTAAAGGCCCTGGGTTCAAATCGTGCTAGCTCATGGCGGAAACAGCATGGGGAAGCTATAATTAAAGCCTGTGTCATGAGGGAGATGCCTAGATAACCTTAACTCTGCCCAATGCCCTTCCCCAGCATGGAATCCTCAGGGTATATTTGTAAGGGGAAGTTGAAGAGTAAATGAAAATATGCAGTTTTCTTCAATTGCATAATGTGTCCTACATAACGCTGTACAAAATGTGGGTGGCTGTTCAGGTCTGGACTGAGGTGCATTGGTACAGTTGGGGAGGAGGAAGCAGGAGGATCTGTGGGCAGGATTATGCAACATTGGAAACATGATGGTGGAGTGGGGCCATCACTGGAAAAGCAGGGGATGCTACCAGCTGTAGGGGAGGGATGGAAGAACTGAATATGGGGAATTCAGATCTGGAAAAACAGGGGTCCTGCTGGTCAGGACTGAGGTGCATTAATACCAATAATAATGATCATATTATTTCTTTATTTACCAATCCCATAGCACCAAGCCAAGCAGGACTCTGGCTTCCTTCTCTGCAGCACCTACTAGGCTAACCCTGCAGGGCAAGACCGGATTGCAAAGGGCAGAATAGCCCAGGTCTGCTTGCTGCCGACTGTTATCCCCGAAACAGACGAAATGAGCTTGACCATTCCGCCGGGAGGGGGCCGCTGCTCCCACTAGGGCGAGGGAGCTCGACAGCAACATTTTCAGATGTTTAAATTGAATAACGACTAATTAAATGGAAGCAATTATCATACGTAACGGAGCAAAGGAAGCTCCCGGAGCTGAGCATACCCGAGCCTCCTTCATCAAAGGGACCGCGTCAATAGCAATCTGCAAGGTTGTAAGGTTTGCCCAAACTCCGTACAGCATAATAATTACGGCTGAGCAGCAAGCAAGCCCAAGCCAGAAGGGATTTCCTGCGTACTCTTCCTCTGCAGAGACACGGGGCGGGAGCTGGTGTAACGCACCCACCTGCTGGGGGTGGGACACTGTCCTATGGAGAGGCACTGCGACCACTTGCAGAGAGAGAGAGAGAGAGAGAGAGTTTCCCCGGGGTGGGGAACCTACAGCCTAGGGGCTGGATTCGTCCCCCAGCTTGCCTGGATCCGGCCCCTGAGGCTTGGGGCTTTCCCCCACCAGCATCGGGGAGCTGGTGCTGGCGCTCCAGCCCTGCATCCTCCTCCCCCCCATAGACCTCCCCTCCCACAGGGCTGGAGCACCCCAAATCCCCACCTCCAGCCCATTCCTGTACCCCCACTCCACTCCTGCGCCCTACCACCCTCCCAGACCCACCAACCCCCTCCCACCTGCCCCACACCCCAAGCCTGCTTCCCAGCCTCCCCTCCCATAGACCGAGCCCCTCATTTTTGCCTCACCCCAGAGCCTGGGATGGCCCCCAAAATCTGCCAGCTCGCCCCACCCCCAGGCTCTGGTGTGGGAGGGGAATGTGGGGAGGGTCTTTCTCCTTCTCAGTCGGGGGCCACGTCAGTGAGGTGGTTTTTGGGTTCGGGGAGTTAACTTCTCACTTTTGTGCAGCCCACAACTGATTCTTCTGTGGGTCAGTGGCCCCGCCTCAAAAAAGCCTCCCCCTCCCCCCCCACACACACACTCTGCAGCCTGAGCTAAGGGCCAGCGGGCATTTAGCGCATGCTGTGGCGGCTCGTGCACTAAGCTCCAGAGGTCGTGGGTTCGGTTCCGCCTGTCGCCGTTACCCTTAGACTATGTCTACACTAGAGCCCTTTTACAGAAAAACCTATGCAAATGTGGCTATATCGCCGTGCCTCATTTGCATAATTAATGAGCACGCGTTTTTGTGCAAGAGGGTTTTTTTGCACAAAAATGAGTGCCAATTATTATGCAAATGAGGCGTGGCAATATTCCACGCTTAGCCTCATTTGCATATGTTTTTCCACCAAAAGGCTATAGTATAGACATAGCCTTAGGCAAGTATGGTGGTGAAGCCAGAGGAGTTTGCAGGTGGCTGGGAGCAGCTTCGATCCAGGAGTGATGAGCTCCCCCGGATACACTGATGAGCCTCCGTGTTGCACGCCACAGACCTCCCTCTGGAGTCCCTTGCAGCCGGCCTCTCGTTCTGCTCCCCACCCTTCTAACGGCCGGGAGAGCGGTCGGCGCTCCCGACAGGCCCAAGCCCTGGGCCGCAGGGCAGGCGGGGACTTACGGAGACATGGGTTTTCCGTGAAGTCTCTCAGGAACTTCTCACACTCCTCCTCCATGTTGCCGCTCCCTCGGCAGGAGCACCAGGGCGAGACGGTTATGCTGACGATGCTCGAGTCGATGTAGTTGGGCGTCATGTCGAACCCTGCTCAGGAGGAAGGAAAACCAAATCAGGGGCCAGGAGAGCAATGTTCTAATGGGGAGGAACAGCTGCCCGCTGCCCTGGCCGTCTCCCCGCTCACAGCAGGGTGGACTTTGCACCGGGGCGGCTCTCGTATTCCATGCTCCAGGGGGTTCGCCCGGATCCCAGCAGATCTAAAGGGAACAGCGTCCAGATCTGCCCCTACCAGGGACTCCCCCTCCAGCTGCTCTCTCTAGAACCAGCTCCAGGGTGGCATCGGCAGCACCGAAGGGGAGGCGGGGAGCTCAGTGGGAGATGGAGGGAGAGTAGCAATCAGTAGTGGGGGAAAGGCTCCATGTCCCATAACTAGCCCCTGGAGTCGCCCTGTCTAAGCAGACACGTGGCTCTTGGTCCCTCTGCGCTGGCCTGGTCGCTGCTCCGTCCTTCTCTCTGGGACTCTTGCTGGCTGAACCTGCCCAGGCCCCTCTCTCTTCAGGCCCCGTGTGCAGGGCAGCTCCGACAGCTTCCCACGGGGGGCTGGCCCACCCACCATCCCTCATCTTCCGGACGCCTTTGACTCCGGGGGTCAGGGTGACAGCCACGCCGCTCAGCGGCTCTGCAGAGTGAAGCAAACCCAGCTGGGCTGAGCAGTGAAACTGAGCTGGATGGACAAGGCGGCCGGATCTGCTCCCCCTGAAACTCGCAGCCCCCAGACTCCCCCCAATGCAGCCTGCACGCTGGTACCCAACCTCCCTCCCAAGACCAGAGCACCGGCGTTGGCTGAGCCTGCCAAACACCTCTGCCCCCATCGCTTGCTTTCTCCCACATGGACCTCTGCTCCCAGAGTTCTCTCCACGTGGGGGTGTTTTTCAGGCTCACGCCAAAGGCGGGGTGAATAGATCCTGCTTTAGCAACAGAGCTTGTTCTTCATAGCAAGGCCAGCCCCAGTCCTTTAGCAGTGCGAAACCGGAGACTTACCCAAGATCATGCAGGAGGCAAAGATAGGAATCCAACCCAGCTCTCCAGCCTGCACCCTGGGCCTGGCTGGCCTCCCCACATCTGCAACACTCCCCAGCACTAAGCTGCTCTAGCTGCAAAGCATCCAGCCCCCAAAGCCCCCATCCATAAACCAACCCCCCTGCTCCCCCAAAGCCGGACACTGAGAAAGGCAACCCTGCGGTGCTAAGCCACCAGACCGACTCACCTATCATCCCTGCGTAGGAGCCCAGACATGCCTGGTAAGTATCCTCCGGGCAGCTGGTAAGTGACTGGAAAGAGACTTGACAGTTGCTGTGAAAATCGGCCATTCTCGACCTGGTTACAAAACACAAGCGAGAGAAGGGGGTTCGGTGGGTGCGGCCGGTTCCCCCTCCCCGAGACGCAGTAGGTGCCGCGCTATTCACACAGAGAGAAAAAGGACGGGAAGAGAACGGATCCGAGAACAGAGCTAAGGGAGAGGAACAGCTGGGGCTGGCAGTGATGTTTTAATGTATATGATCTCGTTCTGCCATCGATCACACTCCTGCCGTGTCTACCAATGTATCTCCACCACGGCACACCCCATTCAGGGAGATGTGCTACTGCATCACTGGAACAGGGCATTTATGTCATCGGGAGACAAATCTGAGAGCAGACACACACACCAATATGTTGACGCGCGGCATCTTACAGCAACCTCCCTTTGCAGCATAGACATGGGTACGTTGGGGGACGTCGCTCCCACCCAGAAGATACTGACGCCCCTCGGATCCCTTGCTCACCCTAAGACCTGCCAGCTTGAAGGAAAAGCACCAGCAGACTCGAGTGCTTTCTCCGCATGGCTGGGACTGTGGGGAGGGGCAACACTTGTGTTAGAACACGAGTTCTCTTCGCAAGCGTTCGGGAGCAAGATTCAGGCTGCAGAGAAAGCACAAAGGGGCAGTGTGGGCCGAGGTCCCGCAAGATTGGGAAGGGTCTCAGATCTGTTTGCAGATTACGGCCAGGCTGGTCACACACCCTTGCAAGATCCCACCTTTCACAATAAGATTTCCTGATGGGCGAGTGAGCTATTTCTAGGGGTTTGGAAGTGTGGGGGCTAGAGAGGGTCGGGGTGTTTTTCAGGATCATGCCAAAGGCTGGGTGAGTAGATTCAGAGTCTGAGCTAGTAGCACTTCAAATCCCAGAATCCCAGGGCTGGCAGAGTTTTCAGGAGTCATCGACTCCAGCCCCCTGCCCAAAGCAGGACCAATCCCAATGAAATCATCCCAGCCAGGGCTTTGCCAAGCTGGGACTTCTAAACCTCCAGGGATGGAGATTCCACCCCCTCCCTAGGGAACCCATCCCAGTGCTTCCCCACCCTCCTAGGAAATCGTTTTTCCTAATATGCAACCTAGACCTCCCCCACTTCCATGGGGCTTAGGTAAGGCTGGATTGACAGTGAAGAAATGACTTGGCTATACACATAGGGAGAGAAAAATCAAAGCGCCTAATCCAAGCCTGTAGACATTGCAGATGGCTTCTCCTAGGGACCTAACAATTAACCCAGCAGAGCAGAGCCGGCTCTGCCAGGGACCAGCACTAGCTGTTCCAAAGGAAGGGGTGAGAAACCCCAGTGGATAATTCCCGAACAACCTGTCCACGGGGTCAGATTCTTCCTGACCCACATGGATTAGTGGCTGGCTTGTGCCCTGACACATGAGGATGCCCCCCGGGACAGAGCGAGACAAGGCCTTTCGTACACATGCAAATTTGGCAAGGAAAGGGGGGAACGTTCCCCAATGCCTCCCCATCATTCCTCTCATCTGGCTCTAACTCGCACAGGGAGACCCAGAGAGGAAGGCGCCGCGTCCCCGGCCAGTAAGAGAGGCTGGCTTGGAGCAAGAAGGCCCGGGGAAAAGATGCCAGGAAACCCGGCCCCCGGCCCCGCACCGTGCACTATGCGCACAGCAAAACCCAGGCTCTGTGGAGGGTAGTCACAGCAGCCGTGCGGCTCACCGATCAAAGCTGCCCTGTGTGCTCACTTGGCAGCTGTCCTTGGAGTCTCCCTTCCTTGCCGCTGCTGGGGGCGCATGACGCACCGCCCTGGGGGCCCCGATCCCAAGCCCTCCGAGAGCCTGATGTGCACTTCCCCCCACTCCCAGGGGATTTCTGAGCGGTTTGCAGCTTGTTCCTCAGCCAGGATGGGATCCGGCTCTCAGAGGTGCCGCCAGCACATGCCAGCTCCAAAGGAAGAGTAGCCCAGCGCCTTGCAGGATGCGGCCCTGAAGCTTTCAAAGTGTGATGTACTAGACACCCACCGAGGGGGTTGGGTGACAGGCACTTCAGGGCCCCCTCCCCCTCCTCGCAGCGCCGGAGCGGCTCGGGTTTAGTTGATCTCGGAGAGAGGTGGCTTCTCCGCACGGCCGAGGCTGACGTGCCGTCCGGCTCGTTCCGAGCGGCTGGGTTCTGCCATCCCTCAGCCCCAGGGGGCACAGAAACAGACGGCTTCAGAGCCTCGCCAGTCAGAACATCAGGGGGGAAAAAAACCCTCTTCCCTTCAAACTGCTCTCGACAGCCTGGCTTGTCCGCTCTCTCTGGCCCACTCGGGAGCACCAGAGTGGCCCTGCTGTACGGCCTGGAACCATAACAATTGCTGCGCTGTCTCATGCCTTAAGGCTCATGCCGTTAGAGTCTGGGTCCACGTACAGTGCAGGGAGGTAGCATTATGGGGCCTAAGCAAGAACCTCTTACATGGCGGTAGCGCCACCAGGCTGCCATCAGACTGGGACCCCCGCCATGCCCGGGGCTGGGACAGCACAGCGCGAGAGGAAGTCTCTGCTCCAGACAGCTTCCAAACCTCAACTGATAAGACACGCAAGGGCAGCGCCATCCCCCTGGTTCACAGACGGCTCGTCTTCACTGCCACGGAGGTCGACGCTGCGGTGGTCAATCTTCCAGCGGTTGATTTAGCGGGTCTAGTAAAGACCCGCTAAATCGCACGCGGAGGGCGCCCCCGTCCTGGCTGGAATTGCATGTCTTACAGTGATTTTCTCCGCCAACGGTGACCTGGCCAGAGATGCAGAGAGATGACGGGTCCCTCAACGAAGTTTTCAGAAGTGCTGAGAACTAATCGCAGCTTGCCTATGGCTCAGGCCTGTGCTGACCTTTCTTGTGTGCGGTGCTTTGGATTCCATAAAACCTGGATCTACATCACCCTGTGCTGGTTAACACCGCACTGCTACAATCAGTCAGTCACACCCTACCTGTGTCTACTATCCTAGGCCATAGCAGCTGCACAGGAAATACTAGGTGTAGTACAGCATTAGCTACACCATTATACAGTTACCCGGCTGTCCATGCATCGTGCACTATTAGGCTATGTCTAGACTATACCTCTCTGTAAACAGAGAGACGTAGATTAGGCACATCAAAATTGCTAATGAATCAGGGATTTATATATCCCGCACTTCATTAGCATAAACATGGCCACCGCTTTTTTCCGAAATGGAGCTTTTTCGAAAAAAAGGCAGTCTAGATGTGGATCTTTTGAAAATAAACCCTTTTTCAACAGATCGTGTATTCCTGGTTTACAGGATGTGTCAAAAAAGGGTTGATTTTCGACAGATCTGGGTCCAGACTGCCATTTTTTTTGAAAAAGCTCAATTTTTTTTCGAAAAAGCCTTAGTTACATCGCAAGGACTCCAAGTAACCCTGTATTCTGCCCTAATATTTAAAAAAAAAACCTTAAAAATAAGAAGTCCTGTAGCACCTTAGAGGCTAACAAAATTATAGCTCATATCACGAGCTTCTGTGGGCACAACCCACTTCTTCAAATGACAAATACGGAGCAAGAGGCACAGAGGGTCAAATATAAATCAGAAAAAGAGGGGGAGGATGAAAAAAAAAGCCCTGTCAATTAAAGCAGCCGTGGGCAGCAGTGGCTGGCATGCCGGAATATCACTCACTCTTTAAGCCCTGCCTAATTTCAGTTGCATATCCTTGTTTGGCCATGCGGCTGCCAGCATCCTCACAGGGCTGTATCATTCCACGGCTGGTGTTTATCGGCCCCCTGGAATGCGAGAGGCCGACGTGCTGTGGAAGCACCCGGGGGGAGGTAGCTGTGTTTGCGATTTGTCAGTGACACTGAAATTAAAAGCTGCTGGTTTCCAAAGGGAATAAGAAACCAGAGGTTCCCCGCACCCACACTAGCTCTCCTCCGGGCTCTTGTGCACCACTGTGGGGAGCTCTCCGGCGCAGGATGGGCAGGACGAAGGTGAAAACACAGGCCAGAAGAGAGGGGGAGGAGGGCTGCGGTGTTGGGATGAGGAGCTGTGGGGGGGAGACACCAGAGCACTGTGTTTTGCAGCATCAAGAGGCAAATAAAGCCTCCCTCTTTGCTTCTAAGCTCATTTTTGCTTCTAAGCTGAGGCCGCAGACTGAAAGCCAAGCAATTTCAGTACTTTACCTGGCCCTGCCTCAGACCGGCTGAACAGCCTTGGGCGGCCTTTGTTTTCCCTCATACCCCTTGTTGTCATCTCCTGCTTCTCGGTGGCAGGGGAGAGAGAGACAGCCACCATGACATCTCCTGAGGAGGGTGGGGAAGCGCTGGGCTGGGTTCCCTAGGGAGGGGGTGGAATCTCCATCTCCAGAGGTGTTTAAATCCCGGCTTGACCAAGCCCTGGCTGGGATGATTGAGTTGGGTTTGGTCCTGCCTTGGGCAGGGGGCTGGACTCGATGACTCCTGAGGTCTCTTCCAGCCCTGAGATTCTGTGATTTGTTATATAACGGGAGGCTCTCGGCTACCAAGCTGAAGAGGCCCATACGAGAGCCTGGATATCGTTATTTATCTGTGTTAGGGTAGCACCTGGGGACTTAGCTCGCTGCGTGAGGTGCTGCAAAAACACAGAACGAGAAAGTCCCTGGACTGTAGATTCGCAAGGACAGACCAAGGGACATACAAGCAGCGTGAACACAGCGTTGGTCTGGAAATGTTAGCGCCCCCCGTTTCTATTGGCGTCTTCTGTCCAATGTTTGGTTTCTATTCCTTTGGAGGTTTTCTTGGGATTAGTTACACAGAGAGAGAAAGGGAGGGAAGTAAAAGGGAGATGGAGAATAGCTCGATTCCCCCGCAAACAAATGCTAGTCACCAGGAGCTGCATATGGAGGGAAGGAGTCTGCTTTCATTACCGCCTTACAGCTGTAAGCTTTGCTGCCTCCAAGAGGGATTTTCTTCTCTGTTACATCAAAGCCGCATTGCAAACCATGTCATTTCAATCTAAAATTGAACTGGCAGAGCCGGGCAGGCAAATGTCTACCACTGGGAAAGCGGGCCAAGAAAAAATGGAGTTTCCTCCCAGGGACAGAGGCAGTAATTGAACAAGAGATGAGTCAACAGAAGAAGAAAAAACTCAGCAGCAAACATAAAACAGTTTTGGCCAAGTCAGAGCTGAACTTTGCAGATCTCTAAATCATAGACTCCTAGAACACTAGAGCTGGAAGAGACCTCGAGGGTCATCAAGTCCAGTCCCCTGCCCTCATGGACGGACCAAGCACCATCTAGATCATCCCAGACAGGTGTTTGTCCAACCTGCTCTTAAATATCTCCCGTGATGGAGATTCCACAACCTCCCTAGGCAATTTATTCCAGTGTTTCACCACCGTGACAGGTAGGAAGTTTTTCCTAATGTCCAACTTAAACCTCCCTTGCTAAAGTTTAAGCCCATTGCTTCTTGTCCCATCCTCAGAAGCCAAGGAGAACAATTTTTCTCCCTCCTCCTTGTAACACCCTTTTAGGGTCAGGCAGTCCCCGGGTTACATGGATCTGACTTACATCGGATCCCTACTTACAAACGGGGTGAGGCAACCCCGCACTAGCTGCTTCCCCCCAGCAGACCAGGGAGATGCGAAGCTAGAGACCCCCCCCCCCCAGCAGACCAGGGAGATGCGGAGCGACTTTTCTCAGCAGACACCTCAGCTTGAGAATAAAGGACTGAGGGAAGTGAGGTGTGGAAGAATAAAACTGAGCTCTGGAGAAATGTTTGGCTAGAGTTTCCCCTACAATATGTACCAGTTCCGACTTACATACAAATTCAACTTAAGAACAAACCTACAGTCCCTATCTTGTACGTAACCCGGGGACTGCCTGTACTTGAAAACCGCTCTCATGTCCCCTCTCAATCTTCTCTTTTCTAAACTAAATAAACCCAGTTCTTTCCTCATAGCTCATGTTTTCTGGACCTTTAATCATGTTTGTTGCTCTTCTCCGTCCCCTCTCTAATTTCTCCACACCTTTCCTGAAATGTGGTGCCCAGAACTGGACACAATACTCCAATTGAGGCCTAATCAGCACAGAGTAGAGTGGAGGAATGATTTCTTGTGTCTTGTTCACAATACACCGCCACGTTGGTTGGATGTAGCCAGCTCTCCTGACATCATAGTGCTCTGGATAGAGAAGACCTCAGCTTTCCAAGGAAGTCTTCCCTGAACAATTTTTTCTCATCTCTTTCCATTTTTTTAACTTTTTGCTTCCTTGTTAATTAAATGTCAGCTTTCTACAACCAGTGATTGAATTATCCAATACTCCCTGCCTGAAGCCATCCAAATTGATCAAAATAAAGGGCGGAAATTGTGTTCTTTTTTAAATACGAATGATTTGGTTTCCAGAGGTTTTTGATCCAATTAAATGGAGGAACAAATGAAGTGACGATTGAATGAAGTGGATGGATCTGCAGTTATAGCCTTCCTTTACACAATGCTTTTCGTCACAGCTGATACCAAAGCACTCCACAGAATGAGTGACAGATCCTGGCGAAATGCAGCCATCCCTGGGGTGGAACACAGCCGTTCCATATTAGGCCTCATCAGCACTAGAGAGCAATTGAGGACAAGAGGCAAGCGGTTGGGAAAGAAATGGGTGAGGAAAGTAGAATAACTTGTGCCCATCTGGCATGCCGTGTGTGTTCAGAAATGAGTGTGTTTAGTTGTACATGCCAAAGGATTAGAAGTGGAACATGCAACAACCCCAAGGGAGCTGGAAGATAAACAGTCGTCCTATGCACTGTACCTTACATCCTCCTTCTGATGCTTATTAAACCCTTAGTATGTAAGTGACACGCATTTTTTGCTTTGAATCAGCACTTGCACCAGTTTGATGACCCACTTAATGCCTGTCTACAGGCTACATTTCCCAGCGCTGTGTGAATAGGCTGCACCCATGTTAACATGGGGCCTTTGGACACTAGGGTAATATAAAGAATTAACGATAATCCTTACTATATATTTTAGAAATGTGCATCTGTCCATCTGTCTGTGGGTCTGTTCAAGCACTCCTCCTAATCGGTAAGGGTATGTCTACACTACCACCCTAGTTCGAACTAGGGTGGCTAATGTAGGCATTCGAAGTTGCAAATGAAGCCCGGGATTTAAATATCCCGGGCTTCATTTGCATCTTGCTGGGCGCCACCATTTTTAAATCCCCGTTAGTGAGAACTCTGTGCCCGCGGCTACACGCGGCACGGAGTAGGTTGTTCGAATTAGGCTCTCCATGAGGAGTAACGGTAGTTCGAATTAGAGAGCCTAATTCGAACTACCTACTCCATGCTGCGTGTAGCCGCGGGCACGGAGTTCGCACTAACGGGATTTAAAAATGGCAGCGCCCAGCAAGATGCACATGAAGCCCGGGATATTTAAATCCTGGGCTTCATTTGCAACTCCGAATGACTACATTAGCCACCCTAGTTTGAACTAGGGTGGCAGTGTAGACATACCCTAAGAGCTAGAACCACCCAAATTGGCAGGTAGCTTCCTCTTTTCATAACTTAAAGCCAGGGCAGGGTTTGGCTGTGCCAGGACAATGGGACATGCCTGGAATTGGACTGTTTGAAATGGAAAGGGAAGGGGTCTGGCAGGAGGGACAGTTACATTGCAGAATGACCACAGGGGGCAGCAAAGGGCCAGAGATGGGGATGGGGACAGCTATAACCCCATTGGGCCAGCAGGGGGGAAGGACTGAGAAAGGGATAGCTATCTACTCTATATTTCAGAGAGTTTGTCTGTCTGTTTGTGTGTCTGTCTGTCTCCCAGACCCTCCCCCTCACCCGGCTATGCCTGCTGCAGCTGCAGCAGCCATGGAGAGGCGCTTCTCACGTGGCCCCAAGCTACTACGTGAGAGAAGACTGGGGTTCTCCTCTCTCCTCAGGGCAGCCTGTATCCTGAACCCCTCCTCATAGACTCATAGACTTTAAGGTCAGAAGGGACCATTATGATCATCTAGTCTGACCCCCTGCACAGTGCAGGCCACAGAATCTCACCCACCCCTCTTAGAATAATCCTCTCACCTATGTCTCAGATATTGAAGCCTTCCAATACTTTGAAGGCCCCAACATGCAGAGAGTCCTTCAGCTGTGATCTGTGCCCAATGCTACAGAGGAATGCGAAAAACCTTCAGGGCCTCTGCCAATCTACCCTGGAGGAAAATTCCTTCCTGACCCCAAATATGGCGATCAGCTAACCCCTGAGCATGTGGGCAAGACTCACCAGCCAGACACCCAGAAAGTTCCCTATAGCAACTCCTATCATCCCTCCATTGACCTATTTCCAACTGGAAATGAATGGTCAATTAGTTACCAAGATCATGTTATTTCATCCAACCATCCCCTTATCATAGAATCAGAACTGGAAGAGACCTCAGAAGGTCGTCAAGTCCAGCCCTCCGCTCTAGGCAGGACCAATCCCATCTAAATCAACCCGGCCAGGGCTTTGTCAAGCCGAGACTTAAACACCTCTAGGGATGGAGACTCCACTACTTCCCTAGGTAACCCATTCCAATGCTTCACTACCCTCCTAGTAAAATAGTTTTTCCTAATATCCAATCTGGACCTCTCCCACCACAACTTGAGACCATTGCTCCTTGTTCTGCCATCTGTCACTACTGAGAACAGCCTCTCTCCATCCTCTTTGGAACCTCCCTTCAGGAAGTTGAAGGCTGCTATCAAGTCCCCCCTCACTCTTCGCTTCTGCAGACTAAACAGACCCAAGTCCCTCAGCCTCTCCTCGTAGGTCATATGCTCCAGACCCCTAATCATTTTGGTTGCCCTCCGCTGGACCCTCTCCAATGCGTCCGCATCCTTTTTGTAGTGGGGGGCCCAGAACTGGACACAGTACTCCAGATGTGGCCTCACCAAAGCCGAATAAAGGGGAATAATGACATCTCTGGATCTGCTGGCAATGCTCCTCTTAATGCATCCTAATATGCCATTAGCCTTCTTGGCTACAAGGGCACACTGTTGACTCATATCTAGCTTCTCATCCACTGTAACCCCCAGGTCCTTTTCTGCAGAACTACTACTTAACTGGTTGGTCCCCAGCCTGTAACTATGCATGGGATTCTTCCGTCCCAAGTGCAGGACTCTACACTTGTCTTTGTTGAATCTCATGAGATTTCTAGTGGCCCAATCCTCCAATTTGTCTAAGTCACTCTGGACCCTATCTCTGCCCTTAAGCGTATCTACCTCTCCCCCTAGCTTAGTGTCATCTGCAAACTTGCTGAGGGTGCAATCTATCCCCTCATCCAGGTCATTAATAAAGATATTGAACAAAACCGGTCCTAGAACCGAACCTTGGGGCACTCCACTAGAAACCGACCGCCATCCTGACATCGAACCGTTGATCACTACCCGCTGGGCCCGGCCTTCTAGCCATCTTTCTATCCATCTTATCGTCCATTTATCCAATCCGCATTCCCTTAACTTGCTGGCAAGAATATTGTGGGAGACCGTAACAAAAGCCTTGCTAAAGTCAAGGTATATAACATCCACTGACTTTCCCATGTCCACTGAGCCAGTTACCTCATCATAGAAGCTAATCAGATTGGTCAAGCACGACTTGCCCTTTGTGAATCCATGCTGACTATTCCTGATCACTTTCCTCTCATTCAAGTGTCTCAAAATGGATTCCTTTAGGATCCCTTCCATGATTTTTCCAGGAACCGAGGTAAGACTGACCGGCCTATAGTTCCCTGGATCGTCCTTCTTCCCTTTTTTGAAGATGGGCACTACATTTGCCTTTTTCCAATCATCCGGGATTTCTCCCGATCTCCACGACTTTTCAAAGATAATGGCCAAAGGCTCCTCAATGACATTTGCCAACTCCTTCAGTACCCTTGGGTGCATTAAGTCTGGACCCATGGATTTGTGTACGTTTAGTTTTTCTAAATAGTTCCTAACCTGTTCTTTACCCACCAAGGGCTGTCCATCTTCTTCCCATCTTGCGTCGCTTAGCACAGGAGTCCAGGAGCCGACCTTGTCCGTGAATACAGAGGCAAAGAAAGCATTGAGTACTTCAGCTTTCCCCACATCCTCTGTCACTAGGTTACCTCCTTCATCCATTAGGGACTGCACACCCTCTCTGATCACCTTCTTTTTGTTGACATGCCTGTAGAAACCTTTTTTGTTATCCTTCACATCCTTAGCCAGTCGCAACTCCATTTGCGCTTTCGCCTTCCTGATAACCCCCCGGCATTCTCGAACTATACATTTAAGCTCCTCCCTAGTCATTTGTCCAAGTTTCCACTTTCTGTAAGCTTCCTTTTTGTGCTTAAGTACACCAAGGATTTCCCCTGTAAGCCAATCCGGTCTCCTACCAGGTTTGCCTCTCTTGCTACGTGTCGGGATGGTTTCTTTCTGTGCCTTCAATAAGGCTTCTTTAAAATACTGCCAGCTGTCCTGGACTCCTTTCCCCTTCATGTTAACATCCCAGGGGATTCTTTCCATCAGATCTCTGAGGGAGTCAAAATCTGCTTTTTTGAAGTCCAAGGTGTGTATTTTACTACTCTCTTTTCTTCCTTTGGTCAGGATCCTGAAATCTACCATCTCATGATCACTGCTTCCCAGGTTGTCACCCACCTCTACGTCCCCTATTAGTTCCTCCCTGTTTGTGAGCAGAAGGTCAAGCTGTGCCCGGCCCCTGGTCGGATCCTTCAGCACTTGTACCAAGAAGTTATCCCCAACATTCTCCAAAAACTTCCTGGATTGCCTGTGTACTGCCGTATTGGTTTCCCAACAGATGTCAGGGTGATTAAAGTCCCCCATGAGAACCAGGGCCTGCGATCTGGAAGCTTCGCTCAGTTGTTCGAAGAAAGCCTCATCTACCTCATCCACCTGGTTCGGTGGCCTGTAGCAGACACCAACCACAACATCACTGCTGTTTGCTCCTTTAAACCTGACCCATAGACTTTCAACAAGTTTTTCTCCCTCTTTATACTGGAGTTCAGAGCAATCATAGTGCTCTCTTACATATAGTGCAACTCCTCCTCCTTTTCTCCCCTGCCTATTCTTCCTGAACAGTCTATACCCTTCCATGACAGCGCTCCAGTCATGCGAGTCATCCCACCAAGTCTCTGTTATCCCAATTAAATCATATTTCTTGGCCTGGGCCAGGGCCTCCAGTTCTTCCTGCTTGTTGCCCAGGCTTCTCGCATTAGTGTACAAACACTTCAGGTAACCAGTTGATTGCACTATCTTCTCCATTCGAAACTGGGGTCCTCCTTTCTCGCTCCTTGCTCTATGCATTTCTTCCCGGTATCTGACTTTCCCACTCCCCTCAGGGTTTTGGTCACCGTCCCCCGACGAACCTAGTTTAAAGCCCTCCTCACTAGGTTCGCAAGCCTGCCCGCGAAGATGCTCCTTCCTCTCTTCGTTAGGTGGATCCCATCTCTTCCTAACAATCCTTGTGCCCGGAACAGAGTCCCATGGTCGAAGAAACCAAAGCCCTCTCTGCGACACCACCTGCGCAACCACGCATTTACGTCCTCAATTCGACAATCCCTGCCCAGTCCTTTCCCTTCAACAGGGAGGATGGACGAGAACACCACCTGCGCTCCAAAGTCTTGGATCCTTCTTCCCAGTGCTACATAACCCGCAGCAACTCCTCTCCTGCCCCACCTCAGAACAATGATTCAAATGAAGAAAAACAAAACTTATTTGAGTTAAGGACCCGAGCAATGGTAATAATAAGAATGCAACTGACACCACCATTTAAGTCCACTGAAAAATCTGGTCCAGAGACCTCCTGAGGAGCTGCATCTGCTTGGGACAGAGGGACCAGATGGTCTTGTGGCGAAGACACTGGCCCTAGTGGAGACTCAGCCTAGCCACCCCTGTTCAGACCCACCTGAACGCAAAAGTCTGAGCTCGTGTGGCTCAGCCAAGCCTGCAGCAAGAGACACCCAGCTCTTTTAAGCGTGCATCTGTGTGCATGGGCTGGGAGACACGTTGCCAGCTGCAATGCCAATGTACCCCTAATCTCTCTGTGCCTCCGTCCCCCCACAGCAACATGAGGGTAATAATCGTCCTCTGTCCCACAGGTCTCCAGTGCAGGGACTGTCTCTCCCTGTGTCTGTACAGCACCTAGCACAACAGGGCTCCAGGCATGCTACGGCACTTACATAACCTGGGTCTAATTTGCCCCGTCTCCCATAAACTCTAGACTACACAAGACAACACCATGGGGAATCCTGAACTGCTACTCTTGGCTTCTGCAGCTTATAAGTCTAACCCGTTTGCCTGCCTAGATTTTCTTATTTCCTGATGGCTTTGATGATCTGTAACCGTAGGGTTACATGAAAGTTGTTTGGCTGGACCATAAGGAGATTTCCAGGCCACATCCTGCATGCTGCGTTAAGGCAACGGTGGCTTATGACTGGGACCTTTCACCCGGATAACAAAGTTGGCTCTCATATTTTTGGGACCCTTCATCTAGAGAGACGGTGATGAGCAGAAGTCCAAGGCCCACACATGATGTCTTCCAGCAGCGTCGTGCAGGGATGTTAAGTATCGGTTAATTGAATAGTCGAGTAACCTGATGAATTCTTATCGGTTACTCAACTATTCTATAGTCCCCAGGGGTGAGGCTGGCAGCCAGTGCGCTCTGGCCCCACTCCCGAAGAGCCCCCGGCCACTCCACACTGCTGCCTCTGTATCAGAGGCAGCAGCATCGGGTGCCTGTCGGGAGCTGGTCCGTGAGGGGAGCCAGTTTAAAAACAGCTCTCCTCACAGACTAGCTGCTTGTTGCCTCTTAAATGCAGAGTTGCAACAGGGGTAGGTCCCAGACCCGTCGCAAGCCAGGACTGAAATAGACTACTGGCCATCCAGCTAAAAAATGTACTGGCTGGGGTGGGGAGAATGAGTGTAGTCTATAGCATTAACCGATAAGCATTTGCTTATCGGGTAATCGGGTAATCGACTACACTATTACAGCCCTTGTAGGGTTCTTCCTAAGTTCACACCCTTTGAAACTTCACAGATGCACCACAGCTTGGAACCCGAAATAACCGGTTAAGTCTGGACCGAAACAACCGGTTAGGACAGAAATACCTAACCGGATGCCTAACCACAAAAGGGGGCATGTTAATGAATTGATAGATACGATAATAAGATCAATACTGTACTGACCTATAGAAAGAAAGATGTTTCACCATTAGTAAGGAGAGAAATACGAACAAGGAGAAAGGGAAACATTCCCTACTGAATCTGTATCAAACCTAATAAAATCAGCGTAACATACTATAAAGTGGTATCCCAGCCTAGGGGCGGTAGGAAAAGGGGGTGCAGTCTTTGGTAGGTGTCAAAATGAGGCCACTGGTGATTGATGGGGAAGATGATGGCTAACCCTTCCCCTAGAAGAAATGGTGTGAGTATATGTAAATGCAGATGTAGATTCTCTAACTTTCGTCTTAAATTGGGGTGTCTGTGACCATGCTGGATGTATTAATAAACTCTATTTGTAAATCTATCAGAGTTCCTACAACGTGACTGTCGCATCTGTGCACATCCGAGTTTCCAACTCCAGAATCATTTCAATACTGGGCCTGATCCTGGGACAAGCACCACAAAGTGATAACTGGAAATGCATTAGTCATCTCTGTAATTAATCCATCATCTAAAGATGAAGCAACGTTTCCGAAGGGGCTGGCACAGACATTCTGTCCTGAGCGTGGAGAAGCCCTGACTTCAGCATTAGGGTTAACGATATGCACTGCTATTCAGCTGGATCATGAATTATGGAGCTGCGAAAGCTAAAAGGTCCCGGAGGATTCCCAGATTTGCAGAGTAGCCCTGATAAAGGGCAATGAAGAGATCTTTCTCCTGCTTTGGATACAACATTCTCTCGCTGCATGAAAACACAAATTTCCCTCGATTCATTACCAGCCTGGAAACAGCCGAGGTATGATACAGCTCTCCAGAATTAATGAGCTCAGACAATACCTCCTCTTGCATGTCTCACCCCTGGCGTTTTCAACTCCCCTGAGCAGGTGAGGCAAAGCTAAAGGCAGGGCCGTTCTTAGGATTTATGGGCCCCACGCAGTAATACTAAACGAGCGCCCCCAGGCCTGACGGCAGCCCGCAGGGCGGAAGGGGGAGGAGTGATGATTTTTTAGAGCTGTGATTTTACAATCCTCAGCAACACACGAATGAAATATTTTTAAAACAAATTTGAAACGAAGGCTCTGTCGATGAACACGGAAAATTCAGAAACAGACAGGATATACCTGGGATTGGTAAATGCCTGTTCAATGGCTTAATTCACAGGTTCCATGTTCTGCTAATAGCTTGGGCTGGCTTTATCCCTTTTAAGTGAATTCACTCCTCTCCGGAGGATGCAGAGCCACAGAATAGGGACAGGAAAATGCAGGTGGTTGGCCAATAAGACCCAGCGGTGCCCCAAATTTTCAGGTGCCCTACACCGCTGCATATTCTGCATATGGGTAACAACAGCCCTGCCTAAAGGATACACATGCTCAGGCAGGATCTTAAAAATGCATCTGGCCTGATAGTTCCACTAAAGCCCATTCTATGCTACTTGGGATTGGAAAGAGACCTTAATGTGGGAACAACTGGTCCCATGAGAATAACCTCTGTTCTGGGAAACACTTGGTATAAAGTCCATACGTGGAGGCTGCTTCAGCCTCTTTGGGTAGGGGAATGTCCAAAGGGCAAGACTTTAGAGATGTTCTCTGCTTCACAAGGACTGTAGGGGCTAATAGATGTGGTGAAAAGAGCAGGATGCAAAATATCAGCTTTGTCTAATCCTGAGACTGAGTTGTCCTATGCTTCATTACCACTTGAATGGCTCTTTCCCAGGTTCAGTGTCTGTTAATAGCTCTGGACGGCTTTGTCACTTGTAAGTGAACTAGCTCCTCTCCGGAGGAAGGAGAGCCACAGATCAGGGATAGGAAGAGGTGGGTGGGTGGGCATTAAGACCCAGTGGTACCCCAGATTTTTGGGTGTCCTATTCCCTCTGTCTTGCCAGGCGTGTATATGGCCTCAGTCACCATAGGACACAAGTGCCTCTCTCCAGTTTGAAGGGCTTGCTCAAGAGAAGCATTTTGAATAACTATCAGCATCACACACTTGTCCTTAATGACCAAGTGGAAAACAGCAGGACACAGCCCAGCAGAGAGAGAGCGCTAGTGAAGGATAATGAGATTCTCCGATGCATTGTCTACACTGGCATGTTTTGTTGCCAAAACCGGCAAAAAAACAGTGAGAGCGTTTACATTGCAATGCAACTTTTGTTGGGAAAAACACCCAGTTTTGGCAACAAAAAACTTACAGCCCTGCCAAAGGCTTGTCTTTCCCCCTCCTTTTATGGTCAACCAAGAGCCAGTGTGGACTCTGCTGTTTGTTTTGTTGAGAGAACTGGCTTCCGCTAGTATCCCACAATGCCTGCACTGGTGGCTGTGCTCAGTGTTCTGTGATCTCTGCTGCCCTGCAGGCCTGTGCTCCTCCCCTTTCAAAGCTCCGGGAAGTATCTGACAGCCGAGTGAGCTGCTCTGTTTGGAGAACAAACAAGGAGTAAGGCATCGGACTGCTCCTGTTCTGTCCTGCTAGGAACCCAGTGGTAGGCAGGCTTCTGCTGTTGAGGGAGGGCTAGAGAGACGTCTGTGCTGCTTGGACGTTCCTCAGCACGGAGAGCTCCCTGAGTTACGAGGGAGTCCCAAGAAGTGCAGGGATCAGCTCTGCTTTCCCTCCACACTGCATGGTGGGATGCTTACTCACAATGCTTTGCTCTATCTGTCACCAGGGTGCTAACAACGTGGCCGTGAAATGTCGACAATGGGAGGCAGAAAAAACGGTTTTCACTTTTGGCGACTTTTGCCCGTCGACAGCACTTTTGTCACCAAACCTCCCCAGTGTAGACACAGCCTTAGCCCCCAGTTCCCTGGCTTCCATCTCCTGGCTATCACCTCCCGACGTTCTGCATGCAGGCACCCCAGCCGAGTGTGCGCCTACACCAGAAGAGTGACCCATTGGGGTTCTATGTGTGGTCCACAAGACATTTTGCTACATTAGCAGGGTTGCCAGATTTCACTGGTTTCCATCCACATTATTTTTTCCTACCAGTGTTACCCAGGTGACCCACATGTAAAGCAAGGGCACGAGATGCGAGGTGCATTGCACACAACACGGTGAGAGCTGCGTCACTCCCTCAGTATCCAATCAGAGCGCTGCTACAGTTCAGCCAGCACACACTACAGATTCTACGTACACAAGCACAGGGAGGAAAACTGCCCGCTCCCGGAAGACCATGTTAGTTGTGACAATCTTGCGGCCTGCTGAGATGAAGGGGGCCACCCATGCATTGCTGGTCTGCACTGTACCTGGAGGTGCGACTGTAGTTTGGGTGGACGTACCTACAGCAGCGGGACAAAAACTTAAGCAGCCTACTCTGCACCCTGCTCAGCTGTCCCCACGCTGCCGGTTTAAGCCATGCTAGCGTTGGTAAAGTTGGCACAGGGATGTCACACTCCAGACCGCGGTGTAGACCGACCCCGAGGGTGAGGTGTGCATGCTGCTAGCATTCCAGGAGTAAGCCACAGATGTGGGTTGTCGTCGTTCCCTCTCCTATGGAAAATGTGAGAACAAAAGCATACTGGAACGTCCTGGGCTCTAATCCGACTCCTCCGCCCTTCCGCGTGCGGATGGTGCATGTCGTCAGCCCTCAGGAGGGAAGGGCCCACCCTCTCCCCAGACCCGGCTCAGAGCCAGCTCCCTCTCCTCGCTGGAAACAAATCTCCCCTTTCTGTCATCCGCGGCTCTTTTATTTTAGTGCCACTCATAAATCCGATCGGCGCCAACCTGATCGCACTACACTCCTCCTCACAATGCAGCGGATTAGGCCTCAGTAAACCTGCTTGCTTACGTCACTGGGCTGTGATATTAAGCTCCTAGAGGGAAAGGCGTTTTCCCACAGCAATTCACTGACAGGCTTGCGGAGCTCTGGCCTATAAAGCTCTGATTAGCCTGTCCCATACCCAGGATAGCACCTACGCACAGGCATAGTCTCCAGGAAGTCAACTCTTGTGTTTAAGAACATAAGAATGGCCAGACTGGAACAAACCAAAGGTCCATCTAGCCCAGGATCCTGTCTGCTTACAGTGGCCAATGCCAGATGCCCCAGAGGGAGTGAACAGAACCGGGAATCATCAAGTGATCCCTCCCCTGTCCTCCATTCCCAGACACTAAGGACACCATTCTTGCCCATTCTTGCTAATAGCCATTGCTGGACCTATCCTCCATGAATTTATCTAGGTCTTTTTTCAACCCTGTTAAAGTCCTGGCCTGCTCAACATCCTCCGGCAAGGAGTTCCACAGGTTGTCTGTGCACTGCATGAAGAAAAACTTCCTTTTGTTTGTTTTAAACCTGCTGCCTATTAGTTTCATTTGGTGATTCCTAGTTCTTATATTACTAGCCAATTAGTCCGTCATAAAACGGGATTTTAAGGTCTCTCCTCCACATCTTATTCCCTTTCTATCTCGGTCTTCTCTCCTGAGCCTCCAGTCTCTCTCTCTCTCTCTCTCTCTCTCTCTCTCTCCTCTCCTCCTACTGCCTCCCTCCCTCTCTCTCAGCTCTCCTCCATCTCCTGCCTCTCTCTCCGTCTCTCTTTCTCTTCTCCCCCTCCTGCCTCTCATTCTCTCCTCTCTTCCTCCTCCTGCCTCTTACTCTCTCTTTCTCTTTTCCTCCTCCTCCTGCATGGGGAGCGCGGACTCCAAACGGCCACTTGCGCTGCTTGCTCCCCCGTGGCAGCCCGGCTGAGCCACGCAAAAGTCAGCTGAGTGCCACAGAGGGAGGCAACAGCGCCCCTCAGAGGTAAAGACGTAACGCTACAGCGTTACAGAGTCACAGACATTGGGCTACTATATATAAGATAGGAACCTTTGGTCTGACCCAGTCTGGCCATTTTATGTTCTGGGATAATCTTCCTCCACGAGAAGTTTCTTCGAGGTTGGTGAGTGCCACGAAGCATGGAGTTTTCGGTCCCTAACTGAATACATCCATTGGTAAAAATCAGTCTAAATTGGCAGTGTCTGTGGGAGAAAGGGGAAGAGAGGTTTTATCTTGTACGCAGCACGGCCAGATCGACACCGGGAGGAGGCAGGCAGGTTGCAAACAGAAACAGGTCCTGCTGAGCCACAGCAGCGAAAAGGAGACGGGATGTCAGAATAGAAGCCCAAGGGAAAGTGAAGCAGCCAAGCCCAGTACCAACAAAATGGATCAGACTGCCAGTTTGCATCAAGCGGACGTGGCTGAGCCACCTTACTGAGCATGTGGTCAACACCCCAGAGTCGGAGACAGTGAAAGCGACCAGCTGTGAGCCGTGTCAGCGCCGGGCGTGAAAAGCCCTGCCTGCCTTCCCGGGAGAGAGAGCAACGCGTTGGCAAGGGTGAAAAAAGAGCTCAGCGCTGGCTGGGAAACCGCTGCTGCCGGCACCTGGCAAGGCCACCTGCCACTCACCGCTTGCATCTGGGACTTGCATTTCATCGCTGCAGTGCGCACGCCTCGCAATAGCAGGGGGACTAGCTCAGAGGACTTGTGCTGTATTCCCGGCTCAACCCACTGATCTGCTGGCATTTCACCTCTCGGCATCCCCATCTGAAATCCGTGCATTTCACCTCTCCGCATAGAGTCATGGGATCGTAGAACACTAGGACTAGATGGGACCTTGAGAGGTCAGCAAATCCACTCCCCTGTCCTCACGGCAGGACCAAGTACCATCTAGATCATCCCTGATAGTTGTCTGTCCAACCTGCTCTTCAAATCACCAGAGATGGAGATTCCACAAATTCCTCAGGCAATTTATTCCAGTGTTTGACCACCCAGACAGTGAGGAAGTTTTTCCCAAAGTCCAAACTAAACCTTCATTGCTGCAATCTAAGCCCATTGCTTCTTGTCCTATCACCAGAGGCCAAGGGGAACAATTTTTCTCCCTCCTCCTTGTAACATCCTTTTAGATACTTGAAAAGTGCTCTCATGTGCCCTCTCTGTCTTCTCTTTTCTAAACTAAGCCCCGTTCTTTCCATCTTCCCTCCTCGCTCATGTTCTCTAGGCCTTTAATTATTTTTGCTGCTCTTCTCTGGACACCCTCCAGTTTCTCCACCTCTTTCTTGAAATGTGGCGCCCAGAACTGGACACAAGACTCCAATTGAGGCCTAATCAGCGCAGAGTAGAACGGAAAAATGACTCCTCGTGTCTTGCTCATAACACACCTGTGAATGCCTCCCAGAAGGATGTTTGATCTTTTTTTGCAGCAGGGTCCCACTGTTGACTCCTATTTAGCTTGTGGTCCACTATGATCCCAATCTGCCTGGCTGCAACGCGGGGCTATTGATACCTCCTGGGGTGGGGTCGGATTCATTAATGGGGAGCTCAAGTCCCATGCGGATGGGAACCAGTGCAAAAGCATGGAGCACGTGCTTGCAGGGAGAGCCAAGGAGGGCAAAGAAGGGAGAAGGGCAAAGAATTATGTCTGGAGCTGATCCTGGAAGAGAAATCTAGATCCACCCAATCCCACCGGGACTGTGCAAAATCTGCACCCCGCTCTGGATTCCTCAAACGGCCCCCCTCGGCCAGACCAAATCCCTGCATCCCAATTGCCCCCTAGCCCTGGGCTGCTGGCTTGCAGGGAGCGCGAGCCCATCTCTGAAACGCAAACACGTGACTCCGCAGCAAGGAGGAACCCAGCTCCCACATCTGCCCCCTCCTCACTGCCCTGGGTGTTGCTACTACCCCCGCCAGGGGCTGTCCAGCCTGTGCCTCTTCTGTCTGTGCTGGATGCCTTTTCTCAGGGCCCACCCCGCACGCCCGGGCCCTGCTGCAAGGGACTCACCCAGCCTGCGGAGGACACCCAAAGCCGCCACTAGACTGCCGAGGGCAGAGTCTTGCTGACGTACGGAGTCCTAACCCCACTGCCCCACCTATGCAGGGGATAGTCCCTGTCCCTGAACCCCCTGGGGGCCTGACCCCTTGCAGACGTGCAGGTGGAAATCAGTCCACTGGCGTGGCGGGTCCCGGGGGAAGCCAGCTCAGAAGCAGCAGCGTGAGGGCCAGGGGGGCAAGGTGGTGCAAAGTGGGTGTGCCCTCCCCCCGGCTTCTTTTCCACACCAGCTGGTACCGTGGGAAGCATGCTGAACCCATGGACCGGAGGCCACTTCTGAGCAGTCTCCTCCTAGGCAGTCATCCCCCCTTGCGGGCTGTATGCCTCTAGGGGCCGCGGCAATACCGCCCCAAGTACACGGCAGGGAGAAGGAAAGGAGATGAAGAATGGGGAGTCGAGTCTACCCTAGGAGCCGAGAGCCCTGGGCTAATGAGCAAATCCAGCTCCCCGTGAAGTTCACGGGACCCTTTCCAGTCACAGCCGTGAGGTCAGAGCCACTTTAAAGCCCCCATAAATCTGAAGCCAAGAGGGATCTGCAGGAAAGCTCAGATACTTTCTAAGCAGCCTCCTGACAAGAAGGCTCTGGAGTTGCTTCCTCCTTCCCTTCCCCCACCGCCCCCGCCCTTCCTCGGGAGATAAATTCAGTTCCTGGCAGCCTCTTCCCTCACCCAGAATGAGACACGCGGTTATGTCAATTCCCTGAAAGAGCTGTGGCGAGTTCATCACCAAGTGTGATGGAAACTTGTCAGCCCCCCCCCCCCCCTCGGGGTCCTGCTCCTGCCTTGTAGCACCCTCAAAGGCAAATGTTATTCTTTTCATAATACATGACAAGCCAGCTGGTAATCGCTCCGTAATATCCAAGCCAGATGTCACTCTTTCCTTCATATACAATGAGTTCACCGTCATTGGAGGAGATTCGAACTGCCAGGAATAAACCTTATTGGAAAAGTTCCATGGCTTCTCCGATTTCTGCCTCGGAGAAGAGACAGAGCCAAGTCCGTTTTAGCAGCCGTGCGGGGAGCTCGTGCCAAATTGCTGCTTGCAACTCCAAGCAGCAGGTGGGCCCAGCCAGTCCTGGCCTAGAAATCTGAGGCCTGTTTTGGAGACCGCTTCTCTGGCTGTTGAGGTCCGATCCCATGAAAGAGGGCGGGGAGGGGAAGAGCGGAGAGAGCACATGCACCAAACATCTTGGCTGCCAAGTGATTGCCCTGAAATCCAGCCAAGAAGAAAAGGAACAAAAAAGAGGATTAAAAGAAAAGAACAAAGGAGCCCAACTCGAATGCTGAATTTCAAAGTTTCAATTCTCCAGCTTGTTTGCTCTTTGATGAGTTCATCTGGGAAATGTGTTTTCCTTCTGGACAAAAGGCCAGGACAATTTGGCCAGGATTCCCTGGCGGAGGTTTCTCTGTGCCCTTTAAAGGAAAACAGGCAGCACGCTGTTGAATGTGACCATATGAAGCAAGCCCAAGTCACCTGTGACCTGAGGTTAGGAGTGCTGCAGGGCCAAGATCTTCCAAGGAACTCGTCATTTGGAATTGTTTTGGTCACTCAGGAAAATCTTGACCCGCGGTCACACTGATACCAGCCATAAGGTGGAAACAGAAAACTACTGAACTGGGGGGAAACTCCCTTCTCATCCCAAATACGGTAATCAATTAGATACAGAGCTTGTGGGCAAGACTCATCAGCCAGACACCTGCGATCATCTACCCAGATGACCTACTTTACAAAAAGAGACTTAAAGAGCTCGGCTTGTTTAACCTAATGAAATGAAGGGGGGGGCGGGGGGGAGAAACGATGGATCTCCATAAATACATCAGAGGGATAAATACCAGGGAGAGAAGAAAGTTATTTAAGGGAAGAACCAATTCTGGCACAAGAACAAATGGGTATAAACTGGCCAGGAACAAGTTTAGGCTTGAAATCAGAGGACGGTTTCAAACCAGCATGGGTCGGGGGTCCATCGCTGGCCATAATGTATTAAATATTTCACTGCAGTCCTGGTAGATTCTATCTACTGCATTTCCCTTGTCTAGAAAGTTAATTAGGAAAAGACAGAGGTCAGGTTGAGTTGCTGTGATTTACCTTTCGCAAAACCATGTTGTCCTTTATCTCAATTACCATTTACCTCTAGGTCTTTAATTACTCTCCTTCAAATTTGTTCTAGGACCTTGCATACAACTGGGGTCAAACACAAAGGGCAGTCCTTTCCCCGCTCGCTCTTTTCCTTACACATAGGCACTGTGTTTGATTGCTCCGTGCACAGACTACTGCCCTGGAGTTTGTGGGTGCATGAAAAATCCTCATTTGTGGGCTTGCAATTTCGTGAGACAGCGCCTTTCGTATTCCTGGATGAAGATTCCCTCTCACCCTCTCTTCCCTGCCCCCTGCTCAAAAATAGTTGCCCGCCGCTGTGCTAAGTGCTGTACAGACCCGAGTGAGACAGCCTCCTTATGCTAAGGAGCTCACAGACTAAAAAGATGAGACAGACAAGCGATATGGGGGGACCCAGAGGCACAGGGACGGGAATCAGCCTGCCAAAAGTCATACAGCCCCTCAGCTGTAGAGCCAGGAAGAGAACCCACCTCTCCTGAAGACTAGGTGAAGGCCTTAACCATTGGGCAACACTGCTGATGCATAGGCATGCCTAATTAGCATTGTACAACACCCCCTAATCTCATGTGAGCCTTTCAGGGCCCATTTGCGCCTGCCAGCAAAACGCCCACGCTCCAGCATTAACAGTCTCCTCCAGCAAGGAGTCCCGAGGGTTGTAGCACTTTGGTCTCGTGTCCATTGCTGGGTTTAGCACGGGAGTGCAGCGGGGTCCATGACAAACAGGTGCTCAGACTGGAGATCGTCCCTGCAGCCTCAACCTCCGAGACGCTACAGGAACAGATGCCAACGGGCCCAAATTGTGCACCTGGCAGGTCTCGGCCCCGCACCAGTGTCATGTCGAGGGATTCGCTGTCCCCGTTAACCGAACGATGTCGCGCAGCGGAGCCTTTCAGGCAGAAACTGGCCGTGACAGGACATCACCCCGATGCGCTTTCATGGGAAATTAACAAGCACCGAGACCAAAAGGCTTCAACAGACAGAGGCGCCCTCACTCCAGCTCTGCGCACGCCTCTTGGAGGAGCTGGGACATGAGGGAGCTCCCACGGGTGCAGCCAGAGGCAGGCAACCCCGAAGATTTCTGCCGCCCTCCCTGAAAGTGCTAGACTGAGAAATACCCCCCTTACTGCCAAAGAACTTCCACGCTCTGCTCGACCTCCGCGGTACAGCCCACTGGGCCCTGTCTTTGTTTGGTAATGGGGGAGGGGGGATTGGCTTTTTCAGAGCATCCCAGACACCTCACGCAGGCAAGTCTCTGCCCACAAAGTGCTTACAAAGAGAAACGGGCTGAGGTCAACAGGATGAAGTTCAACAAGGACAAATGCAAAGTGCTCCACTTAGGAAGGGACAATCCATTTCTCACACACAGAATGGGAAGCTGAAACAAAAGACAGCACGTTAAAGACTAACAAGATGGTTTATTAGGTGATGAGCTTTCGTGGGCCAGTCCCACTTCCACAGATCAAATTGTGGAAGAAAATTGGCACGACCATAGATACCAAAGGGATACAATCAAAAAAAGCAAACACATATAAAATTGACAAATCAGATTTTAGAACACAGAGGAGGTGAGGGGGGGAGGTTAGTGTCTATGAGATAATGATATTAGGGGTGATAATTGGGGAAGCTGTCTTCATAATGGGTAAGATAATTAGCATCTTGGAAGGAGTACGGCAGAAAGGGATCTAGGGGTCATAGTGGACCACAAGCTAAATATGAGTCAATAGTGTGACGCTGTCGCAAAAAAAGCAAACATGATTCTGGGAGGCATTAACAGGAGTGTTGTGAGCAAGACACGAGAGTCATTCTTCTGCTCTACTCTGCGCTGGTTAGGCCTCAGTTGGAGTAGTGTGTCCAGTTCTGGGCACCACATTTCAGGAAAGATGTGGAGAAATTGGAGAAGATCTAGTGAAGAGCAGCAAAAATGATTCAAGGGCTAGAAAACATGAGCTATTAGGGAAGACTGAAAGAATTGGGTTTGTTTAGTCTGGAAAAGAGAAGACTTGAGAGAGGACATGATAGCAGATTTCTAGTACCTAAAAGGATGTTACAAGGAGGAGGGAGAAAACGTATTCTCCTTAACTTCAGAGGATAAGACAAGAAGCAAGGGGCTTAAATTGCACCAAGGGAGGTTTAGGTTGGACATTTGGGAAAACTTCCTACCTAAACACTGGAATACATTGCCTAGGGACGTTGTGGAATCTCCATCCCTGGAGATATTTAAGAGCAGGCCGGACAGACACCTGTCAGAGAGGGTCTAAATGAGTGGTGCTCAACCTTCTTTCATTCGTGACCCCCAGAGCCGGTCACGCCCCAGAGCTGCACACCACTGGTCTAGAGGACCTCTGGGCTTGAGGACTTCTCGAGTTTCCTTCCCGTTCTATGATTTTATGAAAGCCACCAAGGTGCCCATTAAACTTGCAGCTGGAGGGCAGGGCTGATGTCAGGAGGCATCTGAAGAGGGAAGAGCAGGACTGCGTGGGAGGCCCAGAGCGTAGGGAGCAACAGAACCGGACTCAGAGGTGGTTGCCAGTTGGTTAGGACCGGCCATGGGGAGCAATACTTATCGGGCTCTTCAGACACTGCTTCCTCTGAGCCCGTGGGCCCAGCAAGACACATCCAGGGAAAACGGCACGAGGGGCCTCAAGGGAGATACTTGCCTTCCTCCCCCCCCCCCCCCCCAGCAGCAACCCGTCTCCTTCACAAGCCCGTTCCTTCAGCATAACCTCCCCAAATCGCCACACGACCCCCCCTTCCTTTAGGCTCGCTCTGCCCGCTCCTCGATCAGCCCCGCTCAGCCCTCTCCACGGTCCTCCAGTTTGCCTCCCAGGTCTACCACGCTGTGCGCGCACAGCCCAAGCGGGGAGTCAAAGGAATGATGATGCAATGGTCAGGTCCCAAGCCTGGGATTTAGGAAGCTGGCTTCAGTTCCCTCCTCTGCCACAGCCTGCCCGTGTAACCATGGGCGAGTCTCCCAGCTCCTCTATGCCTCAGTTTCCCCTCTGTAAAACAAGGATAACAGCACCTGCCTCACAGAAGAATGTTGAGGATAAGAACATGAGGGCCTCAGACACCACTGTCATGAGGTGAGTATAAGTCCCTAGATGGATAAGAAGAGAGCTGAATGAATAATTAGAACCCTGCATACTCACAGCTATCCACTTTGTATCTGCGGATAGTCCCGTCAGCTAACCCTGGCAAAATGTATGACCAGAAAGGAGAATGACACTTTATGCATTTAATTGTTCACATTCAGAAGGGGCTTATGTCTCATGGATGTGCAACACAGAAGTTTGGAACTTGCAAATACTGTGGTTAACTAGCAAAATAAGTCCCAAGGAAAAGAGAAGTCAGGGGAACATTCCACCAGAGGAGCATTTATACATGTGTCTTCTACAAAAGCCAGTCAATCTATCACAGAAAAAGAAAGTTATATGGAAATTTCATTCCTCCCAAGAAGAGTTATTGGCCGAGATTTGGAGACTAAAGGCAGTCACTGAAGTGTGAGGGGTTTTTGTCATGCTTAAAGCGCAAATCTCAACTCAACCTGAGTTCTGGCATCTGTACCAGAATCTCCATAACAAATGTACACCCACATCTGCCACTTCATAAAAACCTTCCTGTCATCATGGAAGCTGATGATGAATACAAGGAGAGGGGAGGGAGGAGAAAAGGAAAAAGAAATAAACCTAGATCCAGTAAAAGCAGCTAAACTTTGTATAATAAACTGACTGCAAGTTCACAGGTGTAGCCAAGTTACACTGTATCCATAAAAGCAACGAGGAACCCTGTGGCACCTTAAAGACTAACACATTTAATGGGGTGTACGCTTTCATGCGGCCCTATGCAGCACTATTAAACTAGTGCCCTGTGCCCGATGGCAACCCAGAGAGGGAGTGTGACGATGATTTCTGAGATGTGATTTTATAATCTTCAGCAACACACTAATGAAATATTGTGGAAGCAAATTTTAAATGAAGAACCTGTAGCTTAACACAGTACATTCGGAAACTGACCCGACAGACATGGGGTTGGCAAATGCTTGTTCCATGACTTCATTACTGCTTGAATGGCTCTTCCCAGGTTCAGTGTCTGCTAATCGCTCTGGCTGGCTTTGTCACTTGCAAGGGTATGTCTACATGACAGAGTTTTGTCGGAAAAAAATGGCCGTTTTTCCAACAAAACTTGAGGAATGGCCACAGCAATTGGAACAGAGGAGTTTTTGCCGGCATTGGTAATCCTCATTCTATGGGGAGAAGAAGCCTTTTTGGGAAAGAGATTTTTTGCAAAAAGGCGTGTGTGGATGGGGAGGAGGGAGTTCTTTCAGAAGAAGAGGAAAAAGGAAAAAAGCACAGGTGCTCTGGTGGCCATTCCGTCCATAGCAATCACAGCTTACGTGAGAGAGCACCCATTCAGTCTGGATGCGCTCTTTTGAAAAAGCAGATCGTTTTATCGATGCACTTTTGCAGTGTGGACGTGGGCTGTTTCAGAAGATGGGTTTTTTTCAGAAGATCTCTTCCAAAAAAAGCTTCTTCCGAAAGAAGCCTGCAGTCTAGACGTAACCCAAGTGAACTAGCTCCTCTCTGGATTGAGCCGAGTCACAGACCAGGGAAAAGATGATGCAGGTGGGTGGAGATTAAAACACAGCAGTGCCCCACATTTTCAGGTGCCCTAGGAAGTTGTGTATTCCGCCTATGGGTAATGACCACCCTGGGCAAAAGCTTATGCCCAAATAAATCTGCTTTTTTGATAAAGGGATGTAAATTAGACATATCGAAATCGTAAATGAAGCCGGGATTTGAATTTCCTGTGCTTCATTTGTATAATGGCTGCGGCTTTTCTTTCTTTTTTTTTTTTTTTAAAAAAACCACTTTTCGAAAAAAAACCACGGTCAAAATGGGGATCTTTTGACAGAAATGCCCCATTTCGAAAGATCTTGTAACCCTCAGGATCTTTCGAAACGGGGCATTTCTGTCGAAAGATCCCCATCTTGACTGTGGTTTTTTTTTCTTTCGAAAAGTGGCTTTTCAAAAAAAAAAAAAAAAAGCCACAGCTGCCATTATACAAATGAAGCACGGGAAATTCAAATCCCAGCCAGGACTCTTCATTGTTTGTGATGCAAGTTGTTATTTAGACTAGAAAGAAAGAAAGAAAGAAAGAAAGAAAGAAAGAAAGAAAGAAAGAAAGAAAGAAAGAAAGAAAGAAAGAAAGAAAGAAAGAAAGAAAGAAAGAAAAAAAATAGGTCAGATACGTGAAAGGCCAGCTGCAAAGATAAGTTCACTTCTTCTTTGAATTAGGAGATAAAGTCACCCATATTTTTTAGGACATTCCATTTTGATTCATCACGGATAAGTGCACTTGAAAGATTTTCTTATCCACTCGACTATGTTCAGAACCTATTATTACCCAGTAAGAGAAGGAAAGAATTAAATGCACACATCATTTGATTTTAATTGAAGGAATGTTCTATTTCATTGAACTGCTAACTAAGCTGAACGGGAGATTGTGTTTACATAAGCAAACCCTGAGTCAGTATAGACTGCCTGTCACATTAAGTCAATACTTATGAAGGTTCTCTATTTAATTATTCAGTGAGAATTGACTTATTACTGTGTTAAGAGTGTGGTTAGCCTTGAGCAAAGTAGCCACTGAGCTGAAAGATTTCTTTAAACTTTCTTTGAATGCTGATCTGGTTTCTGCTGAAGATTTGAGGTCTTTTATCATCATCATCTTTCTGACTAGCGCAGCTACCTCTCCAGCACAAAGGAATGAATTAGGATGGAGGCGAGAGGTCTCTGTTCTTCCTCTTTTTCACCTCTTCGTTTGGTTCTCATTTTCCCCCCTCAGCATTACAAAGGAGGTCATATCCAACAACCAGCCCGTACACTGTGGGAAGAAGAAGCTGCATTTTTCTAGGGCACATTTAGGTAATTCAACTATTATTGGGGAGTTCCAAGGAGAATTTTCCTTGGGGGCAGTTTAGTCCATCACTCCAGGGTTCTTCGCGCCTTCCTCGGGACAGCAGGAGCCGGCCCCCACCAAGGACAGGATCATGGGCTAGATGGAGCCCAGCTCTGGTCTGATCTGGAGAGTCCTAGGTTGCTATGGCCAGGTCTACACTAAAGGGGAAAGTCGACTTAAGATGCACAATTTCCGGTACGTTAGCGGGAGTCTAAGTATCTTAAATTGCTTTTCTACACCCTCCACTCAGCAGGCGGTCAACAGGAGCACGCAATCCCATCGACTTCCCTTACTCCTTATGAGGAGCAGGACCTGAAGAGGGCGCCTTCTGAGTTTGATATAGTGGGTCTTCACTAGACCTGATAAATCGTACTGCGATGGCGTCGATCTTCCATATAGCATGGACAAGTCTTATCAGAGAGGTGAGACTGGCTGGCCAGGGGTGTGTGATGGGGCTGCAGAACCTTCCCCCTCCAGCTCACCAATTTATACCCAGCCCAGGGCATTCCTGGTGTGACACTGTTGCCACTTGACAGTTGGGTGTGTACAGCCGGACACCATCCTGCTCTCCACAGACAGGCATCTGCATTGCAAAATATCTCTGCAGCCTCTCTCTGTGGATAGGCCAAGGGCTCAGTGCACCATGGAAGGTGACCCGCCCTGCTCCTTAATGGGCATAGCATGGAGCAAATATGCCACATTGCATCTCTTGTGTGGATGAGCAATAGGGGTGGGTTTTTTCCCCCCTCTCCAAAGCTGTCAACTCTGACAGTACCAGACTGTGAGCTGAAAATGTAAATTGAGCATGATTTTATGGGGTCACCCATGCCAGTCCAAGCTGGGTCCGGTTACTTGGGCATGGAGTGAACCGCAAGAAGCAATGGAGAATCTCTTCCTCCATATTTTCTATCCACCCATCTGCAGCGAGGCAGGGACAACTCCTGCCAAGGGGTCGCGTGAGGCTCACAAGAAGGCTGAAGGTCTCAAACAAGCAAGCATCTCAGGCTGACTAGGCAGGGAGTGATGCCAAAAGAAGCCGTCCCTTCAGGGGCCCCCAAACCTCAGTCTGGGGCCCTAATGAGAAAAGGGGGATCTCTTGACCCCACACAGATTCTAGGCGACAGTCAGAGCTTCCTCCATCTAAAGCTGCGAGGGGTACAACAGGGCAGGTTGGATAACAGCCTGACTCCCTTTGGATTCCTTCTTCACAGTCACCCACTGAGGCCTTGATTGAAAAGGGGGGGTGAGCGCACGCCCACACACTCCTTCAACCCCCACCAACTTCAGACATCCCGAGCCTCTGATAGCACAACCTGCCCCATCGGCTCCCCACAGGGCTTCTACCGGGGGCCCTCCGTCCCGCCCGGCCAGAGGTAAGTTCACTTGAATCTATTCAAACGCTCCCCCATCAGCACGTCGCCCGGGGCAACAGCTCCAGGTCACTAGGGCCACCAGTGTGTGTTTCTACTGGTCCTGATGAAGCCATAGGCCCAACTTTAGTTGCCACCAGGAAATGGTTAACATTTGGCAACCGGAATTTCTAGCCATAAGCGAGCGCTGAGCTGGTGGCATGACAAAGAGCCATTGGACGTTCCCTTGCTCCTCACCATGCAGATATGAGCATCCCAATCAGTTGGGTGGAGGAAAACAGCCCAATAAGTTCCAGTCAAGCTCAGATAAAACTAAACCATCCCATGGCCCAGAAAGTCCCCAAGAGGCGGCCAGCAGGAATGGCAGCTTCCCATCTCGCGATATGCATCTCTCTCTCCTAGGCATTTCGTTCTTTCTTTTTCAAAACACTAGGAGCATCCATGTACATATTTTCCCCCTTTTTCTTCTTTCTGGGGGGATATCTTGACAGCTAAACAGCAGCTCTGAGCCATGCTCATTACATGGTGTAATGAAAAAGTTGAGCTGCTCTGATGCTGTTTATCAAGGAAACATCCATTATAAATGACATTTTGCTTGTACTAGCAAAGGGTACGAAGCTGGGGACACAGGTTAGAAAAGATTGAGAGAGTGAGAGAGAGAGAGAATTATCACCATTTCCCCATCCATAAATCAATTGTTTCTGGGAGAGAGGATTGGGAAAGGGGAAAGAAGCCAAAGACGAATTAAAAGCCACCCTGTCTTTGGATGCTACGGAAATTCATCTGGTTGAGGACGGGAAAATCTTAAGCACCAGCCTCAGTGAAGCATATAAGACCAGATTATTTGTGGTCTTGACTTGCTGATGCAAGATGAAAAATACAGCAAGCTGCAGCTGCTGAAATCAGCTCTTTTTCCCCCCTCTCATTTCCTTTCCCCTTAGCTGAGGTTAGTGTTTTGAAAAAGGCTTTTATATTCCGGGAGCTAAAACCTGTCCGTTGCAATCAGACACACAGCACAAGGAGTTTGTCAGAATTCTCAGTGGCAGAAGGGAAGGCTTCCTGGCACAGAAAGTCTTGCAAATCACAATGCGTCCTCTTCCCCCTCTTCAGCACTCAGAGAATGGGAGAGGTCCAGGGCTCCTGGACACTTTCAGAAGTGAGGAGTGGCAGGAATTCATACTAAAGCAACTAAAGAGCTGGGCTCTCCAACCTCCCCTCCCTGTATTCCAGATCTTGAATCCGACCATCTGGGAAGGAAGAATAGAGTTGCAATGAGACGGAGCACAAAGCGGCAAGGGCACTGAACAATGTCTATTTAGGGAATACGCTGAGACGGTGCAACTCACTTCACCTGTGTCCTGGCCAGCACTTAAAGCCAAGTATCTGGTCACAAGAGTTAGCGTATTAACCCTAGAGGAGGGTTTCCAAGTGCTCCACACAATGGGCCCACGGGGTCTACAAAAAAATATTAATGACAGTTTTAAGACCCTGTTATTTTGTAACTAATTTTCTGATCGTTTTCTTGGAAAAGAAAAAAGCATTGACAAGAAATAAAAATAGAATTCCAACTTTGTCTATTTATTTTGGAATTGTTCAAGAAGAAACAGGAGATCCAGAGTGGAGAAGGTAAACGGAACTGCTTTATTGCCCACCCACGTTAACCTCGGGCCCCCAACATAACGTTCCGAGTGGCATCAATTTGGCACCAATTACACCCTTTTGTCTATTTTAGTATGTTAATTCACACGTCTATCTCGCAACTTTCCCTAAAACCTTAGGGCAGCTTTTCCCAAAGAGTGGTCCACGGCCCAGTCCTTAGAAAAAAAAATACCGGTCCTTAGAAAACTTATCGCACACAATCCTGTTAATTTGTGTGATGGGGTAGCAGCGCCCTGTACTGCTGAGGGTGGCGACGCGGCCCTCTTGGGAGAGAGCCCGCCGCGGCAGCATCCCTGCCGGCCATGCTTCCGGGTGGCGGGGCTAGATCTGGCAGGCACTAGGACCCAGGGAGAAGTCCAGGTGCTGTGTGCACTGACGCAGAATGCCCGGCGCCGGACACAGCCGGGGGAGCCGACACCGGCCGATAAAGCAGCTGGGACTGGGGCCAGGAGGGGGGCAGACAACCCGCTGGACAGGTAGGGCCAGAGACATGATTTATTTGCATAGTCATCATTTCCTTAATGAATATGCAAATATGCAAATAAATGTTACTGGTCCTCCAAAAGTTTGTGAATGCGTTTACTGGTCCCCAGTATCAAAAAGATTGGGAACCGCTGCCTTAGGGTATGTCTACACTTGCACCCTATTTTGAAATAGGGATGCAAATGCAGCAATTCAAAATTGCAAATGAAGCCGGGATCTAAATATCCCGCGTTTCATTTGCATAATCGCATTATGGCACTATTTCGAGTTAGCACTATTTCGAATTAACAGACGCTGTGTAGACGCGATTATTTCAAGAGAAAACCCTTCTCTCGAAATAACTGTTAAACCTCATTGTACGAGGAATACTGTAAGGGTTTTCTCTCAAAATAACCACGTCTACACAGCATCTCTTAATTCGAAATAGTGCTATCTCGAAACAGCGCCAGAATGTGATTATGCAAATGAAGCACAGGATATTTAAATCCTGGTTTCATTTGCAATTTCGAATTGCTGCATTTGCATCCCTATTTCGAAATAGGGTGCAAGTGTAGACATACCCTTATCGAGTAACATGAATGCCCATACAATGAATATTAATAAGCAGGTGATGAAAACAATTCTACCCACTCCTATTTGTTGTTTGCTGGGTTTTAAATCAGCATTACATGGCGTCTTCATCGGCAGCTTATACGGAGGGGGACAGAAGTCTGACTCTGAATGTGTTTTTACAGAACAAGTGCGAAGACAAAACAAGACACAGCTCAGTGCAACCATCTTTCAAGACTGCCGGGACAAAGGGGAAAAACATGTTTAAAGGTCAATGCCCACTGTGGCTGATTCCTTACCACTATCCCAGACCCTTATTCATTTTTACGTATCCCAACAGGTATGTATTGATTTTTTTTTTTAAAAAATCACAATATCTTAAGGGCTCTGCCAAATTTTCAGGCCCCTGTACGGGCTTTGCCTCTGAAAAAGTTTAGGGAACCCCGTCCGAGATCAGCTTTGCTTCGCAGAAGCTCCGCTGTTGGAAGAGATTCTGGACTAGCAGAAAGGCAGAGCGTGTAGCCTAATGCAACTGTGGAGGGCCAAGGCATGGAGGAACAGTCAGATGCCTGCACAAGGTCTGCGTCAGCTGGCATGGCCTCTGGTGGTCGAAGTCAGGGGAATCGCTGATCACGCCACAGTGGGAAGGAACAGCATCCCTAGCGCTCCAGGAGCATTTCGTTGGCTTCCCCGGTGCAGAGGTGAAGGTGCTATTGGCTTTAGGTCCTGTCCTCTTGGCCACCACATTTGCCCTTTACTGCTTGCACTTTTCTAATCTTACCCTTGCCCATTCGGGGCAGCCTGCAAAACACATCGGGGGTCTCCAGGTCAGAACAATCCAGCCCACAAGGGAGCAACAGTAGCAGAGACTGGAGGCAAAGTGCAAGCAGCACGTTGCTCATTTCACCACCTCCTCTCATACCCTCCAGGCCGTTTATACGAGCTGCAGCCCTGCATGCCAGGCTGTGGCCTGATCGTTAAAATACCTCTATTGCCAGCATTCAGAAAATAGCTATCCACAGTATTGCTTTCAGCTGTAATGGAAAACTGATGGCTTTTATCTCTCCAACTTTATGACTATTGATGGGACAGAGGCCAATGCCTGACGACCATTTAAAAGCCAGCCCGTGCAATTGGAGAGCAGCATTGAAAAGCAGTGAAATCTCCAGAATGATTGTCTGGCTGAGAATACGCCACCAACATCCAGTAAACAAAGGAACTAAAAAAAAAAAGAAGAAGAACAAAAAAAGCGCTTTCCATCTGGGGGTAGGGGAGCAGAATCAGAAAAAATATATATACCAGCTATTGATTTCTGCAAACGTTACTTCTCCAAGAACATTCTTATTCCCACAGGGTTAGCCATCCTGCCTGCCCCAAGCTTCATAAGGGGAAAACAGGAATTCAGGAATGTCAAAATTGCTGTACTGAATCAGACCCATGGTCCTCTTGGCAGAGGCCTTGTCTCCACTCAACGCTGCAGAAATCGATCTCCCGGGGTTCGATTTAGTGGGTCTAGTAAGGACATGCTAAATTGAGCACAGATGGCACCCCTGTCAACTCCAGTACTCCACCAGGTCATTAGGAGTAAGGGAAGTCAATGGGAGAGTTTCTCCTGTCGGCCTCCTGCAGCGGAGCCGCCATGGAAATTCAACCTAAGGTACGTCAACTACAGCTATGCTAGTCATGCAGGTGGAGTTGGGTATCTGAAGTAGACTTTGTCCCTGAATGCAGACCTGGCCTTAATCTTCCTAGATGTGTTTACCTGACCTCTGCTTGCGCTTTGCAATCCTTGGCTACTCCCCTTCCAAGCTCCTAAGGTACACTCTACCAACAGGTCTCAATCCTGAACCCCAGAACTCTCTGCCATCCTCAGTATGACTCCTCCATGCTCTGCCCTCAGGCCTGAACACAGCGCTTTCTGGGGTCTGCGTTCAATTCTGCCAATGCCCTTCAAGCCTGCCCAGCAGCCACGGTCCTGGGTCTTTCCTGAACAGAGATGGCCTCTCATGTCAGACAGCCTGGAGCTCCTGGCCACCCATGCTGCAGGCATGATGCATTCCCTCTTTGGTAGCAATGGGTCTTGAACAGCTCCCGCTACAGTTCCAGGCAGCTGCATTCCAGCTGGCAGCTGTGCACCAAACCCTCCGTGAATACGCAGAAACCGTGGGGTAGCCAGAGCGGTGTCCATAGCCGGCTCGTTGTCACAGCTTGTGTCTGTAATCTACTCTTGTACGCTCCTGCAACTAGCACAGATTTTCACACGCTTCATTGCCTTACACAGACCGCAGCAAACAGCCTGCCTTTTCCTTCACAACCCCGGACAGCCTGCAAGCTCCCCTCCTTGCAGGGAGGGGGACCACATGTTGCACTGAAACCCAGCCTGTTCCCAGGGGATGGGGACCCAAGGCCACGTCTATACTTACTGCGCCAGAAATCGATCTTCTGGCATTCGATTTAGCGGGTCTTGTTAAGACCCGCTAAATCAAATGCTGAGGGTGGCTCCGATTGGTGCCGGTACTCCTGGCAATCACAAGGAGTAACGTAAGCCGATGGGGGCATTTGCTCCCATCAGCCTCCCTATATGAAGATGGCACCAAGGTAAGCCGACTCCAGCTACATATTTTACATAATTGGGGTTGAGAACCAGTGTAGACCTGGCTGGACTGAGATTTTTCAGAGCTGGCTAAGGGATTCAAACTCACAACTTCCATTCGTTACAATGGGCAGGGGTGTCAGAATCCCTATGGCAAACCGCAGAGCTGACCTTTGGCAGCCGGACCGGGGGTGGAAGATGGGACTGACACCGATTCCAGCTGTCTACACAGACCCGATGGGCAGTGGAAGATGAAACCAGAGTTCTGAATAGAGCCCTGTTCTCTCCATCTCTCATGCTTCCCAGGTGGCACTGGGTTCACAGCTTTTCAGCTCCTGGGGGCCAGTTTACTTGAATTCACGCTCTGAGCCAGCCTGTATGTAGGACTCTCTCACTTGCCATTTTGAATCACTTATCTCTGAATTTTGATTCTCGCTCATCAGAGCTATTCATCCCAAGTGACCTTTGAAACCGAGACCTCAAGGCTGCCAGCTGGAATCTAGCCCAGGCCAGCTGTAACTTGTCCAATCAGAACTGGCCTGGCTGAGACCCACTGACTCATCACAGTTGGGTTGCCTATTAGATGAATTCGTAGGTGTCAGCCAGACCAATTCCAATTGGCCAAGTCACAAAGCCAAACATTTGCATGGCTGTTTTAGTGGACATTTTCAGAGGCCAAAGACTGGATGGATCTTGGAGCAAGAACTCCCCTCTTTGTTCTTAGCCTAGAAGAAAGTTCCTCCAAGCCTGGGATGAATCTTGACCTGCAGCTGTCCATGACAGACTTGAGGAGCCTACCTGGAAACAATTGAAAAAGGCCTGCTTTTCTGAGGGTCGGTGCTCAGCATGGACTGAAAACCAGGTGAGTTGGTCACCTTAAAAAAAAAATCATAGAATCCTAGAACACGAGAACTGGGAGGGGTCATCAAGTCCAGTCCCCTGCCCTCACGGCAGAACCAAGCACCATCTAGATCAGGGGTGGCCAACCCGCGGCTCATGAGCTGTATGCAGCTCTTCTCCCCTATAAGTGCGGCTCGCGAGGCTGCTCCTGCACACCCCCCCAATGATCCCCACTCCCATAACCCTCAGGCTCCCCCACTCCTGGACCCTGGCTCCCCTGTGCTCACTGGGGCAGCGATTCAAAATGGCGCCCAAGATGGCAGCCTAAGTTTGTTTCTTAAAGGGACAGCCTCTTTTTTTTTTTTTTTTTTTTTGTGCTCGACAATTCTGGGGCAGCTCTTTGCATTTTTTCTGGTTTGGCTCTTTTTGTTGAATGGGTTGGCCACCCCGATCTAGATCTTCCCTGACAGGTGTCTATCCAACCTTCTCTTAAATATGTCCATGACGGAGATTCCACAACCTCCCCAGGCAATTTATTCCAGTGTTGAACCACCCGACGGTTAGGAAGTTTTCCTAATGTCCAACCTAAACCTCCTTTGCTGCAATTTCAGCCCATTGCTTCTTGTCCTATCCTCAGAGGTTAGGGGAATGATTTTTCTCCCTCCTCCACATAGCGCCATTTTAGGTACTCAAAAACTCTAATGTCCCCTCTCAGGGTATGTCTACACTACCCCGCTAGTTTGAACTAGCGGGGGTAATGTAGTCATCCGCAATTGCAAATGAAGCCCGGGATTCTAATCCGAACTAGCTGTACTCCTCGTGGAATGACCCCTAGATCCCTTTCTGCAGTTCTCCTTCCTAGACAGTCGCTTCCCATTCTGTATGTGTGAAACTGATTGTTCTTCCCTAAGCGGAGGACTTTGCATTTACCTTCACGTGGCATGATTTTAGTTCGCCGGATGTCCATTTATCATGAGTGTGACCAAATTTCCTGCAGTCCCATAAAGTTTGTTGACAGCCACCAGGCCTGGCTCTCAATGTTCTGTGCTGTTATTTAGCTCTAATTTACCCCGAAATGTCTTCTAACAGTACAGCAAGCAGTGGTAGTGCTGATAATGCTGCTGGAGAGTATAGACCTGCCATGGTTCGTCAAATTCTCTGGTTCAGCATTGGACAGGTCCTGAGAGTGCCGGACTAGAGAGGTTCAACCTATAGCATAAATATCTGGCCACTGCAGCAATACCTCAGTGCTAGCCACGGAGGGTCTAAGAAAAGTTACGCCTGCTGGTCCTGAGGAACAACACGATTGGCCTCCTCCAAAGAAAGTTAGGGGAGTTTGTTACTGCAGCAGAATTTCTGGAGCGCGACTCTCTCGCACCGCGGTGCTGGGAGGGGTAGTGCCGGATCTGATAACGGCTGCCCAAGGCTGCAGCCCAATTGAGACAGACACAAGTGAGCAAGGCAAAGCCGGCACACTATTTATACACATTCCCAGCCTGCTGAGGTTGAATTGGAGCCTGGGAGGTGGCTCCCAGCCAAGGCTTATTTATAAACACACAGCGTCTTGGAGACACCTTTCCGGCCACAGACCGAACTACAAACCAACATCAGGCTCTTTCTGGGGTCCCAGAGCGAGTGTGGAGCTTGCTTGCCAGCACACGTTGCCTGGAGCCAACGAGGAGACATCTGGTATTAAAGAAAGATCATTAAAATCCTACCAAATTCACAGTCCATGTTGGCCAATTTCACTGTCATAGGCGTTTAAAAATGGTAAATTGCCTGAGTTCAGCTGTTTAAATCTGAAACGTCAGAATCATAGAATCATAGAATCATAGGACTGGAAGGGACCTCGAGAGGTCATCGAGTCCAGCCCCCCGCCCTCAAGGCAGGACCAAGCTCCGTCTACACCATCCCTGACAGATGTCTATCTAACCTGTTCTTAAATATCTCCAGAGAGGGAGATTCCACCACCTCCCTTGGCAATTTATTCCAATATTTGACCACCCTGACAGTTAGGAATTTTTTCCTAATGTCCAATCTAAACCTCCCCTGCTGCACTTTAAGCCCATTACTCCTTGTCCTGTCCTCAGAAACCAAGAGGAACAAATTTTCTCCTTCCTCCTTGTGACACCCTTTTAGATATTTGAAAACCGCTATCAGGTCCCCCCTTAATCTTCTTTTTTCCAAACTAAACAAGCCCAGTTCATGAAGCCTGGCTTCATAGGTCATGTTGTCATTGTAGAGGCCCTGACCCGTAAAGGAGTTGTGTGTATGTGTTTGTGTGCAGGGGTTGTTGCAAGGTTATTATATGGGGGTGGCAGTATTGCTACCCTTATTTCCGCACAGCTTTTGGCAATGGTGCTGCCTTCAGAGCCGGGAGGCAGGAGAGCAGCGGCTGCTGGCCAGGAATCCAGCTCTGAAGGCAGAGCAGCTGCCAGCAGCAGTGCTGGTCAGGATGGCCTCGTATGGTGTTGTCACCTTTATTTCTGCACTGCTGCCTGAAGCGCTGGCCTGTACTCAGCAGCCAACACTCTCCAGCCAGCCAGAGCTGGAAACAGCAGCACAGAAGTCAGGGCGACATGGGCATGGTATTGCCACACGGATGTCTGCACTGCTGCTGGCCGGGCGCTGCCTTCAGAGCTGGGCACCTGGCCAACATTACAGCCACCGAGCTCCAGTTGCCCGGCTCCGAAGGCAGCACAGAAGTCAGGGTGGAAATACCGTGACCCTCCTGAAACCACCTTGTGATTAGGGATGTAAAATCCCATTTAATTGGTTAAGCGGTTAACTGATTAGAGGAGGAGTAGACAGAGGGGTCGCTCCAGCATGGAGTTATACCTGCTGGGCTGAAGCAGCCCCTGTCTGCAGTGGGCCCCCGTAGGGCTACAGCAACCCCCTGCTCTCTGCAGGCAGGGACCTGCCCCAGCCCCCACCGGTTAACCGTAACCAGGAAGCTTTGCCCATTAAGAGTGAGGCTTACAAGTGAACTGGTTAAACAGTCACAGCTCTGCATAGGATCCTGCTCCTTTCTGGGTCAGGCCCCCATTTTGAGAAATACTCGTCCTCCCCTCCCTCCCCCCGTGCAATCGGTATAAGGAAACAAAAGGCCAGATTCCAAGGCAGGACGCCAGATTTCACAGTCCGTGGCACATTTTGCATGGCTGTGAATTTGGGAGGGCCGTCGTTTTTATGCTGGGAATCTCCCCAGCCTCTCCAGGCTCTAATCCTCCACGGATTGAAAGCGACTCGGGAGAGTCCATTCAGATAAGAATCTTATTCAATCCCAATAGGTTCCCAGGGGAGTATGTGCTGGCAAAGCAGCTTCTCCCTGTGTCCCCCCCCCCCCCCCAATGCATTCAGCACATGCCAATAGCAGCTACGCGAAGCTGATATTCTCATCTCTCAAAACCAGGTCTGGTCCAGCCTTCTCGGACAGAAGGTCGGGGCAGATTGTGTGTCTGAGCCCTGCCCGTCCATCGCTCACCGGAGCCTGATTCAGGTTGGATGCCAGCTCGTTCCATTGCCAAGACTGGATGAGGCTTTGCAGAGCTGGACAGGGACACTGGGTCTGACCTTACCAGTTAGTGCTGGTGTTTCTCAACTGGTGCCCCCTACATTGAGGCCCGAGAAGAGCTTTGCAGCTGGAGTGATCACCAGCCAGCTCATCCATTCCAGCTACGTCTTGGGCATGAATCTGTAGCAGCCAAAGCAACATCGGAGCTGCCCACATCAAGCCATTGCGTGAACTGTTCACAACCCTCGCACGGGACCTTCTTCATTCAGTGCAAGCCCAGGCACATGTGGACTACACATCTGCACAATTGACCCAAGCCCTGGTCACTGAAGGAGCTTGGACCGCCCCAGCTCCCATCCAGAGGCATGTCTACACGGCAATAACACACCCATGGCTGGCCCCTATCAGCTGCCTTGGACTTGTAGACCGGGCTCCAGGATGCCACAAGGAGGGAGGGACCCAAAGCCCAGACATCCGTACGGCAATTTCACAGCCCCATAGCCCGAGGCAGCCGAAATGTCTCCACATCTGGAGTAGTGTGTCTAATTCTGGGACCCCATTACAGAAAGGACCTGGCCGCATTGGAGAGGGTCCAATGGAGGGCCAAGAAAATGATGACGGGGCTGGAGCACATGACCTACAAGGAGAGGCTGAGGGATTTGGGCTTGTTTCTACAGAAGAGAAGAATGAGGGGGGATTTGAGAGCAGCCTTCAACTCCCTGAAAGGGGGTTCCAAAGAGGATGGAGAGAGGCTGTTCTCAGTATTGGCAGAACGAGGAGTGATGGTCTCAAGTTGCAGTGGGGGAGGTCTAGGTTGGATATGAGGAAAAACTCTTTCCCTAGGAGGGTGGGGAAGCACTGGGATTGGTTCCCAAAGGAGGGGGTGGAATCTTCATCCCTAGAGGTTTTGAAGTCCCGGCTTGACAAAGCCCTGGCTGGGATGATTGAATTGGGGTTGGTCCTGCGTTGGGCAGGGGGCTGGATTCAATGAGGTCTCTTCCAGGCTTAGGATTCTAGGGAATGGGCCACCCACAGGTGTTTCATTGCAGCGTAGACACACTCTATATGTGCTGACATTGATTCTGCCCAGGGCACTGCATATAGGGAAGTAGAAGTGGTATCCCTAGGAAGGAAGGAATCTGCTCTCCCCGGCTCCACACTACCCTGCGCCATCATTGGCCATGAAGTGACACCCTTAGGGGAGCAGGGACCTTATTTGAGCAGCTCTGATAGATTCCAGGATGCTCACGATTTAGCTTGATAAGCCAGTGCCTTTCCCACAGCTGAGAGAGACAAGGCAGAAGGGGGGGGCTGGGTGCAGGTTCCAATAGGAACAGCAGGTTCCCAGCCCTTCTGCAGGGATGGTGTTGTACTCAGACACTGCAGACAGACAGACAGACAAAGTCGCATAGACAGGGGCAGCCGGAGACTCAGATACGCTGAGACAAGTCCATCGCTAATGATGTTTTTCCTTCTCCAGCTCGTCCGTGGGCCCTGGTAACATCAGTCAAGATTTTCCTCTCTCTGATCCTGGATGACACCGCCCCCCCCAACCCCAACGCAACAAGAGCGCACGGGCCAAACCCACTCAGCTCCCCAATGGTCACACCCACCCGCCACGCTGCCTCCATGGCACAGCCCTCACGTTGTCCCAGCCTGCGCACACCCCAAAGGGCCCTTCACGTCATGTCAGCCACACCTGCCGAGTTCCACACTAGCGCCGCTCGGTTTGTGCCCAGTTGGCATGGCTGGGCTGCCATCTACATCGTCACAACAGCGAGACAGATGCTTCCCACCGGGACACCCGCTTCTAAGCCCCAATGACAATAATCCCGCCCCCAAAAAACCACTGACCCCCAGATCCTTCATAACGTTCGGTAACAACCCCCTGATCCCAGCAACGGTGGTTGCGATTTTACCCCCGAAGCAGAGAAGCGCCAGAGCCGGTCGGAAACCCCCCAGGGACTCGCTGCTGACATTGATTGTGAGACACCGCCATGGCAGCTGGCCTCACAGAACATCTCTCAGCACCGACAGGGCCCCGGCTCGGACTGGGCCGAGGAAGGCACCAGGGGCATGAGCCCTCAGTAGGGAACTAATATCAGCAAATCCACAGCTGGGCCCCCGTGCAAGCCTGGCTCCCGGGAGAGAAGAGCGAGGTACGGGGCTGGGCAGGGCCAGATTGAGGGTCATTGGCAGAGCTGAGGGAGGACAGGAATCACCGGGGTACCGCTGATTGGGAGTGAGGAGCTTGGGAAGTAGAACAGGTCGGGATTTTTTCAACATCACTTGCTGTTGGAAATAGGGATGTAAAGGGTTAACCAGTTACCCAGTAAGTATTGCCTTATTAGCATGCATACCAGGTAACTGATTAACTGGCACCTGACCAAGCTGAAGCAGACCACGTCGCATCACCGGCGGGGGGCTGCGCCCATGGCCCCCCGCCCACGGCGCGACACGGCAGGCCAGTTAACCAACTCCAGCTATTGTTTAACCGGTTAACATTTTAAACTGGATTTTCCATCCCGACTTGTCAAAACTGAAACGTCAGGTTCAACAACATTTTTCCTCAGAAGGTTTCCTGGGCCCAGAATGGAATTCCAGTCTGAAACAAGAGAACAGGAGAACTCCAGTGATGAGGGCACATCCCTAAGATGTGGGAACCCCGGTTCAGGTCTTGGGTCTGCCTGATCTGGAGTAGGGACATATCCCTGCGTCTCCACCGGTGTTCCCTGTAAGCTGTATGCTTGTGAGTCCGCTCAGGGGACATTCCAATGCCATGCAGCGGATTAGCAGAGCACCCACATCTGGGGTTTTTGTTCCTTCTATTGGCACACATTTGCACACGCTTGCGTGCACATAAAAAATTATTCCGCACATCAATGGAAAACGTTTAGAGGCAACTTTAGCCTACACCTTCTCAAGTAAGCACCCTGACCCCCAGGCTATTCTATACTGCGGGTCTTTCCTGTTGGAGATGTTGTATAGAGCCAGGCCCTGAGAGACCAGCTGTATGGCCCAGTGGTTAGAGTACCAGACCATGGACAGCATGAACTCTCCATTGAATTCCCTGGCCACATTGGTTTTCTGCATCTATGTAGCTAAAACGAATCTAGGTCAACGAGTCTAGGTTCACACAGCTAGGATAAAAATCACAGTGTAGACATTCAGGTTTGGGCTGGCTCTGGAAGGGGGCAGGTCTTGGAGGCCAGGTTGCACCCCAAGTGGGAATGCCTACATGGCTAGTGTAAGCCCCGCACACAGGCTCTGCTAGCCTGAGTCAGTTAACTCAGGCTCTGAAATTTACTGTGGACGGGGGGCACTTTTTTGGCTGCATAGTTGTGTTTCTCTTACACTGCAGTGTTATTCGGAATAACTGACATTATTCCGAAATAACAAAGAGTGCGTAATACACAGCGAGGGCGTTATTTCGAAATAACGTTGAGCAGGAGGACTTCTTACTCCGACTCCTGCAACCCTCATTCCATGAGGAACAAGGGAAGTCGAAGGAAGAGCACTCGTCCTTCGACTTCCTGCTGCATAGACAGCGCCAAAAGCCGCATTCAGCTATTGCGACTTCAGCCACGCAGCTTGACGTCGCTGAAGTTGCGTAGCTTAGTTCAAGTTGTGCCCTCTGGTTTTCCCTGGCAAGTTCCCAAAGGCAGCGGTGTTGTCCTTACGGGGAACCAAACCCAATGCCGAAATCCTGCACGTTTTTCACAAAACAAAGCTCTTCTCTTCTTGCCAGCCCTCCAGGATTGTCTGGCCCTCGCCAGGAATTAAAGATGGATGTTTCATGAACGATGACCTCATGTGCGCAGACACAGATGTGCACAAACGCCCCGCCCTACTCCCACGCAAAACTCCGCCAAAGGAGTTGCCAGAGTCATTTCCATGTGGGGCGCCAGGAACAAGAGCTCCTCGCCAGCTCTCTTTGGTTTTTCCGCCTTCATCCCTCGGGAAACGCCGCACGGGTGGTGGGTTGCACCGGCCTCTGCTTTTAAACAGCTTCACAGCTGCAAACCAAAGCAGGGATTTGAGTCCCAGCAAACGGGAGACCCAGCAGTGTCACAGCAGGTCAGTAACTCAGCTGGTGAATAGAACCCAAGCCTTGTGACTCCCACGCCATGACCTGAACCACTACAGTCTTGACTGTACTTTGCCATGGCTTGTGAGCAGGGCTGGTTAAATAAAAAACAAGGAGGAAAACTGGGGGGAGGGAGGGTCGGGAAATGGTCTCTCCCTGATTTCCAGTCTGAGAGGGGTCGCCGTGTTAGTCTGTGTCGGCAAAACTAACAAGAGTCCTGTGGCACTGTAAAGGCGAACAGATGTATCTGATGAAGCAGGTTTTACCCACGAAAGCTCGTGACCCTATATATTGTTAGTCTCTAAGACAGAGGGTATGTCTACACTACCCCGCTAGTTCGAACTAGGAGGGTAATGTAGGCATACCGCACTTGCAAATGAAGCCCGGGATTTGAATTTCCCGGGCTTCATTTGCATAAGCGGGGAGCCGCCATTTTTAAAACCCCGCTGGTTCGAACCCCGTGCAGCGCGGCTACACGGGGCTCGAACTAGGTAGTTCGAACTAGGATTCCTATTCCGAACTACCGGTACACCTCGTTCCACAAGACAAAGACTAAAGACAGGTTCCTAAGCAGTGTGGTGGCCCTTTCCCGTGGAAGTCCGGATGATGTGATTGTGACGAGAAAAGTGGGTAGAGAAGTTAGGCAGGGGTGGGCTCGGCCGACAGACGGCACACGCCAACAGACAGAGGAAGGGATCCGAGCAGCAGGGACATCTCTGCCCAGTATGACGGACCACCCCGCCCGCAGGTAGAACGGGCAGGCAACCAGCTTACCCCAGTCACTATACCTTGGCACAGGGTCCTCCTAGCACAGCAGCTGGGCTACACCACAAGAAGCCTCGTGTGACACATGCAAGCTGCATGTCAAAACTAGCACGTTCGAAACAACTGGCTCATCCTCTGTGGGGGGGAAGCAGTACCGCTCCATCAACATGCTGGAGTTGCACGTCCATGATCGAGAGGCCCACCAGGTCCCTGGACTCACCATTTCACACCAGCACATAATGGGCACGTCTACACTGCGGGCTAACGTCGAGTTAAGCGACGCAACTGCAGCAACGTCAGTTGCGTTAGCGGACATCAAAATAGCGTCACTCGGCTTTTGGCGCTGGCCACACAGTAGGAAGTCGAAGGACGAGCGCTCTTCCTCCGACTTCCCTTCCTCCTCATGAAATGAGGGTTACAGGAGTCAGAGGAAGAAGTCCACCAGCTCAACGTGATTTTGAAATAACGGCCTGCTGTGTAGACACGCTCTTTGTGGTTTTGAAAGAACGTTGTGGATGTACCCGATTTGATCCAGGACTTAAACCCAGGAGAGAACCAACCAGCCAAATGCAACACAGAGCCAGAAAGTGGCCAAACCACCACTACCAGGATAAATCCAGCCGGCCAGCCGGCTCTGCCCAAGCATCGCACTGAAGAGACCACTGCAAACACATAGTCAGACCCGCCACACACCCCGGCACTCCACGGGAGCCACACAATCCCTGCATCATTGTCTTGACGTCGCATGTGACTGTTGTGGGCCTGCCTCCACACTCCAACACAACATCCCCTATGCCCAAGGTGGGTGCGGGATTTTGTGGGACCCTACCCGGATCCGCATGGAATGCCCCAGGAGGATCCGCATGGAATGCCCCAGGGCCGATCTCCCCACCCTGCTATGCAGACAGAAAACCAAGAACAACGCTGGCCGTGGGCCCGGCGGGGGGACGGGTCTTACCGGCAGAGATGGTCCGTCCGGCACGTGTTCCGCAGGTCCAGGCAGTTGGGTTTCTCCTTGTCCTCGTAGGAGCAGCTGGGGACGATGGTCTGCCGGCGGCGCTCGGCGCAGGCCTGGTCCTTGCAGGCGCAGAAGAGCAGGCGGTAGGTGTATTCGCTGGGCACCCGGTCGAAGAACTGGCGCAGGGCCTTGTGGCACTTGCGGCGGTTGCAGTGCTCGGTGGCCGAGATCTCCTTGCTGCAGGTGGAGATGTAGGCCGAGCGGAGCCGCTTGCAGTTGTCGTTCAGGTTGCAGGCTTTGGCTGCGTCCAGGCAGTGGTTGCTCTTGGTGGTGGTGGCGGGCTCCATTCCTGGGCAAGCAGAGAGAGGAAGAGGGCAGGGGCGTTACTCTGGGGGCACAGCCCTGGAACGAGGGGGACAAGGAGGGTGAATGCAACTAGGGGAGCCAGAACAGGGCACCTCCCTCACCCCGGGGGGCTCCGGCATGCCCCAGAACCAAGACCCAGCTCCAACCTCCAGTTCCCACGCCGGCTGCGCTGTGCCCATTACGCTCCCGCTGGGACAGGCGTCGCCAGAACCCTACCCGGGCTGCTCATGGAATGCGGCCGCCACTGGCCACGCTCCGGCCGGCAGGATTGCCCGCGCTTCGGGAGCTGCCCCACAATCAGCGCGGCAGCATCAGAGTCACCAAACTGGTAGTTCGGCGAAGCATCCTCCCGCGGAAAATCCAGGCCTGGAATTAGTGGCAGGGACACGCAATGGGCAGGAGTGAGGGGGAGGGGGAAAACAAGGTTCCATTAGCTCCTCGTGGCCGCGTTTAGCTTCCCCCTGCACTTTGCTCCTCCCCTCCCAGCATGTTCCTGCTCTCGGGCAGCCGTAATCACAGCTTGACTGCGTCCCAGTCCAAACACAGGGGCTATTTGCTGGACATACACAGAGCCTGAGGCCACACTTGGGTAGGAAAAACCAAGTGAACATGCAGCAGCAGCGATGGGTAACTGCCTAGCTCCAGGGTAAATACACCCCACGGGGATGGGGGGGGGGGTGCAACCCTGTTTCTACACAGCGGGGGCACGTGGCGACTGACGCGTGTCGCTGGGTGTAAGCCGATGCAGCCCCACACCAAGGGGCTGTACCAATTGCAGGGGGTTGCCTCAAGGTACAGAATGAAATTCTCCCCTTTAGCCAGAGGTGGGATGCCAGGGACCGGCGGGGGGAATGCACCATTCGTGCAAAGGACGGGGGAAGACAATTTGTTGCCCCGCACTGGGCGCAGTCACTGCCACCAGTCAAGCGCGGCTGTAAAGCTCCACCACACCCGCAGCATTTTGCATGGCCGGTGCACTGGTGACAGATCACACATGGAGCCTCGTTCCTATTTACACTGCCAGAGTGCAGAGGCACGCCCGGCGGAGCATTGGGCTCCGGGTCTCGCACACACAGGGAACCGATTTCAGAATAGACGTTTGGGATCCACTTCTCCAGAGAGGGAAATGGGAGGAGGGGGGCAGAACTAGCCCTGAGGGGGCTGGGGGGGGCCTCCAATCAGCACAGATTTTACCCTTCATCCACCAGAACAGTGGCCCAGTTGAGCAAATGGCAAGACTAGGTCCCATCTGACTGGCCAAGCCACCTGCCCCTCACAGACCCTTTCACCAGAGGCATAACCCAGCCCCGAGCCAGCCGGTCGCTGGAGCTGCAGGCTGATGCCCTAGAGACGCACATTCTAGGGGTGCTGTATTGTAGGGAGAGGGAGCTGGCAAGGGGACTTCTGCTCCCTTCCAGCGCTGCTTGTCTACGGCTCTATGAACAGCAGCAGGGTTCCTTGCTGCAGGTAGCTCACACAGGGAGCCGTTTCTTGTCCTCTGCCAAGGAAACACCAGAGTTTGGGGCATTTTTTTATACTGTGTTGAAAACTAGGGGAAAAAATGATTTTCCAGTCAGGCACCAGACGCCTCTCAGCCCCCAGCTGCCGGCAAATTCCAGCCCTCAGCATCACAATGAGCCAGACCCACAGCAGCTTTCTCTCCCCTGATGGTACATCCCTGCAAGATATGCAAGGCCAGCTATGAGACGTGCGTAGCTGGCGTCGCTGGATCTTGCGTCCTCTTTCTGGGGTGGCCCCACAGCGGGAGGGCCACTTCTCTTCGCTCCCCTGGCAACTTCCCTTTCTCCTCACAGCTATGAGGAGTTCGAGGGTCGATGGGAGCTCCTTTAGCTTTCGATTTAGCAGGTCTTTACCAGACCCACTAAATCAACCTCCAGAGCATCGATCTTCCCAGAAGTGTAGATGTGTGTTAGTCAGACTCTCTGCAGCGTCCGAGTCAGAACACACAGGCACAGACGATGGCGTATTCACCCCTGCCATTCATATTATCCACGCCTGTCAGGAGGGGCACTCACCGGTCCTCCCATCAGACCAGTGTGTATATCCGCAGCGAGAACAGGGCCCTAAGGTCTGCTTAGATGAGAGGCATGCAGGGAAGGAGTTAACCTAAGCCAGGCCAGGAGCAGCAGGGGGATCAGCGCTCATCAAATAATATTCCATGCATAATTTATGCCATGAATTTGCAAGATTCTTCTAGTCCATTAGTCAAACGAAGAGAGATTAATTATTCGCCCAGCTCCAGCACAGAAGCACCCCCTATGATGGTCAGGGTCTCAATCAGCTAGCATCTTCTCTGCCAGTTCCCCAAGGGGCCACGTGACCACTGCCCCATAGAGCAATGCCCTGGTGAGGCATATCTGGCCCCAGCACCGGCCCTCTTTCAGCCTGCATGAGTCACTTGCCCCAGCAGCGCCCCACGGACGCACACAGCCCCGCAAGCCGAGAGCTCCGAGCTAGAGACCCAGCAGGGGGGCGTGCGGCCAGGCAGGGCCAGCGAGAAGGGGAGCCGTTACGTGCAGAGAGTTGCTGGGGAAGCGGGAACGCCGGGCTGCCAACTGCGCAGCTGGATTTGCAGCATCGGCTCCCGGAATCCCAGCAATCAGCAAAACAAAACGAAAAAGCACGCACCCCCCGCACCCCCGGAGAAGGAATCAAGGCTCAATTTTTATTTTTTTGTCAAAATGATGAATTGCCCTAGGAGAGCCAGGTGCTATTTCAAAGTCACCTGACTGCTGCAGTAATTTCTTCTCTAATTTACCCTTCCCCCGCAAACCAACCGGGATCCTGGATTGGCCGGTTGTTCCCCATTTCCTCTTGGCCGAGACAGATGGCAGCCTCCACGAGGGTTTCCTAGCAGGAATATTTGCAGAGCCCTGGTAATTAGCAAGTGGAAGCAGCTACCTAGGTGGAAAGCTTGGCTTTGTTTATTTCCGCTCCTTGCTGTGCTCCACCCAGAGCTCCCCTCCAGCCAGCCTTCTGCAACCGCTGCCTTCGGAAGCAGCTGTTAAGGGAGTCAGAGAACGGGGCAGCTCCTACAGCCGTCTCCACGAGTCCTCCGTTGGGATGCAGCCTTTCGGGCCTTCCAGCTCCTTCCCCTGCAGCGGCCCCTTTCCCTAGAGCGCCTCCTGCTGAGAGAGGCTGGAACAGAGGTCGCTGCGGTCCCATCCTCAGCCTGCTCCGATGCACCGTGCCGTAGTGCACCCCCGACTTGAGAAGGTTGTGATGCAAGTGGCCACACTCCCCCTCTCTCCTCCCTACACACGCACAGCCGGCCACTTGGGGACCGTTCTCTGCTGGGACAGTTGCTTAGAATCACAGAATCCCAGGGCTGGAAGAGATGGCAGGAGCCATCGAGTCCAGCCCCCTGCCCAAAGCAGGACCAACCCCAACTCAATCATCCCAGCCGGGGCTTGGTCAAGCCGGGACTTAAACACCTCCAGGGATGGAGATTCCACCCCCTCCCTAGGGAACCCATCCCAGCACTTCCCCACCCTCCTAGGGAAACAGTTTTTCCTAATCTTCAACCTAAACCTCCCCCACTGCAACTTGAGACCGTTGCTCCTCGTTCTGCCATCTGCCACCACTGAGAACAGCCTCTCTCCATCCTCTTCAACTCAGGTAGTTGAAGGCTGCTCTCAAATCCGCCCCCCCCCACCCCAATCTTCTCTTCTGCAAACTAAACAAGCCCAAATCCTTCAGCCTCTCCTCGTAGGTCATGGCCTCCAGCCCCCTCATCATTTTTATAACCCTCTGCTGGACCCTCTCCAACGTGTCCACATCCTTTCTGTAGCGTAGGGCCCAGAACTGGAGGCAGTACTCCCGCTGTGGCCTCACCTGTGCCAAATAAAGGGGAATAATCACTTCTCTAGATCTGCTGGCAATGCTCCTCATGAGGCAGCCCAATATGCCATTAGGCTTCTTGGCTACAAGGGCGCCCTGTTGACTCATCTCCAGCTTCTGATCCACTGGAATCCCCAGCTCCTTTTCTGTTTGCCCAACTCTTGACAAGGGGGAAGTACTAACACCGCGCACACGGTAAAACATACCCTGCAAAACACAGCCCAGAACACGGAGTTTGCCGAGGTTCCTCTCTACCTGACAACTCCCCCGTCCCTAGATACCGCGGTGAGGAGCAAGAGGGGGACGGCAAGCCAGCAGCCATGCCTGAGAGCCGCACATATGGCAGCAGACACACGGCAGTTGTTTCTCTCTAGCTCCCAGGGCCTTTTTCCGCCTTGCTCCACTCTCCAAGCCTTTGATCTGGGAACTGGCTTAGAGCGGAAGGTATCAGACAGTCAAGAAGCTGGACCATGCTCCCTCTGGCCAACCCTCCTCCCTCAAAGCCCTCGGAACTGTCAACAGAGCCTGTGGCAATCGGACATGCCGGCATCCGGTGGGATCTTTGCACCGGGCTGGTTTGTTGTAGAATCCTCGTGAGCATCTGTCCTGCCTGAGACCTGCAGGAATCTGGATGCATTTTAATAGAGCCAGCTTGGCAATGCACGGAATCAGGGGAGCTCATTAATTAGATACAAGCATTCGCATTTCACGAGGCTGAAAGGGAAGGGGGCCTGTGAACCGGCGGTTTCTGGGAACGGGACCCTCCAGACGCCAACCTAAATCTATCCCAACCCTCACAGCAGGCAAGACAGGCCTACGCCCGGCAGGACAGAACTCCAACACCTCAGATCCATCTCCCTCTCCATCATCCCCTATGCCATGAGACCTAACAGAATTTCCAGCACAGCTGGGGACAGGAGAATTCCGAGGCAAAATACTGGGTACAACGTACAAGTCTGAGTCACGACCAACTCTCGTTAGTGCAGTCAGAAGTTATGTCTGCTCTCCCCAGGGCTGCCTTTGGCTCTAGGGACAGGTGTATCTGTAGTCACCCCTTTACCAAAAGCCAGGCACTGTTCGCCCGGGAAAGGAATGAACGCTCACCTGTGTTCCCCCTCATTTTTCTCCACCCGTGTGTGGAATACATTTTGTTATGTACACCAACGCACGGGTAGATGTGCACCACCAGGAGAAACACAGGCTGCCCGGCTGCGGGCACTCTGCTAGAACATCTGGCTGGCATTGGAATCCTTCCCAGGGGCCACCCAAGCAATCAGCTTGCCCCTGCCTAAGCGCAGAGCGTTCCCTTGTCCAGTGCGGGCGGGTACCCTTCACCGCACACGTTGAGCAGAGATGGTACCAGGCAGCCGAACACCGTTCTGGGTTGAGCTGAACCTTGTTATGGATCAGACATGCAACCGCCTTCCTAAAGAATCCATTGTAATCATAGAATTACAGCACCGTAGGGCTGGAAGGGACCTCGAGAGACCATCAAGTCCAGTCCCCTGCTCTTGCAAGAGGACCAAGCATCATAGATCATCCCTGATAGGCCAGCTGCTCTGCAGCCAGCAAGTCTGGCCTATGCACGGTCTTCTTCTTTGCTTCCACGGCCCCGTTTAAAGGTGGTGGCAATTTCATCGCTCTCCCCACAGGCCGGCCCAGCCTCATTATCAACGCACAACAGGAACAGCTTGTTTGCTTCAGCTTCAGGTCACGGGGGACGCTCCAGCTGCCTTTGCAGCCTCATTAATGCCATACACGGCCGCAGCACCGAGGGTGGAAGGCAGAAGGGACTGGGAGAAGCAGGCGCCCAGAGCTACATCCTCAGCTGCTCTTAAAAGATGCTGGAGGAGAAACATGTAGGCACTCAGGAGAGAGGGAACATTATGGGCAAGAGAACAGGAGAGGAGAGAAGAAGAAAGCCCTCAGTAACGGCCTGTCTACACTCAGAAACTGCTTCGAAATTACTGAATTCGACTTAACTCCCGATTTAATACATTCGAACTAGCGTGTCCACACTAGTGTGTCCGAGGCAGGCTCCGTGAATGTGGATGCACTACCTCAGACTTAGGCCCCAGGAAGCGCTGGGGAGTCATTAATTCAAATGACTCTGGGGAGTCGTTATTTCGAAATAGCAGCACCGGAGAGTCCACACGATCAAAATAACGATTTCTAAATAAGTGTTATTCCCTGAGGAAGCAGGAGCACAGATTTCAAAACAACCAGCCCGTGATTTCAGAAGAACGAGCTTGGTCATGTGGCCACGCCGCTTATAAATTCAACCTAGGGGGGGTTATTTCGAAATAACGCCCTAGTGTAGACAGGGCTAGGTGGGCACACAAGATGGTGGAGCAGGGCTGGGGTGGTTGGCTCATTGGCAATCCCAAGAGAAGAGCACCAGAGGATAAGGGATGGAGCTGAACAAGGGGTGGGAAACTGCAGGCAAGTGGCAGTGCATGTGTGTGCAGGAGGATCGATGTAGGACATTCATGTGTGAGATATCCAGGCTTTGAAGTCCCTGGTACAGTCCCCTCTGGGTTGGCCAAGATGTTGAGAGTCACAAATACCCAACGTAATCCATCAAGAGAGGGATAAAGTGGGACTTGACTGGGACACTGGCCTAGAGCTGGCTCCTCCGCCCAGTACACAAGAGAGGGGCAACAGACCTACACGTAAACGTCTACCCGCTCCCCAAGGTCCCAGACCTCCCCACGGAGCCAGGCCCTTCCTGTTCATGTCCCCCAGAGCTAGTGCTGGGTTCTACAGGAGTTGGAGAGACGCCCAGGCAGCAGCTCTAACCTGCTTTGTGGTGACACTTAGCAGTCCTGACAGCCGTTCAGCAAGGAATCAGATCCTTTTGAAATGTAAAGAGCAGGTTTTCCGCATTTGGCCGGAGAGACAACCGGAGGATAATCACGTTATGGCCCATGCAGCTGTGAAAGCAGCTTTCTCCTTTACCAAGCATCCTCCATATCCCAGCCCCATCTCTGGCTGGCAGTGCTACCCCTCGTAATATGTGTCACTTCCCCCTTCACCCCAATCGCCAACATTTCTTGTTAACAGGTTGGTTTTCAAAATAGAGCAGCCCACAAATTAATAACCTCGACTCCAAACACACTTTTCATATTTTTCCACCAGCTAAACATTTCCTTGATGATAATTTAATCCAACATTCAGAGGGGAGGAGAAATAGCCGTGTTCTCTCAAACCCAAAGGCTAAGCTCCTTGGAAAACCTTTACTTCGGAAGTTAAAACCCAGAGTTCGATTCAGCAACGATATGATTTTACTTTCAAAGATCATAGAAGTGGAAGGAACCTTGAAAGGTTATCAAGTCCAGTCAGGAGTAAGCACCATCTTCACCAGGCCTCTCAGGTGTTTGTCCAACCTGCCCTTAAATATCTCCAGTGATGGAGATTCCACAAACCCCCTAGGCAATTTATTCCAGTGTTTAACCACCCTGACAGAAAGTTTTTCCTAATGTCCAACCTAAAGCTTCCAGACTGAAATATAAGCCCATTGCTTCTTGTCCTATCCTCAGAGGTTAAGGGGAACAATTTTTCTCCCTCCTCCTTGTAATAATATTTTAGGTATTTGAAAGCTGCTATCATGTCCCCTCTCCGTCTTCTCTTTTCTAAACTAAACAAACCCAATTTTATCAGTCTTCCCTCAAAGCTCATGTTCTCTAGACCTTTAATCATTTTTGTTGCTCTTCTCTAGAACTTCTCCAATTTCTCCACATCTTTCAGCAAATGTGGCACCCAGAACTGAACACAATATTCCAGTTGAGGCCTCATCAATATGGAGCAGAACAGAACAATCATTTCTGTGTCTTGCTTATAGCACTCATGCTAATACATGCCAGAATGGTGGGTTGTTTGTTTCGTTTTTTTTGCCAAAAGTGTCACACTGTTGGCTCATATTTAGCTTGTGGTTCATTGTGACCCCTAGATCCTATTCTGCAGTACTGCTTCCTAGACAGTCACTTCCTCTTTTATATGAGTGAAACTGATTGTTCCTTCCTAAATGGAGCACTTTGCATTTGTCCTTGTTGAACTTCATCACATTTACTTCAGACCATTTCTCCAGTTTGTCCAGATCATATCTCTATCCTCCAAAGCACTTGCAGCCTTTCCTAATAAGCTGGGTGTCACCCACAAACTTTACAAGCATACTCGCTATGCCATTATCTAAATCATTGATGAAGATATTGAACAGAACCAGACCCAGGACTGATCCATTTGAAATGCCACTTGTTATGCTCTTCCAGCCTGACAGTGGACCGCTGATAACTATTCTCTGGGAATGGTTATCCAACCAGTTAATAACCCACTGTATAGTACATCCCTCTACATTTTATTTATTTATGAGAAAGCCATGCAAGACTGTATCAAATGCTTTACTGAAGTCTAGCTATACCGCACCTACTGCTTTCCCCTATCCAGAAGACTTAATACCCTGTCAAAGAAAGCAAGAAAGCTATCAGGTTGGTTTGACATAATTTGTTCTTGACAAATCCAAGCTGTTACTGGTTGGCTTAGTATCCTCTTGATGTTTGCAAATGGATTCCTTAATTATTTGCTTCATTATCTTTCTGGTCTGAAGTTTCCTGGTTTGTCCTTATTTCCCTTTTTATAGATGGGCACTATACTTGCCACTTCCCATTCTTCTAGAATCTCTCCGGACTTCCATGACTTTTCACGTGGCTAATGGCTCAGATATCTCCCCCATCAACTCCTAGAGAATTCTAGGATGCATTTCATCAGGCCCCAGTGACTTGAAGATGTCTAATTGGCCTAAGTCATTTCTAACTTGTTCTTTTCCTATTTTAGCTTCCCTTTTGACTTCATTTTCACTGGCAGTCACTATGTTAGGTATCCAATCACCACCAGCCTTCTTGGTGAAAACTGAAACAAAAAAGCCATTAAGCACCTTTGCCACAGCCACATTTTCTGTTATTATTGTCCCTTCTTCATGGACTAATGAGCCTTCTCTGACCGGGGCCTTCCTTTTGCTTCTAATGTACAGTAAAACCTGCGCTATCCGGAACTTAAACATCCGGAAAACTGTAAAAACCAGCAAATTTCTGAAAAAACTTGCTGGGAAAAGCAAAACAAACAAGCAAAAAAAAAAAAAAAGTGCCTTTAAGTGCCGGGCCGCTCCTCAGACAAGCGTGCAGCATATACCTGGGGGAGGGGCGAACGGCAGCCAGAAACAAACATCTCAGCTTCGCCCACTGCTCCTGCCCCACCCCCAGCAGGCCGCCACCGCCGCCGCCATCTTCACCTCATTCCTTCCATCCCCCCTCACCAGGCTGCATCCCCACCCCCGCTGCTCATGACCCCCCCCCCCAGCAGGTTACCGGCACACCCTAATCCCTGGGCGTGCTGGATAACACAGGTTTTACTGTATTTGTAAAATGTTTTTCTTAATACCCTTTATGTCTCTAGCTAGTTTGATCTCGTTTTGTGCCTTGGCCTTTCTAATTTTGCCCCTGCATACTTCTGCTATTTATTTATATTTATCCTGTGTAATTTGAACTAGTTTCCAATTTTTGTAGGACTCCTATTTTTAGATCACTGAAGATCTGTTGGTTAAGTCTCTTGCCATACTTCCCATCTTGCCTATGTAGTGGAATAGTTTGCTCTTGCATACTTAATAATGCCTCTCTGAAAAACTGCCAACTGTCTTCAGTTATTTTTCTTCTTAGACTTGCCCACAGGATCTTACCTATCCGGAGTTTGTTACAGTCTGCCTTCTTGAAATCCATTGTCTTTATTTCGCTCGTTTGCCTCCTACCATTCCTTAGAATCATGAACTCTGACCATTTCATGATCACTTTCACCCACACTGCCTTGCACTTTCGAATACTCTACCAGTTCCTCCCTATTTGCCAAAATCCGGTCTAGAACAGTTTCCCACCCAAGAACTTTCTCCACCTTCTGAAATTAAAAAACACAAAATGTTGCCACAAAGCATTCCAGGAACGTGTTGGATAATCTGTGACCTGCAATGTTATTTTCCCAGCAGGTGTCTGGAGAGTTGAAGTCTCCCTTCACCACCAACTCCTGGTCTTCGGATGATTTTGTTAGTTGTTTAAAAAAGCCTCACCCACCTCTTCTGCCTGGTTAGGTGCTCTTTATTAAACTCCCAATCATGACATCGCTCTTGATTTTTATCCTTTTCATCCTTGCCCACAAGTCTCAACAAGTCTGTCTTCAGTTTCCATCTCAACCTCAGTCCAAGTGTTTGCACTTTTATTATATAAAGCATCACCTCCTCCCTTAACTTGCCTGTCCTTCATAAGCAAGTTGTACTCTTCTATATCAATATTTCAGTCATTCCTATGATCCCACCGAGTCTGTGATACCAGCTATGTCATAGTTGTGTTTAGTTACTAGCAATAGGAGTTTTTCCTGTTTAGTCCCCATATTTCTCACATTAGTATCCACACATCTAAGATACTGATTTGATTCCCCCCCCCCCCACACACACACACTCAGTTCTCTCTTGTCTCTCCTTTATCCCTGCTATTACAGCCTCTGCTCCCCCCACAATTTCAGATCCATCTCCCAAGTCTCCATGTTTTTTACTTACCTGTGCGCTTTGGTCACCTGTCCCTGTAGAAGCTAATTTAAAGCTCTCCTCATGACGTTAGCCAATCTGTGTCCAAATTTGCTCTTCCCCTTCCTGGATAGGTGGATCCACCCCTGCTTAGCAGTCCTTTCTGGAACAGCATCCCGTGGTCAAGGAAGCTGAAAGCCCTCCTAGCGAAGCCATCTTTGCAGCCAGGCCTTCACCTCCAGGATGCACCTATCTCTGCTTGGGCCCCAACCTTTGACCGGCAGGATCAAACAGAAAACCACCTGTGCCCCAGACTTCTTCACTCATATTCACAGAGCCCGGTAGACTCATCTGATCTGCTGAGGGACATATCTCGCAGTATCATCAGTGCCCAGGTGGATGAGTAGTGTGGGGTAGTAGTAGAAGGCCAGATGATTCTGGATAATCCCTTTATAACACCACGGATAGTCCGCCTCATGGGGTGATTCCTCATCTCCCGTTGCCGGGACAGTGCAACGGTTCTCCATCACAACGGTGGGCAGGGTTGGGAGCAGGGGGGAAGCACCGCCTGCTGCCAGAATTAACCAGCTGCTAGGGTCGTCCCTGTGACAGAGCCATCTCCTCCTCCCCCTGGGGTGTGTCAGCTGTTCTCTGGAGCTGGAGAGCTTCCTCGGATGTCTCCACATGAATCCTGCCCAGGCATCTCCATTTTTAAATCTTCCCTTTGAGTCCCCTCTCAACAAGACTGAGAGCTCTTCCAGGTGGGGATCAGGTCCTCCTGAAGCATTTGTACAGCATCCTTGCACATCACGGGGTCCTGATCCTGACTGGGCATTACTTCAGGGGAAACCATTAACTTGGCCGCTGCCGGTGGTTCGCCCAGACAAGGGTGCCGACAGGGGACCTGAAAGTCTCTGCATCTGTGGTCCGAGTCTTGCCCCCTCTTCTCCCAAACCCACCCAACTGTGATGCCGGATGTTTCGGGAAGCGGACAAAACTGAGGACTGGCCAACTCGTTTCACACAGGCCACGGAGCTGAAAGGAGATCCCAGCTGGCCCTCTCTTGAGCCTGTGAGCAACAGGCATATGGCTCTGTGGCCCATTCCCAATGCCCCACAGTCGCTGGTCCCTTGCTAGTATCGGCTCAGAATCAGCGGAGTCAAAAGTCTCATGGGAGTAGGGGGGTGTGCTTGGGCCTCTACCTTCCCTTCACCTAGCCCGCGAGCTCAAGCCCCGGTGGAGGAACGGGAGCCCTCTGAGGCAAGAGCAATTGGCTGGCCAGCACGGTCTGCAGTCTTTCAAGGGGCACGTACCACTTCACTGCAAAGAAAAGTATTAACCTCTCCCCGGAGCAGAGCGATATGTCACTCCACTGCTGACACCAGCAGCCGCCTGTGCCTTTCACCAGCTGTATTAGGAAGCGTCTGAAGAGACATTTTTCCTATTAGCCTCCTCCATACCAGGAGCGCGCCCTCACAGAGCCCCTAACCTTCCAGCCAGGGCAATGAGCCATCTCGGAGGAGTAATAAGATTCCCGGCCTTTCACTCCCCTCCTGCCTCATCTGTCCCCACAGCCGAACTCCGTAGCCATAGCGACAGGGCCGCTGGCGAGAAGGGATCGTGTCACACACAAGGCGGACGGTACGGGCTTGGCTTTCGAGTCCAGGGTTAAAAGGAGAATGGGCGAAAAGAAACCAAGGCTTTGCGAGTTCTCGTTTTCACTGGCCGGAGCCGTGGGGGACTTGAGAAGAGGAGAAGCCAACACCTAGAGGTGGTCATGGAAACTGGTGGCAGATTACAAAAGGCCTGGGACTCAACCTGTTGTTTCCATGGCACCCTGGGCCCAGCAGTCCTGACAGACTTGACCCCGGGGAATGTTCTTTTCTCCTCTTAGCAGCTGCACCCAGAGTCTGTTCCAATACATCAGAGGCTCTTCTCTTAGGAATTAAGATAAAATTGTGTACCTGATCCATCTAGCCCATACTCAACTCACTGTCAGGGAAGAGAGCTCTCCCTAAGCAGTAAGATAGACCCTGGTGAATATAAACATTTATATTCTGCATATACAGCTGATCTGTGTTGGCTTTAAACCCACAGACCGGTGCTGGTCCAAAAAACATAATCTCCGTTCCATGGAAAATTCCAACAAATCAGTATTTGCTTTCATCCTGTAAAGTTGGAATACAATTTTTTTTTCATGGAATGGACATTCACAAAAAATTGAATCAATAAAAACATTTCATTTCAGCATATTTTGAAAAACATGTGGACATTCCTGGAGCTGCCCCATTGCATTTCGTGAGATGCAGTCCTTCAGGAAGCCCTGCACAGGGGAAACAATAGGGACCCAAATTACAGAACTCGCAAGGTAATGAACTAGAAAAATGCAGCTTACATTTTTTTTAAACGTGGATTCTAAATGAAACATGTTGGGTCAATTTGATAAAATAGTCTAATCTGGATCAAGCTGACCCACAAGAAATATTTCAGTTTTCCCCAATGGGAAACTGAATTGAAATATTTCCTGCCGAAATTTTCAATTTGCAGAAATTTCATTTTTCATTGGGAAAAAAAATCGGCCAACAGAAGATTCTCAGCCAACTCTGCCATTTCTCTCCATAGAAAGAGAGAAACATAAGACCTCAAGAAGTCATCAAGTCCAGCCCCTTGTGCTCTGGCAGGACCAAGGAAACCAGTAACCTGGAAGGTTTTTATGTTCTCAAAAACCTCCAGGGATGGTGATTTCACAATCTCCCTTCAAAAGCTATTCCAGAGTTTAACTACCGCTACAGCAACCAAGTTTTTCCTAATATCTACCCTAAATCTCTCTTGCTGTAGATTAAGTCATTACTTCTTCTCCTTCCTTCGGTGACATGAAGAACCATTCATCACAGATACTTTACAACTCCTTTAATTTATTTGTAAAAGCAGCGAGGAGTCCTGTGGCACCTTATAGACTAACTGAAGTGTAGGAACATAAGCTTTCGCGGGCAAAGACCCACTTTGTCAGCTGTGCATCTGACAAAGTGGGTCTTTGCCCACGAAAGCTTATGCTCCTACACTTCAGTTAGTCTATAAGGTGCCACAGGACTCCTCGCCGCTTTTGCAGATTCAGACTAACACGGCGACCCCTCTGATAATTTATTTGAAGACTGGTGCCTGGTCCCTCCTTGGCCTTTTTTTTCCCCCTCGGGACTACACATGCTCAGTTTTTCTAACCTTTCCTCACTGGTCAGGTTTTCTAGCCCTTTTATCATTTTTGTTGCTCTACTCTGGACTCTCTTTAGAGGGACCAGATAGCCTGATTTTAAAAGAGAAAGTCCTGATATTTGGGGCTTTTTCTTATATAGGTGCTGTGACAGGGTCAGTCCCACTCCTGGGCCCCTGACCCCTGTTCAGCCCACTGTCCCAGTCTAGAAATCACAGTAATATGGCTTACTCGCCTTGGTTTGAGATTGGTTGTCTCCCTGTAGTCTTTTAACAAGGTCGATGCTGTTCTCTTGGCTCCTCCAGTGTCTGTGTCTGTGTCTGTGTCTCTCCAAACTACTCCTACTCCTACTCCTCCTCCTCCTCCTCCTCCTCCTCTCTCCACAGCTCTCCAAAACTCCTTTTCAATTCACTCCACACTCTCACAACTCTCCAAACTCCTTCCCTCTCCTCACCCACAGGGAGGGTCCTTCAATAGGCCTCCAGGCAGCCCCAATTGGTTTCACCTGGGCCTTAATTGATTTTGCAGCCACCCTGTCTCAGCTGCCCCTAATTAGCCAGGATTGCTGACTCTCTCTGCCTCTTTCCCCTTCCATCAAGCTCTTGAACCTGCTGTATCACCCCTGCTCTGTCACAGTGCCTTCCCCATCCTCCATCCCAATTTATCACAATTTCTATCTGGTCCCCTTACCTCATTCCAGTCTGTCCACACCTTTCTTAAAGTGTGGCACCCAAAATTGGACAGGGTACTCCCGCTTCACTGGTACAGACCACAGAGGAACAATTACCTCCCATGTCATAGGCTGTGTCTACACTGGGGAGGTTTGGCGACAAAAGCGCTGTCGACATGCAAAAGTTGGCAAATGTGAAAACCAGTCAAATTGTTTTTTCTGCCTCCCATTGTCAACATTTCATGGCCACATGGCTAGCCCCCCTGTCAACAGATAGAGCAAAGCATTGTGGGTAAGCATCCCACAGGGCAGTGTGGTGGGAAGCAGAGCTGATCCCTGCACTTTTTGGGATTCCCTCATAGCTCTGAGAACTCTCTGTGCTGAGGAATGTCAAAGCAGCAGAGCAGCCTCTCCAGCCCTCCCCCGGCAGGAGTAGCAGGGCAGAACAGGAGCAGTCCAATGATTTGCTCTTTGTTCCCCAAACAGAGCAGCTCACTCAGCTGTCAGACACTTCCTGGAGCTTTGAAAGGGGGAGGGGGGGGGCGCAGGCCTGCAGGGCAGCAGAGATCACAAAACACTGAGCAGAGCCATCAGTCTGCACAAGCTGGGGAGAAATGTCCTTTTTCCCAGTATAAAACTTAAGCCTTTCTGCTTCTTCATCCTGGAGCTTTTCTTCAAACTCTATCACTACAAGGTCCATTTGGGGCACCTGGAAATCAAGATCCCTCAAGAAAAAAAGACAACACAAAACAAAAAATCATAAAAATGGCCAGACTGGTCAGACCAAAGGTCCATCTAGCCTAGTGTCCTGTCTTCCAACAGTGGCCAATGCCAGGTGGTCCAGAGGGAGTGAACAGAACAGGGACTCATCAAGTGATCCCTCTCCTGTCATTCATTTCCAGCCTCTGACAAACAGAGGCCAGGGACACCATTCCTATCCAACCTGGCTAATAGCCATTGATGGACCTAATCTCCATGAATGCATCCAGTTCTTTTTTTAACCCTATTAAAGCCCTGGTCTTCACAACGTCCTATGGCAAGGAGTTCCACAGATTGACTGTGCACTGCATGAAGCACATCTGCCCCCTTCTCCACAAGGCTGGTTTCTGATCAAACGGCCTCCTGGAACTCCAGCGCATATGCCCCATTATCCAGTCACTCTCATTCCCGTTTGAGGTCCCCTCACCGCTGAGCCTCCTACCCAAAGGATGGGAGTGGCCGCCAGGCCTCAGCCCCCTGCTGTCCCCAGGGGGAGGAGGGAGCTGTGTCTAAGTGTCTCCCTCTGGGGAAATTTTTGCTTAATGGACTTGGTACTCTGCTGGGCGAGAGAACACGTTGTGTGTGTCTACGAGACAAATGAGCAAATTATGAGATCTCCAGCACACTTTATCAATTCCTTATTATCCGATGCTTGGAGGCAGCCGAGTCCAAAGGAGAAAAAACAACACCAAACCACAACAGCTTTGTAAAAAAAACATAAAACCCATTCCAAGGAGGCGCCCGCACTTCTCACAGTACCAGTTGCACAGACGATGAGAAGGTGGCCAACCCACCTCCCTGTGCAGATATGACTAGCTCTGCCACCACTCAGGAGATGGATTACCTATGTCCATGGAAAACCCCTTTCTGTTCATGTAGGACACATGCACACTACAGGGGGACAGCTTAGTACCACAGCTGTACCTCTAGCATCCACAGCATCATCACTCTCCTGCAGTCACGTCTAACGGAGACAGGCCAGGAAAATTCTGTGCTATTGTACACTGCACCGCGCCACTGAAGTTAGACTCCTAGGGTGGGCAGAGACCTCAGAAGTCGTCAAGTCCAGCCCCCTGCCCAAAGCAGGACCAACCCCAACTCAATCATCCCAGCCAGGGCTTTGTCTAGGCAAGTCTTCAAAACCTCTAGGGATGAAGATTTCACCCCCTCCCTAGGGAACCCATCCCAGTGCTTCCCCACCCTCCTAGGAAAATAGTTTTTCCTAATATTCAACCTAGACCTCCCCCACTGTAACTTGAGACCATTGCTCCTTGTTCTGCCACCTACCACCACTGAGACCAGCCTCTCTCCATCCTCTTTGGAACCCCCCTTCAGGGAGTTGAAGGCTGCTCTCAAATCCCCCCTCATTTTGCTCTTCTGCAGACTAAACAAGCCCAAATCCCTCCACCTCTCCTCGTAAGTTAATGGAGATCTGCCCGTTTACACCAGCTGGGAATTGGGGTCCTGGATTCATTGCACCTTTTTTTGGCCATTTCCCCAGGCTTTGCTCCGAAGAGCAGGAGCTCAGGCATCGCTCCCGCCGTATCTATTAGTCTTCCATTGACTTCAGCAGGAGCAGGCCTCTTTTGCTTTGCTGGAAGCATGTGGCAAATGCATTGCCCTGTCAGGGAATGGGAGGCATCAGACACAGCTGTTTACCCCTCATCCCAGCAACACATCTTGCCATTGGTTACACGGGGGCTCTCCATGGGATGGAGCTAGATGAGAAAGGGGAGAAGCTGCATGCCAGGCCTCGGTGGTTACTGAGTCTCTAGCAGCAGGGAGGCCCTTAGAGGTGAGAAACTCACGTCAAGCTGAAGCATTAGAACTACCCATCATAGACAACGGCAGGGACCAACACCGAGAGGTCCCATGCTGCTCCCCGACACCATCTCTGTAAGGTCTCCAGGGAGATACAGTTGGAACTCACCCGGCCCAGGATCTCAGCTGGAGCTGGAGCCAGGTACCCAGCTCCAACAGCTGCACAAAAGCCATCCGCAACGCCTAACTCCCCTCGCCACAACGGTAATTACCAAGGCCACCATGGGGTTGCAAAGAGGACCCCTCGCAGCTGAGAAAAACGAGCAGAGTGGAGACGGGTGAGATGCAGTCTGGTCTGTACCCACCAGGGACCAACGCACGCTCATCCCTGCTCTACGAACTCTACATTCGCCTCCTACTGGACGCCGGAGCAGAGTGTTACTAGCGAGCTCACGTAGGCCCAGCACTCTATGTACCCAGGGCCGGACTCTGCTTTCAGTTAGTTACACTGCTTTAAACACCACGTAGAGCCACAGAAACCTAGACCGGGCTGTCCGATTGGCACCAGCATAACCGAGATTAGCCTCTGGTGCAATTCTATACCGATGCATGTGCTACTCCCGAGATTGCTTCTGTTGCCCTGCATTTTGTGCTAGTGTAACCCACACACCTAGGCTTTGTCTACACTGGCACGATCTTGCGCCAGAAATATGCAAATGAGGCGAAGTGTGGCATATCGCTGAGCCTCATTTGCATATCTAATGAGCTGCCATTTTGTGGAAGAGGCTCTTGCAAATTCCTGAGAATAATCAGCGTAACGGCGTTGCACAAGAGGGTTTTTCTTGCGCAAGAAGGGGCAGTGTAGATGCTCCTTCTTGCGTAAGAGCCTCTTCCGCAAAAATGGCAGCTCGTTAGATATGCAAATGAGGCTCGGCGATATTCCACACTTAGCCTCATTTGAACATTTCTGGCGCAAGATCACGCCAGTCTAGACATAGCCCTAGTGTGGTTACTGAGCAATGCAAGTGGTACCTAGACCACAGCAACAGTTAAAATCAAGAGACCTCTACAGCATCAGCTGGGAGCCAGCTGGCTTTTAGCCCAGAGAGTAAAGGCTCCTATACTCCACTTCAGAGGTCCCAGGTTCAAATCCACCTGGTGGTGGCTACACTAGCACTAGTGCACAGGGGGTGTGAACAGTTACTGAACAAGAACAAAGGCCCAACAGCCACACCCGCACAGTTGGTCTCCCTTGACTGGTGCTATGCTGGTCTAGCATAGGGTTAGGTCTACACTAAGCAGCATTTAGTGCTGACACCGCCTTGCTGCGAAACATGTCAACACCATTTGCCAACCAAATCCTTCTGCCCCTGTCATGATCATGAGAGATGGCCAGCAGCTTGGGGACTGAGGGGTTAACTATACCTAACCCAGGTAGAGTTGGCAGCAGAGTTGGCTAATAGGAATGTAGGTAGGAATTTCAAACTGAGACAAAGCAATTTTTGGTTTTTCCCTCTCCTTTATTCTGGGCAGTTTCTCTCCAGCTATTGAGGGGGACAGACACTATGTCTCCCTCCAAGAAAAGACTCTTTCTTCACTATCTGTAAGGAGGGTAAAATGCAGATAAATCCATTAGGTTTTATTGTTTTATGGTCTGGGAATGGGATCTGATGTCTGTGCATTTAAAAATGTCTTTTGCTCTCCTTTGTAACTAAAGTTCTAGGCCCATAGTGGGAACCCATGAGTGTATTACTTTATGACTTTTCCATCTAGTCATGCTTGCAACAGGAATATTGTGGTCAGGGCCGACTTATCCATTAGGCACAGCAGGCACAGTACCTAGGGCCCATGATACTTTTAGGGGCCCATGAAAATGTTTTAATTTCTTTTAAAATCAGAAGGAAAAAAAAGAACTTTTAGGGTCGAAGAAAATGTTTTAATTTTTTTCTCACACCAGAAAAAAATGAAACGTTTAGGGCCCACGAAAATCTATTAAATGCTGCCTAAAACAGAAAAAAAAATGTTGAAGTATTTAAAGTTATATCAAAAATAATTTTTAATATTTTTTTTAATGGAGGAAGGAGCCCACGAAGGCAAAAGTGCCTAGGGCCCTCAAAAGTCATAATGCGGCCCTGATTGTGGTGATAATAAAAGTTCTTTCTCTTTTTCTTTATTAACCTAATATTGGTTAATTTTTGTGTCCTGGTTTTTACTTAGGAGGTGAGATTTCCCAAGGGATCTCTCCCCTGATGTTCTTATCCTTACTTGGGTGGTGGCAGCGGATTTTATCCCCAAAATCTAGGCTTTTAAGATTTTGGGGGGGAAGTTTTATAGCAAAGCCTGGGAAGATAAGATTTTGGGGCACTTTTGCTGGTCCCCACTTCTGCATTTATCATGCCAGAGTGGGGAAGGAGCTATGGCAGCCCCTAATAAGGGAGGTTCGCTGTGTCGGCAGGAGAGCGGGCCGGCCGCCAGCGTCATGTTCATCCTTTCACTTGCTGTGGCAAAGCTTTGTCATTCATGCGACTTCTTTGGAGGATAGGGACATAATTCAAAATGACCTTAGCAAGTTAGAGAAATGGTCGGAGGTAAACAGGATGAGGTTTAATAAAGAGAAATGCAAAGTGCTCCACTTAGGAAGGAACAATCAGTTCCATACATACAAGATGGGAAGCGACTGTCTAGGAAGGAGCATGGCAGAAAGGGATCTAGGGGTCATAGTGGACCACAAGCTGAATATGAGTCAACAGTGTGATGCTGTTGCAAAAAAAGCAAATATGATTCTAGGTTGTATCAACAGGTGTGTTGTAAGCAAAACTCGTGAAGTCATTCTGCCACTCTACTCTGCACTAGTTAGGCCTCAGCTGGAGTACTGTGTCCAGTTCTGGGCGCCACAATTCAAGAAAGATGTGGAGAAATTGGAAAGGGTACAGAGAAGAACGACAAGAATGATTAAAGGTTTAGAGAACATGACCTATGAAGCCAGGCTTCATGAACTGGGCTTGTTTAGTTTGGAAAAAAGAAGATTAAGGGGGGACATGATAGCGGTTTTCAAATATCTAAAAGGGTGTCACAAGGAGGAAGGAGAAAATTTGTTCCTCTTGGTTTCTGAGGACAGGACAAGGAGTAATGGGCTTAAAGTGCAGCAGGGGAGGTTTAGATTGGACATTAGGAAAAAATTCCTAACTGTCAGGGTGGTCAAATATTGGAATAAAATGCCAAGGGAGGTGGTAGAATCTCCCTCTCTGGAGATATTTAAGAACAGGTTAGATAGACATCTGTCAGGGATGGTGTAGATGGAGCTTGGTCCTGCCTTGAGGGCGGGGGGCTGGACTCGATGACCTCTCGAGGTCCCTTCCAGTCCTATTATTCTATGATTCTATGAGGGGATGGGGGTGGGGTCTCAGCACCCATGAGCGACAAAACTTTTGCCAATCAAGTGGGAGTGTGGACACGCCCTCTCTCACATGCTGCTCTGTGAAGAGCACACGCCCTGTGTCTCTCTCTCACCTGCTTTGCACTGGTGAAAATAACCACACGAGGTGCAGGGAAATTGAGAATCTGGCCCAAATCACTCCTAGTAGCAGCACTCGAGACATCACCATTATCCATAGCTCCAGGCTGCAACATCTTAGTCCCACAATGATGAGTTCAAGGCCACCAGGGAAGGGGGAAGGGATATGAGATATTTAGGGGTTAGAGAGGAATGGGGAAAGGAACGAATGTTTTATCATTCCCCTGGAGCTTGGTAGCAGGTCTATTCACAGACGAGAGAAAGAGAATATAAAACAGTGAAAACATGTTTTGTTTTGCTTTTATTACCTGAGAAAATTGAAGCGAGTCTGAATATATCAGAGAGACGAGAGGTGACCGGCTCGTAAGGGGAAGCTTCATAAAATTCTTCTCCTGGAGTAAGGGAAAAAATAAAATAAAAGAGATTGAAATCCTGCACTGAAAAAGCCCCAAAGCCACCCATGCTGCTCATGACCTGCCTCCCCAACCACCCCGTGGGAAGCCGGTCATAAGCAATATTCCCTCTAATTTCTTCCAGCCCTGTGTGGAATAAATTTTGTTACGTGCACCAAGGCATGTGCAAATGTGCACCACCAATAGAAACAAACTGCCAGCTGTGGGTGCTCTGCTAATCAGCTGTGCGGAATTTGTATCTTGCCCAGGGTGGCCGCCCAAAGCGTCAGCGAACAGGGAACACTGGTCAGAAAGCACAAAGGGGATGAGGAGTTAAGTACCACTGGATTTCAGCAGGATCCAGACACAGAAAGTCCTTTAACTCCTCTGCAAATCCCATTCATCCTGGAATGTTCTGACAATTCATTTTGCAGAGCCCATAAAAATTTCCCCACACAGGAAAATGTCTATTTCATCAAAGTTTTAGATGTCCTGTTACGGGAGAATTCAAACAAAAATTCATTGCAAATGGACACTTCAAAACTGAATGAATATTTTTTGCAGGTCAAAACATCTCATTTTGACATGTTGATCGAAAATGTTAACGTTTTCCCTGATTCAAAACTGGGAGAGGGTGATCACCCCCCCCCCCCCAGCTTTACGAAAAGTGTCAATATTTTGACAGTACCTGCTGATTCAGAACAGAAAGTCATTTCAACATGGCAAAATTCTCCCTTCACCCCAAACAGCTCTATTTCAGGCCTTAGCTTTTGTTAGAATTATGGCCGATTTGAGGGACGGGGGCATTTCCAATCTTGGTTCGTAGTAATGAGCAACCCTCTATTAATGAGTCCCTGGGACCATTAGGTCCCTTTGGCATCACCATATCATAGCTCCTCCCAAACAATAATTAATTTACCATCACCCTCCTTGTACAAGTGGGGAAACAGGCGGGGAGTGGTTTGCATGACCTGAGCAAAGTCTTCGGGGAGCAGAGCTCAGAATGGAACCCAACTTTCTCGAATCCAAGTCCACTTTGTCACAAACACTCCCCCGCACTCACATTCCCCCCTGCCACAAGGGGGTGGGGAGGGGAATGTGAGTGAATATTTTAATTACAATTTCACATTTTCTGTGTGTGTGTCCAGGACTTTCCCTGGAGTTTAACCACCCAAATCTACAGACTCCAAACAGAATGTAGCTGGCTAATTATGGCTCTGCCAAAGACCAAGGCATATTAACCTTTGGGCTACGTCTATGCAAATGCATATGCAAATGAAGCACAGCATGGAATATCGCCAGACTTCATTTGCATAAGTAGTGAGCAGCCGTTTGTAAGCAAGAGGCTTTTGCGCAAAAATGAGCCGTGTAGCCTCTTGCGCAAGAGCCGTTCTTCTGCCTTTTTTACACACACCTTATTTCGAAACAGCTATTTTGGAAGAGACGTTATTCTTTGTAGAATGAGGTTTACAGAAGTCCAAATAAGCCGTCCGTTATTTCAAAATGGTTTCAAAATAACGGAATTACCGTGCATAGTTATTCCGGAATAACGGCGGTTGTTCTGGAATAACTTTGTGGTGTAGACACACCCTTGGAGAGCTGCCTTTTCTCCAGGGCGGCTGGCGCATCTCCGTGGAACTGAGTGAAGACAAGCAGAACAGGCCAGGAGGGCGTTTGCCCGTCTTAAGGAGCGATTCCCGAAAGGATCGTTACTATCAGCCTGACCCTTGAACGCTCCCATTGTGCAAGGGCTCTTGTGAGTGGGAGAGAGCGAGAGCTCCAACGAAAGGCCACGCCGAGCTCCCATCGTACCGCCTGGCCACGCTCTGTGGGTTGGGAGAGCCAGGGCTTGCGGACAGGGCCTGGCCGTGGAGGTTTCCTGCCCAGAGGAAGGGTTGGCAGACACGGACGTGCCCGGGGACAGGCGCGGACAAACGGCCACACCACACATGGACCCGGAAGCCGGGGGGAAGGGCACTGAGTCTAGCCACACAGCCCACGCTGGCTGCCTGGAGGTGGCTCCCTTCCCTGTTAGCTCTTTGCGGAGCAGCAAAGGGGCTTCTCCAGGAACGGGGCAGATGAGACAGAGCGGCCTGCCCTGCATTACCCCACTGTTGACGGGGGGGGGGACGGACTTTTTTTTCTCCTGACCCGGTTGAAAATCGTTGATGCCGCGACCCGACAGAATGCGACTGGCGTGTGGGCTCCGGAATGGGGCTGAGGAGGGGAGTTTTGGGGGACAGAAGGGGGCTCCAGCTTTGGGATCAAGGCTGGGGTGGGAGGGGCTGACCCCGAGTGGCTCGCAGGCAGCAGTGCAGTACGGGGGCTAAGGCGGCTTCCTGCCTCTCCTGGCACCACAGACCCCGCTGCCTGCAGAAGCAGCCGGCAGCAGGTTCCCGGCCAATGGGAGTGCGGGGGTAGTGCTCAGGGCAGGGGCAGTGCATGGAGCTCTGTGCGCTCCCCCACCCACCCACCCACCTAGCAGCCAGGCCTGCTGTCGGCTACTTCCGGGGTGCAGCGCAGTCTGTGGTGCCAGGACAGGCTGGGAGCTGCCTTAGCCCCTGTCCCCCTGCTCCCCTCATCCCCCTGCAGCCAACATGCCACCCCCCAGCCCTGAGCCGTGTCCCGTAGTTTGAAAACCCTGGCACAGACCACTTTCTTCAGCAGCCCTGACACCAGCATCACTGAGGGTGTGTCTAGACGACAGGGTTTTTTCAAAAAACCGTCACCGGCGTCTGGACTTCCGCCGCGTTCTTTCGAAAGTAAATCGAAAGAACACGGCCGTTTTTTCGATCGCGGTAAACCACACTTGATGAGGAATAACGCCTGTTTGCGAAAGTACTCTTTCGGAAAAAGGCGCTATTGAATGCAAACTCCTTTTTTGAAAGAGAGAGTCTAGAATCTTTCAAAAAAGCAGCTCACTTTTTCGAAAAATCTGCTTGTAGTCCAGACACTGTCTTTCAAAAGAGGCTCACAGTCTAGACGTAGCCTGAGAGTCCAAACACAGCCCCATCTGCCCAAACCAGCACTAGACACTCGAATGAGAAGATACCAGAGCTTTACGGAGCTGGGGTCAATTCCTCCCTTTGAGTCACCTTGATTTTACAATTTTTTTTTCAACTTGGGGTGGGGGTTAGCGTATGAACAATCAGGCTTATGATGGAGTATATACAGTATGTGTTATTCATCCCCACGCTGCATTACCCCCACCACAGGTAATCAGCACGGTCTGAAACCACAAACTCCAGTGGCAAAGCACAAGCCTCAACCACTTCAGCTGACTGAGGATTACCCCTCGACGGGCCAGCCGCTAGCGTGAGAACATGACGTGGTTTGGCAGAGCACCTGTAACTCACGCACCTACTGAGTGTGGGGCATGCTCCCAAGTAGACCAGTGACAGAGAGCGAGAATGAGTTTCCTCTCCAGCCTTAGGTGGGAGCCAGGTGGCTTTGAGTTCACGCTGTAGAGAGGCTGGGATGATGATAAGCGGGAACCGATTGGCTGGGAACCGATTGGCTGGGAACCGATTGGCTAAGCAGCAGTTCGGCAGAAAAGGACCCTGGGGATGACGGTGCATGAGAACCTAGAGATGAGTCAACACTGTGCCCTTGTAGCCAAGCAAGCTAACGGCTTTTTGGGCTACATTAGGAGGAGCATGGCCAGCAGATCTAGGGAAGGAATTATTCTCCTTGATTCAGCAGTGGCAAGGCCACATCTGGAGTAGAGTGTCCAGTTCTGGGCGCCCCATTACAGAAAGGATGTGGTCGCAGTGGAGAAAGTCCAGTGGGAGGGCAACAGAAATGATGAGGGGGCTGGAGCACATGACTTATGAGGACAGGCTGAGGGATTTGGGCTTTTTAGTCTCCAGAAGAGAAGAGTGAGGGGGGATTTGGTAGCAGCCTTCAACTCCCTGAAGGCAGGTTCCAAAGAGGCTGGAGAGAGGCTGTTCTCAGTGGTGGCGGATGGCAGAACGAGGAGCAATGGTCTCAAGTTGTAGTGGGGGAGGTCTAGGTTGGAGATTAGGAAAAACTCTTTCCCTAGGAGGGTGGGGAAGCGCTGGGATGGGTTCCCTAGAGAGATGGGGGAATCTCCATCCCTAGAGGTTTTTACGTCCCGGCGTGACCAAGTCCCAGCTGGGATGATTAAATTGGGGTTGGTCCTGCTTTGGGCAGGGTTCGATGGCTCCTGAGGTCTCTTCCAACCCTAGGACTCTATCAGGAGCATCAGGGGACCTCCTTCCACCAGGGTTTCAGGTCTACAGATGTGAAAAGAACCAACTCGTTTCGGTTCGCTGGTGATTCCAAAGTGTTTGTTTCAAGCTGAACCAAAACTCTGAGCAAATCAAAACACCACTTGCTTTGGGAACACTTGAGTTTTGACTTTATCATCCTTAAAGTGCTGTGATGAGAAAAGAGAGGCTTTTTAAACAGTCGCGTCAAGCCAAAGCACAGACAGATTCTTCAGAGTTTTCTTTTAGCCAAACAAACCTCCCCACCGGTCCGTTTTGGTAGCGAGGAATGGAGGAGCCAAAGCAGCTGCACCTCTTAGAAATCAATGCAAGTTCCAGCCTCTTGTGCCACAGATTAATTTGCCAAGAGAGTTTAAGTGATTTGCTCACTGTTCTCAAAGACAGAGACAGAATCCAACCCAGCATCAATACACACAGACCTCCATGCTGTCAGATCTGCTTTTTCCTTTCTCGCTCTTCAAATTTAAATTTGCAAGGCTGATACAGGGTAAGCCTACAGACCCAAAATGATGGAGGACCCGCCTTTCATAATACAAGTGTTAGGGGATAGGGGTTGTTACCATCAGGTCAAGGGTTCAAATCCAGCCAAGGTCACCAGGAACCAAAAGCAACCACTCCCATGAGATTTCTGTGATGTATGCAATTTCATACCTAGTGTTTTAAATTACAAGTAGGATAGTATTTACAGTCCCCCATGAAGCCCCTCCTTTTGTGCCAGATGCTTACAGACATCAAGGAAAAGATAGCTCCTGCCCCAGAGAGCTTACAAGGTCACTAGGTAAGACAAACCGGAATTAGTTCCCATCTGCAGGCCGGGGAGAAGATACAGAGAGACTATGTGACTTGACCAAGTCACACACATGATCTGTGGCAGAACCAGAAATAGAACCCAGACCTCCTGATTCCTTGACCAGGAGACCTTCTCTCCAACAGATCTTGCCATCACAAGAACACTTGTCCTGCTAATTGTCCCGTCTCAGACTCTGTTTCCCTCACACTGCTAGGGAGGTGATCGCGGGGGAGAGGTGGTGTCTGTCTCTAGAGGGGGCAAGGGGAGCATGGGGAGAAGTTTATTCTGGCACCTGCTCTGTGGATAAACAGGGATCTTCCATGATGACCCAGCCATGAGTTCCCTTAGCCAGAGCAGGCTTTGTTTAAACCCATTCCCAAGCCCACAAACAGGCTGTGAGCCCAGCCCATGCGTCCAGGCGGCTCTGCATCAGTCCGGATTGGATTAGCCCGAGGAAGGCAGCTTTTGTCCTCCTAGAGTTAAGCTACTCCAAACCTGCTGGAGAAGAGGCCTATTAAGAGGCCGGAAGCAATCAGGCAGGTCTGGCTGCCCTCCCAGTAGCTCCTCCTCAGAGGGTTATAAATGCATCTCGTGGCAGGAAACCCTTCACAAGGGCGTGGCTCCACTGGCTGCCAGAGAACGGGGATGGTTTAGCAAGAGCCAGGATGGGACCCGGGTAGAGCAGCAAGAGGAGGGGGAGAAAGACTCATGCCTGGTTCTAACAGCTACCCCCGCCCATGGGCCATTCCCTGGGGAAATGAATTGGGGGGGGTGTCTGTCCACTCCTCTTTGGCACTAAGGAGCTGGAGAAGCCGGTTGTCATCCCAGCGCAGCGGCCAGGCCGGGAGCTGAAACACAACCCCCCAGATTGTGGGATGGTCGCACTGGTCCCTCCACTGCTCCCCTTCTCAACTGAGCCCAGATCACCTCCGCTCAGACACGGCCCAAGCAAGAGGCCAGACAAGCTCTCGCAGGCTGTCCCACAGCGCCCGGTCACTGCAGTAACGGCCTTGCTCTATAGCCACCTACCTTACACCCACTGCCCAGGGACTCACCTGGTGCTGCACAAACACACCTGCCCAGTTCCAAGCTGTTCCCATGGCAACCAGCGCCTTCTGGGGAGGGACCAGTGAATGGACTCCGGCCCGGCCCATGTGCCTTGTGAGGAGTTATGTGATCGGGTACCTAGCAGCCAGCAGGAAGGGGCAGTGGGGCTGCAAAATCACCTTTTGAGCAGGGGCAGTGGGGCTACAGGCCCATAAGAGAAACCAGAAGGCACATGCTGGAAGTAGAGCCCATGCAAGGAATTCCTGGAGGTGCTCAAAGTACACAGAGAGGCAGCCTGCGGGTGAAGTTTCCACCTCCGGGTGATGTGTGGGAACAGAATCTGGGAGGGAGAAAGAAAGAAAGAAAGAAAGAAAGAAAGAAAGAAAGAAAGAAAGAAAGAAAGAAAGAAAGAAAGAAAGAAAGAAAGAAAGAAAGAAAGGCCCACGTGATGGCAGGGCAATCTAGTGGATAGAGCACTAGACTGAGGGAATCAGGAGAACTACATGCTATTCCTAGCTCTATCCCAGACCCTGCTTTGTCTCTGAAGGAGCTGCCTCTCTCCGTGCCTTCCCTTCCCATGTCTTCTCTAGCTAGGCTGTGAGGTCCTTAGCACAGAGGCTGTCTCTGACTATATTGGTGGATAGCTCTGCTAGAGCAGGTCTCCACTAGGGCTATGTCTAGACTGCAAGCCTCTTTCGAAAGAGAGCGTCTAGACTGCACGTGGAATTTCGAAAAAGCAAGCCGCTTTTTCGAAAGAAAGCACCCAGTGAGTCTGCATGCTCTCTTTCTAAAAAGCCTGTTTGCTTTCAAGAACGCCTTCTTTCGAAAGAGCACTTTCGAAAGAAGGCGTTCTTCCTCGTGGAATTAGGTTTACCACCGTCGAAAGAAAAGCCGCATTCTTTCAATTTAATTTCGAAAGAACGTGGCTGCAGTCTAGACGCAGGTGAAGTTTTTTCGAAAAAAGGCTACTTTTTTCAAAAAAAACCCTGAGTCTGGACACAGCCTAGGAGATTATTTCGAAATCACTACATTCAAAATCAAAACTCCCGAAATAACAAAATCGAAATAGCGTGTCCCCACTACGGGGGAGTTTCAAAATGAGTCTGAGGCAGGAGCCATTAATGTGGACACACTAACTCGCTTTAGAGCCCCAGGAAGCACTGAGGAGTAATTACTTCAAATGACTCTGGGGAGTCATTATTTCGAAATAGCAGCAGTGGAGCATCCACACGGCCGCTATTCCAAAATAAGCATTCCCCCAGGAAAGCAGGAGCACAGATTTTGAAATAACGAGCCCTTTATTTCAAAATAACAAGCTTCGTAGTATGGATGCTCCGCTTAGTATTTCAAAAGAAGGGGGATTATTTCAAAATACAGCCTCTCTTTGACTTACGAACCGGTTACGGACCAAACAATTGGTCGTAACTCAGTTTGTTCGGAAGTCGGACCCCATAGAGCTACACGTGACCGTGCTGTTCATAAGCGCGGATTGCGTTCGTAACTCGGGGTCCGCCATTTATGACAGCTTCGGTCGTAACTGTGAACGGTCGTAAGTCGACCGTTCACAACTCGGGGACCGGCTGTAACTCCCTTGTTTAGACCAGCGCCTACTGTACTACCAATAAATATTGAAAACAACAACCCTGCCTTCATCACGCATAAGTCTGGTCTGTTTCCACAGGTTGGTGAAACTAAAAAGCCATCAAAAGAAACGGAAACACTTAAGAGTCATCCTGTGAGAGTCCCTCGTTTAAATCCAACACATTCACCTTGGCTAATGCTCCCATGATAAATAGCACCTTTATTAAAGTGTGTTTAGGAAACACCAACCTCTCGCTATATTGCTTTGCCAATGTAATAAATAATTAAGCACTCCTGAACCTTGCTCCTTGCAGGGAAAATTACCCAGTATTAAAAGGGCATTGAACTTCCCCCTAAGCTGGCTGAGATGCAATTAACCTCCGGGAAAGGCACTGGGGTGAAACCAGCTAGACTTAATTCAAGGAACTAAGCTCCCATGCAGCATGAGCATGCAAAACTCACTGACTTGAGAAAGATGAGAGGAGACCAGTGGTCTGGCCAGATGCATTGTGGGAGATTTTAGCTTCTCTGAAGCATCACATATTGGCGGTGGCCAGAGATCAGATACTGGTTCATCAGACCATTCTGATCCAGTGAGAAGTGGAGGACCATTGCCTTGAGCGATCTAGTTATGAATGGAGATGGGACACTGGACCCTGGATTACCCAGAGTTCTGCTGCCTTGCAGTGAGTCTACCTGCAAAATGAGGTCTCAAATCAAGGTGGGATTTGATAGGATGGTTTAGCATGGCCCTGCAGCAGCTCTCTGCTGTTCCAGCCCTGGGTTCCTCACACAGTGTTGTCAACGCCCCTCCATGCTGGGCATCAGTACAACTTTCTACAACTAGACCTTCTCTGCACTGGCATGTTTTGTCACCAAAAACGGCCGTTTGGCAACAAAACAGCAAGAATGTTTACACTACAATGGGACTTTTGTCAGGGAAAACACCCAGTTTGGGCGACAAAAAACATCAAGCCTTGCCAGAGACTTTTGTCTTTTCTCCTCCCTTTATTGTCAACGAAGAGCCAGTGTGGACTCTGCTGTTTCCTTCTGGTGAGAGGACTGGCTTCTGCCAGTATCCCACAAGGCCTGCTTTGCTGGCTCTGCTCAGTGTTTTGTGATCTCTGCTGCCCTGCAGGCCTGTGCCCCCGCCCTCCCCTCTCAAAGCTCCAGGAAGCATCTGACACCCGAGTGAGCTGCTCTCTTTGAGGAACGAACAAAGAGAAAATCACCGGAGTGCTTCTGTTCAGCTGCTGCTGCGGGGGGGGGGGGGGGGGGGGATCTCGCGAGACTGTTGTGCTGCTTTGACATTCCTCAGCACGGAGAGCTCCCAGAGCTCTGAGGGAATCCCAAAAAGCACAGGGATCAGCTCTGCCTTCGCACCGCACTACGGGATGCTTACCCACAATGCTTTTCTCTATCTGGTCAACAGAGGAGCTAGCCATGTGGCCATGAAATGTCGACAATGAGAGGCGGAAAAACTTGTTTGACCAGTTTTCACTTTTGATGACTTTTTTGCCTGTTGACGACACTTTCATCACCAAACCTTCCCAGTGTAGACGCAGCCCTAGTCTGTTACTAAAGATTCGGCCACGGGGTGTAGTCAGGTGTCATCCTGGATCTACTGTCAGCTTCCTCACTGGCTGAGCATTGGGCTCTTTGGCCTTGTGATTACAAGGGTCTTCCATTAGCTAACATTGTAAGACAAGGTCAAATCTGAAGGAAGGGCAAAGCTATGCAATTCTCACATGAGTTAACAGGTTGAGCTAAACCTTAGAATCCCCCAGGATCACCATCCTGCCCTGATGGGAATGCTACAGCCCTACCTGGTCTTCACTAGGGCTGCGTCTAGACTGAAAGCCTCTTTCGAAAAAGAGCATCTAGACTATAAACAGTACGTTCGAAAAAGCAAGCCGCTTTTTTGAAAGAGAACACTCAGGCAGTCTGGATGCTCTTTCAAAAAAGCATAGTTTGCATTACATAGCGCTTTTTTTCGAAAGAGCACTTTCAAAAAAAGGCGTTCTTCCTCGTAAAACGAGGTTTTCTGTGGTTGAAAAAACTGCCACGTTCTTTTGATTTACTTTCAAAAGAACGCGGCTGCAGTCTAGATGCAGGGGAAGTTTTTTCGAAAAAAGGCCACTTTTTTCGGAAAAAACCCTGTAGTCTAGACACACCCTAGGATTTTACCTTCTGTTAGCCAACATGTGGTAAAAATCAAAACAAAACCGTTTCCCCTTTCTGTGCCTTAGTTTCTTTCTCTGCCTCAGTTTCCTGCTCTGAGAAATGGGGCTAGTGGTTTTTTTGCCCTCCTAAAGTTGTATTAAGGCCAACTTCGTTCCAGTGTGCAAAGTCCTTTCAAACTGATGAATGCACGGTACTGAAGGGCAAATCACCGTTAAGTAGAAATTTCTGTTTCCAGCCTGGCTTTCTAGCCACTTCGCGGCAGAGCTGACCTAGAGTCAAAGATTTACCTCCACCAATTGGCATGTGAAACCTACAATTGGTGCTGAGTGCTTTTGGAAGTCTGGCCCCTAGGTCTTGTCTGCACACAGATGTACACTACTTTAATTCAATGAGTGCAAACGCCCGTGTGGAGGCTCTTATTAAAAACTGGTTCTATTGGTTGTGTTTACCCCTAGACGTTTACCGGCATACAGGCCTGGTTTAACCCACTTCCAGAGCATCCACACACAAAATTGCACTGATTGAACTAAACTAGTTTAAAAAAATAATCACACTTCTCGGTGAATAGATGCAACTCTGAACAGGCTGCATTCGATTCTACCTCCAACCTGGAGCTGCTATGGAGGAGACCCTGGTAGGAAAAGAGGAGGCTTACAGTGTTGGTTGTGCTCCATGGTTACAAAGAGAAACTATTCCCCTTTCACTCCCCATCACACTCTCTGGGCTCTCAATTACATGAAGAAAAAAACCCTGAATTGTTTTCATTTGCAAGATGCACGTGACTCGCAGGAGCCTTTCCCCTTCCACCTTCTTCCACTCTCTCTACTGTTCCACTCTCTGCTTTATCCTTCCTCCCCCCACTTTTCCTCCCCACACCCGACAGTCGGGGCCAGGTTTTCAGCAGAGCTAAGCTCCCAACAGGCACCTAAATAAGGACTAGAATTTTCATGGGAGCTCTTGCGTGCTGAATCTGGTGGCCACCCCTTCCAGGTGCCCAAACAGAAGCCATTAGGTGCAGAAGGCTTAAAAAAAATCTGGCCATGAATCTTTAATGAAGCAGCATGGTCCAGCAGGCAATGCATCTGACTAGGACTCATCAAACCTGCAGTCTAGCCCTACCTCTGCCACTGACTTGCTGTGTAACCCAGGGCAAGTCATTTAATGTCCCCTGACTCCGCTTCCCCACCCCTCTTTAGAGTGGAATAGTAACGCTTGGAGAGCCAATGTCCTTCATAAGAGGTGTTTTTTTCCCCCTGGGGCCTTTCTGAGTTCCCTACATGCCACCTTACCCACCCTGCTGAGGACTGGGGCATCATCACCCTCTCGCTTTCTGCATGCAGGATACCCCCATCCACCTCCACTCGCTTTTCACTTCTCTGTTACAAGGAAGCAACATCTGCCACTTTGCCTGCGGATGTCAGGAGCATTCCAATGGCCTGCAATGAGCGGCGAGGGCAAAGCTGCAGGGCCAGCCGCTGAGAGGAGTGGAGGGGTGTTGGCTCCCTCATCTCTGGGGGGCCACAAAGTTGCAGCTCTGGCTGGAGGCAGCAGCCCAGGGAGCAGCAAGGGAAATGTGTTTGCTGCAGAGTTCAGCCGGGATTGGGGCAGAAACTCAGCACAATCCAAACGCCACCGACACATTTTCCCGTATCTCAGCTGCAGGATACTCCGAAAGGACTAGCAGCCCTGGTGTGAGCCACACACCTACTGGGCGCAGGGCACCGTCCCATGGAGTGGCCCTGAGACCACTGATAGACAATGCGTGTGCTCTACGGCCTTAGCCAAGCGCCAGCCGGCTTTGCATGCACGAGCCTTCCCAGCATGCACTAAGCTCCAGAAGTCCCAGGTTCGATTCCATCTCTCGGCGTGGTGCTTGTTCCACAGAGACCAGGACAGAACAACTGCGGGGTGGCTACAGACTCAGGACTGAGGGGCCTGCAAAGAGCAGAGTGAAGGAAGCTTGCCGGCGCCTGACCACAGAATGCCGAATTCTAAGCAGCCCTTCCGATCTGAGGGGTCCCTAATCCCACAGCCAGCTGCAGAGCGAGTGGGGGAGGGGTGAGAAGAGTCGGCTTCCTCTCCCTCCTACACCCTCCCCCCTGCCCCAGCTCCCTTTGATGAGGAGAAGAGAGTAGATAATCCTCTCTCCAATAAACAAACGGGCCCCGCGCCGGCAAAATCCAATTTCAATTGCTGCCGCTGATTTACACCGTCCCCGGCCTGCACTAGCAGCTGCCGCTGCTACATTTGGAGGCGGCTCGTTTGTGGAAGCAGCCAGCTCCCTCATGTCCTTCGTGCTGCTCTTGTTCACCCCACACCCTGGCCAGACAATGGCTGGGAGGAAGGTGGTGCCTGGCTCTCTCCCAGGTGGGGAACAGCTGATGTACTGTCACCTCTCGTGCAGTCTATCCCATTCCCAGAACACGGTCCTCTGTGGCGCACAGACAGCGTCATAGGACATAAAGAGTCAGCCACACCTAATAGTCAAAGCAGCAGCCTGGGAACCAAGAACTCCTGAATCCTCATCCCATTCCTACCTCTTTGGGAGACAGAGGGTCTATCCCTTCCTCTGTGCTCACAGGGAGTGAGGCTGGAATCACATGGGCCAAAAGAAATCTGATGAGGTTCAACAAGGACAAGCGCAGAGTCCTGCACTTGGGACGGAAGAATCCCAAGCATAGTTACAGGCTGGGGACCGACTGGCTAAGCAGCAGTTCAACAGAAAAGCACCTGGGGATGACAGCGGATGAGAAGCTGGAGAGGAGTCAACAGGGCACCCTTGTAGCCAAAAAGGCTAACGGCATATTGGTGCATTAAGAGGATCATGGCCAGCAGATCTAGAGAAGTGATTATTCCCCTGTTTCGGCACCGGCGAGGCCACATCTGCAATATCACATCTAGTTGTGTCCTTCCCCCCCCCTTACAGAAAGGATGTGGACACGTAGGAGAGAGTCCAGCAGAAGGCAACGAAATAATCAAGGGGCTGAAAGAGGCAGAGGGATTTGGGAGTATTTAGTCTGCAGAAGCGAAGAGCGAGGGGGGATTTGGTAGCAGCCTTCAACTTCCTGAAGGGGGGTTCCAAAGAGGCTGGAGAGAGGCTGTTCTCACTGGGGACAGGTGGCAGAACAAGGAGCAATGGTCTCAAGTTGCAGTGGGGGAGGTCTAGTTTGGATATGAGGAAAAGCTATTTCCCTAGGCGGGTGGTGACGCTTTGGGATGGGTTCCCTAGGGAGGAGGTGGAATCTCCATTGCTAGAGGTTAAGTCCCGGCTTGACAAAGCCCTGGCTGGGATGATTGAGTTGGGTTGGTCCTGCTTTGGGCAGGGGGCTGGACTCGATGGCTCCTGAGGTTTCTGCCATCCCTGGGATTCTATATCGTAACAGATATAGGAGAACTGAGAGTTTCTTGTCCAGAACAGGGATCAAACCCCAGTTCTCTTGCTCTGCCCACGCAGGGCCCTGCTGCATGAGCTAAAGGAGAGTTTGCAGAAGCCCGTGGCACCCTGACCCCCAGCTGCACAGTTCCCAAACCACCCAGTAGCACCGGGGTAGAGCCGTTAGAACAGCCCTCTCCGCACTCCTGTAACCTCCTGCACCCGAGGCTCTCTAGGCTGAAAGGGAAAGAGACTTGCCCAAGGTCACTCAGTGAGACAGTGGCAGAGCCAGGAAGAGGACATCAGGCCATTGTTGGCTCTCAGGAGTGTAAATCTGCAGCAGCTCTTCCAACTTCAGTGTGGTGGCCATGAGCCAGGCTGGAGCAGAACCAAAGACACCTGGGAGCCTGCTTTGCCAGCCAGGAAGATGGGAAGTCCCAGAGACAGTGAACCGGGGGATGGGGGGGGTGCTGCTCCCACCGGACAAGCCGGGGATTCCATGGACACCGGGGGCAGGGGCCAGCGCATGGCCGGAGAGGGAAACGCTCCGCAAGCAACGCCCGGGGGACGCGCCTAGGCATACACGGAGACGAGACTGACAGCCCGGAGCCTGCTCGGAGTCGGGGGCAGGCAAACAGCCCTGACCAGAGACCTGCCCCCTCCGACCCCACTCACACAAATGGGACATTAACTCTCCCCCCCCCACACACACACCTCCACGACCTGCCTCGGTGCCCTGACGTGGCTTCTCATTCCAGCCCCAGCTGCTCCAGCGTGTGCGGCCCCTTCTGGGGAGGGGCTGCCTGGGATCAGCCAGGCCAGTGGCCACTCGGCTAGGAAAAAGCAGCCTCGCCCACCTCGCCCCCTCTTCCAGGCCAGCCCGGTTCTCGGAATCCTAATCAGCCTCTTCACACGTCTCTCCCCCAAAGTCCGTCCGCCCGGACCTGCCCTCTGCTCTGGTGCCAACAGCTGAGCCTTCAGCCTTGGCCAGAAGTGATGGGGCGGGGAACCTCATGGGCTCTCCAGCTCCAGCAACCCCCAAGGCCAGGCTGGGACGCGCCCGAGGCTAGAGGATGAGAGAGAGAGTGGGCGAAAGGGGGGGGGGAAGAATCTAGATGGGGAGGGGGAGAAAAGGGGGCAGAGTCTGGAAGGGAAGGGGGCAGTTTGGGTGGGTCTTCCCCGCTCATCGATTCGGTTCCTATTTGACAATAAACAAGGGGCGAGCTCTCCCCGGGATGCGAACACCAACGCCCTGGGGGTCAAAGGCTGAGAGATGCCGACGGACACCACCTCCGTGCTACGCCGGGCTTGCGCCTGTCCAGGGTGCAGGATGAATGAAACCATTCCCACAGAACTGCACGGACGCCCCGTATCCCTGACCCACTGAGCACCCCCAGCCGCTCCAATCCCGGACTCCCCACAATGCTCTGCTCATGCCCCTTGGTCCTTCCGGCAACACCTCCTGCCGCTACACACACACACACACACACACACACACACACTGCTGCTACACCTACACTCACACGAAAATACACATGCCCTGCTGCTACACCTACACACACACACACACTGCTGCTACACCTACACTCACACGAAAACACACATGCCCTGATGCTACACCTACACACACACACACACTGCTGCTACACCTACACTCACACGAAAACACACATGCCCTGCTGCTACACCTACATGCACACACACACACACACACACACACACACACTACTGCTACACCTACACTCACACGAAAACACACATGCCCTGCTGCTACACCTACACGCACACACACACACACTGCTGCTACACACACACACACACACACACACCCTGCCGCTACACCTACACACACACACACACACTGCTGCTACACCTACACTCACACGAAAACACACATGCCCTGCTGCTACACCTACACGCACACACATACACATACCCACCCACCCTGCTGCTACATCTACACACACACCCTGCTGCTACACCTACACACACACACACACAGGCATCTCTGTTAATGCTCTTCACTGCTGACCCGCTGCCCTCTCTTCGATTCTCGTAGGAAACCCTCCTCCCCACCACACTAATGAAGAATCTGATGCTTTGCTGCCCGGCCTGTGTCCCCCCTTATCCCACCTGTGCAGAGCGGGTGTGAACCGCTCCCCCTTCGAGCCTGTTTTTCTTCCACTTTGCACAGGTGTAAAGCAGCAGCCATGAGAGAGTGTGAGGCTCTGAACACATCTCCCGACTCACCCTGCTCCACCAGCTCCCAGGACTGGCCCCAGGGCTTCCTGGCCTTCCCAGAGCAGCTCAGACCAGCTAGGGGACCAGAACCCCGGCCCCAGCCCCACACACTACCACTGAGCTAGCAAATCAGAACCCCCACCACCACCAACAACCCAATGGGCCAGCACCACCCCTACCCCACCAACAACAACCCAACGGGACAGCACCACCCTTCCTCCCCCATCAACAACCCAATGGGCCAGCACCACCCCTACCCCACCAACAATGCAATGGGCCAACACCACCCCTCCCCCACCAACAACAACCCAACGGCACAGCACCACCCTTCCTACTCCAACAACAACCCAACAGGACAGCACCACCCTTCCTCCCCCATCAACAACCCAATCGGCCAGCACCACCCCTACCCCACCAACAATGCAATGGGCCAATACTGCCCCTCCCCGTCAACAACCCACTGGGCCAGCACCACCTCTCCCTCACCAACAACAACCCAACGGGAGAGCACCACCCTTCCTCCCCCATCAACAACCCAATGGGCCAACACCACCCCTCCCCCACCAACAACAACCCAACGGGACAGCACCACCCTTCCTCCCCCAACAACAACCCAATGGGCCAGCACCACCCTTCCTCCCCCACCAACAACCCACTGGGCCAACACCTCCCCTCCCCCACCAACAACAACCCAACGGGACAGCACCACCCTTCCTCCCCCACCAACAACCCACTGGGCCAACACCTCCCCTCCCCCACCAACAACAACCCAACGGGACAGCACCACCCTTCCTCCCCCACCAACAACCCACTGGGCCAACACCTCCCCTCCCCCACCAACAACAACCCAACGGGACAGCACCACCCTTCCTACCCCAACAACAACCCAATGGGCCAGCACCACCTCTCCCCCAGCAACAATGCAATGGGCCAGCACCACCCCTACCCCACCAACAATGCAATGGGCCAATACCGCTCCTCCCCGTCAACAACACAATGGGCCAACACCACCCCTACCCCACCAACAATGCAATGGGCCAACACCACCCCTCCCCCACCAACAACAACCCAACGGGACAGCACCACCCTTCCTCCCCTAACAACAACCCAATGGGCCAACACCACCCCTCCCCCACCAACAACAACCCAACGGGACAGCACCACCCTTCCTCCCCCAACAACAACCCAATGGGCCAGCACCACCCCTCCCCCAGCAACAATGCAATGGGCCAACACCACCCCTTTTCACCAACAACCCAACGGGACAGCACCACCCTTCCTCCCTGTCAACCACCCAATGGGCCAGCACCACCCCTCCCCCAGCAACAATCCAATGGGCCAGGACCACTCCTCCCGCACCAACAACGCAATGGGCCAACACCACCCCTGCCCCCGCCACCCACAACCCAATGAACCCGAACAGCCTCCCCCCCACACCACTACTGAGCAAACTCACTGGAACGCTCCTATGGGGCTACATGGGGGGGACCTCCCCACGCAACGGACCAGGCCCCCCGGCGGGACGCTTACCCTCCGTCAGCCCGAGGTGTATGCTCCAGTAGATCTGCAGGCACTGCAGCTCCTTCTTCATGCCCCGCTTGCAGCGGCAGTCGTAGAGGGGGCTCTCCTGCAGCACCTCCAGGGCCGCCTGGCACTCCTTGTTGGCCAGCATGGTGTTCCTGTCCCGGCCGGCCAGGCACTGGCGCAGGGTGCGGTACCGGGAGCTGCAGCTGGGGTCGGCGGCGCACAGCTCGCTGGCCCGCACACAGTCCACGGGGGCACGCCAGCCAGGAGGGGTCTGGCCAGAAGCCAGGGAATGGAGGATCTGGTCTGGGGAGGGGGAGGAAAGAAAGGCCAGAGCATGGTGAGTGAGGCTAGCCAAGGCTCTGCCCTTCGCCAGTGCTTCAGGCCCACAACTCGCCCCCCACCCAGGCAGCGGCCCGCTCTGCCTGCCCCCTCCCACGCCTGGGCCTGCCACATGATCCCGACCCACAGCGCCTACTGCTCCCCCAGCCCTGTCCGCACTCCCCTCACAGCGCCGCCAGCACTGGGATCCTGACCAGGAGTCCCTCCCCCACTCCTCCCTCAGCCCTGGGGTCCCTCCTCAGCTCCACATCTCTGCCAGGAGCCCCCCTGGGTCTTCCAGTCCCCTCGGTGCTGCTCTGTTGCACCCTCAGCCATTCCAGTCCTGAACCCCAGGTCAGCTCTGCAGCCCGCCTGGTGTGGGAGGGAGGGAGCAGAAACCTAGCTCTCATTTCTCCACTCCCTTGTAGAGCACTTTACAAACCTTAACAGATCGATCCGGACAGCCCTCAATGACCCACATGGTCCGAGTGGGGAAACTGAGGCATCGCACTATGGAGCGATTCGTGCAAAGTCATGCAGCAAATTAGGAGCAGAGAGGGGACTAGAAACTTGAAATCTTAGACAATTAGGAGACCTCGGGAGATCAACAAGTCCAACCCCCTCATCGAGTCCAACGCCCTTGCTCGCCCCATCAGCTGCGCTGGCCACTAGGTAACATTGCTCTACACATATAAAGTCGTGTGTGGGTTATCGGTGATGCCATCGAAATGTGTTTCCTCTCTGCTCAGTCTGAAGTATCTTTACAAGGTAACGAAAATCCTGCCTGTTAAAAAACATGCCAGGCAAAGACCGGTGCTGCCATGCAATAAATCTGGTTTCGCTCTTACGCCAACAGGCCCAGGAAGTTAATTTTTCACACTCCGAAGGAGCTAGGGAACAGCATTCCATGGAGGCCACCAGCAGGTCTGGAACTCCCTGCCTTCAACATCAGCCTCGGCCACACTAGCTAGATGAGTAAGTCCAGCAGCAGGCAGCAGTAGTAAGCTGTTATCCTTAGGGGAGTCGCCAGTCCCTGGGAATCCATCACGCACTGAAACACTGGGAAACATTAGCAAGCCCTCAGAATCACTCATCAGCTTGTTTCCGGGGCTGCAGTGTTGGTCCCTGACCAGCCTCCATAGAGGGTGCAGAGGAGGAGGAGCAGAGCGAGTCTCCCCCACTGAGAGAAAAGCCCAGCTCACAAACCTGCAGTACGTCATCTCTCGGCAAACACCAGAGCAGAACGCCCACACCTCTCAAGCATCCAGCTCCTGCTGGACTCTTCAGCCCCGTCCTCCTGGTTATAAGAGTTTTACTCATCCACTTAGGGGACAGGAACAACCCCATGTGACTTAGGCAGCCAATCCGCACCACGGCTCAGAAACTGAGGGCCGTCCCAGTGGGGGAAGTGCTGCCAATCCATTGGATAACAAACCCCAGTGACTCCTGGTTCACGCCCAGGGGTGCCCCAGTGGCAGGCGCACAGAACCCAGGAGCTGTGTCTAGACTGGCAAGTTTTTCTGCAAAAGCAGCCGCTTTTATGCAAAAACTTACCAGCTGTCTACACTGGCCACTTGATTTTGCGCAAAAGCACTGACGTTCTACTGTCTGAAATCGGTGCTTCTTGCGCAACTGCTTCGACGTTCCCATTCGGGCAAAAGCCCTTTTCCGGAAATGTTTTTGCGCAAGAGGGCCAGTGTAGACCGCTAAAAACTGTTTTGTGCAAAAAAGCCCCGATGGCGAAAATGGCGATCGGGGCTTTCTTGCGCAAAATCGTGTCTAGATTGGCACGGATGCTTTTCCACAAAAAGTGCTTTTGCGGAAAAGCGTTCATGCCAATCTAGATGCTTTTTCCCGCAAATGCTTTTAATGGGAAAACTTTAATGGGAAAACTTCTTTCGAAAGAAGCCTGCAGTCTAGACATAGCCTTAGGGACTGTCGCTTACCATCTGCACGTACAGCACCTTGCACAATGAGATCCAAAGCTTGACGCAAACTTCTAAGTCCTACTGTAATGCCGATAATAGTAATAAATAATCTATCCTGCTGCAGTTTATGGCTATGTCCCCAGTCTGTAAACAGCCAGCAACTGAGGCTGAGCTCAAGCACCCTAAGAGGACAAGATGTTAAGCAAATCCCACAGATAGGGCCCTGCAGATCAAGAGCTATCTGCTTTATATCCATGGGTAGCCACAGATGTGGACGCAGATATCCGCAGCATATTTTTCTGTAGACAGATGTAGACAGGGATGCAAATTTTGTATCTGTGCAGGGCTCTACCCATGGATATGGTGGGAATTTGTTCCTCATATTCTAGGATCAATGAGTCAATGTTAGACAGACCCCAGAATTCCTGACTCCCCAGTCGTCTGAGCCCAACCGGCTAAATCACACCACTTTTCCCATTCAAGCTCTGATCCTGAATTCCTTCCTTGCTGCAAAGCCCCGGGGACTTTGATGCAGCATGATGGCGGAAGACTTGCTGTTTAATTCCAAACTCAACAGGGATCCTGGCTGTAAACCAGCCCTAGTACAGCGAGAGCCCAATACCCTGTTCTGCAAATCAGAAGTGACTCTGGATTTGCAGCAGTGTCCTAGAACAGGGGGTGGCCTGCACCGGACAGCAGTGGGGGGAAGAGGGAGGAGTTCATCTGCCCAAAAGAAATGCCTCAAAAAGCAGAACATTTAATAAAAAAAAATTAACGTTGGAGGCAGCCTCTGCTGGGGATGCTGGACTCATGGAAGATCCTGAGCCGGCAGTTTTCATGCAAACAGGAGAGGGGCCATGAGCAGTTCTCCCTCCCCTACTAAGACCTGGACTACAGCCCAGAGGCAGCACCGCCTTCTCCTTCCTGCAAACGCAAGTTCGTTTTCTAAAAGGCAGCTGAAGTCTGGAGTTCTCTGCCCCAGGAGCTGCCAGCAGCCTCCGCCTCCTCTGGCATGCTGGGGTAAGATGGGCAGGTAATATGCAGCGCCTGGATCTCCTCCCACTCACCCTACGCAGGAGCCGGTTGGGTTCCCAGTAGGAATCAGCTGAGGCGGGTATAGAACCAGGCTTGCTCAGGATCACTGTTTGTAACTGACGAGTCCATTTGGGACTCAGGCTGGCTACACCGGGAAGGTTTGGCGATAAAAGTGCTGTCGACATGCTAAAGTGAAAACCGGTCAAAACGGGATTTTCCGCCTTCCATTGTCAACATTTATGGCCACATTGGTAGCACCCTGGTGACAGACAGAGCAAAGCATTGTGGGGAAGCTTCCAGCAGGGCAGTGTTGTGGGAAGGGAGAGCTGATCCCTGTGCTTCTTGGGATTCCCTGGTAGCTCTAGAAGCTCTCCATGCTGAGGCATTGCAAGCAGCACTGCAGTCTCTCCAGCCCTCCCCTGGCAGCAGCAGCCTGCCTGCCCCTGTGTTCCTAGCAAGGCAGAACAGGAGCAGTCCAATGATTTGCTCTTTGTTCCCCAAACAATGCAGCTCACTCAGCTGTCAGACACTTCCCAGCGTTTTGAAAGTGGAGGAACACAGGCCTGCAGGGCATCAGAGATCACAGAACACTGAGCAGAGCCATCAGCGCAGGCATGGGGAGATACTGGTGGAAGCCAGTTCTCCCCACAAAATAAACAGCAGAGTCCACACTGGCTTTGTCGACAATAAAGGGAAGGGAAAAGATAAAAGTCTCTTTCAGGGGTAGAAGTTTTGTGTCACCAAAACTGGGTGTTTTCCCAACAAAAGTCCCATTGCAGGCTACACGCTCTTACTGTTTTGTCCCCCAAAGGCAGTTCTTGGTGACAAAACCTGCCAGTGTAGACAAAGCCTTAGGAGCAGCTCCCCTCCCCACATTCAAGAGCATGCAGGGGCTCTTGTCTCCAGCTAGAGCACTGAGCACGGCCTGACTCCCACAGCCCCTCTCCTTCAACTTCAGGCCACGCAAGGGCCCTGATGGAACCAGGCCTTCCTGCATTCCCCGGCTTCTCTTCCTGCCTGGCTGAGTCATGCCGTGACCTGTCTCAGCTCCACGTCACTAGTGGGGGAAAGCATCCAACACCCTCTCGCTCTGAAGAGATTTGGAACCTGGCTCTGCTTCCAAGCCTTGCGGTTGTTCCTGCTTTGGGCAGAGGGTTGGACTCGATGACTTCCTGAGGTCTCTGCCAACCCTAGGATTCTACGAGCTGGGTAACCCGCATGGCCCCCTCGTAGCTGGGCCACATAGAAGGTAAAAGTCTACTCCTGCTGCCAGCTAGCGAGCTGCTCTTACAGCTCCAGCTGGCAGCATCCTGGCAAGTTACAACCCCGCTGAGAGCCTGTGCCCTGGGTTGTTCTGTTTGGATCAAAGTGCATGCCTGGCGCTCCCACCCAAGTCCACCAAGAATCCAGCAGCCTTGGAAGGTCGGTGTCTGCTCCAGCTAGGTGACGTCCTTCCCGGCTTACGTAGATACGCCCACGCTAGCTCTGGGTGTATCTAGCAGTCCGGCCACCTCAGCCCTTCTAGCTAACCTGGGAATTTCGCCTCTCCGCTGCATGTTACCGAGGGGATGTGCGATCATTTCCCACCACAATGACATAGGTTTCCCCCAAAGGAACAAACCTTGCCTGTTCCAAGAAGCAGCCCAGATGCGCCCGGCTGCTTTTCCAGAGTGCTCACATTCGCAGGCACTGGGAAGCTACAGAGATATGTAATTAGCCAATAAGGCTCGAGGTCCGACGCAGCCCATTTGAGGCGCTAATAAAAACCAGTAAAGACTCTGCAAAACGCAAGCAGGCAGCGGGGGTGGAAACCAAAGGAAACATTTGCACAAAAGAGAATCACGCAGGGACCGTCCCCCCGTCTCTTGTCCCATGGCGGAGCGCTCCCCAAAGCTCTGCTCTACCTCCTCTCCTGCTCCCAGCCTCCCCTTCATCCAGCCAGCTCCCAACCATCTTCCCCAGCAGCGCCAGTTCTGGTTTGCTGTGCACCCTGGACTCAAGACGGACCAGCAGTCAGCAGAAGCATCTGGTGCTCCTCACCAGAGCATCAGGCCCCAGCTCTTTACCAAGGTAGTTTCTCCCTTGTGCAGACCCCACTCCACTGATACCTACACACACATGCTCTCCCCCACCCCCAACCCTGCCAGCCCTCCTTCCAGACTGTGCAGGACCCCTCAACCCTCCAGCAGGTTTTTAATTGGATCTCGCAGCTGTTAGAACGTAAGACCGGCCAGACTAGGTCAGACCAAAGGTCCATCTTGCCCAGTATCCTGTCTGCCGATTCCAGGTGCCCCAGAGGAAATGAACAGAACAGGGAATCATCAAGTGGTCCCTCCTCTGTTACCCATTTCCAACTTCTGGCAAACAGAGGCTAGGGAAACCATCCCTACCCATCCTGGCTAATAGCCATTGATGGACCTAACCTCTATGAATTTATCCAGCTCTTTTTTGAACCCTGCTAAAGTCTTGGCCTTCACAACTTCCTCTGGCAAGGAGTTCCACAGGTTGACTGTGCGCTGCGTGAAGAAATACAACCTTTTGTTTGTTTTAAACTTGCTACCTATTAAATTTAATTTGGTGACGTCTCGTTCTTGGTGTTATAGGACCAAGTAAATAGCTTTTCTTTACTCACTTTCTTTACACTGGCCATGATTTTATAGATCTCTCTCATGTCCCCCCTTCATCTCCTCTTTTCTAAGCCGAAAAGTCCCAGGCTTTTCAAATCTATCTTCATACAGCAGCCGCTCCAAACCCCTTTTCATCTTTGCTGCCCTTTTCGGAACTTTTTCCAATGCCGAGAGATCTTTTTTGAGATGAAGCAGCCATTGTTGCTCACGGTTCGACAGGGTCGCTCTGAGCCGTCTGGCTGCAGGGTTTGGTCTGTTAGGGAAGACTGTGCGGTACCTGGATCCTTCCTTTTGGTGCACAGGGACATATCTCCTGGGAACAGCTTCTCCACCAGTTTTATAAGCCCAGTGCCAAAGACAGGAACTGGACCGTCCGGCATTAAGTTACTCCAGAAATCCAGCAGCTGCAGAGCCCCAGCCTTTCACCCTGCAGAGTGAGGGGCCAGCTCTAGTTCGGGACCCCAATGCTTGGAGTCCAGGGAAAGTCTGCCCCCCTTGTGCCACTGGAAATCTCTGCTGCCAGGGCAGGAATAGCCGAGGGCTGCAGGCCATGGGTGTGGGGCATGGGCACCACTGCAAGAGCGGCAAGGAGGGGGCTGGGATGCGCACCAGTAGTGTTAGAGTAGAAGGCTGCAGGCCACGGCTGAGCCAGGCTGAGGCCAGAAGGCTGCAGGCCACGGCTGAGCCAGGCCGAGGCCAGAAGGCTGCAGGCCACTGCTGAGCCAAGCTGAGGCCAGAAGGCTGCAGGCCACGGCTGAGCCAGGCTGAGGCCAGAAGGCTGCAGGCCACTGCTGAGCCAGGCTGAGGCCAGAAGGCTGCAGGCCACGGCTGAGCCAGGCTGAGGCCAGAAGGCTGCAGGCCACGGCTGAGCCAGGCTGAGGCCAGAAGGCTGCAGGCCACGGCTGAGCCAGGCTGCAGGCCACGGCTGAGCCAGGCTGAGGCCAGAAGGCTGCAGGCCACGGCTGAGCCAGGCTGCAGGCCACGGCTGAGCCAGGCTGAGGCCAGAAGGCTGCAGGCCACGGCTGAGCCAGGCTGAGGCCAGAAGGCTGCAGGCCACGGCTGAGCCAGGCTGCAGGCCACGGCTGAGCCAGGCTGAGGCCAGAAGGCTGCAGACCACTGCTGAGCCAGGCTGAGGCCAGAAGGCTGCAGGCCACGGCTGAGCCAGGCTGCAGACCATGGCTGAGCCAGGCTGCAGGCCACGGCTGAGCCAGGCTGCAGGCCACAGCTGAGCCAGGCCGAGGCCAGAAGGCTGCAGGCCACGGCTGAGCCAGGCTGCAGGCCACGGCTGAGCCAGGCTGCAGGCCACTGCTGAGCCAGGCTGAGGCCAGAAGGCTGCAGGGCACTGCTGAGCCAGGCTGAGGCCAGAAGGCTGCAGGCCACGGCTGAGCCAGGCTGCAGGCCACGGCTGAGCCAAGCTGCAGGCCATGGCTGAGCCAGGCTGAGGCCAGAAGGCTGCAGGACACAGCTGAGCCAGGCCGAGGCCAGAAGGCTGCAGGCCACGGCTGAGCCAGGCTGCAGGCCACGGCTGAGCCAAGCTGAGGCCAGAAGGCTGCAGGCCACTGCTGAGCCAGGCTGAGGCCAGAAGGCTGCAGGCCACGGCTGAGCCAGGCTGAGGCCAGAAGGCTGCAGGCCACAGCTGAGCCAGGCTGAGGGCTCAAGGCTGATCCATGGGGAATGCTGGAGGTCTACCCAGAGCCATCAAAAAAGCTTTGGTGCTGTAGAGCCTGATCCTTAGTTCCGCTCATGGGGCAGCATAAAGGGGCAGAGAACAGCCCCCTAAGGGAGCCCGATGGCTGATGTAGGGGGGTGGAGCTGGATTGGAGCCCTATCCCCACCCGGACCCACAGGAAGGTGAGAATTGGCACAGGCAGGGAAGGGGCATGGCTAGTATATTGCGCTATGGCTGTTCTCCGTTTCCATGGGAAGAGGAACCCAAGTCAGAGCAGCCCTCCGGCTTCCTTGGCTCCCCAGCGACCTGGTCCTGGCAAAGGGCGCTGGAGCGAGCAAAGGAACGGGAGGGGAGGGAACGCAACCCCCACCTGCGCGGCCGCGGCCTGTGGTTTTATCCGGTGTCAGAGAGGTTGCCGTGCTCGTCAGTTTCAGCCAAAGCAGGAAGGTGCACAGTGCGACTCACGGACGCTCGTGCCCCGATAAAATTGTTACGTTCTTCAGGGGGCCCAGACTCCTTCTGGTTTTCTCAAGAGTCTCGCAAGAGCTGGTTTGTCTTCCCAAAGCCTCAGCTCGGGGAATAAAGGAGAATTTCAGCTTCCTTGAAAAGAGACGCCGCCTTGGTTCTAGCCCTACTGGTTGGGAGAAAAAGCTTCCAGATGTGACCCGGAAAGACTCTCACTCAAAAAAGCCCCAAAGGCAAAGAACCAAACCCCAATGGGATTTTTTTTTTAATTTCATGGGCTTGGGGGCTTTTGACTCAGGATTCTTGACCATGTGGAGCTGGCGATACTGTCGCTTGGATGCAGCCATGCAGCGTTTCCCAAATACAACCTTCCCCTCTCAGCTTAGACACAGTTAGAACCGACCTTCATATGAGCTGGCAGAAAATCTAATGAAAACGACGTGTCTTTCCCTTCCACTTAGCTCCTGTCCCTGAGCAGTCAGGCCCAGACTCTCTGCCTCCCCCACGTCTCTCTTTCTTCCCCCTTCTCCAAAGCAGATCACTGGATCTCGATGGAGCCATCTCCGTTTCTACGCAGCGGCTTCTTTGGATTCATTCAGGGATGGGGGAGGGGGCATTTATTTATTCTAAACGACATTCCACCGAATTTCAGCACCGGCCTTTCACCCAGAGACGGGAGATAAAACCCGAGCCACCTCCTCGACTGGCGTGGAAGATGATCTATGCAAATCAGGAGGGTGCTAGAGTCTGACATGCAGCGGAGGGTGGAAGAAAAGTGTCTCTTTAAATGCCTCTGCAGCTGGGGGATGTGGGAGGCGTGGGGTTCCTACCCCCTCCTCCCACCCCTGATCCTTCCTAACGCCCACAGCCGGCTCCTGCCCGGCCTTCAAAGGCAAACTGGGAATTTTAAAGCCCAGCCTGTGGCCAGGTATGGCAGGGAGACAGTGACACCTAGAGGGCAGAGCCGTGCTAGCTCCCAGATTCCACCGGTAAAAAGCAGCCAGGCACGAACAAGGGTCACCTGGCTTGGAGTTCCTTTGGCATCCTATTCACAGTCCCCTCTCACCACCTCATGGACCCCCGACCCCAGCTCACAACAGTGCCCTGCCTTTGTGCTTTCCTCCTGCCCTGCTCGGAGCTGCCGAGAAAGAACCCCTCTTCCTTCGCGATGGTGCCTTTTGTTTGCCCTTGTTCCCCGCCGCCAGCAGGCCCTGGTAGTGGGGTGGTGCCCGAGGCTGGGGGCTTTTCCATCCGGGGCCTGAGATCAAGTCTCCACTTATGTCGCAAGCAAGTGATCTGTCCTGCAAGGCCTTTGCGTCTCGGAGAAGATTAGTGCAGCATTCTGTGCGCTGGCAGAGAGAAAAGCAGGCCAAGGACTAGGAGCAAGCAGGGCTGGAGGGGGATTGTACAGCAGCAGACTGGAGTAGCGGGAGGCGTTGTAGATCAAGACAGAGGGGCGTTGGCAGGGAAGAAGTGGCCAGAAGTAGAATAGCCGGAGGTGTGGGGGAGGCACTGCAGGTTAAGAGCAGTGTTCCCTGTAAGCCGTGCACTTGTGCGGCCGCTCAGGAAAAATTCAAATGCCCCCCCAGCTGCTTAGCAGAGTGCCCACAGCTAGGTTCTGTGTTGCTGCTGGGTGGTGCACATTCACACGTGCTTTGGTGCACATCATTTTATTCCACACAGTGGATGGAAAAGATTAGAGGGAAGATTGGTCAGAAGTGAGGTGTCCTGGCCGAGCCTTGTGGAGCGCTGGAATGGTGGGGGGGGGGGGGTGGAGGGCAGCAGAGAGAGGCATGGGAAGGAGCCGAGGACTGAAACAGCTGGGGGAATTTCACATCAGGCAGGATGGTGACGCCTCTGCAGAGCTGTTTACTGGAAACGTGCCCATCACTTGCCCTCCGGCCACAGAGCACAGAGATTTCCTCCTGGGGTCAGCAGGTGTCTGACCTTTTGGGCCATCGCTGGATCTTGGGCCCTCTGGGCAGACAGGAAAGGTGTCCCGGGAACTGGCGCGGTTGGCGTAAAGACTGTAGCTCAAAACCACACCCAGCCAGGCAATGGGAGCAAATTAACTCTTCCTGTGCTGGAAGTTCTTCTCCTTCCAATCCGATAGCCCCCGGGGGCTGTAGGAGGGATGCACGAGGCAGGGCGGTGTTGGACCAGTGCTGCCGGGCCTCTGGTGCCTTGCACGATCCCCCACGTTCTCCCCACAACTTCTCCGAGCTAACCACGTTGCCAATGCAGCCACAAATGGCAGAGAGGGCCAGTGGAGGGAGGAGTGAGCACCAGCCTCTCCAGGTTCCTGCCTTCGAGGGACCCGCAGAGGCTCATCACTGCGAGAAGAACAAAGATTTGGAGGGGAGAGGTCCCGGGCTTTACCGGTTGCAGGATCCAAAGAGCTGGACAAACCACTACAGCTAACCATCTACGTATCCCGTCCACAAAAGCCCCCCCACCACAGGCCACAGCGCTTGCCCCTGGGGACATAAAATCCCCCAAAACTGTAGGACTCCTGCCCGTCACCCCTTCACGGACGCATCCTCCCCGGCCCCCATCTCCGCGCACACTTGTCTGCATCCTTGGCGTGACTCCATCCATAGGAGATGCATGGGGGGGGGTTACATGCCCCCCCTAGATTGTCACATCTCCTTCCCACCCCATTTTAATTGCTGAAGCCGGATGCCCTCGCTCTGCCCTTCCCCGCAGGCACTGGTCGCCTCGGGCTCCGTCAGACTCACACCGGGGCTGAGGGCGAGCTTTGGTTTCTCAAGGACTCGTTGCGGAGTTCAGCCCCCCTAGGTTCTAGATCCAGGTCTCCCCTTTCTCAGGACTCAAAGGGAAATCCATGCTCCAGTCCTTCCCCCCACCAGCTGACAGGTCCGCCGCTCCATCCTGCCCTCCTCCCTGGATTGCCTCCTGCCATGCGCCTCCCCCCCCAGATCTCCCTGCAGAGGACAGCCCAGCCCCCCACGTGACTCCCCACATGTCCCGAGCTGCACGCAGACGCAGGAGTGCAAGGGTCTGGTTTGCAGCAGGGGGTGATGGCCAGGCCCAGCAAAGAGGCGGCAGGGCCCAGAGGCCGCGCTGCCCCAGAAAACGCTGCCAAGGCCGAGGAACAAGACCACGAGCCGGGGCGTGATGCAGTGAAAAGAGAGCCCTGGGTTGTAGGGAGGGAGTCGCTGGGGAGGGAGGCGCCTTATGGCAGGGACCCCAGCCTGGGCAGAGATGTCCCCAGTGGCAGTGACGGGAAATGCAACAGCAAATCTACCAGCTGTGATCCGGAGGCCTGGGGCGGCCCTGGCCCCTGCCCTCTCTCTGGAGCAGAGACCAGAATTTGCCCCTCTGGCACAGGCAGCCCAACCCAGACACCAGCCCGGCCTGGCTTCCCGGCTGGCGTATCAGATGGGCCCGTCCTGGTCAACTAGCCAGCGTGGCACCACGTTGGGGCACCAAGCACTCTCCACGCCCATCGATGGGCCCCACCCAGAGGGTGCCTCCGTGCCTGCTGATTCAATCCTGGTGCAGTTAGCGCCTCACAAGCAAGGGTCGGAAACAGGAGGGGGCACGTTCAGGGGGTCCCTGTGCCCCAAGCCAGCTAGACAAGGGGGACCCCCCTCTGCTTTCAGAAGACTAGAAGGCGGGTGTCCCGGCCTGGCCCCTGGCTTTCACTCCGGATTCGGAGCTCCTTCAGCATGTCCCCTTGCTACCCCGGCCCTTCAGGACAGGCCCAACTTGAATCTGCCTTGCAAGCATCCAGGGTGCCCCAGGCCCCCGGCACCACAAACCCTCCTGATCTTCGTCCGACCAGAGAGGCGGCGCTTCGGGGGCATCCCAGACCACAGGCGCAAGGCCCAGGTTGCTCCGCCGACTCCAGTGATACATCGGCCCCTGCGGAGGCTGTTTCTCCTCCCCGCCGCCCTCCCCCGCCTGACGTTCTCCGACAGCGCCTCCTTCGCACGGCCTGGAATTGCCCCTCAGAGCCCCCGGGAGGCTTAACTGCCCCGCAGACGCACACGCTGAGCACTCGCAAACCTCCGGCCCGGGGCCAGCGAGCGACCCAAGGGCCCTCACGCCGGGCACCCTCGCGCCAGCCCCCGCACGGTTCCCAGGACACAGCCCCCAGGAACACGGGCCTCGCGCACTTTGCACATGGGGAGCCTTCGGGGCAACTCCTCCTGCCCTGGCTCAATTCAACAGCGCGGCTCTCGCTCTGGCGGCACGTGGCACGTGCCAGCCCCACCCCCAGCCCTGGCTTCCTATGCTCTCAGCCAAGAGGGGGAAGATTATCAAGGGCTCCTCAGCCACCCTCTGGGCAGCCAGGCTTCCTGAAGTGCCAGCTCCCATTTGGGTAGCGACCGAAGGGTCCGCTCCGCCCCCAGCCTGCGCAGCATCGCCGTGCCGGGCCCCCCAGTCTGGCACTGAGGAAGCTTCGCCTGCAACGAGACTGTTAGTCCAGCCGCGTGCGCCTTTTCCCGGTTCCCCGGGAGGCAGGGCTAGGAGCCGGCCTCAGGGGCGGCGTCCTCCATCCCCAGACTCCGGGGGAGCTCACCGGAGGCCTCTCAACAAGCCAAATGGGCAGGCAAATAAACAGGGGGTTAACGCCCAACAAACATCACAACGGGGTTGTCGATCTGTCTCCACACACACGCCTTCATCCCCCCCCCATCTCTTCTGGGAGCAGATCCTGAGTCCTCCCTCCTCCCCCACCAATGGTCCCTCTACGTTTTTTTCTAGCCACGTGCAGAATGAATTTTGTGAGGCGCCCCGCGGCACACGCAGATGTGCACCGCCAGTAGAAACACATGCGGTGGGTGGCTGAGGGGCTCCGTTAATCAGCTGGGAGGCATTTCAGTCTCACGCGGGCAGCCGCCCAAGCACCCAGCTTACAGGGAACACTGATCCGCAGCACACACCCCTGCTGTCTGTCAGCACAAAGCCAGTGCTGCGACAGTCTCTTTCTGACCCCTTCCCATCTCCTGCTCTGCCAGTCGTGCTGCCCCGCCCCGCCCCCAAGCCATCGGGGATGGCAACATGCCCTAAAAGGGGCTACTCCCTCTGCCATCAACCCCAGCCATGTCCTTCCCCTCCCTCCTCCCCTTCCCACCCCCCATGGAGCCAGGCATTCTGGCTTGCTGTCACTTTGGCAGCCAGTCCTTATGCCTCATTCCCAGGCCTAGCCCTGACACTCGGATGTGGGGAGTGCCGATTGGGAGGACGACCCTCACCCCCCTGCCCCAAGGAACCACCCCGGCCCTCCTGTGGCAGAGGAGAAAATACCCCCCCCCACACACACCACCCGCCTGCATCCCATCCCTGCTCTCCCCCCCCCACCTCCCCAAAATAGCCCAGGCACTACCCTAGTCTGCCTACCCAGGGCTCTCGCTGGGGGCTTCCCAGGCTGGGCCCCGCTCCCCCATCAAGGCAAAAGTCCAGGGGCAAGATCCTGAAGCAAAGTAGCTCTTCTGAACACCCAGTCAAGTCTCCCTCGTCCCTCTTTTCCCGCATCCCCCTGCGCATCCTTCTTGCCTGTGGCTGATCTCTCTGGTCCCCTGCGGGCAGGGAGGGCTCCACTCCTCAGGCCAAGGTGACCCCAGCCGAATTCCCCAGGGGGTGGGGGCTACAGGGCTGTATGTGAGAGAGGGGCCAAGGTCGCCATGTGCCCGGGGGTTGCTACAAGGGGCATCGCCTGCCAGGGGAGATACCTGGGAGAGCGGGGAGGGTAACCGTGCCAAAGTGATAACGCACTGGGAGGGGGGGCGTTTGGCTTTGATTTCACCTAAACCACCCGGCAACTCCTTCCTGGACAGGACTGCCCCTTCCCCATCTCTGGGCGAGGCTGGTCCGGAGACACCCACTTGGCCACATCGCCTGCCCTGGGGGTCACACGCACGAGCTACACCGTCAGGCACTTGGATTGCAACAGAGCTGGCAGCCCCCCTCCCCCTACACACACACACACACACACACACACACACACACACACACACACACACACACTTCCAACCAACCAGCCAGCCAAGCACCTGGGAGACCCGCTTCCCACCCACCTTGCACCAAAGGGTTTGGAAAAGCGATTGAATGGGGGGGGGGGGGGTCTTTCCAAAAGGAACAAGCCAACGCTTCTACCTTCCTGGGGATGGGGGATGAAAACGCAGCCAGGCAGCTGTCTGCAACACGCTGCGGACCCCTTCTCCAGACAGGCTCCCGCTCCGGCGGAAAGCAAGGGTCGTATCTGATTCAATTCCCCCAGAACTTGGAGAGGCGGTAGGAGCCTTTCGCTTCTTTTCATCCTGACTTTGATCGTACAAAAGTTGCCCCCTGATTTGGTCTCATCTCCCCCCTTCCCTGCCCCTCTCAATTCCTTCCCGCTTAGGAAGCCTTGTCCAGACACTTCACTGACTCGCGTCTACACGCGTCTCTCCATCCTTTTATCTCCACTCCGGATCGGAGCCCGCTTTACAGGGAGGGTCTGTGCCAAGCTTGGTCGTTGTGCTTTTTGGGGGTGGGGTGGGGGGTTGGTTCACTATAAAACATGTCCGCTCTTACATGCCGTCCGAGCACCAGAGCTCCGGAGGTTTGGCCAAAGGACTCGCCGCCGCCACACCAACCCAGAGTAACGATTTGCATCCGAATCAGGATTACTCACCTACAAAGAGGAGGGTGCAGAAAACGTTTGCTAAAATCATGTTAGTAAATCCAATAGCTCCCCACGTGTAAACAGGTAGAAAACTCCCAAATCCAGGCAAAAAGAAATCCTGAGATTTCTCGGATGAATTAAAAAAATGGTTTCTTTCAGCCCCCACCCCCCAAAAAAATCACCCCAGCTCTGCAGCAGCCGGCCAGCTAGCTAGCGTCTGTCTCTAGCTCTTCCAGTGATGAACAAGTCTGGTTCTATCCCTCCCGAGCATCTTTCGGGGCGGAAAAAAAAAGGAACCGAGAAGAGATGGAAGGGGAGGAAATGGCAGGATATCCACAGCGTGAGCTGAGTAGCCACAATCCGGTGGGTTCCTTGAATGGGGGGGCTCACGATTCCTGCCTGCTAGCCCCTTGGCTTGCACAGCTTTCTGCTGGAAATTCCTGCAAACTGGGGGTCTCTGCGCGCGCGTGTGTGTCTCTCGCTGCCTTCGGGAGAGGCGACTGCCGAGGGAAAGCAGCAGCAGCAGCCGCCGAAGGAAAAACAAGAAGAGCAGCGGCAGCTTCCTCCAGCCTTTGAAACTGACCAGCTCGGAACTGAAACTGACCAGCGCCTGGAGTGCCACGCGCCAAGCCCGGAACGGCCCCTTTCTTGCAACTTCGCCTCCCTGTCTCAGCTGATCTTTCGCTCGTCCCCACCCCCAGCAGCAGCAATCCAGAGCCGGAGGGGTGGGGAGGCAAAGCCGGGCGAGGAAGGGCGAAGACAAAGGGGGCAGCCCGATGACCGGTGGCTTGAGGGCCGGCGGAGAGGGGGCGGGGGTTAAAGAGGCGCCCAGCTGCCCCCGACACACGCGAGCTGCCCCCCCTCTCGCGCTGCAAGCAAGGAGCCGCTCAAACTTTGCCACCGCGCACAAAGACGCAGGAGCGCGGCTCGCCGGGACTTTCCTCTCCCTTCAGTGCACCAATGAGGCCCCCTCCCGGGAGAGCTCCCTGGCTCCCACGCCGGACTGGGTAGGGTGCCCTCGCCCTCGCCTCGCCCTCGCCCTCACGGCTGCAGGCGATGTGGCTGCATCCAAGCAGGCACTAGACACGCAGCCCACGGGCAGTCCTAGCTCGGCCGGGGCTGGCTCTTGCGCTCCCGGGAGCTGCGTGGCCCGCCAGGGAGCGAGGCAGGCAGGGGAAATAAGGGAGCGAGGGAAGGGATGGGGCTGAGGGGGGAGGCGGTTTGTCCCAAGGGCAGTTTCCCCTGCAAGGTGCATTGGCTTCTCCCTCTTTTGGGGAGTGAGGAGGGTTGTAGCGTGAAGTATCCCTCACGCACGGCGTGTCATCGGAATGTTAAACATCGCTTTAATTAATCGGGATCAGCTTCCTTGGCGGGGGGGGGGGGGGGGGGGCGAATGAAGCAAGCTGCCAGCTGATCTCAGCCTCAGTGTATGTGTGTGTGTAGGAGGAATGGTACACACACACCAACCTCTGAGCCAGTGCCAAACACACACACACACACACACCAACCTCTGAGAGCCAGTGCCAAACACACACACACACAAACCAACCTCTGAGAGCCAGTGCCAAACACACACACACACACACACACACACCAACCTCTGAGAGCCAGTGCCAAACACACACACACACAAACCAACCTCTGAGAGCCAGTGCCAAACACACACACACACACACACACACACCAACCTCTGAGAGCCAGTGCCAAACACACACACACACACACACACACACACTTCTGAGAGCCAGTGCCAAACACACACACACACACCAACCTCTGAGAGCCAGTGCCAAACACACACACACACACACACACTTCTGAGAGCCAGTGCCAAACACACACACACACACACACCAACCTCTGAGAGCCAGTGCCAAACACACACACACACACACCAACCTCTGAGAGCCAGTGCCAAACACACACACACACACACACACACACCAACCTCTGAGAGCCAGTGCCTAACACACACACACACACACACACACACACACACCAACCTCTGAGAGCCAGTGCCAAACACACACACACACACCCCAACCTCTGAGAGCCAGTGCCAAACACACACACACACACACACACACACACACACACACACACTTCTGAGAGCCAGTGCCAAACACACACACACACACTTCTGAGAGCCAGAGCCAAAGTTAGCCTGGCACTGGGCTTGATTTCTCTTCCACAGACAGATCAAAGCCCCCTGCCAATGGCCCCTCCCGCTCCCCCAGCCCCCCTGAAATCCATGGGACGGTTCCCAGGGGGACACTGCTGGCTCCCCTGCCCTCTTTGCTGCTGTGGGTCCCTGTTGTGCCCCTGCCTGTGAGCCCCCTTTGGGACGCCTCCTGGTTCTCGGCTGTGGGTTGCTCTCCCGGCGCCCAGCCGCTGGGGCTGCAATTGGTGCTCCCAATGCCCGCAGGGCTGGGCAGAGCTCTGTTCTCCAGGCCAGGGAGACGCCTGGTTCAGGGCCCCTCCCTTGCCAAGTGCTGGGAGATCCCAGGTGACTTTAGCACAGGGGAAAGCAGCTGGGTGGAAAGTCTGGGCCCCCCCTCCCCCATTTATGCCAGCTCAGGCAGAGCCCAGCAAGGTGCCGTGCCAGCTCCCTGTTGCATGTGACCCAGCTCCTCTGCACCCCCCCACTCCTGTTCCTCCCTCCACCTCTCTGCCAATGCCCTTCCCTCGACAATGACCTGCAGCCAGCACCCTTCAGTCCTGACCTGCCCCCCGCCCCGCCGCGCCAGAGACGGCCACGCGTGCTGCCACATGCGGTGGCTGTGGAGGTGCGGTCCAGGACCCAACAGCCACGCCAAGCCCTCTTCAGCCGAACGCTGGCTCTGCATCTCCAGAGACAGGGGCCGGTGCATTCGCCCACTGCCCCCCAGACAAGGGGAGGTGAATGTCTATCGACAGCAAGGCAGCGTGAGCCCTGCAGCAAGGCCCGACGCACCCAGAGCAGGGATCCAGCAGCTTTGCAGCGGGGGGAATGAGGCTGGCTAGCATTGTGGGCTGCCTGCCTAGGAAACTTCCCCCTTGGCCCTTAGGAAGCAAACCCCCTGCTCACCCGCTGCCCTGTGCAGCAGCCAGCGTTCGTGTCTGTTCTCTACATGGGGGCGTGTCATCACAGGAAGCCAGCAGGGCCTTGAAGCTAGTCCAGCCCTGGTCACACACACACACACACACACACACACACACACACACACACACACACACACACACACACACACACACAGAGCTCTGTCCATGCAAGCAATCCTGATTCTAGTCCAGCTGCGCCTGTTTGGGTCCTGCCTTTGCAGTGCTGTGACACTGAAACGGGGAAGGCATAAAAGAAAAAGGCACGATGGTTAAGAACACGGGGCACCGCCCTGTGACCTAGGAGGCCCGACAGCTGGCCTGCGACCAGTCTCTTCATGCCTTAGTCAATTGCAGGCCCAGATTTTTTTAAAAAAACCAACTGCATTGTCACAGCCAAGTGTTCCAGACTGAGCTGGGCCTTTTCCTCCATTCCAACAAAGAGAGATCAAAGGCAGCTAGATGCCTATGTGTTGTTTGCAAATCCCAACAGGCTCCTTTTGGCATCAAAGTAGCTTTAAAAATCAGGGTCTACCCCCCCCCCCCCCCATGAATCTGGAAAACACAGGACACCCAGTCAGTGTCCATAATGGGTCACAACAAGCGGTTGGTTCACAGTCCTGCTTGTTTCAAAGTGGAGCGGCCGTTTTTCTGAAAATACTCACGGAGCATCCACACCTCAGGCGTGGTTTTGCACAAGAAAATCAAAAGCACAGAGGGGTTTTTCCGGCGTAGGTATTCCCCAGTCTACAAGGAAGAATGCCTGTTTGCGAACGAGCTCTTTCACAAAAAGGCAGGTGTGGACAGGGAAGAGGGGGGTTGCACAAAAAGAGACCATTGAAAAAAGCACAGGTGCCCTGGTGGCCATTCTGTAAATAGCAATCAGAATTTCCTTTCAAGAGAGCGCCCATGCAGTCTGGATGCTCTCTTGCCCAAAAGCGCATCGCTTTTTTGAGGAGGTTTTGCAGTGTGGACCCGCTCTTGTGCAAGAAATGTTGCAGAAGATCTTGTCCAATAAAAGCCTCTTGTGCAAGAAGCCTGCAGTCTAGACATAGCCTGCATGATTTTCGTGCAAAAACACAGCTAGTGCGAATAACAGTGCCCTTGCTTGTGGGTTATCTGCAGGAATTGAACTGGGAACCTCAGGATGTATATTTAAAAAAAAAAAGCTTCCACTGCCTGCGCTAAACAACCTCCAGCAAGTACAAGAATCTCTAAGCCAGTCACTAGCTAACAACACACTGTCCTGGTGAACATGAATGACATTTGCATTGCAGAAGCTTTGGAGGGGGAGCCGAGTTAGTTTGTAACTGGAAAAACTTTTTAAAAAAACCCAAATAGTCCTGCAGCACCTTAGAGATGAAGAAAACATGTAGATGGTGCCATGAGCTTTCATGGGCACAGCCCACGTGTTCAGATTCATGGAGTTATTAAAGGACCTGTTTCTAAATATATAGGGGACATTATGGAGCATTGATTCTGTGCCATGACAGCCTTTGATTTAACATGGGGCAGCCAGCAATCTGCCCTCGGGTTTGTAATTTACTTAAAAATAATGTGGTAGGAGCACCTTCCGTCTCCTTAAATCAAGGCACTGAATTTTGACAGGGAAGTCCATGAAAGAGGAACTGCACAGCTATCTGCATTGCATTGCCTAACCTCCCTAGGTCCTGACCTAGCCCGCACAGGGTCAGAGTAAAGGCCAATCTCCTCTTGGATTATTCCAACATCGGAGCCAGGAACTAGGAGCCCACAGGTCATGACTGAGTGCCTTGGGACGTCCACACACGGCTGCTGGGTGTGAATCTTCCATGCACAACATTAGAAGGTGCCTGTGAAACCGGGGCCCTAAGTGTATATACAAAGCCTAAATCACACATTGAATTTACAGGCACGATGACGAACATTAATAGCACAGCATGCCCAGCTACGGGCTGACAGTGCTATTGTACCGAGGTATTTGCACCATACAGTGCAAGTAATGTGGTTAATTCCAAAAATAACTCCATTTGCACATCAACAGAGCATCTTTATTAGCTGTGCTGCTTAGACTAAAACCTGCCTTTCAGACCAGGCACACTGTGCATTACACAACCCTGCTGGTAAGAGCTGGCGTGGATGGGGGCCAGCCAACGTCAGCGGCTTTCAGCACGGAAACGGATGGGCTAGAACCAGAACATCGCCTCTGACTTCCCGTGAACCCGGGGGCAGTGTGTGCAAACAGGGGCCTTTCTGTGCGATGGGCTAAGGAAATCCCATCTCCAAAACCCGGGATCACAGCAAGCCTGCTTTTGTGGGGCTGGAAAGAGCTGAGAAAGGCTGGGGAAGGGGTGACATGGGGCAGGAGGGAGAGCCAGCGGCAGACCAGTGTCCCAGTCCCAGAACGGCGCCAGCAGCGGGTTGAATGGTTCAGGATGGAGGTGCACTAGCAGAGAACACAGGACCAGGCCAGGCGGAGATGTCCTGGGATCAGGGCTGAGGTGTGTGGGCGATGCTGTGGGGGGGTCCCAGGGCTGGAATAGCAGGGGTGCCGTGGGACAGGACTGAGAGGGCCCAAGCCGGGGGGCATGCACCGGCCTGCATTGTCAGAGCTGCTGCTGGGACCTCGAACCCCTCCTCAGGTGGCATGAGTCTCTCACCTGCACACGATACAACCCCCCTCAAATACTTATTCACGTTTGTGACACTATTCTGCAGCCAACCCGGACAATTTCAAGTCCCGTGTGAAACAACCAGACTAATCCCGCACGCCGATTTCAGGCAGGCCCCAGGCGGGCATGGTGCAGACCTTGCTTTGGGGTTGCTCTAGCCGGTCTCCTCATCAATACCCACGACGAAGCCCCAAATTCAGGCCAGTATCTGATGTTCGGCCCATTTGGGAGTTTATCGTTGAGATCATAGATCACCGGTTCCTTTACTCCCCTTGAGAAACCAGCCCTGCCCAGCCTTGTTACGGTCCTATGGGCCAGCCCCATGCAGGAGACCCTGCTGCTCTCGGGAAGGGAAGGAACGAGCCGGGAGACATGCTAATAGCAGGGGACCCGGCTTCTTGGGTTTCACTTTATCTCTTGGGTAAATTGATAAATGTGACCAAAGGATTCCCCTACTCCCCCTCCCCTCCCATTTCCATTTAAGTCCCTTTAATACTCGCTGAATTTGCTTACCCTCTTGCCTTTCAGAGTCTAATTCTGTAAGGAATTACCACATTAGCTGGAGTCAAGGTTGTTAAAGTGATGGATTACTCATTAACGGCGTAATCCTCGGGCGGGTGGGACCGGTCTGAGCGCTGTCCAAACCCCAGCGCCTCAGTGCTGACTCCAGCAGCCTTCTGCCAGGGGTCCGCGTGCCTGTTCCGAGGGCAAACTCTTCCAGGCAGACGCTGGGTGCGTACAGCACCTGGCACCGGGTCTGTGATCTGTGCCGGCAGCTCCGTGGGCTACTGGAACCTACGAGTATCTCCCGCAGCGTGCTGAGGGATGGCTGTCCTGATTCCTTTCCTGTTCTGTGTGTCCTCTGTCCAGATGGGGACCTTGCTAAGGCAGGTTCTGCTTGTACCGCATCCTACAGGCCAGGGCTCTGATCGCAAGCACCACCTCTTCGGTGGTACACACGGCCAACTCCCTAGGAAGCCTACGGCTGCCGTCCCCAGTGGGATAGGCCACAGATGATGCCCTGGGCCCCGTATGGTTTTCAGCCTAGCACCACGATGCAAAAGAAACCGTGGTACCACCCCCGTGGGAGAGGACACATGGGGGCTAATGGAACGACCACCCCAGCCTGGTTGTCGTCTTCCGGCCATGATCCCCTCCCAAGAGAGGGGCTCTACCAAGCCAAGAGAGGCGCAGTGGGAAAGCCGTTTTGTGCCTCAGTTTCCCATCTGTGCAATGGGAATCATGGCACCTCCCCAGGGTGCAGAGAGGAGTACTTCCGGTATCACGAGGGGCTCAGACACTGCCCAGATGGGCACCCCAGATGAATGGTCTCATCCCACCACACTGGGCTCCCAACCAGGGACCCTATAATGCTGGCTCTGTCCCAGTGCTCATGGCTGCTTCCCTACAAGTCTTCCTGCTCTCTCTCCCCCAGGCTCTCCACAGTCACCCTTCTCACCGGGCCAGGCCTGGCCCCAGAATCCCTCGGCCAAACATATAAAATTCAACTGTCTCCTCCAGCTCAGTTGGCCAGGTCCTCTACCAAACATGTCACACCTGGCCACCCTGTAGTCCTACAGAAGAACAGAAGAGCAGCCAGACTGGGTCAGACCAAAGGTCCAGCTAGCCCAGGGCCCTGTCTCCCAATGCCAGGTGCCACAGAGGGAGTGAACAGAACAGGGAATCAAATGATCCCCCTCTGGAATATTGTGTACAGTTCTTTCCCCCCCCCCCCCCCCCGAAAGTGTCGTGGAATAAACATGGGTTCAGGTCAGATAGAACCACTTTATTCTACAGCTGTAGGGGGAGGATGTAGAGCGGCAGGGGGTTAGCCCTTACGGATACGAGCCCCGCTCCTTTACTCAAATACCAGAATTTACATACCATTTACTACTTTTGCATTGGAATTTTACAGAGAAAAAGAGGAACTTTTCGGAAGGTACATACCAAGAAACTTGGAAAAGGGAAGTAAGGCAAACTTGTTCCATATAAGGGGTTCAATCAAAGGCGAGAGCAGACATCTTCGGTAACTAGGCAATGCGACAAAATACGGTAAGGCTTGCGGTTTCAATTAAAAGCTCGCTTCTGACGTGGTACGTACTGCGCAGGGCCTGTTAAATGCTCCGAACTTTGCTGGGATAGTTAGGCCAACTTCCACAAAAGGATGTGGACGCATTGGAGAGGGTCCAGCGGAGGGCGACCAAAATGATTAGGGAGCTGGAGTGCATGACCTACAAGGAGAGATTTGGGTCTTTTTAGTCTGCAGAAGTGAAGAGGGAGGGGGGATTTGAGAACAGCTTTCAACTCCCTGAAGGGGGGTTCCAAAGAGGATGGGGAGAGGCTGTTCTCAGGGGTGGCACATGGCAGAACAAGGAGCAATGGGCTCAAGTTGCAGTGGGGTTGGATATTAGGAAAAACTCTTTCCCTACGAGGGTGGTGAAGCGCTGGGATGGGTTCCCTAGGGAGGGGGCGGAATCTCCATCCCTAAAGGTGTTTAAGTCTTGGCTTGACAAAGCCCTGGCCGGGTTGATTTAGTTGGGATTGGTCCTGCCTTGGGCAGGGGGCTGGACTTGATGACCTTCTGAGATCTCTTCCAGCTCTATGATGCTATGTCACCCATTCCCAGCTTCTGAAACAGAGGCCAGGGACGTCACCTCTACCTACCCTGGCTTATAAGTAATCATAGAGCCATCCTCCATGAATGTATCTAGCTCTTTTTTGAGCTCTGTCCTTCACAACATCCTCTGGCAAGGAGTTCCCCAGGTTGAGTGTGTGCTGTGTGAAGAAAAACTTCCTTGTGTTTGTTTTATACCTGCTACCTCTACCTCTGGGGATCCCTAGCTCTTGGGTTATGGGAACAAGTAAATAACTTTTCCTTTTTCATTTTCTCCATACCTGTCATGATTTTATAGACCTCTCTCATCTCTCCCATAGTCCTGAAGCATGACCTCAGAGCTTCTGCTTCCAGCCTCCTCCCACACTGGGCTTCCTTCCTAGCCTCCATTGAGTTCTTCCCCCAGGGGGTCTCATCTTCCAGGGGGTGGGGCCACACTCCAGCAGTAGCTAAATGAGTAGGGGTCCCACTAACACTCTCTGAGCCAGAATGGGCTATATAGCCTGGCACGGGGCCATATAAACCACAGATGGACCGCCAAGGAGATATAGAGCAGACTCCACCCTTCATTCCTTTGATTTAAGGAGCTCCCCAGATGCATGGCTGCCTTCCATCCATCCCTTGGCCTTGCTCTGTGGCCAGCTGCCATATTTCTCAGCCTCGGCGGCCGCAGCTCAACCTACTGCCGTTAGAAACCAGATGCTCCCCAGTGGTTATTAATGGCTTCATCTCTGCCCCGTCAGATTGCCGGACATGCCTTGCCAGGCTGATCATTTGGTCATTAGCCACCTAATGAATCCCTCGTTAATTACAACTCTGATGAGCAGCTAGCGGCTCCCGCCTGCCTCGCAGGGAAGGCTAGCTGGAAGTACAGAGGCATGGGAGGCCTGGTGTTACAGGAGGCAAAGAAGGGACAGTTTATAACTATATTTCTTTGGATGTTATCGGGGGAAGAGGGAGGGATCATGTAGCCTTCTAAGTAAGTGGGGGAGGGGAGAGCTAGGACTGTGAGCAGGGGCGCTTGAAAGTCCATTTTTGGGCGCGGGGAGGGGAACTTGGGCCATGTGGTTAGAGCAGGCAACCGCGTTGTCATCCCTCCTCTGAAGCCGACTCTCTGTGCGGCCTTGGACACATCTCTTCAGTGCTCCTTGACTCAGTTTCCCCTTGCAGTAAAAGAGCTGGAGTAACGCCTACCACCTTATGCTGTGAGAGCTCACTTTGTCAAGCGATCCGAGATGCGTCAATGGAAGGTGCTAAAGAAGGGCAGCGGACGGTACTATTTATTACAGAGAAGGCAATACCTCTCCTCACAGGCAAACGGAAACACACTCTATCCGCACACTAACTGCCCAATGCCGGGGTGTTGGCGGTATGTTTGGACTTGCTCCGCACAACAGCAGCGCAGCCAAGCCTTCGGGAGCTGGCTGCTGCCAAGATCTGAACCGGCTGGTTTCAACTTGTGGGAGGCACAGAAAGCCCGGGAACGTGAAGTGAGGGGCATGTGGATGGCACACAGCAGTGACTGAGTGCCAGGCACTCCTTCTGCAGCCAATCACAGCGCTGCCACGGTTCCTTCGGCACCTTCCCCAAATTCTAGGTACACCAATTAAATTGCAGCAAGGGAGGTTTAGGCTGGACATCAGGGAAAACTTCTTGCCTGTCAGGGTGGTGAAGCACTGGAATAAATTGCCTAGGAGGGGTTGTGGAATCTCCATCACCGGAGATATTTAAGAGCAGGTTGGACAGACACCTGTCAGGGATGATCTAGACAGAGCTTTGTCCTGCCATGAGGGCAGGGGACAGGACTCGATGACCTCTCGAGGTCCCTTCCAGTCCTAGTGTTCTACGAAATGCATTGAGCAAATATATCCAAACCCGGGAGACCATCTTGGTTACGACGATCTTGTGGCCCCACTGAGATAGAGGAGGGTCCCTCTTGCAGCCCATTCTCTAGCCTCGGTTGCACCACACTGGCCCACGTCCTTAAAGTTCCGTGGACTCTGGAGTCTCATTCCAGCTTGACGAGGTCACCTCCAGACCCTCATCTCCAGGAAAGGAGCATGCAAAGTCTGTCAAACCTCAGGCTGCCCGGAAACATAGGGGTGCCCGCCCTCCAGGCCTGGCCCGGAATCCCCAGGAATTAACGTTTAATCAAAGATTATGCCGTGTGGTCAGACCTCCCGGAGGATGTCCCACCAAAACTGGCCACCCTACCAGAGCAGCGTATTACATTGGAACGCTGACTTTTCCGGGAATAGCAGTCTCAGCCAGGACTTTGCTCTCGTCCCCACCACAAATTCCTTTTTAATCTCATTAAGCAAGGCTCCTGATGGAAGGGAAGAGGAATGAACAAAATGCCAAGGCCAGGGAGGAAACAGACCCTCTACTAACATCCAGTTACGGGCCAGCATTACCCGCACAGTGGCCCTGCCATGACTTACTTGCATCCCTGGGCATGGCTGAGTTATGGGGCACTTATGCGGCCCCTGCGGAATGGCCTTCAGCGATCCAGACATGGGACGGTGAAATGGTACGTGAGTGCCAGGCAGGTCCCGGCAGAGGTGAGGGAGGCGCAAGGAGCTCTCAACAGCCATGCCCTGTCTCCGTCTCTCCCTCCCTGAGCCTGGCCGGCATATTGGCAGATGGATCCCCGGGTAGGGAGATGTAACGGGATCAGCACTCACCTCCCGTGAGCGCCCCCGTTCGGCCGAGTGCCTTCATTGCCCTCCATCTTCAGCCTTTTCGGGTACTCAGCCCTCCGTCCGAGTCACACAGCTTTGTGTGAAATCACAAGGCCCTTCCGGGGGACACTTCCAACCGAGGCCCATGTGGGTGTCCTCTCTAGGGTCTCTCAGTTTGTTGTCTCACTCTGAATGAGAGTAGCCGTGTTAGTCCGATCCTGCTAAAACAAAAGGAAACACTATGTAGCACTTTAAAGACTAACAAGATGGTTTCATAGATAATGAGCTTTCGTGGGCCAGACCCACTTCCTCAGATCATATTCTGAGGAAGTGGGTCTGAACGTGAGTGGCACCTCCAGAAAACACCTCTTTTGCCCTTAGCTTAGGGCTTCACCTTCAAGTCCCTCAACAAGTCTCCCTTGGGCACTGTCCCTGGGTCAGCCAGCCCTGACCTTCTCCCTCCAGGTCTGGGCTGCAACTGAACTGCCTCTAGTCCTGCAGCTCCTTTTGTAGGCCTTTCTATCCCCTGATTGGCTGGTTCCTCTCCAGACACTCTAGCCTCCTGGAGGACTTCTCTATGGCCCCTTTTCGGCCTCAGAGCTTAGCCCCATTACAGGTGGCGACAGAAGGATGGGAAGTGACTGGCTCTGATTGGCTAAGGGTGCGTGGCTGAGGAAACAGCCTCTCTAGGAAAGTGGGTCTTCGTTCCCATCTAGTGGAAAAGAGTCTACTACTGCTGCGAGCCAGCAGAGATGCTCCTGAGCTCAAGTAGAGGCGGCGAATGATTTTGAAATTTTCAGAGTCCTGGGTTCTAATCTTGTTTGTTACGCAAGCTAACAACCGGCTTGGGCAAAGGAATGTACCAGGCCAGTGCGGGGAAGAGGAACACGCTTCTATGGCTCAGATGAAACATTGGGTTTGCTCAGGGATGTGTGGCTGTCAGCCCCAAGGGACTGAAGCTCCATCCTCCAAGCGAGCAACTAATGGACTCCGACCCAGGTCCACAAAGGTACCTCACCTCCTTATTTTCATTGACATCAATAAATGTTGGGAGCCGAAATATGTTTGTGGACGGGGGGGGGGGTGTCTTTCTGCTTCGGGGGGAGTGGAAAGGGCCTGTCCCTGCAGGGTCTGAAATCAAGGGGAGGTTTTCGACTGCTTCCCATAGTCGCTGGGGCAGAAGATTTTGAACTCTATGCTCCATGGCCACCCTGCCTTTGGAGGAGAGAGTTTTCAGTCCTTCCGACACACCGCTCCAGGCTGCAGGACTGTCTAGTCTCCCCCCGCCCCCCAATGCATGCCCTGGGACAGCGATATACCTCGACTGCCCCTGAGCTCAGGCAATTCCCCACACACACAGATGTTTCGCAAGCCAGCTCTCCCTCCCTCTTCAGTCTCCTTGGGCGACTGTCCCTTCCTCCCCCATGTGCTCGAGATCTTCTCAGGACCGATGTAATTGTTAGTGGGGGAAAAGAGGCTCTGTAATTGCAAAGGCTTAAAAAAACCAACCACCCCGCAATGGAGCCAGGCAAATATAGAATCTCCTGCCTAGTCTGACCCCTCGGAGTAAACACGCCTCTGTTTGTCAAGCATTAAACCTCCTGCCTCTGAAGTTGATGGAACAGCGTCTGCCAGCCCCGTAATGTCCTTGTCTGGAGAGTTTGCTCAGAGACAGACATCTGACCAGGACAAGTTCCTATTAAGAAATGCTGCCGCTTTGTGTTCTCCCGGAATGATAGTAATTAAGGCCAAGTATTTCAGCGCGGATGCTGCTCATGAACCCATCATTCCCTCACTGTCTACGAGACGAGACGAGACGATTCCAAGGTCACTCCTGTTGTTCTCCTTGGCTTTCCCCTTCTCCTGCTGTCCTGTCCAACCCTCCCCCCCCCCCCCCGTCCCTCCCCACGCAGGGGAGAACGCACCAGAAAACACAAAGCAATCGTGCTAGAATCATAGAACCAGGGGGCAGGAAGGCACCTCAGCTCGTCCCCCAGTCCTATCTCCCCGCACTGAGGCAGGACTAAGTATATTTAAGGCACAGCCACATTACAGGTTGAACCTCCGTGGTCCAGGAGACTCTGGTATGGCAACATCTGTGGACCAAGGATTTTGCTGGACCAGCGAGCCACAGACACAGAGGATGACAGCAGCTGTCAGCCTGCAGAGGCAGCGAGCCCCGCCAGCCGGCTAGCAGAGCCCCTGCCCGCCAGAGCCGGGCCAGCAGCAGGGGTAGGGAGCCCAGCCGGCGGGGGGCATGGTGGCTCAGAGAGGAGCCTGGCCAGGGGCAGGGAGCCCCACCAGCCAGAGTGGGGCTGGCAGCCCAGAGAGATGCTCCATCAGAAGCACTGACCGGGGCCACGGCCAGGAGGGCAGCCCCAGAGGCCTGGTTGGGCAAACTACTTGGTTGAGGGTGCCGGACCAGGGAGGTTTAAGCTGTGCAGCCCAAATTGATTTAACGCAGTAGCTTAGACTTGCCCAAAGATCTTCCCATGTCCTTCTCTGACAAAGCATCCTCCCTAGCCGCCTAGCTCAACCACCAGCTCTCATTGACTTCAAAAAGGAGGTTAAGCCCAGCACCTTAGAAAAACCCAGCCCTGTGCCTTATCAGGCCCCCCTCTCACCTGACACGGCCGCTCCCTTCTTCTAGGGACAGGGGCATTTGGATCCGCGAGCTTGGCACCAAACCGAAGCATCACAGATATTTGGAATCCAAGCCCACCGCAGAAGCTGGACTTTAGAAATGAGCCCAGCCTGGCCTGAAGGTCAGAGCACCAGAGGGTTGTTTCTTGGCCCTGCCACCACGCGCCTGATTGACTTTGTCACGTCATAGACTGTGCCTCGGTTTCCCCATCCAGTGGCATTTCGGACCCCAGTCTCCTTTTGAGGAACGTTGTGAGGGGTGATTTTAGGCACTGTCTGGGAAGTGCTCAAAATATGAAGAGCCCCAGATGTGTTACCCACGGGCCACACGTACGCAGTAGAGCTGCCATGGTCTCGGGTGAGAAAGTCTCCTAGTTCCAAGTAATTCCCTCCAGAACGCTGCTCTCAAATAGATAGTCTTTTCAAAATAGAACCCTTGGTTGCAGCCAAGCACTTAACTAGCCAGTTACTATTTATATTATGGCAGAAGATAGCGGCCCCTTTCGCAAGGTGCGGCGTAGATAAAAAGGCAAGATGTGTCCCGTATCACAAAGAGTTTACACTCTAAATAGACAGATGCACGGAGAGGAAGACACTTTCCCCTGGCCAGCCTTATCCACTGCACCACGCCATCTGCCAGTCAGGGCTTCTAAAGCAATCCCCCCCCTCACATGCAAATCACAGCTAGGACAAGTGTCTCCCACCGGCACAGAGAATCGATTCAACTGGCGCTATGGTCTGATGGGTTCTTTGCATTCCCCATCTGCTTGTCCATCTCCTATACTGAGATTGGAAGCTCCTTGGGGCAGGGACTGTCTCTGTGTTCTGTGTTTGTACAACCCAGTAGGGCCCTGGCTGATGCTAAGGGCCTCTCCTGCAATGCAGGCATCATGAGAAGTCAGGGGCCCCGGGGAACTAGAGCGTGATTTGCACTATACCCCCACACAGCCTCCGTTCCATAGGCTGCCTGGGCCTAGCTCTGCAGCAAGAAGTGGGGTGCAGTCATGCAGCCTAGGAGGGGTTGCAAGTGCTTGGGAGGAGAAGGTCAAAATTCAAAATGATCTGGACAAACTGGAGAATGGTCTGAGGTCAATAGGATGAAGTTTAATAAGAACAAATGCAAAGTGCTCCAGTTAGGGAGGAACACTCCATTTCACACATACACAATGGGAAGCGACTGTCTAGGAAGGAATATGGCAGAAAGTGATCTAGGGGTCATAAGAACATATAAGAACATAAGAACATAAGAACAGCCGTACTGGGTCAGACCAAAGGTCCATCTAGCCCAGTATCCTGTCTGCCAACAGTGGCCAGCACCAGGTGCCCCAGAGAGGGTGGACCGAAGACAATGATCAAGCAATTTGTCTCCTGCCATCCCTCTCCAGCCTCTGACAAACAGAGGCCAAAGACACCATTTTATCCCCTGGCTAATAGCCTTTTATGGACCTAACCTCCATGAAATTATCTAGCTTCTCTTTAAACTCTATTATTGTCCTAGCCTTCACAGCCTCCTCTGGCAAGGAGTTCCACAGATTGACTACACACTGTGTGAAGAAGAACTTTCTTTTATTAGTTTTAAACCTGCTACCAATTAATTTCATTTGGTGTCCTATAGTTCTTCTATTTAGGGAACTAATAAATAACTTTTCTTTATCCGCCCTCTCCATACCACTCATGATTTTATAGACCTCTGTCATATCCCCCCTGTCTCCTCTTTTCTAAACTGAAAAGTCCCAGTCGCTTTAACCTCTCCTCATACGGGACCCGTTCCAAACCCCTAATCATTTTAGTTGCCCTTTTCTGAACCCTTTCCAAGGCCAAAATATCTTTTTTGAGGTGAGGAGACCACATCTGTACACAGTATTCAAGATGTGGGCGTACCACAGTTTTATACAGGGGCAGTAAGATATTCTGGGTCTTATTTTCTATCCCTTTCTTAATAATTCCTAGCATCCTATTTGCCTTTTTGACCGCCGCTGCACTCTGTGTGGAAGTTTTCAGAGAACTGTCCACGATAACTCCAAGATCCCTTTCCTGATTTGTCGTCGCCAAATTAGCCCCCATCATACTGTACGTATAGTTGCGGTTATTTTTCCCGATGTGCATTACTTTACATATGCATAGAGGACCACAAGCTAAATATGAGTCAGCAGTGTGACACCGTTGAGAAAAAAGAAAACATGATTCTGGGAGGCATTAACAGGAGTGTTGTGAGCAAGACACGAGAAGTCATTCTTCCGCTCTACTCTGCGCGGGTTAGGCCTCAACTGGTGTATTGTGTCCAGTTCTGGGCACCACATTTCAAGAAAGATGCAGAGGAATTGGAGAAGGTCCAGAGAAGAGCAACAAAAATGATTAAAGGTCTAGAGAAGATGAGCTATGAGGGAAGACTGAAAGAACTGGGCTTGTTTAGTTTAGAAAAGAGAAGACAGCGGGGACATGAGAGCGGTTTTCAAGTATCTACAAGGGTGTTACCAGGAGAAAGAAAAAAATTTATTCTCCTTAACCTCTGAGGATAGGACAAGAAGCAATGGGCTTAAATTGCAGCAAGGGAGGTTTAGGTTGGACAAAACTTCCTACCTGTCCAGGTGGTTAAACACTGGAATAAATTGCCTAGGGGGGTTGTGGAATCTCCAACACTGGAGATATTGAAGAGCAGCTTAGACAGACACCTGTCAGGGGTGGTCTGGATGGTGCTTGGTCCTGCTGTGAGGGCAGGGGACTGGACTTGGTGACCTCTCGAGCTACCTTCCAGTTCTAGGAGTCTATGATCCTCGCCTCAAGGGTGCCCCCTTATGCCTGGATGCAGCATTGCAAGGGATTTTGTGTCCACCCTCCCCACCTGTGGGCACTTCCTTGGCCACCAGGCCAACTCGACAGTGTCTTCTCCCAGCTGTGGGTCTTTTGTCACTCACCCCCACCCCCAGCCAAGTCAGGGAACAATTCACCCCCTTTCCTGGCTAACAAAAGGTCCGACTTAAAGTTCAAACCAAAGCCATGATCTAAGAGTTCTTCTGCCATTGGTCCATGATAAGATCCCCTAAGAAACGGCAGACAGAGAGTCTGGAGCAATTCAGGGAGCCAGCCACGGGCTGATTTCTGCTCCTAAAAGCAGTGCAAGCCGCAGAGAGGGGTGCAGCCAGATAGCAGGGTGCACTGGCTATCTCCCAGTGGAATGTGCTTCCTTGGGCATCATTTCTACCTGGAACAACCGCTTCCTGGTTGCTCTCCCCTGCTCCCGGGGCCAGGCAGAGAATCAGGAAACTTTAACTGGATTGGAGACAAAATTCCAGACGCAGCAGGCGCTCCGGGTTGGCCGTCCCTCAGTCCCTGTGTAGACAGAATCCGCTGTTGCTCTTTCTGATACTTCCAGGCCTTGTTCAGAACAAGTTTGATTTCTTAATTGTCCCGTTGTTCCTAGAAGCAGGAGAGAGTCCAGGAGATGTCTCCCATGGCCCTCTGCCAGCCTGCGGTCAGATCTGTTTGACTCCAATCTCCACTCCTCATTTGAATCAACCTCTCTGGCTTGAATCCGGTGACCTTCGGAGGCGTGAACAGGGCACGGAAGGCGTGTTTAATACACGCGGCAGGGGCGGGAGGTTTGCTTGAAGGACAAGGCCCAACGTCAGCATGGCACCTGGGGCAACGTGCCATAGGGCAGGGCTGGGCTGGATCCGGCCCGCCTAACACATTGATTGGCCTGTGGGCTGCATCTGGCCACTTTCTATTTAGATCCTGCTGCCCCTGCCACTGAATTTCCCGGCGGCGGCTCAGGCAGCAGGATCCTAATGAAATGGCTCCCGGTCGCAGCACTACCCCGGCAGGCGCCAGAGCCGTGAGCCCTTTAAATAGCCCCAGCAACATGAGGCAGCTGCCAGGCAACACGGTCGCGGCAGGGCCGGAGACGTGATTCCTTTGCTGCGTGTTTCATCCAAATCCTCCAGCCCCAGACAACCCTGGGCAGAGGCCGGTCTCCAGCCCCACCCTTCTGCCCCAAACTCCGCCCCGTTTGGGGGTGGAGCCTGCCCGTGAGTGTGTACCAAAATTCATTAAGTGCCCCCCGCGAAAATTATTGCCCATCCCATTGGAGCAGCCCCTGGCACGGGGAGGCCTGAGGCCAGGTACAACCCTGGCACCACAGGCCTGCAGTGCTGGGCACCGGCCGTGGAGCAAGCTACATGCAGAACAGAGGTGGGAGGGGGTGGGGGCTGCACCCCAGCAATTCTGCGCCCCTGCAAAGCCCCACCAGGAGCCTGAAGCAGGGGCATAGGCTGCCCTAGCCTCACAGCCCAGGCTGCGGAGGGGAGAATTGCTTCCCGTCGGACCTGGCACAGGGCCCAGCCCACAGCCAGTCTGCCATCATGTTCTTTAAAGGGGCGTTTGCTGCCAGCAGCTCCCCCGCCGGCTCTGGGCACACACACCTGCCCCGGGGTACATCTCCTCTGGGGGCAAGTCCCGCCCTCCAAACCAAACCCAAACACAGAGCCCTGCCCCCACCCCTCTTCTCTGCTGTGAGAGCCAGGAACCCTATAGGAGGAGGAGCATGGCCAGCAGCTCTAAGAGTGTTGCGTCCAGCTGTGGGCCCCCGTTACAGAAGGGATGTGGGCGCATTGGAGAGAGTCAGCAGGGGGCAACGAAAATGATGAGGGGGCTGGAACACAAGACCTGCAAGGAGAGGCTGAGGGATTTGGGTTTAGGTCGCCTGCAGAAGAGAAGAGTGAGGGGGGATTTGAGAGCAGCCTGCAACTCCCTGAAGGGGGGTGACAACACGTTGGGGTTTCCCTGTCTCCTGCACCCCCATAGTGGCACGGACAGACTCCACCAGCCAGTAGAATAGAGGCAGTTTATTACTCCTCCAGGGTACAGCACAGCACAGATGTAATCTGATTCCAGGGCAGGCCTAGGATGCCTCAGCCCCCCTTGAGATGGGGGAGACTGGGCCCCTAAATCCCAGCCCCTTGCTTAGGCTGCTCCTCCATGATACCAGCCAGAAACTGCCCAACTTCCAGCCCTGCCCTCCAGCCAGGGGCTGCCCTCCACCTTCCTCCCTTTGTTCCTCTCCCTGGGAGGTAACCGGTCGACAGGTAACCTCCCTGTCCCATCAGCTCCTCGGCTGGGCAGCGGTACAGACAGCAGCCAGTGGGGGTCACCCACAGCCCAAACCTAGCAACCAGCAAGGTACCCCCACTCCATCACAGGGGATTCCAAAGAGGCTGGAGAGAGGCTGTTCTCAAGGGTGGCAGATGGCAGAACGAGCAGCAATGGGCTCTCGTTGCAGTGGGGGAGGTCTAGGTTGGAGATGAAGGAAAACAATTTCCCTAGGAGGGTGGGGAAGCGCTGGGATGGGCTCCCTAGGGAGGTGGAATCTCCATCCCTAGAGGTGTTTAAGTCCCGGCTTGACAAAGCCCTGGCTGGGATGATGGAGTCAGATTGGTCCTGCTTTGGGCAGGGGGCTGGACTCGGTGCCTCTTGAGGTCTCTGCCAGCCCCAGGATTCTATGAAAAGGGCTGGATGGGAAGGCAAGGCCAGGGCAGGGATACCATGGCCTGGGACTTCAGACACTTCTGCCTCTGCCCCAGGGGCCTCAATCTAGCACACTAATGATCCACCTTCTTTGGGCGGGTCACTGACCCTGGTGAACGCAGCCCAGGCCTGAGCCAGGGCCCCCTGGGACCTCGTTGGAGACACCAGCCGAGTGTGGCCGGCCACACGTGCTTCCCGAGGTGGAATCCATCTCCCCCGCGGCGTTTCCCATACAACTCGGCGAGCAGGGTGCTCTCCCGCTGATGAATCCATCCCCTCCCCCCCCGGAGCGCTTCCCTGGCCTGCCGCTGCCCCACCCACGTGGGGCCACGTTCCCCGAGTCCTGCTTCTCCTCCACAGGCCACAGCAGCCGAGGCTAAACTGGCGTAGCCACCTCGTTGAGGGGCCTAGAGAGTCTCCCAATGCTGTGCCGAGGGAGGCTTCGAGACGAGGGTGCTGTAGCCAAAGCTTAGACCAGTCCTCCAACTCCAGCCTTGGGCCAACGTGGCTTCTAGGACCAGCGGTTGCTTGGGAAGGGTCGGTTGGCATGGAGAGAGCTAGATGATGAAGACATCGGTAGAGATGGGCCTGGCCGGCTTTCTGGGCCCTGGTTTCCTGGCTGCAGGGCTCCGGGGCGAAGGAGAAGAAAAGAGAGGTGGGGACATTCGAAAGGATGGGGAAAAAACTGTGAGCTTTGCTCAGGTAGCACCACGCTGCCTAGGGAAAACCCCGCTGCCCAGAAGCTGTTGGACGGCAGGTCTCGAATGGCAGTGCCACAAAAATCAAGTGACTCCCCCATTGACTCTACAGCGTAAGAACTGGGTCAGATCAAAAGTCCATCTAGCCCAGTGTCCTGTCTGTCCACAGTGGCCACTGCCAGTTGTCCCAGAGTGAGGAAATGCAACAGGTAATCCTTGAAAGATCCCTCCCCTCTCCCACTTCCCGAGAAACAGAGGCTAGGGACACCATTCCTAACTATCCATTGATGGACCTAACCTCCATGAATCTATCGAGCTCTTTTTTGAACCCTGTTAAAGTTGTAGCCTTCATCACATCCTTTGGCAAGGAGTTCCACAGGTCAATTGTGCGCAGAATAAAGAAAAACTTTTTGTTTGTTTTAAACCTGCTGCCTATTAAAGAGGCAGAACTGGGATCGGACAGATCCCCTTGGCCCTCACTCACAAAGTACAAGCACATCCTTCTTCTGCCATGGAGAGGCCAGGGCGGGCCTGAGAGCTTATCGGGCCTATTAAACCGGTGCCCCTATGCCCCAGTGCAGCCGGGGAAGGAGGCAAACGACATGTTTTTAAGAGATGTGAATCTATCGTCTTCAACACACAATAAAATATTTTTAAAACAAGTTTTAAACTAAGGTCCTATCCTGAACCGGGTAAATCCAGCACTGACCTGGGTTGGCAAATGCTTGTTTCATGGCTTTATGACCACGAACGGCTCTTTCGCAGGCTCGGTGTCTGCTAATTGCTCTGGTCGGCTTTGCCGCTTGTAAGTTCCCTAGCTCCTCTGCGGAGGAAAGAGCCACAGAGCAGAATAGGAAGAGGCGGGTGGAAGGACATTAAGACCCAGCAGTGCCCCAGATTTAGGGGTGCCCCTACCCAGCAGTGAATTCTGCATATGAGTTAGGATGGCTGTGTGCAAGAGCCTTCCCTCCAACATGGGGAAAAAGCGAAGGGATCCTGACTTAGACCAGGGAAGAGGATCAGCGGCCGGAGGAGACACGTGCTTTTAAAAAACCTTGTGAATGGCTTGGGGACGGGGGAGAACAAGGTAATGAGAGAGGCGAGGGGCCAGTTCCAGTATCAGCCACTCAGCCTTAATCAGGCAATGAACCAAATCAGGTTTCACTAAAAGCTCCGCAGCCTGGACTGGGCTCCCTTCGGTGCTCGCGGCCGGTCCTCAGGAATGAGATTTCCATCCATTAGGGGGAGGCGGGAGGGGAGTAATGGGGCTGGTTTGCATCGGGGCAGGGAGCGCTTGAGTGGATCTGACATAATTGAATGAACGTGCTCCCGCCCTCGCTGCCCGAGTGAATTAGCCGAGCCGGGGGCCTCATGTCAGGAAACAACGTTCAATCCCTATATATCAACATGGCTGCCCTGTGCTGAAAGCTCGGCCCCCGGGGGGGGGGGGGTATCGCCCAGGGCAGAGGCGCTCCGGGCCCGGGTGCTGCTCTAGAAGTGACGTGGCGTGGCACAGAGCCGCCCGCAGCCGCTAGGGGGCGCTAGGGGAGGGGGCTGGTGGCCAACGTGGGGCTGAGGAAGGCCTGGGTGTTGCCCCCCCCCTCTGCAGGGCTAAAGGCAGGGGCAGGGCTGGCCTGACTATGGGGCAAACTGAGGCGGCCACCTCAGGTGCCAGTCTGTGGAGGGACACCACCAGGTCCCAGAGTGTAGAAAAGTTTGGGCCCACGTGAGGGGGCATCATTTGAGCTCCCCGCCTCAGGTGCCAAAATGTTGTGGGCCGGCCCTGGGCAGAGCTGGCAGGAACGGCCGGGAAGGAGATGGAGCAGAGACCCGGCCACCCTGCAGACCGCAGCTGTAGCATTGTGAAATAGGCCAAGGGAAGGCTTGAACCTAGCGCTAACCAGCTCACGTGCCAGTCTCCCACCCAGCTACCCCCTCCTGAGCCTGCCGGCCTCTCTCCCTGTGCTCGGTGCCAGGAGGGGGAGGCTGCGTAGCGTCCCCCTTCAGCAGCAGGCGCCCGGTGTAGAGTGCCAGGTGCACGCAGCTGCCCACGAGCTGCTGGGCAGAGCAATTGTCTGTAGGAGCTAGGCCGTGCTGGGAAGCCTGGCTCCCAGGAGCTCTGGCATGGGTGGGCAGTGGCCTGCGGGTGCCAGTGCATTGCCCACTCTTGCAGGCTGCAGGTCTGTGCTCAGCAGCACCGGCTACCACACAGACATGCCCGCGGTGCACTTGCCATCTGGCTCCTCCAGCCAGGGCCTGTAGCTTCCACACCACCTTGCTCCCGCGCCCACCGCACAGCTTGGAGAGGCCGCGCACCCTCCCTCCACCATTGGCCACCCAGATTCTTGGCTGCGCTTCCAGACGGACAGATGGGCCGGTGTCATCGGAAGCAGGAAGGATGCGTGAAGCATGTCAGAGCGCAGCCAGGCCTGTGCAGGTGCAGCGGCCACAAGCGGCTCCCCCTCTTCTCCATTGTGTCCTCTGCTTCCCGCTAGGGAAACATTCCCAGACAGGGTCCCCCTCCCCCTGAGCACTAGCAAGGAAGCTGTGTCTAGCCCCAAGCAGCACGCTCCTCCGATGCCTTTCCTTCCAGCTCCTACCAGGCCAAAGCTTAGAGGGGCTGGGGAATTTCTGGTTCACCTTCATGGCCGGTAAATTTCCAGCCTGCGAAAATAGGCTTTTTGCTCTTGTACTCTTGCCAGGAGCCATAACAAGGGTTGCCAGGCACGCGCACAATTCAGCGGAGAGGGTTGGATTGTAGAAGAACTCCACGTGCAGGAAGGGGAAAGGAGAGATGCACAGCCAGGTACGGTTGCCAGATGGTTTCAGAAAAAAATACCGAACAAAAAAAAATGCGCCAGGAAAAAAGTTAGTTAGTTGAGCCAAAAACAACAAAAACAAAAAAACCACCATCGCCCCCTTTAAAAACCACGTGCTGAGGCTTTTTGGCCCTAGCAGGCTGCCAGCAGCTGCCTGCCATCTTGCTTACCTTCGCCCCTTTGCCGGGAAAAAATAAGAAAGTACCGGACATTTTTAAGAGGCGAAAATAACAGACTCTCTTGTTCAATACTGGACACCTGGCAACCCTACAGCCAGCGGATGGGGCGGGGGGGGGGGGGAGAATGAGGTGAGGAAAAGAAAAAGAAAAAGAAAAAGAAAAAGAAAAAGAAAAGAAAAGAAAAGAAAAGAAAAGGCTGGAAGGTTAGAGAGAGACCAGAGAGTGGCGAAAGAGGGAGGGGAGGGATGGAAGGGAGAGATGAGTGAAGGGGGGGAAGGAAGGGAACAGTAAGTAGAGAAAGGGGAGAGAACCTGGGTGCATCTCCACAGCAGGGCTTAGCTGGAGACAGGCCACGCAAATGGAGCTACGTCAATTGCGTCGCTCATTTCAAAATGGGAGGGTGCCTACTCAGCACTGATTTCGAAACCAAGCCCTCTTCCTCTGACTCCCTTTCCCCCTCGTACACGGAGGGTTACCGGAGTGGGAGTCAGAAGTCCTCCAGCTTGACAGTATTTCGAAATACCTGCCGGCGGCGTGGAGGTGGGCTATGTTGTTTTGAAATAAAGTGGCCGTGTAATCCCCAGGTCTTTTTCTGCAGAACTGCCGCTTAGCCAGTCAGTCCCCAGCCTGTAGCCATGTTTGGGATTCTTCTATTAACCCCTCACTCAGATCACTGCGTTCTCTCGTTGCATCTCCTGCATATTTACAGTTAGCACAGGATTCTGCTTACACCACCGGTTTGGGGCAGGCTGGGCGTGTACAGCTGTGGAAGAGATGCTGCGCTCTGTCCAGAGGTGGCTGCATTGCAGCGGGCCAGTGAAAAGACCCCTGCGTATAGTTCATAAAGGCAGGACCCTGAAAATCCACAGATATTTGCTTTATACCCACGGGTATCCCCCTATGGGGATGCCGACCTCCATAGCTCATTTTTGTGGCTGTAGAGGCGGATACAATTTCGTATCCACGAAGGGCTCTACATAAAGGCTTCGGAGGGAACCTTGAAAGAAGCTCAAAAAAAAAAAGTGAAGGGCTAATCAGCTGAAACCAGGAGCTATTGACTTAGCCAGTGTCTGACAGCGTGTTCCTGGAGTTTCGAGAGGCAGGCTATAATATTACATGCCCCATTTTCATTGCAATGTGCCGCGGCGCAGCACCCGACACAGTGAATAATGCCAAACAAAGGAGATGCTTATGAAACACTGTGCTGGCATGTGATAATAGAAGAAGGAAAAGCTTTGTCAGACCAACACTGATTGTCTGGGAACATGAGCGCCCTGTGTCAGTTCAAGAGAGGCTGCGGCGGGGAGAACATCTTGCCCCAGCATTGTTCCTGGCGGCTTTTGTTATTTTATTTTTTTAAGGGTTTTTAAACAAAAGAAGGAGCCGAGTGCCAGTTGTCGTGTGGTTGGCAGAGCAACTGCCCTTGTTTTACAAGCCACCGGGGTTGACCCTGCGCAGGGCAGCCACCTCGGCAGAGGGGCAGCTCCCTCGTGTCAGGCAGGCCGGGCAAGGAAGGGACCCACGGGGGAGTGAATGGCTTTGCTGCCCTCAGAGGTATGACTGCAGCGCAGGCAGGTCGAACCCTGCCAGCTTCACTCACCCTCGCATAGCTCACAGCTGGGGAGACGCACCAGCACCGGCTTCAGTACTGAGCCTGCCCAGAACCCTATGGAAGAGCAGCCAGATTGGGTCAGACCAAAGGTCCATCTAGCCCAGTGTCCTGCCTGCCCACAGTGTCCGGTGCCAGCGACCCCAGAGAGAATGAACAGAACAGAGAATCACCCTCCCCTGTCACCCATTCCCAGCCTCTGACAGAGGCTAGGGACATCATTCCTGCCCATCCTGGCTAAGTAGTATTGGTGGACCTCTCCTCCATGAATGTATCTAGTTCTTTTTTGAACCCTGTTAAAATCCTGGCCTTCACAACATCCTCCAGCAAGGAGTTCCACAGGTTGACTGTGCTGTGTGAAGAAAAACTTCCTTTTGATTGTTAATTTCATTCGGCGACCCCCTAGTTGTGATGTTAGGAGAGCAAGTAAAGAACGTTTCCTCATTCACGTTCTCCTCACCAGCCATGATTTTATAGACCCCTGTCATCTCCCCCCTTCATCTCCTCTTTTCTAAGCTGAAAAGTTCCAGTCTCTTTAATCTGCACCACCTTCTGGCCGGGTCTTGCTCCTCGGCTGTTCCACTCTCCACCGTGTGGACCCGCACGGCTCTCTGGACTCCCCTCCAGCAGCGCCCCCTGCTCCATTCTCAGTATCAACAATCTTTCATCAATATGCCAGCCCCAAGGTCCCGCCCTTTGCCTCAAGGGCGAACCGCAGACTGTATGGGCCACTCTTCAGCTTGACCAAGGGGGAGGGCAGAATCCAGGCCCACCCACTAGCCCAGGTCCCGCAGGCAGCAGTTTTCCCCTGCCCTCCTTCACTCCCCTTGACTGCTCCCGTTCCCCAGCCCCCTTCCCCAATGGGCTTTGCACCTTCTCCGCCTGGGCTGGGAGGTACCAGGTTGGAGCAACTCACCAGCTCCCCTGAGCCTACCCAGCACTGCTCTGTCCAAGGTGCTCTACCTCCCCTGGGAGCCAGTCCTGCACCTTCACTGGTCAGCCCCAACTACTCTCTGCTCTGCTGAGCATCTCTTTATATCAGGGCTGCCCCAGCATGCCGCACTTTGATTGGCTCCCTATAAGCCTCTCTCTGATTGGAGGGCTTTGTGCAGGCTCATTCCAACCTGCTTTTAACTCCTCCCTTGCCAGTAGGATTACCAGGTGTCCGGTATTGACCCAGACAGTCCGGTATTTTCACCTCCTGTCCGGTAAAAAAAATTCAGAAAATACTGGACACCTAAAATATCCAGTATTTTCTGATTTTTTCCCGGCCAGGAGATGAAAATCCTGTGTGCTTACCAGGTTCCACAGGGGATCTGCCTGGCCTGGAGCAGGAAAACAAGATGGTGGATGGCCAAAGCCTCAGAGGCATTTCTTAAAGGGGCCACGCTGGGGTTTTTTTTGTTTTTTTTTTGCTCCTCAACAACTTTGGTTTCCCCCTTTTTTTCCCCAGTGGGTTTTGTTTGTTTGTTTGGAGGTGCAGGGGGTGTTCAGTATTTTTGGTTAAACCATCTGGCAACCCTACTTGCCAGAGTGGGGCAGCCAGCTCACTGCAAGACTATGATCAAGTCACCTCCTAAACTTTTCTTGGGCAACCTAAACAGATTGAGCTTCCAAAATCTTTGTCTGAGGCAGATCTCAATCATTAGGCAACCTCTGTCAAGAATGATGAAGATAATACTTAATCACAAATGCAGGCAGGGGATCAGACCCAGAAGACCTCTTGAGGGCCCTTCCAGTCCTCCAATTCTTGTCTCTGTTCTCCAAACCCTTTCCAGTTTTGTTCCCACATTCTTTTGGAAGGCCAGAGCATGGCACCATATTCCAATAGGGATCTCGTCGTGGCAATACCACACAACCTTACTCCTACGCAGCATACCACAAAGAATTGCCCTTAGCATGACAGTGTCACAGCAGAAGCTCATGTTCAAATGGTTGTCCACCATGCCCCTAATTTATCTTTCTACAACCCCTGGAACTCTATGAACACAAAGCACTTCAGTAATGGCTCATGGTGAGTACTTAGTCTGATAATTTAGCACTTAGAAGGCCAGATAAGAAAGCAGTAAGACCCAGCCAACGGGATCAGAATTGCAAAATCATTCATGTCTGGGAAAACCAGGCAGGAGCGAGAATCAGGAAACCTACCCCGGTTCCTCCTAACTTGGCTGTGCCAGGAAGCGAGAGGGGCAAGCAAAGCTTTTAAGAACATAAACAGCAAGATCCAAGGGAGAACCGGGAGACCTACGAAAATCCAAGGAGTGGGTGAAAAGGGCAATTAGAGGAGCTAACATCACCACGAGCCTGAAGCTGCACAGCAGAACCCGTCGACTCAACCCATAGCAGAGAGAGGGAGAAGTTGGCCCATTATATTAAAAAAAAATATGTGGTGGTGGTAAATGGGACATGGGGAAAATAAGGAAATGGCCAATTTATTACTGCAGTCTGCACAGAGCAGGGAGATGGAGAGAGAGACTGGGGGAGGTGGTCCCCTGGAACCAGTGAGGAGAAGGTCGCAGATATCAGAAGAGACAGGGCCAAGGAAATATTGCAGCGGGATATGGGAGTGACCCCAACCGTGGGATCAGAACGTCCTCAAAGCCTGGCACATCCTGTAGCACTTAGTTTACACCCCGTTAGCCTGGGATGGGATTCCTCTTATTGCTTTTCATAGATAAAACAGGGTCCCGATAACCACAGGCCTGGATCTCTGGCTGCTGTAAGGTGGGAGAGTTCCACAGACAGTCTCTGCTGAAATGAATTAATTCATCCAATTATTTCTATTGGGGGAGAGTCTAGCTTCCCTTATCAGGGAGCAGGGCCCCAGAGTGGGTAGATGCTGTACAAAGATAAGGACAGTTCCTGTCCTAGTCAACAACCTGTCTAGGATGGTTTAGCCACCTCTGGTATCCATATCAGGGGCCTGCTAAAGAATTAGAAACCAGGTGTTCTAGCTTCCAATCCTCTGCTCTGTCCCACGAGACCGCTCCTGCTCAGAGCTGAGACTAAAGCCCAGATGCCTTGATTCCTACTCACCACTGCTCTGATCCACTAGATTCCCTGCCCTTCCAGATCTGGGACTAGAACCCCAGAGACCTGCTGCTAGGTTGTTTAGCTAGATCCTTCCCCATGACCCAACCTGAGGACTAAGCTTGTAGGATTCAAGGAGAAAAACGGGATTTACCTCCTAGCAGAAGAGCCTTTCAAACCAACTGGGAGCTCAGAGTTGCTTCACCTCTAGGTAGAGTGACGTTGGAGTGGTTGATTTTCCGGAGTTTGATTTAGCGGGTCTAGTAAAGACCCAATAAGTTGAATGCCGAGGGTGCCCCTATTGATGCCAGTACTCCTCGATTTATGAAGAGAAAAGGTACGTCTAGACACCAACATTATTTCATAATAACTTAGTCCACGTCTACACAGCCGGCAGTTATTTCGAAATAATGTCAAAATACTGTCGAGCTGGAGGCCTGCTTACTCCGATGCCCATCACCCTCATTGTACGAGGAGTAAGAGAAGTCAGAGGAAGAGTGCTCGATTTCTAAATAAGTGCTGTGTAAACATTCCTAATTTCGAAATAAGCTATTTCGAAGTAAGCTATGCAGTTGACGTAGCTCAATTCACGTAGCTTATTTCATGTTAATTCCTGCTGTGTAGATGCTCCCAAAGGGAAGTCAAAGGGAGCATCTGCTCCCATCAACCTCCTATTGTGGAGATGGTGCCAAAGGTTGAATTAAGGTATGTCGACTCCAGCACATCAATTAATGAAGCTGGACTTCTGTATCTTAATTTGAACTTCCAGGTAAGTATAGACAAGGTGGGATTTAAATAAACCTCAAAGGGTGGAAATAGCTGTAGTAAACCAATTGGCCTTTTCTTGCCTTGAATTTGACCATCTGGCTGCCTCTCTCGCGATCCCACTTCAGAAGTGAAATCCCCGAATAGCAGGTGTGTAAACACTTTAATTCCCATTAATGCTCACTGGTGCTTCTGTGTGTCTCTTCGTTTTAATAAACAGTTTACAAATGTCGTCTTTTTCTCCCTGCTTTCCCAGTAATTGAAGGCTCATTAATAAAGAATGACTCGCTCCAATACAGCTCAACATTCTTGCTGACAAGGAGGGAGGAAGGCTCATGAATATTCATGGCTAGTGTATGTGTCGCCTCCTGACTTCCATAGAAATGCCTAAACAAACAGCCCTCCCCTCCTCGCACATGTCCAGAAAACACAACTTGGACACCAACATCTCCAATAAACTTGCCCTAAGCCTGCTCTCTTCCTGTCATTCCCCTTCCCCCTTCCCCCGCAGTCCTCCCTCCCTGGCACTTCTGAAATGCAGCTCGGATTATTAAACTCCCTCTCTGCCACAGATGCTCCAATAGCATCCCAGCATACACTTCAGGAAGGGGAAGGCAAACACAAAAAAGGGGCTCATTAGAACGGAGGTAGGCATTGGCATTGCTAAAGGGGGCTCCCGTTTGAAGGAGACTGGAACGCAGGCCTGTCTGAAAAACAGTGGCCCCTGTACACCTCTAAGTTCTGGGATCCCAGAGACATTGATGATGGAGGCAGATGTTTGTCCCAGGTAGTTTCCAATGCCTCTGCAGCCTCTTGAGATGGTACCCACTCCCCTAGGTGTGTGCCCATCACTGTGGCATCTGGGCGCTTTGGGCAAAGGCGTAGAACAAGTGGAATGGCTAATCTTGCCACAGAGCTGAGGCCTGCATAGGTGGGCTGCCCATACTACAGACCAAGGCCCTCCCAAGTGCTCCTCAACATTACAGGTGCTTGGAGCCTGTTGCAACGGGCTCCCACGGAGCGGAAGCAGGTGCCTGGATTGGGCAACCCAGGAAGTCCACAGCCAGGGGCTTCTCGCTGCTAAACGACGGGCACATGAGTGCACTGATCCAGTAGTGATCTCCCCCCACACTCCACCCTACCCCACCCACACGCACACAGTTGTGGTTTGCCCCTCAGTAGGCTCTCCTGAGCCAGGCAGGCATTTCAGCACCATGGCCAGCGCTCCAGGGAGGCCAAAATGGGAAGGGGGAAGCTTTCCCCTCCCTTCCCCACATCAAACCAGCACTGAACACAGTCCAAAGCCTGCTGGGTTAGGAGCCCAGTTGTTACCTACTAGCTCCCTGCACGGCAAAGACAACAGGGAAGGGAGAGGAAAATTGGCCTCCAATTTGTGCAGCAACCAAAGGGAGAGAGCGGCCTGTTTCTATCAGACCTGCACCCCTCTCCAGCCCAACAGAAACCCTACTCTGCCCACCCCAGGCCTTCCTCTCCACTGCTGCATCCCTGCCTTTTCCTTTCAGTTTCCGGGCATTTTTGCCCATCCTCTGGGCTGAAATAGGTGCAGCAGCTGCACTATCACCCAGACAATATGTGGGTCTCTGATGGGGCTCACACCCCAATACAGCCCCTTCTCCTGTCCTCTCTGGGAAGAGTGCCAGGAGGTGTCATGCTTGCCCAGATGTCCTCAGGGTCTTTCTGCAGGACCAGAGTCCTACCCAATCAGCTGTCTTCCTCTGCTCCTGTCTTCCAGCTCCCTGTCACTTTGCTAGCTGTGGGCAGGGAAGCCCAGGGCTGCTCCATTCTCCAGGCCAGAGATCAAAACCACTATAGTCTATTTGCTCCTGTTGTTACTTCCCTGCTTTATTTTCTGTCTCCTGCTTTCCCAGCCCAAAAGCCCACTTCTTGGGGAGCAACTACAGAGCCCTTCCCCTGCCAGCCTGGCCTCCACCCAGAGCGGTGGCTTTATCCAAAATCAGCCATGCCCTGCCCATCTGGACTGCATCTGCAATCAGCCTTTCAATCCCCACCAGGTGCAGCTGACCAGGTGATTTGACCTCACTCAACCGGCTCTGCCTTGTGCGGGCAGGACACCCCCCACCCCCGACCTCTCCATATCCCATCAGCTTCCAGGGGCCATGGGCACTGCAGGATAACAGCCTCCTATGGCGGCTCGCCAAGGGAATCCCTCCTTTAGCACAAGTGGGAGAGAGACCTGTTGGGAGACCCTAGTCCAGCTCTTGCAGGTGGAGTGGGGTCCTTATACTCTGCCCCCTAAGCCAGCGGTTTTCAAATTAGGGGTCACGACCCAGGGCTGGGGGGTGGGACATCGGGCGCTGGGTCTCATGGCTGCAGGGGGGGTCTGGTGAGCAGTGGGGGGGCTGAGGCAGCTCCCTGCCTGGCCTGGCATCACAGACTGCGCTGCCCCCCAGAAGAAGCCGGCAGTAGTCCCAGCTCCTGGGGGGGGAGAGCACACAGGGCTCCATGCACCGCCCCAAGCACTAGCCCTGCATTCCCATTGGCTGGGAACCTGCTGCCGGCTGCTTCTGGGGCGCAGCAGGATCTGCAGTGCCAGGAGAGGCAGGAAACTGCCTTAGCCCCTGTACTGCGCCACTGCCTGGGAGCTGCTCAAGGGAAGCCCCTCCCACCCCTGCCTTGATACCCCCTCCCCCAAACCCCTTTCTCCACCCCAAAACTCTAACCCTCCGCCCCACCCCGGAGCCCACACTCCAGTCACATTCTGCCGGGTCGCGGCCTCAACAGTTTGCTTCAAGTGGGTCAGGAGAAAAAAAGTTTGAAACCTGCCACCTGAGAGGCTCCTTAATTCTTGTTGCCTTAACAGCAAGTTCCAGCCTTGATCATTCAGTGGCAGAGGGAAGGGGGGACTGGATGGTGGTGCCAATCAATATTTCAGCAACTCTCCTTCTCCTCATGTAGGATCAGACTTTAAAGGCCTCTTTTAAATGTCGAAAAGCCATTTTCTGATCCGCTGCCCCGCAGGTCCCCAGCAATATCCCTGAATCCCTTGATTATCTTTATTGCCTCTAGCTTCCTCCCAACGCCGGCTCTGCCTTGTCAGCAGGAATATTTATAGCGTCCCTTTCGGCGGGCACAATATCCTGTCTGGCCAATACCAGCCGCCCCTTTCCCCCTCGCTTCATGTTCCCTGTCATTTTGGTCTCCTCCTTGCCTAGCTGGGGACGTCCCATCTCCATCGCTTCTCCTGCTTAAACTAGATTTAGGAGCCCAGTAATATCATCACACCCCTCCTCGCAAGTACAGTGCCTGGCAGGTCTCCAGTAAGTGTAGCAGGGACATAGTCTCTCTGGCAGGGGAGAGCATCCTCATAAGATGCTGACCCTTTGGGCGTGCTTTCCCCATCAGGGTTGCAGCGTGTCTTCTGAGCCATTATCAATACGTGCCCTGTGAGTGATGTAAATGCCTATGTTAGAGATGGGAACACTGAGGCTCAGAGAGGTGAGGTGACTTGCCCTAGGCTACATAGTGCGACGGTGGCAGAGGTCGGTGTAGACTCCAGGTAGTCTGATTTCCAGGAACCAGTTCTAGCAACCAGACCATGTTCATCTCCTGGACCCAGGACTCCTGACCCGCCAGTCTTTTGCCCCCATTCCTCTTCTCCCACAGACACATGAAGAGAACCCTGACTCTAGATAAGGGAGGTTTAGGGTGGACATTAGGAAAAACTTCCTACCTGTCACGGTGGTGAAGCTCTAGGATACATTGCCTGGGGAGGTTGTGGAATCTCCATCATGGGAGGTAGGTAAGAGCAGGTTGGACAGACACCTGTCAGGGATGATCTAGATGGTGCTTGGTCCTGCAGTGAGGGCAGGGGACTGGACTCGATGGCCTCTCCAGGTCCCTTCCAGTTCTAGCGTTCTATGATTCTATAACAATCACTCCCATCCAACCTCCCTCATCCAGCCCGGAAGCTGGCCCAGCCTCAGCATGCTTTCCCCCTCTCCCTGCTCTTTCACTTCTCCTTCCCATCCCTTTGGGCGCCCCTTCCAACATCTCCTGATCAGCCGTGGAACACACCCACCCCTGGCCCACGAGTCCGGCTGTGGCCACTCAGACCAACTTCTTAGGAGCCACAAAGCCTTCGAGATGACTCTGCTGGCCACGTCCTGCGTGGAGGAGATGCCTCGGCATTCCTGCCCTGCTCCCTCGCAGAGCCAGAGAGACAGCGGCCCGGATTCATGGCGCTCGCCATCTGGTTTCCCCTGGCCTGTGATTTACCACTTTCATTTTCCTCGGCGCTGGAGCCGAGCTTAATTAAGGATATTTTCACCGGCATTAATAATGCCTGTAGTGCTGCGAGCGGAGACACCAGGCTGAAGGAAATCAAAACCAGCACTTCGGGGCGGACGTTCCCCAGTGTTGGAGGGATTTGTCGTTCCCTGGCCCCGCACACACGGGCGCATCATGTGGACAGGCCAGGGAGTGGTGGAGAGAGAGGGGCTTTGCCTCCCTCTGCAGCCCGGAGACAGGGTGGGCGACAGGGCTGGCTGGACCGATAGCCTGAGGCGTTAAGGCCTATGCGAGGCCACGGTGTCGTCCCACCCCCGGCGCACACGGTGACGGAGAGGGGAGCCGTCCCTCCCCCACGCTGGGAAGGCAGACGCATGGGAAACGGGCCCAAAGCACAGCACCAGCCCTGCTGTGAAGGGCGGGGTGAGGTTACACCAGGGCAGGACGGAAAGGGCGCCCCTGCCGGCCTCACACACTCATTTGGCGTCGCTGGCGCTAGCGAGGCGCAAAGGCCCTTTGGGTCGCCCCTGCCACAAAAGCGGATCCCCCGCCACGATCACAGGGCAGCGTGGTCACGTCCCGTGGTCTTGCCACCGGCGCGGGCCACGGCGACGCGACAGCAGAGCCTGGCCAGCCAGCTGCAGCAGGCACTGCCGGCCTGGGCTCCCTGAATGAAACAGGGTGGGATCGCTCTCGTCAGCTGGTAGGACAGGTGGGGGTCCCAGTGACCTGGTGGATAAGGCATCCGCTCTCAGAGCTTGGGATTGGGGGGTTCCCCTTTCCCCTCCCCCACGAGCACCAGGCAGCCACCACCAGCTTCCCCAGGGAAGCTCAAGGTAGGGAGGCTAACGGGGTGTGGGGGTCAGTGCTCCTCATCCCAGCCTGAGAGAACAGCAGGAACCTCCCCTCTGCTTTCAGGGAAGGGGAAAATGCTCTCTCCAATGCTCCCTCCAATCATCTCCATCCGTGTGCGGATTTTTTCCCAAACACATGTGGAATACATTTTATGTGCACCGAGGCCCGTGCGAATGTGCACCACCAGCAGAAACAAATCACCCAGCTATGGCCGCTGGGCTAATCAGCTGGGCGCCACATAGAATCCCTCCGGAGCGGCCGCACAAGTGCACGGCTAGCAGGGAACGCAGCTCTCCGCCCCCTCCCTACCTTACTTCCAGCCCTGCCGCATTCCCAAAGGACTGCATCCCTCTTGGGTCTGCTTCTCTAGGTGACGGGGGCCAGGAGGTGTTGCTTCTGCTCCCCCCCCCCCCCACTGCTTCTGGCTCAGGAAACACCATCGGAGGGGTCGTCACCCCCAGCTGCGGGGGTAAGCGAGCCGCATGGGTGCGTCTACGCAGCGCCAGATTTCGAAAGAACACGCTATTTCGAGACATCTCTTAACCATCGTCGAACGGATGCCGGACTAGCACACCTGTTCTTTCGAAAAATATTTTGCGTTTCAAAGATGTGGGGTAGCTATTTCAGGACACCGGAGGGATCCCAAACTAGCCCTGCTGTCTAGACGTTCCCTATTTCTCAGAAGGGCTGGATCTAATTTGTCCCGTTAGGGCCGGGTTCCCTGTGCGCGGGGGCGCTCAGGTTACAGTGCGCCTCGCCGTGCCAGAGCCGGGGGAGAGCTGGGAGTTAATGAAGGCGATAAATCCAGGACCGCAGATATGTGATCACCCGTGTGTGCACCAAGCGCCATGGGCCCGGCTCCACCGGAGTCAACGGAGCTCCTGCCGCTGAGGAACTGCCAGCTGGCCTGTTTTAATTAACACGTTGCTCTTTTCTCTAGGGCTCTCAATGAGCGTTACTCACAGTAACCAATGCAGCTTCGTAACCCTCCCCTCCAGCAGCACGGTGCCCTCAGTTCCATTTCCCGGAGAGAAGGTCGTAGGGTTGAGGTCCTGCCGTGGGTCAGTGTCAGAGCTGGGAACAGACCCACGGAGTCCTAACCCGTAGCCTCCTGCTGCAGAGGTCAGATCACGCGGTCCTCGCACAGGGCACAGAGCGAGGAGTCCTTCCAACCCTACCTAACCATGGGACTACACTCCTCGCCTAGCCCTGGGCTACAGGAGAAAGTTCTTCCAAAATAACCCCCCTTATTTCGAAATAATAAGCGGAGCAGCCAGGGTGCTGTAGCCAAAGCTTAGACCTTGGGCCAACGTGGCTTCTAGGACCAGCGGTTGCTTGGGAAGGGTGGGTTGGCTTGGACAGAGGGATGGGCTAGATGCTGAAGACGTCGGCGGGGATGGGTCTGGCTGCCTTGCTGGTCCCTGGTTTCCTGGCTGCAGGGCTCCGGGGCGAAGGAGAAGAGAAGGGAGCTGGGGACATTCGAAAGGATGGGGCAAAACCTGCCAACTTTGGGTGCTCCGCGGGGGCATTGAAGATATTATTCTTCACCGCACTGAGTGCTACTGCACCAAGCGAGAGGAGTAGGAAGGGCGGGAGATGCACCCTCCCTTCACCTTCATGCTTCAGGGCTTAAACCAGCTTGTCAATTACAGGGGTCAGGAGGTAACTCACCTTATGGCTAGGTTATGCCAGAACTGCCCATTGCATCTGTTTCACAGGTGCTGACCACTGTCAGAGACAGGATCGGGGTCTAAATGCACCCTCTAGTCTGATCCAGCCTGGCATGGCCTGTGTTTCTTGAGAAAGGCGATGCCAGCAGAAAGTCTCCCGTTCTGAGCGCTCCATTGCTTCGGCTTGCCATTTTCATTAGAGATGGGGTCAGAGCTGAACACCTTCTGCCTTCTTATACGGGCTGGAACTAAGCCTCAGATTCATCCCCACCGGCCAAACCTTGGGGTAATTGAGATCCTCTCCTCTAGCCCTGTTCCTACTTTCCATCAGATTCAACACACAGGGTGCGCTCCTCCTGTGTTCTCTCTGGGCAGAGGGGTGGGGCAGCCTATTACAGAAGCATTAAATCATAGAATCAGAACACTAGAAGGGGAAAGGACCTCGCGAGGTCACCGAGTCCCGTCTCCTGCCCTCGTAGAGGGACCAAGCACCATCTAGATCACCCCAACAGGTGTCTGTCTAACCTCCTCTAAAATATCTCCAGTGATGGAGATTCCACAACCCCCCTAGGCAATTTATTCCAGTGTTTAACCATCCTTGCAGGAAGTTTTTCCTAATGTCCAACCTAAACCTCCCTGGCTGCAGTTTAAGCCCATTGCTGCTTCTCCTAGCCTCAGAGGCCAAGAAGGACAATTTTTCTCCCTCCTCCTTGTAACTCCCTTTCAGGTAGTTGAAAACGGCTATCACGTCCCCTCTCAGTTTTCTCTTTTCCAAACTAAACAAGCCCAGTTCTTTCTTTGTTAGTTACACGGGGGTAGAATAGGAGCAACCCCACTGCAGTTAATAACATCAAGCAGGCTGAGAGAGAGGAGAACTCAGAGCAAAGGAGCGTTGGGTTGAACTCTGGTCCAGGGAGGTTGTTTTCTCCAGGAAAGAACCAACCAGCAGAAATCTCCCATTTCCATCAACACCAGGAGGCTCCCAAACCCAGGAGTCGTAGAACGTTTGGGACATGGACTTCATTGCACTGACTATCCCGACAGACGCAACCCCCCTTGGCGTCCACGCCCACACGCCCACTCACCGGGCAGAAACGGAAATTCCCATCCAGTCCATGTTTCACCATCATTCATTCCTGGTGCCTGAAAAGCTGGGGGAAAGTCCCAGGAACAAGAGCGAGGACCTCTTTGGGATGCAGACGCTGCCGTGTCCGAGGCAAGATTCCCATCGGTGAGACCTTCTGAGCATAACCAACGCCGCCCTCTTCCGGGGTCCCCGTGATCTGGCCCCTCGAAAAGAGTCCATTGCTGGTTTCGTTATTATTTATGTATTTGAAGGACAAACAGGAATGATCAGCCGCTCTGGAGGAATGAGAACCCCGCGAGCTCGGGCGGGCGGCCTCACACACGCATGCACCAGCCAGGCCCGGCGGGGAAGTCCGGTGCCAACCTAGCGTGCCACATCGCCGCGGATTAGAAAAGCCTCGGAACGAAAGACGATTCGGCTGCCTCCATTTATCGAGCAGGATTTGCCCTCCCCCCCCCCCCCCCCCACCCCAGGTTGCTTCAAAATGGCAACACTCCAAATTGGGGCGCCCACGGTGGCGCTCCAGCCTTCTGCCTCCCACCCTCAGGGCTGGAGCCCACAAAACCTACCAGGCTGCCCCCCCCCCCAGGCTCTGGTGTGTGAGGAGAATGTGGGGAGGGTCTTTCTCCTCCGTCGGGGGCTTCTCACTTGTCTGCAGCCCCCGACTGATTTTTCTGTGGGTCAGCGGCCCCCGACCTACAAAAGTCCCCCCCGCACCTCAGAGCCATGACCTGCAGCTCCCCCTCCACCCCCGCCACCCCGGCCTGACGCTGCTCCACTCCTGAGCTCCCCACATCACGCCCTCCTGCCCCCCAGCTCCCCTGGTCCCCCAGCCTGGGGCTCGCACATCAGCTCAGCCTGGCACTTGGGGCCAGGCCGGCCGCCCTCCCAGCCCTTCTCGCGGTCGCCATGGCAGAGCCGGGCCAGCGGATCAAACGTGTCCCGCCCCCTACCCCCACCCCATCGGCTAATCGCTGCTCATCTCGGCACTGGCATCCCTGCTCTGGAGGTGGCAGGCAAGCCCCCTCCTCCCCCACCCTAGGCCACGGACCAAGCACCTCGTGGGCCCACTGGGTGAGTCAGGGCCAAAGGGCGTGCGGGTCGAGTGCCCTCGCTCTTCCAGGTCAGGTTAACAAGCGCCCGGGGGCTGGGCCAGGGGAGAGCTGGCTGGAGAGCAGGCTCACACGGAGGCTGCTCCGACAGCTGATGTAAATGCTGATGAGCAATGTTGCTCTACCATGAGCTCCCCCTCCGGACCGTCCACCTTCCCCTCACGCCCTGCAAAGCACACTGCGTTTCCTCTCCTGGCAGGGGAGGGCCGTGAGCCCCTGTCCACAGCTGCGCTGTCTCCCCGGACTGGTCTGTGGGGCAGCCTGTAGGTGCCACTGGGGGTACGGCTACTGATTTTAAGAGGAATAAGGGACCTTTAGAAAAAGGCTTTTTTTTCCAAAAGATCCCCGTCTAGACTGGCGCTTTTTGCCGGCAAAGCCCCGAGCCGGAAAAAAGCGACAGCCATGTTTATACAAATGAAGCAGGGAAAATTTAAATCCCCGCTTCATTTGCAATTCCAGCTTGTCTCATCTGCATCCCTTTTCCAGAAAAGGGGTCCAGTGTAGACACAGCCAGGAGTAAGGGACATTTTGGAATAGCGCTTTATTTCGAAATTTTGCGCAGCGTAGATACCACCGAATGACAAAATAAGCTATTTCTAAATAATATCGAAATAAGATACTCAATTTGCGTCACTCAAATTGCGTATCTTATTTCGAGTTTAGACTGTTGTGTAAGCGCACCCTATGGGTACGTCTACACAGCAACATTATTTTGAAATAATGTCAAAATACTGTCAAGCTGGAGGACTTCTTACTCTGATTCCTGTAACCCTCAGGCTGTGTCTAGACTGGCCAGTTTTTCCAGAAAATCAGCCGCTTTTCCGGAAAAACTTGCCAGCTGTCTACACTGGCTGCTTGAATTTCTGCAAAAGCACTGACTCCCTACTGTAGGAAATCAGTGCTTCTTGCAGAAATACTATGCTGCTCCCGTTCAGGCAAAAGTCCCTTTTGCGTAAAAGGGCCAGTGTAGACAGCTCAGATTTGTTTTCCGCAAAAAAGCCCCGATTGCAAAAATGGTGATCGGGGCTTTTTTGCGGAAAAGTGTCCGTGCCAATCTAGACGCTCTGTTCTGAAAATGCTTTTAACGGAAAACTTTTCAGTTAAAAGCATTTCCGGAAAATCATGCCAATCTAGACGCAGCCTCGTTGTACGACGAGGAAGAGAAGTCAAAGGAAGAGTGTTCGATTTCGAAATCAAAGCTGTGTAGACACTCCCAATTTCAAAATAAGCTATGCAATTGACGTGGCTCAAAATGTGTGGCTTATTTCGAATTGAGCCCTGCTGTGTAGACACACCCCAAATGTCAGAGTAGGAGGGAGTGTGGACTAGCAGTGAGAGCAAAGGGGATGGAAACCAGAACGCCCGAACTGAGAAAGGCGTTTGGCAGAGACCGGACCTCTGTCACCCTGTAGCCAGACACAAACCCCATCTTGTTTTTCCACGAGCCCCATCTTGTTTCCCCCCCCCCAGAGAGCAAGAGAAAGGCAGTCAGCCTTTGATGCCCTGGGAACACAGGTTTGCTGCCTGTCCCTGACTCTACCATAAACAGAAACCAGACAGTAAATGGGCTAGCTGACGACCCGGGACCTCCCGTCGCCCTGATGGCTAGTACCAGTAATTGACACGCCTGCACTGTCCCAGGAGAGGAATCTTCGCCCATCACATACCAGAGGTGCCCATTGTCTGCATTTTCCCAGGTGTAAATTATGCTTTGCACCCTTCGTGGGAAACTTGGCATTCAAAGCCATTTTTCCTAATTGGCCACTTGAGCCCAGGAAGAAGCCTACATGACCCAAGGGGTATAAAAAGAGGTTCAGCAGCCCACCCTATTTGAGCTCCAATCATCTATACCTGCTGGCAGGTATTGATTGTCTCCCGAGGTCTGTGGGACGCCCAACCTCGCCCTACTTCTTCCCGAGGGATTGAGAGAAAGACGCTGGCCACGCCAAGTCTGGAACGCAGGGGTGAGAATATATACCTGCTATGTGTCTATTTTGCATGCATTTAATAAGAGCTCAGAGAACCAAAGGGTTTCATGGTACCTGTAAGTGACTTATTAGTGTAATTTCTGTCCTGTCCTTTGTAGTGTCTGTGTTATCTGTAACACAGTAGTAGCATTTAACAACTAAGTTTACCCTGTAACAATAAAATAGTAACTGTTTAAGCTTTAACCTGACTCCTTCAGTTGCTGTAACAGAACCAAGCACAATTTAAAAGAACTTCAGCCGGTCATAAGGGACTCACTGCCCTGACCGTCGGCTGACAGAATTGGCGTAGTCGGCAGGATTGTGCTACTGGTTCACATACAGCAACATGAAGCCTGTCATGATAGACATGGATTTTAGTGATATAGAGAAAGGGTTTGCCCAGGAAGGTTGGGGCAACCCAAAATGGAATAGAGAAATGTTAGAAGAGGATTGGGGAAATCCTGAGGAGTTGTGGGTACAGTTCTGTAAGTATAGAACTGCCTGTAAGCTAAAGAATGGGACAAAGCCTGAGTCTGTGGAAAGGAGCCACTTTCCATTTAGCAAGGAAAACAGGATCAGGCCCAGACAAGCAGGCAGAAAAGGAAAACAGGATCAGGCCCAGACAAGCAGGCAGGTAACAGATAAGATTGAAAGCCTTGTGGTAGAACTGAGAAAAAGGCTGTAAGTACTGGAAATCTAAATCCTTAAGCATACTTACAAGAATAATATCTAAAACAAGGCCAGGTTTTTTTTTTTTATTTTAGAGATAAGAAAGTGTTTTAAGAAAAGAGAAACACAGAGAATTTAAACTCTGCAGAGAATGGAGAGAATTGAGCAGTTGTGCAAATGCTAAAATGGTGTAGATAGAAAACTGTGGTTTCTTTACAGTCATTCTGAAGGAAAAATGGGCCCTTTTTCCAAAGGAATGTCTGTAAATAATCCAGGCAAATTTGACTCAAATCTGAACATTTGATTATAGATACTGCTAAAAGAACTCTAAAGGGAGGGAGTTCTATTGGAACTGAACTACCCCATTGAATATAAAAGGGAATGTAATTGTTGTACAGCTATGTAGAAATAGTGTAAGAAAGGTTCAGAGAGAATGTATGTGTATCTGTGTGTAGATATATATATATATATATATATATATATATAGTAAATAAATATAGTGTAAATAAATGAAGTTTTAAGGTCCAGTAATCTTGTTTGTTTGTAGGTTTAAAACAAATTGGTTTGGTTTACTTTTAGTCCAAGTTGTTTAATGAAAGTACAGGAAAACTGTAAGCATAAAGAAAGAGTTACACTCTATGCAAAGTTTAATGTGGCTAAGTAGTGTTGTAAACAAAGATTGCACATTTTCCTGTAAACTATAGAATGAGTAAAAACTGCAAACAAACTAAAATGCTGTGAAAGCTCCAGGAGCCACAACAGGTTGTGATTTCCTTTGTGGTGTAAATACCCTAGCTGGCAGCACAAAGAAGCTTTGCAGGTAATAGCTAAGTTTGATTAGCAAACTACCTAATATCAGAAAGTTCAAATTGTAGCCCTCCAGAAAGAAAGAAAGAAAGAAAGAAATAGGAGGTTGGGTATACTAGGAAAAGTTTAAATTATTTAGCAGGAATTAGGATGGACCAAAAGAAGGGGAAGGCAAAAAGTTTGGAGCCCTATATGGGAATGGTTGAAGGAATAAGGAAAGTAAAGCAGACATTGGAAAGTTACTAGGAATGAGACATTTTCTTTGAAAGGACAAAGCAAGTGATTTGAGGGAATGTAAAGATAAAAGGTGGACTCCATGGGAGTGTGGAAGGAACTAAGTGGTGGTTGTAATATGTAAAGGGAAATCTTGTTTTAAAATGACACCTTGTTTCTTTGCAGCCTCTTCCTTAAGCACTGTGCAAATCATGTAGGCAAAGAAACAATCAAATGTAAACATTTTGTCTATGGACCCCTTTGTTAAATCTGCAAAGGAAAATTAAGGATTCTACTGAAACTTAATTGGCTAACTGCATAAAAGAATGAGCTCTATATATTGTAACTATTTTGTGGATTTCAAATTGACTAGTTTTATTTTGTTTTGGATAATGTCCTCTTGCTTAAAATTGCAAACTGACAAGGCACAAATTGGTTAGTGCTTCTGTTGGGCATTCAACTTTTAAGGACATTTAACTTTCTAAAAACCAAATTATTAGTTTAGAAACTCAAGCTTTAAAACTTAACTGTCTCTTTCAAGGCTGAGTTGATAACACTTTTGGCTTGCTTTTAAATTCAACATTATATGTGAATACAGGCTGCCTGGTTATTTCAAAGGAAAGTGGACAGGGAAGGCTGTTGCTGTTTCAGCAGACACATCCACTGCACCCCTGTCCACAAACATAGAAGGAACAGCTCAGCTTGCAGAGCTGGCAGCAATCATTTAGCTTGTGAGGCAGGGGCCAGTACCATCTACACTAACTCCTATGCTGTATGGGCTGGAGCCACCCAGTGGATAACTAATTGGAAGAATAATAACTGGGAAATAGGAAAGCCTGTTTGGAGATTGGAATATTGGAAATGGATATACCAGTATGCAACCCAAAATGCCTTAAGCATAGGTCATGTGGCAGCTCACCACAAGAATAACACCCTGACTGCACAGCTAAATAACCTAGCAGATGCAGCAGTACAAATTTTTGCTGCCCAGGTGGATTGGGAACGCCTGTACATTTGGCTACATGAAACCTTGGGACACACAGAGAGCGATAAGCTGGTGCGGCAGGCACATGCCAGGGGGTGGCCTATCACCCACAAACAAGCCAGAGATCTGGTACAAGCTTGCACCCTATGTGCTGAACTCAGGAAATATAACAGAAAGGCAATGATTTGCCAGGCTAAGAGATGGAAAAATGCTATGGGCAACCTGGCAAGTAGAGTATATTGGTCCACCGCTCAGCAGTAAGCAAGGGTGGGAGTATGTTTTAACTGGAGTAAAAATTGTTTCAGGAATTGGTTTTTGCTTACTCAACCCCAGTGGCAACAGGGTTGTTTACAGTCATGGGACTAAACCACTTAATAGCCCTGGTCCCAACACCCCAGTTTGGGAACACAAACCCATGTACTGCACTCCTATAAGGGAAAAGGAGTCTGGACAACTGCAGATGCTGGGCTAACACCAATAACCATCACTGAGGCTTGGATTGTATCCAAGACCGGCAAACCTTATGTTTTATTACAGGAAACTGAGGCAATATCCCTGAACAGTGCTCCAGTGGGATGGATCCCTCCCAGTGCTGGTGCGAATCCGGGAAACCACCATGAACTTTTTGTATATATATACACCGCTTGCTGTTGTGATTGCAACCACTGTTGTTAGTTACAGACTATTGAAATGAGACATGGTACTCCAACTCGCCATGGTCTTCTTCCTCATCCCAACTGCTACTGCTGTACCAGAACACCTTACTTGACTCCTCTACTGGACTGGGAATCGAGTTTGTCCCTCTCAGCCCAAATGACTGGTAAAACAAAGTGACATCTTCCAATGGGGACCGGTATGGTTCGATGACAGCGACTACCGCAATCCTCTAAATAACTCTGGGGGGAGGTTAAGGGGGAAGGCAAGGGAAGTGGCAACGAACGGTATGGGTTAGACATGCTGTAACTAAAAATGTAAAGCCTCATGGCTAGATTGTCTAGCCCAACACCTAGGACTTCCGTTAACTCCATTCCTTCACTCTATTGTAAATGCTATATTAACCATTTTACTTGTTGTAATTGCTTACTGCATGCTTCTATGTATTGTTAGGCGTTTTGTGTACACTGCTACCTCCTCTGCACAAATCTGGTATATGGCATTGGGAAGCGATCCTAATCAATCCCTTGATCCAAATTATCTGATCAGACCCTGCTGATAGGGCAATTTTAGCTTCCTCCAAGGAGGGCAAAGGGTGCTGGCATCACCGCCATCTTGCGTTCTGGGACATAGTGAGGCGTGTCAAGGGGGTGGAATGTAGCCAGACACAAACCCCATCTTGTTTTTCCACGAGCCCCATCTTGTTTCCCCCCCCCAGAGAGCAAGAGAAAGGCAGTCAGCCTTTGATGCCCTGGGAACACAGGTTTGCTGCCTGTCCCTGACTCTACCATAAACAGAAACCAGACAGTAAATGGGCTAGCTGACGACCCGGGACCTCCCGTCGCCCTGATGGCTAGTACCAGTAATTGACACGCCTGCACTGTCCCAGGAGAGGAATCTTCGCCCATCACATACCAGAGGTGCCCATTGTCTGCATTTTCCCAGGTGTAAATTATGCTTTGCACCCTTCGTGGGAAACTTGGCATTCAAAGCCATTTTTCCTAATTGGCCACTTGAGCCCAGGAAGAAGCCTACATGACCCAAGGGGTATAAAAAGAGGTTCAGCAGCCCACCCTATTTGAGCTCCAATCATCTATACCTGCTGGCAGGTATTGATTGTCTCCCGAGGTCTGTGGGACGCCCAACCTCGCCCTACTTCTTCCCGAGGGATTGAGAGAAAGACGCTGGCCACGCCAAGTCTGGAACGCAGGGGTGAGAATATATACCTGCTATGTGTCTATTTTGCATGCATTTAATAAGAGCTCAGAGAACCAAAGGGTTTCATGGTACCTGTAAGTGACTTATTAGTGTAATTTCTGTCCTGTCCTTTGTAGTGTCTGTGTTATCTGTAACACAGTAGTAGCATTTAACAACTAAGTTTACCCTGTAACAATAAAATAGTAACTGTTTAAGCTTTAACCTGACTCCTTCAGTTGCTGTAACAGAACCAAGCACAATTTAAAAGAACTTCAGCCGGTCATAAGGGACTCACTGCCCTGACCGTCGGCTGACACACCCTTTGATGAAATACGGAGAAGATGGTTGGACACAGAGGTAATGGGCTTGTTGTATCATGCTCTTCCGTGGCCAGTGGTTATAAGCAGCGCTCACCCTCTGCAAAGGCAAATTGCCCTGTGAGATTATTACCCACATAATTCTCCTCCAAGGCTGAAGAATTTCCAGACCTGGTTGTGGAACAAAATAAAAGTTTTAATGTGGAGCTAGCACCAGAGAGTAGGTAAAGGACAGGGCGGAAGGAAAAGAAACGGTCTCGTTTGCCTGGGGTTGACCTTCTGTGCCTGCATTGAGGGCCACTCCCTGTTCCACTCGGCCTCTGGAGACCCCCAAATTGGGGCAAACCAAACTAAAGGTCTGCTTCAATTTCCAGTCAGTGGAAAAGTTCCCAAGCTCACTGAAGAAGCTCATTGAAGTCAGGCACTCCGCCGTGGTATGGACAGCAGCACACGCCCTATTAATACATTCCAAGCTTCCCAGGTGGAAGACAATTCAGATTGTGTCAAAACGACCCTTGAGCCTTGTCCTTCAACCTGGGATGACACAGCGATACAGACGCTGCAGAGGAGAAATATTTGAGAGGGGTACAACCGGCCTGCAGAAGGTAAAGAAGGAAGTGTTTCTTTACTCTTGCTCGTAGCACAAGAACTAGAGGCCACCCAGTTAAGCTAACAGGCAGCAGGTTTATGGCAAACAAAAGGAAGTATTTCTTCACGCAACATACAGTCAACCTGTGGAACTCCTTGCCGGGGGATGTTGTGAAGGCCAAGATTATAAGAAGGTGCAAAAAAGAGCTAGATAAATTCATGGAGGTTTAGGCGATCAATGGCTATTAGCCAGGATGGTGTGCCTAGCCCATTAGACACTGGGTATGGGCAACAAGGAATGATTCCCTATTCTGTTCATTCCCTCTGGGGCACCTGGCATTGGCCTCTGTTGGAAGACAGGACGCTGAGCTAGATGGACCTTTGGTCTGACCCAGTCTGGACTGTTCTTAAGGTATATGGCAGAATAGAGGGAGCACAGCAGCTTCTGTGTACTATGGACAATCCCAGGCTCTAGTCTTTCCAGCAACCCTCTACTAGCCATAGTGCTACACCTACATTTGTGTAAGGAGGGGACTAGAAGACACATCAGGGAGAGGTCTGTAGCTCCACAAATGTGCCAATGTCGCTGTGACGACGCGTCGGGGTTCCCCTGACTCCTGCACCCCCGTAATGGCACGAACAGACTCCACCAGCCAGTAGAATAGAGGGAGTTTATTGCTTCTCCAGGATACAGCACAGCACAGATGTAATCTGGTTCCAGGGCAGGCCTAGGATGCCTCAGTCCCCCTTGAGATGGGGAGACTGGGCCCCTAAATCCCAGCCCCTTGCTTAGGCTGCTCCTCCATGATACCAGACAGAAACTGCCCAACTTCCAGCCCTGCCCTCCAGCCAGGGGCTGCCCTCCACCTTCCTCCCTTTGTTCCACTCCCTGGGAGGTAACCAGTCGAACAGGTAACCTACCTGACCCATCTGCTACTCTGCAGACAGCAGCCGGTGGGGGGGGGGGTCACCCACAGCCCCAGCCTAGCAACCAGCAAGGTACCAACACTACATCACAGTTGCCTCTAATCTTTTCCATCCATGTGTAGAATAAAGTTTCTTATGTGCGCCAAAGTATGTTTGAATGTGCACCACAGGGAAAACACAAACCTCCCTGGGGGCGCTCTGCTAATCAGTGGGGCCGCACTAGACTCTCTCTTGAGCAGCTGCACAAGCACACAGCTAAGAGAGACCATTGGGATGCGCCAGTGTCAGCAAGGATGCGTGTTTGGGTGAGCAGAGCGCTGCCGGGAGAGCAGGCTGCGGGGAGAGGCAGCAGCAAATGTGGATCCAATTGGCTTGCTCTGGGTAATATTTCCTGATTATTTCACTGCAGCATGCTGAGGCTGCGGCATAATCGAATTAGGCAAATATTATGGGGAGGAAAATGGACAGATAAGTAGCTTAAAGTGATCAAAATGACCTGAAGGTAGCCGTGCAAATGGTCTGTATAATACGCTGTAATAACCCTGTCCAGGCAGCTGCTGGGAGGCTGGATTCCAGGAACAAGATGTCAGGTTAGAATAACGGGCTGCAGGAGGAGAGAGAAGCGGCTGCAAACATCGGGGGGGGGGGTCCCCAAGGAGCCTCAATGGGACAGCTGGGCTAGGGGAGAAGACCTGGCAGACCTGGGGAGAGAAGACTGGTGATTCTCGGGGGTGGGGTGGTGGTTGCTGTTTGTATTTTCCCCACATGGTTTTCGTGTTTCCAGGGCATGTGCTGGACTCATTCCGCAGTGGGCAGGTCCTTACAGGTGGCTCACCGGAACATCCTTTCCATCAGGGAAGGGCCCTCTCTACCTCTGCTTCCCAGGGAGGTTGTGGAATCCCCATCTCTGGAGATATTTAAGAGCAGGTTAGAGAAATGTCTATGGGGGATGGTCTAGACGAGTGGTCTCCAACCTTTTTACACCCAAGATCACTTTTTAAATGACAGACCAAGCCAAGATCTAGCGCCCCGCCCCTTCCTTGAAGCTCCGCCCCTTCCTTGAAGCCCCGCCCTCTCTATTCTCCTCCTCTCCATCACTTGCTAACCCCAATCCTTATATTGCTGCTTTTTTTAAAAAGGTTTTTCCAACATTTGGAAGTGGTGCTCAGCCAGGGTGCACCACGCTCCATGTGGGCTGGCTCAGAGGACAAGCTGCCTGGCCAGCTGGCTGTGGCCTTCAGCCCGGAGGAGACTGAACTGCGCTCCAGCTGATCGAGCGGCTTCCCCTCTGCGCCTGCCCACATGGCGCGTGGGGCACCCTGGCTGAGCGCCGTGGCTAGCTGGCCGGGAAGCCGCTTTTCTTCGCTCCCTCCCATCTAGCCGGGCTGGAGGGAAGAGACCCTGGGACCCCTAGAGCCAGGGACCACTGAGATGGGCGGGGGGGGAGGGGGGGAGGGTAGCACAACCAGGGCATCTTCTCCTGCACGTCCTCCTAAAGTCGCTCAGCTTGTGACCAATCCCCACACTTGCTCCTCTCTGTCCTCTGACGTCCAAGTCACTCAGATCCCTCCCGGTAAAGAGGTGATCCTGACAATGACGTTTCCCCACTCAGGTGACCTGCCTCAGCCTGGTCCCTGTCCCCCCAAGGCTGGTAGCCGAGTGGCTACCTGGCACAAGGGCCTCTCCCCTGCCATCTCCCCACTCAGCTCCTCTCCGGCCATCTCCAGGAAGCCTTTGGGGGCAGCCGCGACTCAAGACACACCCTTCCCTTCTCTGAACAAGCCGGAGAAATCACCGGGACACAGAGACTCCGACAAGGGCAGGAGGGATCGATACGGGACAGCCGCACAAACTGCAGAGCCTGGAGACCACACAAACACACACCACAGGCGGGAGCGGCGGGGGAGGCAGGCCTCGGTGGAGAAGAACTAGAGGAGCTAGGACGGCCCAGGGTTGGGATAGCGGGGATGAGAATTGAGGGGGACCGGCAGAGCTGAGGGCAGGGTCGGGGCCCAGAGTCAGGGTAGAAGGGATGGCGCTGAGGCAGGATTGAGGAACGCCACCCAAAAGGGGAAGCCCAGGCCTCAAACAGCAGGGAAACTTCTGGGGGCTTTGACTGAGCAGCACCAGCAGGGCGAGGCATGGTAGGGAACTAGAGGCTCTGCAAGATGGAGGGAAGTGCTGTGGCAGGAGGACCAGGAAAGGAAAAGGATGGAGATTGTGGGGGTCGGGGACTGTCACGGTTTTGGATTTGAAAGATCACTGTTGCACCCGTGGGGGGGCTGGCCCTAAAGTCTGTACAAAGCCATGTGAGGTGTCAAATGAAAGCTTCTGTTCTACTGGTTCTGTATATGCCAGTCATGTGCTTGTACGATATCTGTCTGTGGCGTTATAAATACGTGCTCTGTGCTGATGCTGGAAAATCTTCTGTCTGAGGCAGAGCAATGGGCCAACAATGTTCGTTCAGTGGCTATGCTAATTAGCAAGGCAGGGACAATGGATCTGCCGAATTCACATCTGAGGAATGCGTCTGGAAATTTGGATACCTGCAGACCAGCCAGGGCATAACGGCTGCCAGCATGTGAAACAGATCGGTCACTCGGCCGTGTGACCTGCTCCGGCCAGGAAGATGCCAGGAGAGGCCTATAAGTGCCATGTGGTAATCTCCATCTTGCTTCAGTTCAGCTGCTGATTCCAGATGCAGCCTTGAGAGGAACAGCGAGCCAGGAAGAACCATGGACCCATCCTGACAGAGGCTGTACACCAGAGACTTTTAAGAGAGCAGTTTATATCATTTCTGCTAAGAGCCTGTGTTGGGAACTGGGTGATTCGATGCTTGCAATGTATTCTCCTTAACAACCTTACTCTCGTGCTTTTCTTTCTGGGTATGTCTACACTAGCTCGTTAGTTCGAGCTAGGTAGGCAAATGAGGGCAACCGGAGTTGCAAATGAAGCCTGGGATTTAAATATCCGGGGCGTCATTTGCATCTTGCCAGGCGCCGCCATTTTTAAATCCTCCTTAGCAGGGGCAGATGACCATTTTGCGGGGCCCAGGGCAGCACAATTTCATGGGGCCCCCCTTTGCCATGGTGCATGCGCAGGGCTTCTTGAAGCACAGGGCCCAGGGTGGCCGCCCTACTCGCCCCGTCCTATATCCGCCCCTGCCCCTTAGTCCGAACTCCGTGCCCGCGGCTACACGCGGCACGGAGTAGGTAGTTCAAATTAGAGATCCTAATTCGAACTACCTACTCCACGCCACGTGTAGCCGCAGGCATGGAGTTCGGACTAAGGGGGATTTAAAAATGGTGGCGCCCGGGAAGATGCAAATGAAGCCCGGAATATTTAAATCCTGGGCTTCATTTGCAACTCCGGTTGCCCTCGTTTGCCTACCTAGCTTGAACTAACGAGCTAGTGTAGACGTACCCTCTTTTAGTAACAAGCCTTTAGATTTTAGATTCTAAAGGATTGGCCCAGCGTGATCTTGCGGGTAAGATCCAAATTGTAAATTGACCTGGGAACTGTGGCTGGTTTCTTGGGATTGGAAGAACCTGTTCGGGGTAGGTGAGATCGGGTTCTATAGCCCCTCACCTGTGTGTTAGGCCTGGGGCTGACTGGGGCACAGAGGGAGCTGGGGTATCAGAGGGGTTTTGCTCATGAGGCTTCAGGCCGGCCAGATAGACAGCTGGAGCAGTCGGTGTGACTGGTTTGTGGCCTGTTTGGGAAGGTCTCCAGTCTGAGGCTATAAGGAGCCCCGAGTCTGAGCAATTCGCCCTGAGCGGACGCCCTCGGTAGTGCCCAGACCTGGCCGGCGTTGTCACAGGGATGCTGTGACAGCTGTAGAGGGGAGCAGTCGACACCGAATAAGGCAGCCCCCCAGTCTCAGGGCAGGTTCAGGGCTGTGAAATGCCTGTGCCCCCTTTCCCACCCTGCTTGTCCCTTCTAGGAGCTGGGGGAAGAGAGCCGGATGAGATAAAAATAATTCTTCTCCAGGCCTGGAACAATGGAATAAGATTGAGCTGTCAATCTGGCAGCACGTCCCCGGGGAGGCGGGCAGCGGTAACACATTCACGTGGCGAGGAAAGTGAAACCTCACTTCATGGAGGAGAGTTGCCAGTGGAAATAAAGGCTGTTTCCAAACACATTGCAAGAGAAAACTACCCACCACTTTCCCTGCCCCTGGCAGCTTAGTGAGGCTGGGGGAGGCTAGCACAGAGCCGGGTAGTTGTGAAGGGGCCGGCGCTGGTTCTGGGTGGAAATTGTTCCACTTCACATAGAGTCGGTCAAGAAATTTTCAACAAAATGGAGCTTTTTCTCCCATCAGAAAATGCCGATTTGTCACCAGCAGGCCTGTGGCAGAGAAAAGATCCGTTCTGCTGAGTTTCTCGTTTCAAAACCATTTTGACACAGTTAAAAAAAAAGTTTTGGCCTTGCCAAGACAACCTGTTTCCACGTGTTCACACTAAACCTTTGTCTGGGCTAAAATGGCTTTTCGTTTTGCAAGCTATGTTCCTTGGTAGTTTAAAAAGTACCAAACATTTGAACGACCGACATTTAAATAAAGATCTTTCAAATCAATAGTTCGACGGACCCTCCCCCATCTGAATCTTTTTCTTTTTGGATTTTCAGTGGGCTCAATTCTTCAGGATTTCCACGTTCCCTCCCGATGCAGGAGAGGAAAATTCTCCCGGGACAGGAATTCTGCCTCCTGCCCGGCTTTACCAACAAGAAGTTTTCTGTCTCCCACCCACCGTGGATTCCTCCTTGACCTGAGCTCTAAGGTGGCTCTGGCCCAGGTTGTGATCCTTGCAGGTGGTATCAAGGCCTCAAACAAGATTAGGACTCTCGTGTCCTAGGTGCTGGACACACACCTCACAAAATACAGCCCCTCCCCCAAAACGCTAAACCATGATGGGACAAGAGAGGAAAAGGAAATGCCATAAAGGGTTAAGTTCTGTACTGGGCAGTGGTGCAACCACTACGTGAAAATGGTCATAGGGTCGGAAAACCTCACGTAGGATCAGAGCCACAGGACACTTCAGAGCGGCCGCCCCATGCCCCTCAACCGCTCTATGAATGAATCTGGGTGATCACAGTGGCCTGATGTGGGGTGGAAACAGGAGTCATCCCCCTCCCCCAGCACTCACAGCGGCGGCCGGATCTGGAGCAGCTCAGCAGCCTGCTCCGCTCTGCCACGTCGCCCTCTCCCGCTGGCTGCACCTGCCCCGCACTGGGCCTGCATTATCCCGCAGCTTTCATTGCACAGGGGAGGGACAAGGGGGTGGAGCAGTGGAGAGGTGTGGGTGGGGCTACGGGAAGTGGTGAGGCGGGGCTTGGGGAAGGGGCGGGGCTATGGGAAGGGGGGGCCTTGCTTTGGGCCCCGCACCTGGGGCACTGTGGGTGGCTGCCCCAGACTCCGCGCCCCCCTACAGACATCCCTGACGATGGTAGACTCCAGGAGAAAGTTTAACAGAGGAAAGATGGAGGGGTGACTTGCTCACAGTCTATAGATACCTGCACAGGGAGCACAGATCTGACTGTGGGCTCTGCCGTCTGGCAGAGAGGGACCGACCAAGGCAGATGGCTGGAAGCTGTAGCTAGACAGACACAGAAAGGGCCACGGGGCCAAGATGCAGGAAGAAGGAGGAGAGAGCCAGACGCCAGTATCCCCAGACCCTACAGATTCCCCCCCTCCCCTTCCAGCTGGATCTGAAGAGGCGAGCGGCAGGGAGTGAATGTTCTTGCACCACCTGCCCCTTGAAACTCAGGGACATCAGGAGGCCGGAGGAGAGAGGCGCATTCACAGGCAGACACCAGCCCTGTCCCCGGATGCATCGCTAGCTCGCCGGGCTGTGGCAGGAGGCAGCTGGGATCTCCGGCCGCGGGACTCTAACCCGGCTGCTGACCTCAGCAAGTGGCCTGCCTCTCCGACCTTTGCGTGGCTCCTTGAAGTTCTCCGGTAGCTGCCTGGGGAGACGGGTCGCTCCTAGACTCGGATCTCACTCAGTACTATCCCTGCGCCTCCCAGGATGCCTTTGGGCAATGAGGCAGCTTCCTGGCCTGAGGCTTGAGCAGAGAGCATGGGGAATTCGCTTTGCTTCTACCACTGGCCTCAGGCTGACCCAGGCCTCTGCAATTTATTCCTTCTTCCCCCTCTGCTTCCTGATCGAGGGCAATCTAAGTTTGCTGCCGCCAAGATAGCACTGCTGCCCTTCTTCCCAAGCCGAGAACTGTTGCGGCAAGCCTGCTGCCAGTGTATGCAACCCCCAAGAAAGGGGTAGTGCGCAGGGAGAAACAGTTCTGGTCTACACTAGGGCGTTATTTCGAAATAACCCCCCTTAGGTTGAATTTATAAGCGGCGTGGCCACACGACCGAGCCTGCTATTTCGAAATCTGTACTCCTGCTTTCCTCAGGGAATAATGCTCCTTTCAAAAGAGTTATTTCAAAATAGCGGCCGTGTGGACGCTCCGGTGCCGCTACTTCGAAGTAACGACTCCCCAGAGTCATTCAAACTAATTACTCCCCAGCGCGTCCCGGGGCTCTAAGTCCAAGGTGGCGCGTCCACATTCACGGAGCCTGCCTCGCACTCCTTTCGAGGCTCCCCTGTAGTGGGGACCCGCTAGTTCGGTTTTGTAAAAAGCGGGCGTTATTAAGTCAAATTGAGTTATTTCGAAATATTGCCTAGTGGAGACAGGCCCACCGAGCGGGCTCTCAGGGTCGGCCAGTAAGTCTGCTCTGATGAGAGGATATTTGTAACATGATGCCCTGCTGGGGTTTTGACCCAGGAGATAAGGTTGCGGAGGACAGACCCAGCAGTGACTACTAGGCAAGATGGTCAGGAATGCAACCCCGGGTGTCCCTGCACCTCTCTTTGCTGTGGGCACTCGAGAGCTGTTCTGTTCATCCCTTCGAAGCCCCTGGCATTGGCCACTGTGGGCAGACGGGACATGGACTGTTGGTCTGACCCAGCCTGGCCGCTCTTACGGTCGTCATGCTCCCGCCGTTTGCACTGAACTCAATGGGACTACTCGTGGGTCTCATCATGGCTGGGGTGTAAGACCATCCCATTCTCACCACCATCGGGTATTCACATTCCACATCCAGCCATACTGCCCCTGAGTCCCGACTTGCACCCCTGGGGCTTTTCATAGAATCATAGAACCATAGAGCTGGAAGGGACCTCAGAAGGTCATCGAATCCAGCCCCCTGCCCTAGGAAGGACCAATCCCAACTGGTCGTTCGCCGACGTTCATCCCGCCCTCCCCACTGCTGGCTTGGTAAGTTGCCGGGGTCTGACTTGCTCTGCACTTGGAACAGCCTTTTGCCTTTCCTTGTCCGCCTGTAGCAGATGGAACGGGACATCCTGCCAGCTCAGCTCCCCGCAGGCCTTCCGATCCCATCAAGTGGTACATCCCGCAGGAATATGGCAGAACGGCTGCCTAAGCGAGTGTCCCCTCTGCACTGGGCATTTTTCAGCATCCTACAGCTTTCAGGGCATTGTGCTGGGCATGGCACAGTGTTGGAGGGGAAGCAGCCACCAGCTGACAAATGAAAAAGCCAAAAATTCTTAAGGCTGCTCCTTGTTCCTGGCTGCGGTCCCCTGGGCGAAAACGTTCCGTTCTCAGAATCCATAAGAGCAGCCAAACCGAGTCAGAACAAAGGTCCTTCTAGCCCAGTATCCTGTCTGCCGACAGTGGCCAGCACCAGGTGCCCCAGAGAGGGTGGACCGAAGACAATGATCAAGCGATTTGTCTCCTGCCATCCCGCTCCAGCCTCTGACAAACAGAGGCCAAGGACACCATTTTATCCCCTGGCTAATAGCCTTTTATGGACCTAACCTCCATGAAATTATCCAGCTTCTCTTTAAACTCTATTATAGTCCTAGCCTTCACAGCCTCCTCTGGCAAGGAGTTCCACAGGTTGACTACACGCTGTGTGAAGAAGAACTTTCTTTTATTAGTTTTAAACCTGCTACCCATTAATTTCATTCTCTAACCAACGCAACCATCCGATGAAGACTCGGAAAGTCCATTTTAATGAATTAGGTATTGAAAGCTGTTAAACTCACGTCACCATCTTCACAGCCTGAATAAATGTTACTTTGAGGAACGGCCCTGCGAAAAGCCCATTTGAAAGGCTTGCTAGTCTATAAAGACAGCGTGCAGAAGCTCATGACAAGCCATTGAAACAGCTGATTGCAGCATAACTATTACAAAAGCGTATCGAGTGAGGTCTTTTTTTAAAGGCTAATGACACACGGGTGTTTCGTATCATTGTAACACGTCTGTATTAACTGTTCCAGGAGGAAATATGGAGACAGAGATATTGTGCTCCCGGCGTCCAACCAAAGGAAGAATCAGACGTTCGCCCAGTCAAGAGAGAATGCCGTTCTCTATCAATGACATTATGAAAAGCGTGACCAGAAGCAATGGAGGGTCTGTGTATATAGAAATCAGTAGGGGGTGGGAAGTCCCCAGGGAAGGAAGAACAGCATGAGGCTGTCCCGTCTCTAGAAACAAAGTCACTGAATTTGGAAGACAGAAGCAAAAGCAGAGGCCTCTTTTGGGCACCCATCAGGAGCCAGAGAAACAGGAACAGAGCACTTGCAAGGTGAGAAAACCTTAACACGCTGTGATGTGCTTTTGTGTCTTTAAAGGAGCAACCAAAGAGTATTATTTCCCTTGCATGTAGAATAGTAATAGAGATGTAGCCGTGTTAGTCTGGTCTTGCTGAAACAAAAGACGGGACTATGCAGCACTTTAAAGACTAACAAGATGGTTTATTAGGTGATGAGCTTTCGTGGGCCAGACCCACTTCCTCAGATCAAATTGTGGAAGACAATCGGCATGACCATATATACCAAAGTGATACAATTAAAAAAAACTACCCTGATTTTTTGATATTTTCATTGTATCCCTTTGGTATATATGATCATGCCAATTTCCAACCAGGGCTGTCTAGCGCACACACTCAGGGTGCAACCTGCATGCCGGTAGGCTGTTGGTGAGTCTCCAAAGCTGGGAGTTACAACAACAAAGCATCAGAGACCCCCAGGGTTTCAGGGCACGGGGTGATGCAAACTCGCACTGGTCAGCATCACCCCCCAAAGTGCCACCACAAACCTGCCCGGAGGTTTCCTCGGATTAGAATTCACATGGGCCTTCATCCAAAATAAGAACCCACCGCATTATGGGGCCTAAGTTGGACAAAGTTCTGCCAACACTTCCCCAAGTTTTGTGGCCCCTGTGCACCAAAGACCTTATCCATTTCCTGGATTAGAACAAAGGCGCTGAGTCCGTTTAAATGCAGGCTATTTATATGCATCCTTTCTTGGTCTGCTGCACAGTCAACCAGTGGAACTCCTTGCCAGAAGATGTTGTGAAGACCAGAACTTTACCAGGGTTCAAAAAAGAACTAGACAACTTAATGGCAGATAGGTCCATCAATACATATTAGCTAGGATGGGTAGGAATGGTGTCCCTAGCCTCTGTTTATCAGAATCTAGGAATGAGCGACAGGGGAGGGATCAGTTGATAATTCCCAGTTCTGTATATTTCCTCTGGGGCACCTGGCGTTGGCCACTGTCGGCAGACAGGACACTGGGCTAGATGGATCTTTGGTCTGACCCAGTCTGGCTGTTCTCATGTTCAACCAAAAAGTTTCAGCCGTTCTTATCTACTAGCCATTGACTCAAACGTTTGCTCTGCTTGCAAGTCCCGCCGTGTTGTTTCTTATACCACCAACCCATGCAGCAAACTCCCCATCAGAACCCTCAAACCTGCCACCTTATCTTCTTTAAACCCTTGCTTAAAAACCTGCCTCTGCTGCAAAGCCTGAGACTCATTCCCCTCTCTCAGTGGTCAGGCAAGTGACTACCTGCCACTTCTGCTTTCCCACTGAACTCTGCTCATTTTGTCGTAACCGAATCCTGCCAACCCACCTCCTACCATTGTCTGTGCGTCTGCTATTGGGATCAGAAATTCACTGGGGCAGGCTCGGCTTCCTTTGTGTGTTTGTGTATGCCCTAGCACCACTACAGCAATCATAGCGATAACAAACTACCCTCCAAAAATAAAATCACTTTGCGCAACTGAATTTATTTCCCTTCAAGAAAAAGAGAGCACCCAAAAAAGAAAACCATCAATGAAATATAATCTGCAATGTTGAGAAAGAGGCTCTTGAAGGAAATTGACTTTGACATTCTAATAAATGTCAATTTCAGACAGGGGCAAAGTCTGAAGATGAATCCTCCAAACTTTAATTGGAGACATGATGCTCCCATTACCCAGGACAGAAATCCTGCCTCCCTGCTTCAGATATTGCTATTGATAAAATTATTCTTTTATGCCTCTAATTGATTAGAATGTCGCCCTGCCTGGTGGAATTTGTTCAAGCAGATGGAGATGAGGCTGACTGAGTTAACCTGAGACGACGACAGAGTCGGGGGATTGATGTTTGCTCGGGGAGGGACATGGCCCTCGTGAAACTCAGGGCAGGTGGAGAAGAGCAGTGATACCAGGTGGGGAGGTTGGGGAGGGGTGGGGGTTTAGAGGTTTTATTTCAAGCCCCGATTCTGCCGGCTAAGCGCTGCTGAGGTGGTCTGGCGCAGAGGATCTGGGTGAGAGACACAGAGGTCTGAGGGGGGCATCTTTGGGCGTGAGGTTGTGCCCGAGAGACTGCGTGTGTCAGGAGCTATCTGTCCGTGCGAGGCAGGGGGACATGCATGGGAAGTGGGGTCTCCATGGAGCCTGCCTGTGATGCCTTTTCCCTCCCCTCCACCACGAGAAACACTAGCACCTCCTGTGACGGAGTGTGGGGGAGTCACCAGGCCCGGCAGCCCCATCTGCAGCCAAATGGGACTCTCAGGCGGCAGGTAGAACAGAAGGTTTCTTGTTCACAGGGACACAGCGTAGCACCGACGTGTTGCTACAGGGACCGGGGACGCCAGGACAATCCTTCTTGGGGAGGCTCCCTTCTCCTCCAAGCCAGTGGAAAACTAACTCCCTCTCACCGCCACTGCTCCCCGCCCCCCAGGCCGTCCCGTCTCCTGCTTTGTCCTGCTTCCAGGCCCAAGGTGTCACCTGGCCCTCAGGCCCTGAGAGACTGGACATACTTCCCCAGTGAGTCATGCCCGGCCTCTCCCTCCTCATGCAGAGAGTGCTGCAGTGCCCAGGGAAACTGAGGCACGCACCCGCACCGAGTTCCTACAGCCCAGCACAGGGCAGTCGTATCACAGAAAGCACAAGGCAAACAGTGAACACAAATCAGAGTGAACACAGTGAGTGCAGGAGCCAGGTCTGCCCGCACTACACACATCCCCATCCCGTTGTTTGACCCAGCCCCACAAAAAGGGCAGCTCGGGGCCTCCTCTGGGCCCCTTTTTTCCCCCCACCATCCCCTGCAAAGCTAGCTCCCAATGGCTCATGATTTGCTTAAAGAACGCAGGGCCAGTCGGTCCTGCTCCCCCCTCAGGCAGCGGGCAGGCGGGGGGTACTGCACGTTGGAGCAGAGGTAAATAACCCGCTGTGATCCGTTCCAGAGGCAGGTGCAGGCCGCATGGCCCGGCCGAGGGGCCCCCATCTCTGGAACCCTTTGAACATCAGAGCCAAACGCCAGGCAGCCCAGGTGGCCCCACAAGCCGGAGGGGATCTTGCTAGCAGCTACTTTGGGGCGTTCTATTACTCAGAGCCACTGCAATTTTAATGGGAGCCGGCAGCCTCTTGGCCTGGGAGGCGGAGAGGGCCAGGAGGATGCCGTGATGGACGGGAGGGAAGGGGCATCACGAAATTCGCTGATCGGCATCTCCCGCCCTGCTTTTACTCTGCCTGGGGGAGGGAGCAGGCGGATTTCAGAACCTGTGGCCGGCAGTTTGGCAACACGGCTGAGCAGAGATCCGCTCCACGGGGCGGGGGAAGGGGGCACTTTCCCCACACACCCGCCCTCCCTGCAGTTCAAGATGCCCCCACCGGGGCCTTTAGAGTCCCATGCAAAACAGCATCCAGTTCCTCGCTGGGTGCCCTGGAGGGACAGGGATCGAGCAGAAACCCAGCCTGTTTCGATTTCCCCGGCTCTGGAATAACACAGGGGCTCCCATGTGGTCCCCTCTGCCTCTGCTCCCCCAGGTCCAGCTCAGCCCCGCATTTCAACGGCTCTCTGCTTGCCCACCAGGCTCGCTCACCCTTCTCCTGCACCACGGCGAGGGTCCTCCGCTCCTGCCCCCCACCCGCACCCCATTCCCCCAGCTCAGCCCCTCATGCTGACTCGCCTGGACGGGAGCTGAGTGGAGAGCAGAGCGCGCCCACTTGTCTTCCATCACTGTCCACACCAAGAAACTGACCCAGCTCCCTGGGGAATCACCCGCGGCCCTTTGAACTCACATCCTCAGGCTCCGGGGTCATGTCCACATGGCCTAAAGCATCGGGCTGATTCAGTTCAGGGCTCCTCTGGGGCGGAGGAGCAGTGGGACCAGCTCCGTCGCCGGAAGCATCCAGAAAGATTATTTCACCGGTATTTTGAATCCTGGGCCTCAACACCCCGCTGGTCCGGAGAGCGTCAGCTGGGAGGGGGGCGTGCGTCTCGGCTCAGAGCGGGGTCTCCCCTGGGCTTAGTAGCACCTCAGAGACGGGCCGGAGAAGAATTCCAGCAGCGGCTCTTTGGAACGTCTCCATTGCTTGCATGACCGTGGCACCTACAGAGCCCAGTGAGATCCGCCTCCCACTGTCCCACCCCCCGGTGCTGCACAGACACACTGTGAGAACTGGTCCCTGCCCCTACCAGCTTACAGTCTTGGGCCCCGACTCTGCCAAAACCCATGCACCTGCTTCCTAGCACGGACCACCCTCAGCGCATGTCTGTGCCAGATCAAGGCAAGGGACAAGGACTAATTAAGTGATGAAGGGCTCGTCTACACAAAACCGGTATGGTTGTGACTGTCCCCGGCTGGTTACAGCCGGACCTGGCCTGGGGAGCAGATGCAGTTACCTTGTTATAACTGGCTTACAGTGGTCTAGCTATTGCTGGACAGCAGGGGTGGGGGCCGGATGCAGCCCCTGGCTTGCCTGGATCCGACCCCCGAGGCTCAGAGCTCCCCACCCAGCATCGGGGAGTCTGTGCTGGCGTTCCAGCCCTCTGCCGCTTCCCCGCAGGGCTGGAGCGCACAAAATCGACTATCGTGGGGAGCATTAGGCTGTGATGTGCAAGGGGATTGTGGGGCAAATCAAGAGCTGAGGGGGGAGCGGTCAGGGCAGGAGGGCTCTGAGTTTCCACAGAAGGGGGCGCTTGGCACCTGGCAGATTCAACAGCTGCCCAGACGGAGGAACAGAGAAGGGCTGCAAAGTGCCAGAGCGGTCTGCGTTGCATTTGGCCAGTCAGCCAGCAGGAGGCGCTGGTGTCGCCTGTCCATCTCCCCCCACCCGACAGCACCAAAAGCATGAGACTCTGCCAGCTTTCCCCCCGGGGGGTCCTGGGTCCCCCTGCCAAGCCCTGCCGGGGGGCGGGGGAGAGGAATTTCAGAACCAAAGGTTTTAATCAAATAAATATAATCCCTTTCTTCCGCCCCTTCCCGAAACCAGGAGAGAAGAAAGCCCAGCCAGGCCCAAGTCAGAAAGGCCACCCATCTTGCTCGCTGTGCAGGCATTAGGCGGGGGAAATGGCCATTATTACTGCTGGCTAATGGTCCGTATTTTGTTTACACTTTCCACTTTCCCCTCTAATAGCTACTCTTGGGCTCACTGTCATTTTTCTCCCTCCGCTGCTATTGCCGGCAATTACTCCCGAGTATTTGCATGTAATGATAAAGCCGGGGCCCTGCTCGCTGGGTGTTTTGAATAGATGTCACACGACCGGCGGGCTAATAGAAACGCTGCGGCCTGGGCTGGGCAGGGAGAGAGCCAGGGGGAGAAAAGGGGGAAAGGAAGGAGGGGGAAAGACAGTGTCCCCACCTGGGATGGTCCCTCTCCGTCCCTCCACTGCTTCCTGCCTGTCTGCTGGCCAAGCCCTGCAAGAGGAGGCCGGGGAGGACAAGGCAGCAAAGCAAGTGAGGAACCAGACCTGAGGCCCAGCTGTGCGGGGATCAAGCCAGTGAGGAGACGGAAGGAGAGTTCGGCCGTGTTACCGTGTGCGGGTCAGAGGGACCCCGCCAATCCTGGCACGCCGGGAGCCTCCGCTTCTCCCCCTCCGGCAGCAGGACTCGCCCTCTCATGCTTCCCGGAGTTCCCAGGGCCGAGAGGCACCTGGAGCATCTGCCCTTGCAAGGGAAACTGTGCTGTGTGTGTCGGCTGGCGGCCGGCCTCCTGACTCCACCAGCGACCGGCAACAGGAGTGTTCCTCTCGCTGCCCGACCAGGCTGGGCTGCCCTCTGCACATGCCGACGCTGAGCCCCACAGCACGTCCCCGGGAGACTCCAGCCCCTGCTCGGCTGGACACTCCCAGCATTCCCAGAGCGCACCCGCGTTCCCGCACCCGCCCCTCCCCATGGAACAGAGCGCACCAGCATTCCCGCACTCGCCCCTCCCCATGGAACAGAGCGCACCAGCATTCCCGCACTCGCCCCTCCCCCCGGAACAGAGCGCACCAGCATTCCCGCACCCGCCTCTCCCCCCGGAACAGAGCGCACCAGCATTCCCGCACCCGCCCCTCCCCACGGAACAGAGCGCACCAGCATTCCCGCACCCGCCCCTCCCCCCGGAACAGAGCGCACCAGCATTCCCGCACCCGCCCCTCCCCACGGAACAGAGCGCACCAGCATTCCCGCACCCGCCTCTCCCCCCGGAACAGAGCGCACCAGCATTGCCACACCCGCCCCTCCCCACGGAACAGAGTGCACCAGCATTCCCACACTCGCCCCTCCCCACGGAACAGAGCGCACCAGCATTGCCACACCCGCCCCTCCCCACGGAACAGAGCGCACCAGCATTCCCACACTCGCCCCTCCCCATGGAACAGAGCACACCAGCATTCCCGCACCCGCTCCTCCCCACGGAACAGAGCGCACCAGCATTCCCACACTCGCCCCTCCCCATGGAACAGAGCGCACCAGCATTCCCGCACCCGCCCCTCCCCATGGAACAGAGCGCACCCGCATTCCCACACTCGCCCCTCCCCACGGAACAGAGCGCACCAGCATTCCCACACTCGCCCCTCCCCACGGAACAGAGCGCACCAGCATTCCTGCACCCGCCCCTCCCCACGGAACAGAGCGCACCAGCATTCCCACACCCGCCCCTCCCCACGGAACAGAGCGCACCCGCATTCCCACACTCGCCCCTCCCCATGGAACAGAGCGCACCAGCATTCCCGCACCCGCCCCTCCCCACGGAACAGAGCGCACCAGCATTCCCGCACCCGCCCCTCCCCACGGAACAGAGCGCACCAGCATTGCCACACCCGCCCCTCCCCACGGAACAGAGCGCACCAGCATTCCCACACTCGCCCCTCCCCATGGAACAGAGCACACCAGCATTCCCGCACCCGCTCCTCCCCACGGAACAGAGCGCACCAGCATTCCCACACTCGCCCCTCCCCATGGAACAGAGAGCACCAGCATTCCCGCACCCGCCCCTCCCCATGGAACAGAGCGCACCCGCATTCCCACACTCGCCCCTCCCCACGGAACAGAGCGCACCAGCATTCCCACACTCGCCCCTCCCCACGGAACAGAGCGCACCAGCATTCCTGCACCCGCCTCTCCCCCCGGAACAGAGCGCACCAGCATTCCCACACTCGCCCCTCCCCATGGAATAGAGCGCACCAGCATTGCCACACCCGCCCCTCCCCACGGAACAGAGCGCACCAGCATTGCCACACCCGCCCCTCCCCACGGAACAGAGCGCACCAGCATTCCCACACCCGCCCCTCCCCACGGAACAGAGCGCACCCGCATTCCCACACTCGCCCCTCCCCATGGAACAGAGCACACCAGCATTCCCGCACCCGCCCCTCCCCACGGAACAGAGCGCACCAGCATTCCCGCACCCGCCCCACCCCACGGAACAGAGCGCACCAGCATTCCCGCACCCGCCCCTCCCCCCGGAACAGAGCGCACCAGTATTCCCGCACCCGCCCCACCCCACGGAACAGAGCGCACCAGCGTTCCCACACCCGCCCCTCCCGATGGAACAGAGCACACCAGCATTCCCGCACCCGCCCCTCCCCACGGAACAGAGCGCACCAGCATTCCCGCACTCGCCCCTCCCCACGGAACAGAGCGCACCAGCATTCCTGCACCCGCCTCTCCCCCCGGAACAGAGCGCACCAGCATTCCCACACTCGCCCCTCCCCATGGAATAGAGCGCACCAGCATTGCCACACCCGCCCCTCCCCACGGAACAGAGCGCACCAGCATTGCCACACCCGCCCCTCCCCACGGAACAGAGCGCACCAGCATTCCCACACCCGCCCCTCCCCACGGAACAGAGCGCACCCGCATTCCCACACTCGCCCCTCCCCATGGAACAGAGCGCACCAGCATTCCCGCACCCGCCCCTCCCCACGGAACAGAGCGCACCAGCATTCCCGCACCCGCCCCACCCCACGGAACAGAGCGCACCAGCATTCCCGCACCCGCCCCTCCCCCCGGAACAGAGCGCACCAGTATTCCCGCACCCGCCCCACCCCACGGAACAGAGCGCACCAGCGTTCCCACACCCGCCCCTCCCGATGGAACAGAGCACACCAGCATTCCCGCACCCGCCCCTCCCCACGGAACAGAGCGCACCAGCATTCCCGCACCCGCCCCTCCCCACGGAACAGAGCGCACCAGCATTCCCGCACCCGCCCCTCCCCATGGAACAGAGCGCACCAGCATTCCCGCACCCGCAGCTCCTCAGGGAATTGTTCACACCAGCTTTCCAGTGTCGCCTCAGGATCTCTGCCCCACTTACTCCCAGAACTCTGACGAGTCGGGTGTTTAAGTGAGAGCAGACTGGAGAAGGAGCAAGGAGGATGAACAGACACGAACTGCTCCCGGTGCAGTAAAATCCTAACATGCTTCCTAGAGCCTGAAGTTACTTAACGAGTTGTCACATCACACTGAGCAAAGGCTGACGCAGACTCCTCCCAGCCTATCACAGCCAGGATCCGCTGTGATCTCCCATTCATGAGCCAAGCCCCTGGTCCCCATGGAATGACCCCCTGTGTCTCTCTGCAACCCCGTGTATCTCAGCTCAGTCCTGTGCGCCTTACTCCCAAATCCCTGCTGTCCCCATCGGATTGCTCATCCCTGGGGCCTCCCTCTGTGCTGACCTGGCAACCTTCTCCGTTAACATCTGGCTGCATAAGCAGACAGACTTGCCCTGTGGGACACACAGACCTGGCCAGCCAAAGGCCGTAACTGTCTCCTCTCCTCTGTCTCGATGGACTCTGTCCAAGGCCAGTCCCCTCCTCCCAAGCTGCTTTTAGCTTCGAGGCTTTAGAGGCGTCATTCACACAAAGCTGCCTCTGTATTACCCGTCCGCACACTTCACATTGGCTGCGATGACAGTCTGTTGACACAGACACGGCGTGGCAGCCTCGCTCGCACTGCTCTGTAGATAGCAGCCCCAGGGGTCCTTGTAACCCCCAATCTCCCCCCTTACACTCTCTGCCAGTTGGCTTTAAGGCCACCCTGGGTCCCCTCCCCTCCCCACTTTATACCACTCACTCGACTGCTCCCCTCCCAGCAGCTTGGCCCTCTGCTGAGAGTCCCTGTGGCTCAGACTGGCCGGCTCCAGCCAAACTGGACCCCCGCTTCCCCCCTAGGGACCCAGGATTGCAGCTGGACACCTGGATCTCTCGTAGCCTTGCTGCCTTCCTGCTATGCCCTGAGTCCACTGCTGCCGCCGACTCGCCTTTCCCCCAGGCCTGGCCCTAGCAGGCATGCCCCGGGGGTGTGTTTGCTGCAGGGTCACTGCTCTGACCCGCCCCAGGAAGAACGCAGTGCGAGGGACTCTGGGTGGGTGCATAGCCCATCCCCGGCCCAGTCCGGACCGGAAGCCGGGTTCAGCAACAGGCCTCTCTCAGGGACTCAGCTCAGCTCCCCACACCTCAGTTCTCACCCCTGTAAAACAGGGTGTAGGATACAGCCGCCCTGGGACTGATGAATGGGAAGTTCCTGTAGCGATACCAGTGTCCTTCACCTGCCTGGTCTCTGTCTTGCCGGCTAGGACAGCGATTTTCAAAGACAGGTCACAGCCCAAGGCTGGGTGGCAGGATGTCGGGCGCTGGTCTCGTGGCTGCAGGGGAAGCAGGGGAGCGGGGGGGGGGAGGGGGCTGCGGCAGCTCCCTGCCTGTCCTGGCGCCGCACACTGTGCTGCCCCCCAAAGGCGTCCGGCAACAGGCCCGGCTCCTAGGTGAAGATGGAAAACACACGGGGCTCTGGGCACGGCCCCTGCCCCGAGCGCTAGCTCCCTCTCCCATTGACTGGGAACCTGTTGCCGGCTGCTTCTGGGGCGCAGCAGCGGTGCCAGGAGAGGCAGGAAGCTGCCTTAGCCCCTTCCCCTTCCCCTTCTCCGCTCGGCTCCATTTTCCAACATTTTGCCAGGGGGAGTGTCCAGTGTCCTAAGTCTGTGGGGCTGCCGGGGGGCAGACAGCTGCCTCCCAAACAAGCGTTGGTTTGCTGAGCTGCGACCATCCTCAAAGATGCAAATCCAGTTCCTAGGGCAAATCCTAATGGGGAGGGTGGTCAGGGCAGAGGGGCCTCGAACCTCATTGCAACCAGGATTTCCCCTGGTGCAATGAGCTAATAACTCACTGCACAAGGGGACAGTGCAGCCGCCACCTCTACCTCTTCTTCTTCTCAACAGTGGGGAAAGAAAGGTAATGGACAGAATAGGGAACTGGCAGCCAGAACAATGTTCCCTCTCACCTTTTCCACCCAGGTGTGGAATAAATTTTATGGGCACTGAGGCATGTGCGGATGTGCACCACCCGTATAAACAAAAACCCGGCTGTGGGGGCTCTGCTAGTCCTCTGGACGGCATTGCAATCTCTCCTGAGCGGCCGCACAAGCCCAGGGCTTACAGGGCAGGAGCAGCTACCTTTCAGCCCTGGCACTGGCATTGCTCTTCATGCTGCTTCAGGCATGTCACCTAAGCACTCCGTGCCAGATCCCCAGCTGAAATCAATGCACACTGCATAGCCATGCAAGTCGCACCACTGGAGTGGCTGCCTTTTTTGGGTGTTGGGCTACTGAGCAACCAGGGATTTCAACCCACCTGGGTTGATGTAACACTAGTGGGTCCTCTGGGCACAATACCCCCAAAGCCACCTTTTCTCTGACACAGAATCAAGTGTCCTCCCATCTAGCAGTGTGTTTCCTTTGGAGGTCCACGCCCAGAGGGTCTAACAGTGATGGGGCCCCAGCCTCCTCTGCCCCCCGACAGAGCCAAGCAGGAAACTCACCAATAAGATAAAGGACTATTAGAATCATAAACAATTCTTCCAAGAGAAGAGAAACTGCGGGGAGATGGAAAAGCAGAGACTCAGAGAGTTGAGAAGTAACAGATTCTTAGTGGGGGCTTGCAGGCCAAAAGAGAGAACATAAGAACAGTCAGACTGGGTCAGACTAGGTCCATCTAGCCCAGTGTCCTGTCTTCCGACAGTGGCCAATGCCAGGGAGCCCCAGAGGGAGTGAACAGAACAGGGACTCATGAAGTGAGCCCTCCTCTGTCATCCATTCCCAGCCTCTGACAAACAGATTCCATCCCTACCCAGCCTGGCTAATAAGTATTGATGAACCAAACCTCCATGAATTGATCTAGTTCTTTTTTGAACCTTATTAAAGTCCTGATCTTCCCAACATCCTCTGGCAAGGAGTTCCACCGGTTGACTGTGCACTGCATGAAGAAAAACTTTCTGTGGTTTGTTTTAAACTTGCAACAGTCGGGAATGCAGCCCAAAGTGGGCGGCAAACTCCATCGAAAGCTAAATACCAGCATGAACCCGAGTGTTCAAGAGGGCGTGAAACCATTATTAGCGAGAATGGAGCCTACTCACCCCAACCCAGGCAAACCACGGGAACAGCATCCTGAATTCACTCAGCTCGGACCTAGCCCTAGGAGAGCCACACCTTTGTGTGCTCCTGAGCACATGCAAGGAAGAGGCAACCAATCCCACTGTTTGTGCTCAGATAATCCGGTACCTTAGGGGCTTGGGTAAGGTCTGAACTTCAACTTCCATCTCCAGCAGCGCCCGCTCTGAACGCCGCTCGGCGCGCCGTAGCTCCAGGTGAGAGAGTGTGAGATGAAGGAGGCTGGCGCTCCCATCTGCCTTTCCAGCAAGCAGGGCTTGTTATTAATTGTTTGTTATTAATTAGTGCCTTAGGTGAGCTGGCTTCTTTGGCACCAGGCTGTCTGGGGGAAAGAGTGATATTGCTGCCGACTGGAACGAACCCTCTAATGCTTCGGTAGGGTGAGAAATAATTACATAGCAACGAGGTGAGCTCAGATTCCCCGAAGCTCTTTTGTTCACCCAAGTGCATAATCCCAAATGTACTGAGTAATAGATATGGCAAACACACGCACACACACACACGCCATCGCCTCGTCATCCGGAGCCACGCAGACGTTCCCCCCCAACGCCCTCCCACAACGGCCCTCATACTGCGTACTCACCGCTGCACTGAGACCTGGTACATACACGCACTCCCACACCTAAAGAGATCCTTCACACACACACACACACACACACACACACACAGGGATACGTTTGCTCACACTGCTCCACCGACACACAATTTCACGCCCACATGAATACCTGCATGTGCATACACCTATGAACACTCACTTGCACACCAATGTCCCCTCTAATCTTTTCCGTGTGCACCGAGGCATGTGCGAATGTGCACCACCAGTAGAAACAAAACCCAGCTGTGGGCACTCTTCTAATCAGCTGGGCGGTATTGGATACTCGCCTGAGTAGCCACACAAGTGCCCGGCTTACAGGGAATACTGCCGATCCTAAAAAAGAACAAGTTAAAAATCACTTAGGAAAGTTAGATGTCTGCAAGTCACCTGGGCCTGATGAAATGCATCCTAGAATACTCAAGGAGCTGATAGAGGAGGTATCTGAGCCTTTAGCTACCATCTTTGGGAAATCATGGAAGACAGGAGAGATTCCAGAAGATTGGAAAAAGGCAAATCTAGTGCCCATCTATAAAAAGGGAAATAAGAACAACCAGGAAACTACAGACCAGTCAGTTTAACTTCTGTGCCAGGAAAGATAATGGAGCAAGTAATTAAGGAAATCATCTGCAAACACTTGGAAGATAATAAGGTGATAGGGAACAGCCAACATTGATTTGTAAAGAACAAATCATGTCAAACCAATCTGATAGCTTTCTTTGATAGGATAACGAGTCTTGTGGATAAGGGAGAAGTGGTGGACGAGGTATACCTAGACTTTAGTAAGGCATTTCATATGGTCTCTCATGATATTCTTATCAATAAACTAGGCAAATATAACTTAGATGGGGCTACTATAAGGTGGGTGCATAACTGGCTGGATAACCATTCCCAGAGAGTAGTTATTAATGGTTCACAATCCTGCTGGACAAGTATAACAAGTGGGGTTCCACAGGGGTCTGTTTTGGGACTGGTTCTGTTCGATATCTTCATCAACGATTTAGATATTGGCATAGAGAGTACATTTATTAAGTTTACAGATGATACCAAGCTGGGAGGGGTTGCAAGTGCTTTGGAGGAGAGGGTCATAATTCAAAATGATCTGGACAAATTGGAGAAATGGTCTGAGGTGAACAGGATGAAGTTTAATAAGGACAAATGGAAAGTGCTCCACTTAGGCTACGTCTAGACTGCAAGCAGTACTTTCGAAAAGCAAGCCGCTTTTCTGAAAGAGAGCACCCAGGCAGTCTGGATGCTCTCTTTCGAAAAAGCACAGTTTGCATTCAAGAACGCCTTTTTTCAAAAGAGCACTTTCGAAAAAAGGCGTTCTTCCTTGTGAAATGAGGTTTACCGCCGTCGAAAGAAAAGCCGCATTCTTTCAATTTAATTTCGAAAGAACGCGGCTGTAGTCTAGACGCAAGTGAAGTTTTTTCGAAAAAGGCTACTTTTTTCGAAAAAACCCTTGAGTCTGGACACAGCCTTAGGGAGGAACAATGAATTCACACATACAGAATGGGAAGCGACTGTCTAGTGGACCACAAGCTAAATATGAGTTAATAGTGTGATGCTGTTGCAAAAAAAAGCCAACATGATTCTGAGATGCATTAACAGGTGTGTTGTGAGCAAGACACGAGGAGTCATTCTTCTGCTCTACTCTGCACCGATTAGGCCTCAGTTGGAGTATTGTGTCCAGTTCTGGGCACCACATTTCAAGAAAGATGTGGAGAAACTGGAGAAGGTCCAGAGAAGAGCAACAAGAATGATGAAAGGTCTAGAGAACATGAGCTATGAAGGAAGACTGAAAGAATTGGGCTTGTTTAGTTTAGAAAAGAGAAGATTGAGAGAGGACATGAGAGCGGTTTTCAGGTATCTAAAAGGGTGTCACAAGGAGGAGGGAGAAAACTTGTTCTTCCTGGCCTCTGAGCATAGAACAAGAAGCAATGGGCTTAAACTGCAGCAAAGGAGATTTGGGTTGGACATTAGGAAAATGTTCCTAACTGTCAGGGTGGTTAAACACTGGAATAAATTGCCCAGGGAGGTTGTGGAATCTCCATCTCTGGAGATATTGAAGAGTAGGTTGGATAAATGTCTATCAGGGATGGTCTAGACAGTATTTGGTCCTGCCATGAGGGCAGGGGACTGGACTCGGTGACCTCTCGAGGTCCCTTCCAGTCCTAGTATTCTACGATTCTTCCACACACAGGTACATATGAGCTAACCCTCGTACACATGTGCAAACCTTACACAGGCACAGACACACATGTACACTCTCTCCCACATGCACACAGACCCCCCTCAGACACACACACTCCAGCTGTGGTGTCCAGCACACTAGTGGCTTTTTGGCCGGTTGCGTGTGGCTAGTTCACTATAGCAGCAGTCACTGTAATGCTACTGCTTCAGACCTGGGCACAACAGCTTGTACACAAATCCTCCTGGCCGCATACAAATCCACACAAACCTTTCTCCGCACACTTCCTACATACGTACACACTCTTGTATACACACTCGTCTCTCACACTCGCACACTCTTGTGCACAGCCGTGCACGCAAACACACCCCAACGCCTCCGTCCCTACCTGAGAGCTGCCTCTACCTGCCGAGCCGTGTCTGTGGTGAGTAAGTCCAGTTTTGGTCTCCTCACCTTCCCTCCCCGGTTCTTCTCCTCGGGCGCCTTTCTCAGGCTCCGTCTCCCTCCCCTTCAAGGGCTGGGAACCAGGCCTTGGCTGCAGGGCTCCGCTGAGCGATGAGTCCTGACACCCTGTCTGTTGGCGACCTCGTCAAGGAGCCGCTGTGCGCGAGCGAGCATGCGGCCCGGCGCCCGGGGTGTACGCGCCAGCGGTCGTTTGCAGGGAAGGCGGGTTGGGGGGGGGGGCTCGTCTGCTCTGGCTGCCCTTCATCTTTCTCTCTCTGTCGCTGTCTCATCAAAGCCCTGGGGCCTGAGAGTCTGCGAAAGGTCAGCCCCGCTCCCCGCTGCTCTTCTGTGGGAGAAAACCCCAGGGCGAAGCGCACACGCTCGCCTGCCTGGGATGCGGAGACAGCCTGGAAGAAGAGGCTCGCTCGGAGCAAGCTGGGAGAGGCCGAGCGTCACCCAGAGACTGAAGAGACCTTGGTGCCTTTGCCCTTGACATTCCTGCAGTTGGAAAGGTCTCGGCCCAGCCTGTCAGGCTCCAGCCGCTAACGCCTCCACCTGGGATTTGGGAGTCCCTGGTTCTGCCACCGATGGCCTGTGTGACCTTGGGTGTGTCACTTATAAACCAGGGCAAGTTAGGAGCTGGAATGCCTGTGCCCACGGCCCTTGCTAGCCCCTGCTCCACAGAACCTCAGAGACCTGTTGTGTGGGGAGCAGGAGCTGTGGGGGGCATTAGGAGAAGAGGTGGGGTGACCTGACAGCAAGTGTGAATAATCGGGACGTGGGTGGGGGTAAAAGGCACCTACATAAGATAAAGCTCCAAATATCAGCATTGTCCCCTTCAAATTGGGACAACAGGTCCCAAGGAAGAGGAGAGATGGGGGAAGAGATGTCCAGCAAATAGACATGCCGCTTGCTAGACACAGAGGCGGGGAACCTTCTTTGGGGCGGGGGCCGCTGACCCACAGAAAAATCAGCCGCACAAAAGGGAGAAGCAAAAAAACCAACCCCCCTCACTGGCATGGCCTCCGACAGGAACTCTCCACGTTCCCCTCACACACCAGAGCCTGGGGGGGCTGGGCTAGTAGATTCTGGGGGCTCACCGAGGCTCCAGGGTGGGGCCAAAAACGAGGGGTTCAGTGTGTGGGAGGGGGCTGCCAGGAAGCAGGCTTGGGTGCGGGGTCTGGGTGGGAGGGGCGTGCAGGAGCAAAGTGAGGGGGCAGGGTCTGAGTGGGAGGGGGTGCCGGAAGGGAGAGGGGTGCGGGGACTGAGCAGAGGAGGTGCAGGAGCGGGCTGGGAATGGGAAGGCTGGGTGGGAGGTGGGGTGCAGGAGCAGAGTGGGGGTGAGGGGCACCGGGCGGGAGGAAGGTGCAGGTCTGGGCGATCGAGGCACTGCTCCCCAGGGATGCACATGGCTCCGTGTCTCCTGCTGTTCCCAGTTCCCATGGCTTTCCAGTCGGCACTAGTGGGGCTGGAGTGGCGGGGCTGGGGTAGGAGAAGCCGGGGGGGTGCATCAGCTGAGCTAAGAGTGGGGAGACCCTGCTGCAGCTGGAGAAGGGATTGAGGCGCGAAGGAAGACCCGCAGATGGGGGTCCCAGAAGTGGAGTCACCTTGGCAGCTGCAGGACAGATTGGGGTACTGCCGGCCCCAACGGAGGTGCATCCGCGGAGAGCTCGGGGACTCCAAGACAAGACTCGTGGCCCAGGCTTCCTGTGTGACGGTGGGCAAGTCTGTTCAGCTCTAGTGCCTCTGTTTCCCTTCTGTAAAAAGCAGCTACACTCTTCCCATTGTCTGTCTAGCGTGGAAATTCTTGGGGGCAGAGGCAGTCACGGACTATTCCTTGTGGGGTGTGTTGATAGAGCTTCTGGAAAGCCCATCTCTAATCAGCACGATGCAGTATTCATGAGCACTAACACTCCACAATTCCCATACATGAAAAACAACACTAGGGTTGATTACAGCTCTCCGTAACTTCCGGGTAAAAATCCTTTTGAGAACACGACCATTAAGAGAATAACACCCGCAGCCAGGGGAGGACTCTCAGAATTACACTTGCAAGACACACAGACATCTGAGAGAAAGGAACAGCATCTAGATGAATCCCGAACACCTCATTTTAATTGTCTGCCACTTCCCCATTCTCCAGCTAGTGTCTGGCAAAGAGAATATCAGACACATTTTCTAACAGACGAGCAACACTTGTCTTCATTCACAAATAGCTGCTCTGACAGATTGCAGCATAGAACATTTCTCCTTCCCCCACTGGCAAGACCCATAGATTTTGGGGTCATGTTGTGACCTCTTTTTCTGCAAAGCAAGGGACTAGAGCTAGAAGGCCAGAATTAGAAATATATTTAGGTACCGAAAGAGACAGAGCGGCTTCATGGGATTGGCAAGAACACTTAAACAAATTCGATATTTAATTCTCATTGAAGTCAACATGAGTGAGACACTTGCTTTGCTTCCGTTTCTTTATAAACCGATGTGCATTTCCACATCTTTAGATTCCAAAGTATGTCAGGCACTAAACCGTAAGTAGTTCCTGGTCCCAGTGTAGCCTAGTGTAGACAGCCTAGTGTAGTGAGCCTAGTGTAGACAGCAGCCCTGGCCAAAAACTAGTTGATGAAAAACAGCTCTTTGCCCAAACTGGAAATTGTCACAAAAAAGTGCTCATTTGGGGTGAAAAGTTTGAGTTTTCCGTAAAACCCCAAGAAACCAAAAATTGATCATTTTTTAAATAAAATGCTGGGATTTCCTATACAATTGTTTGAGTTTTGGTTTTTAAAAAGTAGTTACTTTTGTAACGGAACACGAAAAATCTTTTACAAAAAGAAAACATTTTTGGTTTTGAATCGTTTGTTGCTAGGGTTGCCAGGTGTCCGGTTTTTGCCTGGACTGTCCGTTATTTGGGTCCTCCGTCCAGTACAAAAACCAGAAAATTTCCTGTTTCCCTCGGAGGGAAGCCCACCGGGGACAATTTTCCCCTGCCGCGTCTGGCAGGGGCAGGGAAGTGAGGAGCGCAGGGTCATTTAAAGGCGCAGAGCCCTTTTTTTTTTTTCAACAATGTTGGTCTCCCCCCTTTTTTTTCTCAACAAAATTTTTTCCTGTTTTTTGGGGGCGGGGGTTCGGTATTTTTTGTTAAACCATCTGGCAACCCTATTTGTTGCTGTAGTTGCTATTGCTGAAAAAAATGTCAAGGGAAAGAAAAATAAAACTAATTTCCCACCAAAAATTAGCTGGCCTTTGTTTACTGGCTTTAGCGGGCAGCCGAAGTGGCTCCAAGCCATAGTTTGCTTGGGTGCGCCTTGCTTTGGTTTCAGTCATTGCAAATAGCAGCTTTGCCTCTCTGCACAAGGCCTTTTATTGGTCCGGCTCTCCAGGTGGTTGAAACTGTGCTAATAATGGGAATGAATTGCAGCCTTAACTCCATAGTGTCTGTTACTGCTTCCTAGAGTTTAGGAGGTGTGTTTATGTCCCTGGGATTGCTCTGAGTGTTGTTCACAGTATAGGAGGCTGATCTATTGCAGTTTGATAGCATATTATGCCTTCCAGCAATGGTCCCCTAGAGCCAAATATCAGAGGGGGAGCCGTGTTAGTCTGTATCCACAAAAACAATGAGGAGTCCTTTGGCACTTTAAAGACAAAACAGATTTATTTGGACATAAGCTTGTGTAGATAAAATTCCTGACGAAGCAGCATTTTGCCCATGAAAGCTTAGGCCCAAATAAATGTTAGGTCTAGTCTACACTAGCCCCCACCATTGACCTAATCTACATAATTTCAGCTATGCGAATTGCATAACTGAAGTCAACACACTTACCGTGACCTGCGGTAAGGTCGACGAGGGCTGCTCTCCCACTGACGTTGGCAACTCTTCTCGTCTTGGTGGAGCACCGATGTCGACAGCAGAGCACTCAGAGATCGATTGATCACCTCTAAGCAGGCATGGTAAATTGACGGCCAGTGGATCGATCGCAGCAAAGTTGATCCCAGGCATAGCGGAGACCAGAACTTAGTCTTTAAGGGCGTGTCTACATTTTCAAAATAGATAAAATCGATTTAATAACAAAGTCAAAATAGCATGTTCACACTATAGGGAAGCCTCACAATGAGTCCAAGGCAGGCTCCATTAATGTGGACGTGCTACCTCGACTTACAGGCCCAGCAAGCTTCGGGGAGTAATTAGTTTGAATGACTCTGGGGAGCAGCATCAGAGCATCCACACGAACGCTATTTCAAGATAACTATTTCAAAATTAGCGTTATTCCCTGAGGAAAGCACAAGTAGTTGTAGAAGCTGTAAAAACCATTTTATGTTTAGCTAAACGCCATCTTGTATAACAGAAACCATTTCAGCTTTTTGCCTTTGCACGTAGATCAAAGTAAACTTTCTATCACCCCATGTGCCAGGCCAAGACAGATGTGCTATTGAAATGTGTTAATTGAACTGGTTTAGACAGGAAAGGTACTCCCTCGTACCTGTCCACCAACTTGTTAATAAGACTTTATTTTCCTAGCTTAATTAATAATTTCTGTAATTGGATGTCCTAACATCAGGCTGTTTGGTCAAGGGTATAAAAATACTAAAATTAATTGTATTAGCAGCTTTTACTGGGCCCGACTTTGCTGGGACCACGTTTGGCTCACTTTCTTTTATTGGCCAATAAAACTGTCTGTTTAGCCGCGTAAACTGAGTGAAGTCTTTGCTTTGACATACCCATTTTAAAATAAGTGGCCCATTATTTCAAAATAACGGGCTTGGTGGTGTAGCTACGACGCTTATAATTTCAAAACTAGCCAATTAGCCCATCATAAAACGGGATTTTCAGGTCTCTCCTCCACTTCCTATTCCCTTTCTATCTTGGTCTTCTCTCCTGAGCCTCTGGTCTCTCGCTCCATCTCTCTCTCTCTCTCCCCTCCTCCTACTGCCTCCCCCCCTCTCTCTCAGCTCTCCTCCGTCTCCTGCCTCTCTCTCCATCTCTCTTTCTCTTCTCCTCCTCCTCCTGGATGGGGAGCATGGGGCCCAAATGGCTATTTGTGCTGCTTGCTCCCGGGCGGCGGCCCGGCTGAGTGGCGCAGAAGTCAGCCGAGCGCCACGGCGGGAGGCAACAGCGCCCCCCAGAGGGAACAGCCAGCATTTCAGCGTTACAGAGTCCCAGACACTGTATGATAAGGGGATTTATTTCAAAATCACACCCTAGTGTAGCCCAGGCTAAACGAGGCGCTCTGTGGTACTTGTTTTCTAGTGCCAGAGAAGCTCAGCTTTCACTGGCGATGCCTGAAAAGAGGACCAGCTTTTCAACAGTGCTCGAAACAATGGGTGCAGGTTTGAACATTTGCCCATGCTTCTGAGGGCTGAGCTGCGGAAAATCTGGCCCCGAGATGCTTCTCAGGAGGAGAAAGAGGAGCATTGCCCGTGGTCTCTAAGGGTATGTCTACACTACCACCCTAGTTGGAACTAGGGTGGTAGTGTAGACATACCCTAACAGACTGGCCAGAAGAGGAATTAGGGTCAAGACTAGCAAGGTTTTGAAGTCCTGGCTTGACAAAGCCCTGGCTGGGATGATTGAGTTGGGGTTGGTCCTGCTTTGGGCAGGGGGCTGGACCGGGTGCCTGCTGAGGCCTCTGCCCATCCTAGATTCTGTGATTAGATCAGCGGTAGAATAACCAGGAATCAGCCAAGTGCCGATTCCCAGAGTAACAGGCTCCTTGCTACATCCCACCACCCTGGGGCCAGCTGCCGCCGTGGTTGTCAAACGCAGCCATTCTGCCCGATGAGGGATGTGCGTTCCTTCCAGGCTCAGCCCCCTCCCTGCACCCCCAAACAACGCTCCCCATTTAGCACGCCCAGGCTGGCTCCCAGCAGCAGGACACGGACACGATGCGTGGGGTGACCCCCACGCTCCTGGCGAGATGCTCGGAAGGAAAATGTGAACCTCGCAGCTCCTTCTTGCAGCTCCGGCTGTCCAGAGAAATCAGGGCCGGCGCTTGGAAGACCCACATCAGATCTGAGCAGATCTATTTGCTGGAGGACACGTTCATGCCGGAGTGACAGGAATCCCCATGCTAGCAGCAGGGAATGGTGGACGGGGGCCTCCGGCAGCTATTGACTTTGTAACTGGGAACACGGGCACCTTGCTCTCTGGGGCATGGGTGTCCTGGGCTGTCTCTTTAGATTGATTTGGGCTGTTCTGTCACCAGCACCCCAGAAGGGTGGGGTGGGCATCAGGGTGAGTGAGTATGGGGGGGGCGGAAGGAAGTGAAGTGGAGGAGCAAGGGTGAAAGTACATGTGCAAGAATCCATGTGTTTCACGAAATGTATGTGTGTGTATGTGTGCGCGCGCACATGTGTGTGTTTGTGTGTGTGCATGTGTGTGTGTGCACACGCACATGTGTGTGTGTTTGTGTGTGCACACGCACATGTGTGCGTGTTTGTGTGTGCGCATATGTGTGTGTGCGTGTGCACATGCACATGTGTGCTTGTTTGTGTGTGTGTGCACGCGCGCATTTGTGTGTGCGTGTGCGTGTGCGTGTGTGTGTTAGAGCCAGTTTGGGCATGTGGATGTGCAGGGCATGGGGTGGGAGAGGAGTGCTTACTGTGTGCACATGGACATGAGTGTGTCCAGGAAGGCAAGTGAGTGTGTGCACATAGGTGGGGACCCCTGTGTGCAGCTGGGCCCTGGGGATTCATGTGTGTGAGCACGTGTAAGGGGCGTGGTTTGTGGCAGCAGGGGACACATATGGGGGCTTGTGTGTGATGGAGTGGGAGAGTTGTGAGTGGGAGGAGGCAGCTTGTGTGATGCCGGACACACACATACACACCCCCCTCTCTCCACACACCTACAAATGCACTGGAAAGCCCTTTGCCAGATGCACGGGTGGGGGTGGGGAGAAGCCAAAGACAGAGCAGCTCTGCTCTCCCCGCAGAAGGACAGCTTCCCAGGACCAGCTCAGACCCTTCCATTGGAGAAGCCAAAACCGAACTCCACCTATTTTTAGGTACCCAGAGGCTTGTGCAATGGAGGGATTGAGGGATGCACCAGCTGTCGGAGCAAAGAGCCCGCTCGTGCAATTCCGAACGGTTATGGATTGGCCATACCACCCCTGAGCCCAACCCTGCCCCCAGCCCAATATCTGTGCATCCTGTCCCCCCCCCCCCTCCCCACACACACGCTGCAGAGTGATGGGAACGCAGGCACTGCCCTGGCAGGGTGGAAGAGACACCTGCACCCTGGGTATACACCAGCTGTAACAATCTTCCCACTATTGAGCCAGCAAAGCACACCCCCAAGCAGGCGACCAAGCCCCACGTCACTCCACACCAGAGGGGGAGGGCACAGCGGAGCTGCACAACACCGCGACGGAGGAATCAGAAATCCCAGAGGGGAAAGGGAGAAAAGATGCTTTCTGAGCAGCAGGGGAGAACCGGTGGGGTGGAGAAGGCCCACGACTCTGAACAATGAGCAGCAACAAAGTCCTCGGGTTAAAACAGCATCTTCACACGCACCGCTTACAGGGAACATGGCTCTCAAAGGAGGCCCCTGAACTGAGCTCCACAACAGGGGCTGGGTTCCGTTTTTCATATGAAATTATTTTTTTCTGGTGAAAAATGCAGATTCAGCCCCGCTGTCATGTTTTGTGAACTCACGTCCACGTCAGCAAACGGGGTCAGCCAAACAATCCAACCAAGATAAGAGTTTTGTTTCAAAATATCTTTAACACCTTTTTGTTTCAAAATATCTTTGATTTTTTTAACAATACAACCAAAAGAGATTCAAGATCACAATGAGCTGTTTCCTTTCACACCCCACCCCATGAATTTTTTTCCAACTTTTTGATTCACCTACTTTTTCAGATAGTTTTTGTTTTCATTTAAACCGGACACTGGAAATTGAACGGAAGTTCTAAGTTAGTGCCCTAATACAGACCAGCCGTCTCTTTCTTCCAGTCTCTGGACCTATCTGCTAGACCAGCCTTTCTAACCTACTTGGCAGCAAATCAAACTACCTGCCTATCATCTGTTTAGAACACGGGCGCGACTACACTGCACCCATTGCTCAAAATAAGCTACGCAATTTGAGCTATGCAAATTACACAGCTTATTTTGAATGCATTTCGCAATAGCTTATTTAGTAATTTGACGCTATCCACACTGCACCAGATTTTGAAATCGAGTGCTACTCCAAAACCTCCCTTAGAGTGCATCTACACGGCACCCTTAGCTCGAAATAAATTAAGCAACTTGAGCTATGCAAATTGCGTAATTTACTTCGAGTTAATTTCAAAATAGCTTGTTTTGTAATTTGGTGCTGTCTACCCAGTTCCAAATTTCAAAATAAAACACTATTCCAAAATGTCCCTTAATCCTCATGGAGAGAAGTTTACAGGAACGTCGGAATAGCAAGCCTGTTATATTTTGAAATAACGGGCTTGTCTCAAAAATGCGGAATAGCTATTTTGGGATAGCAGAAGTATCCTGAAATAGCACCGCAGTGTAGACGTACCCTTAATCCTCATGGAATGTGGTTTACAGGGACATTGGAATAGCGAGCCCATTATTTCAAAAGCTATTTTGAAATAACAGGCTTGTTTCAAAGACGTGGAATAGCTATATCAGGATACCGGAAATATCCCAAAACAGCACTGCTGTCTAGCTTATTTGCCACCTTGTGTGTCCAGACTACAAGGTTTTTTTTAAAAAAAATGGCCTTTTTTTAAAAAAAAAACTTCCCCTGTGTCTAGACTGCTGCTGCAGTCTTTTGAAAGTAAATCGAAAGAACGCGGCAGTTTTTCGACAGTGGAAAACCTCATTTTACAAGGAAGGACGCCTTTTTTTCGAAATGTAATGCAAAGTCTGTAATGCAAACTCTGCTTTTTCGAAAGAGAGCATCCAGACTGACTGAGTGCTCTCTTTTGAAAAAGCGGCTTGCTTTTTCGAAAGTACTGGTTGTAGTCTAGACGTTCTTTTTCGAAAGAGGCTTTTTCGAAAGTATCTTTCAAAAAAGCCTCTTTCAAAAGAGGCTTGCAGTCTAGACGTAGATTACATCCCTCTTTCGACAGAACGATATAAATTAGGCACTTTGAAATTGCAAATGAAGCCTGGATTTGAATTTCCCGTGCTTCATTTGCATAATCACGTAATGGCGCTCTTTCGAAAAAGCGCTATTTCAAAAGTAAAACTGCAGTCTAGACGTGGTTCTTTCGAAAAGGGAAGGCTTTTTCAAAAGATCCTGTAAACCTTTTCAAAAGAACCGAGTCTAGACTGCGGTTTTACTTTCGAAATAGCACTTGTTTGAAAGAGCACCATTATGTGATAATGCAAATGAAGCACCAGAAATTCAACTCCCAGCTTCATTTGCAATTTCGAAGTGCCTCATTTATATCCCTCTGTCGAAAGAGGGATGTAATTTCAGCTACGTCTAGACTGCAAGCCTCTTTTGAAAAAGCCTCTTTCGAACAAGAGCGTCTAGAATACAACCAGCATAACACACCTTTCGCCGTAGCGACAGAATGCCATGGGAATGCAAAGCAAACGGCAGAGAAGGCTTTGCTTGTGGTCCACATGGGCTGTGTCTAGACTGGCAAGTTCTTCCGCAAAATCAGATGATTTTGCGGAAAAACTTGCCAGCTGTCTACACTGGCCGCTTGAATTTCCGGAAAAGCACTGACGATCTCATGTAAAATCATCAGTGCTTTTCCGGAAATACTATGCTGCTCCCATTCAGGCAAGTCTTTTTCCGAAAGACTTTTGCGCAAAAGGGCCAGTGCAGACAGCATAGTACTGTTTTCCGCAAAATGGCGATTGGGGCTTTTTTGCGGAAAACCGCGTCTAGATTGGCCACGGACACTTTTCTGCAAAAAGTGGTTTTGCGGAAAAGCATCCTGCCAATCTAGATGCGATTTTTCCGAAAATGCTTTTAACGGAAAACTTTTCCGTTAAAAGCATTTTCGGAAAATCATGCCGGGATAGACATAGCCATGGTGTCTGGAGGGAAGGGAAGTAGTTAATGCCTTAACTGCTAAGGGAAGAGAAGACAAAGGAAGGTAGAGATGAGTAAACAGGGAAGAAAAACTTTAAAAGTCCCTCAGTAAGCAGAGACCTAGTGAGACAAGAAAGCGGAAGGAGAAGACACGTCCAAGGGCAAACGCATCCCGGCCTCGGGAGCGGATGCTCTCAGAAACACTGATGGAGTACCAGTAAATAAAAAGAGGCTGTGTGTGTGCACGCACCCATGCACCGCTCTCTGTCTATCACGTAGGTTGAAAGACGCGCTTTGAGGGTGGGCAGCGGTTCCCAGAAGAAGTGCAAAGCCTGACTGTGCTCCCAGCAGCTCTAGGATTTGCCCCCAAAAAGGGATGGAGGAACCCACGAGGCAGCGGAAGCCAGACAGCAGCGATGCTGGCTCCTTTCTCTCTCGTGCATTCAACCTCCGTTCAATTTCCTGTGTCAGGCTGAAAGGAAAACAAACATTATCTGAACATGCTGGTGAATCGAAAAGTTGGGGGGGAAATTCACTGGGGATGAAAGGAAACAACTCAATTAGCTCTTGAATCGCTTTGATTTTTTTTCAATGCAATTAAAAGACCTTTTGACACAAAAAGCCGTTTCCAACTGAGACGGGGCAAGGTTTGGGTTTATTTCAAACTATCAGTTTGTTTTGATGGTTTGGCCGACCTCGTTTGCATGTTGCAGATAAGAGCCTCCCTTCCATACGGGTTGGGGAGCACTCAACGGTCCCTTTGCACTGTAGTGTGGGGTGAAGTGGCTTTCACACCCGTGAAACTCGGCACAGAGGATTTCTACTGCACCCTGTTGGTTTCATCCCTTTCCACTCCACGGGGCTTTCCCTTACGTGGCTTGCTCTCTGTTTCTAGAAAGAGGTAAGAGAGTCGCTAAGGGTTAAGGTCAGAAGGAATCAGAGCGATCATCTTGAAGGACCTCGTGTATACGGCAAGACAGGCACTAGATAAATTCATGAAGGATAGGTCCATCAATGGCTATTAGCCAGGAGTGGTCCGAGGCCGGCTGCGGCAGCTGGCGCTCCAGGAGGAACACGCGATCTGTGCCCCCACCTGCAGGGCCGTCAATGGACTGACATCATTGGGCACCCCAAGTCCGCCTATAGTCCGGGCCGCCCCTGGGTAGGGATGGTGCTCCTACCCCTGTTTGTCAGAGACTGGGAATGGGTGACAGGGGTGGGATCACTGGATGAGTCCCTGTTCTGTTCACTCCTTCTGGGGCAGACAGGACACGGGGCTGGACGGACCTTGGGTCTGACCCCGTCTGGCCGCCCTTCTGTTCTTATGTAATCCCTCGGATGCTGTCCACTTTGCTGACCTCACAACAGCTGGATCTAGCACAGTTGGAAGCGGGTGTTCCTCAGGGGACTGTCTCATCCTGCTCTTGGCAAGAACAAAAGTGAGTTAAGCCACAGCCCAGGAAACTGGGGCCGGAGTTTCTGGGTAGTTTACAGAGATGGGTCCAACAGGCCCCACCTCCCTCTACACCATGGGTTCCCAAACTGGGGGGTGTCCCCCCTGGGGGGGCGTGAAGAAATTCCGGGGGGGCGTGAGGTGACCCAGCCCCCTCTTCACCCCCCCATCAATATCCCCTTCCCCCCAAGTTTTACTGCTATTTTTGTTTTTCGGCCCCCATCAGTTCCTTTTTTTTTTTAAGCTCAACATGTTTTGCTGCTGTCTTGGGTGGGGCGGGGCGTGCGGGTTTCTCAAAACTCAAAAAGGGGGCGTGATGCAGAAAAGTTTGGAAGCCACGGCTCTACGCTGAGTGGCCTCCTGGCCCTGTCCATGGTGCTGAGCGATGAAGCGGGCCCAAACCCGTTCCAGACCCAGGTTTTATTTCATGCCACTCTCTCCAGCCCGCCATGGGTTCTATTGCAATCCAGACACTCCACCGGGCTGGGTCACCGGGACCACATTGGATATTTCACTGGGGTAACAAGGCCCGGAGTCAAGCGTCATCTCTAACTAGGAGACATGAGTTTCCCCAGAACCATGCCATATCACAGCCAGACTCCTCCTGGCTCAGCACCCCTCTTCCCCAGCCCCCTGGGGCGCTGGCAGAGAGACCTGCTGCTGCAAATGAAATAGGATCCAAGCTCAGAGTCATGAGAGAAGGGGAGGGCGCAGGGATGGCGGAGGGGCAGGGGTGCAGAGGAAGGGGTAGCAGCCAGCTCTCTCCCGTGTTTCGCAGCCACTGTTTCCGAGGGAGGAACTGCTCGTGCTGGTGACAGGTTTATGCAGGATGAGTTATATAAGCCGTGCGGAACCGGAGTCAGCAGTAACGAGTCGCTTGTGAAATCTCGCCCCAATCTGCGTCGGTCTCCTAATCGCAGGCGACAGCCGGGCTCCGTGGCTGGTTGGAGATGATAATATTAATGTCAGGAAGCATCAAGCGGCGGAGGCGCCTTTCAAAGGGGGATTACGCGCCTCGCGGCCAACAGGAAACAGCCCTAAGCTTTGCGCTGCCACTTTGTGTAGGATCCTGGGGGCTGGGGAAGGAAGGCCCCACAGAAGCGGCTTCAGATGGGCTTGCCGTCTGTGCAGCCGGGACCGGGAAGTAGTCATCCCCCTCCACGCACGCCCATGTGCATGGCCAGGCTATCCCCATATGTACACACGCATGAACACGTGTGCACACAGGAACAGATTGCACACACGAACACCCAGTGGTTCTCCATCCTTTTGGCCCACGGCCCACCCTGCTCAACACAGACCTCCCCACGGGCCCCCATCCAGCCCCCCAGCATGACACCATGGTCTACAGAGCTTCTTGTGGTAGGATGCCCAGCAGGGGTACCCTGTGGGAGGGAGGGTGCTGTAGTGGACTGGGAGTGCGGGGTCTGGCTGGGAGGGAGGTTCCAAGGGGGAAGGGCACAGGAGCAGGGAGGGTTCCAGGGGGAGGGAGGGTGCAGGAGCAGGGAGGGTTCCAGGGGGAGGGAGGGGCAGGAGCAGGGAGGGTTCCAGGGGGAGGGAGGGGCAGGAGCAGGGGGGGGTTCCAGGGGGAGGGAGGGTGCAGGAGCGGGGGGGTTCCAGGGGGAGGGAGGGGCAGGAGCAGGGAGGGTTCCGGGGGGGAGGGGCAGGAGCTGGAGGGTTCCAGGGGGAGGGAGGGGCAGGAGCAGGGAGGGTTCCGGGGGGGGAGGGGCAGGAGCAGGGGGGGTTCCAGGGGGAGGGAGGGGCAGGAGCAGGGAGGGTTCCAGGGGGGAGGGGCAGGAGCAGGGGGGTTCCAGGGGGAGGGAGGGTGCAGGAGCAGGGTGGGGTTCCCGGGGGGGGAAGGCGCAGCAGTGGGGTGCAGGTCCAGGGTCTCAGTGGGAAGGGGTGTGTAGAACAGGGAGGGGATGTGGGCTCTGGCCGTGAGGTGTGGGGGGGGACACTTCCCTGGCTCCATGCCTCCCACCGCTTCCCTGCTCTATTTTCCCAGTGGGGAGGAGGGGGAGGGGGAGTGGGAGTGGCAGCGCGCAGAGCCGCTCCCTCCCCCATGAGCCAGACGCAGTCCCCCCCAGCAGGCAGGCAGGGGCCGTGGGAGTGGGGTGCCAGTGCAGGCTCCCCGCCGCGGGGAGGGGGGAAGCCTCAGCCAGCAGCCACCTGCAATACTCACACCCTCCCGCACACCCAGAGAGACGGTGAGAAGCTGCTCGAAATTCCAGTCAAGCACCAACGGGGGGGGGGGAATTTGGGGGGGGACAGACTCTAATCTCAGAAGCGTCCAAGCAAACAGCTGACCTTGAGGGTCCCATTCCCTGACGCTCTCTGATCCCGGCCCCTAATTCTGTCATTTCACCTCCCCTAGCCCATCCTCCTTCCACGTTTCCGCCCCGGCCTGGGGACCCACGATCCCCATCGCGCTGGCCTGGGAGCCGCGGTGCAAAGACCGGCCAGGGGCCGGCGTGGCCTTGAGCGGAGCGCAGGCCGTGTCCTCCTTTCTCGCCAGCCTGTCTTAGCCTGCAGTCTGTTCCCAGCTGGGGCGCAGCGGAAGCGGGAGCCAGCAGCCACAAGCAAGCAAGCAAACAAACAGACGTGAGCAGGGGTTGGGATGCTGCAGATCGAGAGGCATCTCCGGGAGGGGAGGTGGAGAGCAGGAGCCGGGAGAGAGCAGAGGACACGCCGTTCGCTCTGCCTCTGGGAGGTTTGGCGTCTTTATTCCTCCGCGCATGGCTCAGAGACCACGGACCACCCCTGGCTTTCTGGCCCAGGAAAATCGCCCCCCTCCCCATGACAATTCCAGCCTCGTGATGCTGCCCTGCTTGGGAAAAGGAGTTAAAACCAGAGGAAACCCTGGTATTATTAACATGTGCAGTCCAGTGGTGCTTTAGAGACCTGAGTCAGGCCAGGGTCTCCTTGTGCTAGTCGCTTGTCAAGGGGGGGCGTGGCCCAGACTCAGGGGTGATGTACCCACCAGCATGTAAGCCAGATGGGGAGAGATGCAGGGAATAGGATGATGGAGGGAGGGACTTGATGCGGGTGTCTACACTGCAGTAGAAGACCGATGGCACAGCCGTGGCCGGCCCACATCGGCTGACAGCCTCGTGGGGCTTGGGCTGGTGGATTTTCAGGCTCAGGGACTTTTCAGCTTAGAAAAGAGGAGACGAAGGGGGGATACGATAGAGGTCTGTAAAATCATGACTGGTGTGGAGAAAGTGAATAAGGAAAAGTGATTTACTTGTCCCCATCCCACAAGAGCTAGGGGGCATCAAATGAAATGAATAGGTAGCAGGTTTAAAACAAACCAAAGGAAGGTTTTCTTCACTAAGTGCACAATCAACCTGTGGAACTCCTCGCCAGAGGATGGTGTGAAGACCAGGACTTGAACAGGGTTCAGAAAAGAGCTCGATAAATTCACGGAGGTTAAATCCATCCATGGTTGTTAGCCAGGATAGGTGGGGATGGAGTCCCCAACCCCTGTTTGACAGAGGCTGGGAATGGACGACAGGGGAGTCTTGCGTCCAGTTCTGGAGCCCCCTTTACAGTAAGGACGTGGACGTATTGGGGAGGGTCCTGTGGAGGGCAACACAAATGATGAAGGGGCTGGCGCACGGCTTACGAGGAGAGGCTGAGGGATTTGGTCTTGTTTAGTCTGCAGAAGAGAAGAGCGAGGGGGGATTTGAGAGCAGCCTTCACTGACCTATAGGGGGGTTCCAAAGAGGCTGGAGAGAGGCTGTTCTCAGTGGGGGCAGGTGGCAGAACAAGGAGCAATGGGCTCAAGTTGCAGTGGGGAAGGTCTAGGTGGGATATTAGGGAAAACCATTTCCCTGGGGAGCAGGTGGAATCTCCATCCCTAGAGGTTTTGAAGTCCCGGCTTGACCAAGCCCTGGCTGGGATGATTGAGTTGGGTGGATCCTGCTTTGAGCAGGGGGTTGGACTTGATGGCTCCTGAGTCTCTTCCATCTGTAGGGTTCTATGATTCTACGGTCTGGTGATCCAGCCCCCTGCCCAAAGCCGGACCAACCCCAACTCAATCAGCCCAGCCAGGACTTGGTCAAGCCGGGACTTCACAACCTCTAGGGGTGGAGATTCCACCCCCTCCCTAGGGAACCCACCCCAGTGCTTCCCCACCCTTAGCACAGCGCTCCAATGCACCCGCGCCCACCTGACACCAAACAGCCCGACAGGGACCCCGGGGCTACTTCCAAATGAGCCTTCGTTAGCAAGCACCCGTGCTGGTGAATTACAACGTCCCCTGGAGAAACGGACCCCCAGCACTACCTGCCATGCCCATCCCACACACCCCAGGCTACTTCAGAGCCATCTGCAGCAGGTAGGTTTGGGCCCTGCCCTCAGGACCCCGGGGATCAGTCCTCAGATGCTGGCTGTGGATGAAAACCACATGGCCGTGAGTAGAGAGGGGTCTGCTGGGCAGAGGGAGCACGCTGCAGACCGGAGAGGTTCGAAGAGACTAAGGACCGTTTCCCTGCAGGGTGGGCCGGCAGGCGTGGCTGGGATCAATAGCCCCGGAGGCAGACTAGGAATTGACTAGGAAATTTGCTGATAACACCAAGCCGGGGAAAGCATTGTGGGAGCCGCCCGCACTAGGAGAAAGGGCCATAAAATCCAGGCGGAGCCAGCCCCGGCAGAGGGCAAGAGGCAGTGGCTAATGGGACGCCAGGAGACAGGAAGGAGGTGATGGCTACAGTAATGCTCACCAGGCCACAGCGCTCCGAGGGCAGAGCGGGGAGAAAGGCACTTAGTGCGAGGGCAGGCGGTCAAAGCCTGGGTAATGGATATGAACAGAGAGAAGGGACGCCGGCCCTTGGTGAGACACTGACCTCGCTGGGGATGCCAGCCAGGGGTCAGGCCCAGGACTGGTTTTCTGGGAAAGAGAAATCTCGGAGGGAGTTTATAAAGGAGCTAACCGTGCCCTTTGTATCCCGCAGGGCCCCGAAAGGACTGAGGGCCAATACAAAGCCGGTCTAAGCCCACTGACTCAGACTGGCGGGCTCTCGATAGCTTTTGGCCAGCAGCCCACCCCACTCAACGCAAACCTTTCCATGGACCACCAGCCAAGCGCCCATGATGACAAAATGGGTGCAGAGGGGGCGGGGCGGGATGTGGCTGGGAGGGAGGGTGCAGGAGGGGGTGGAGGTTTGGGGGTCTTGGCGTGAGAGGATGTGTGGGAGGGGGTTAGGGTGGGGTGCAGTGCAGGGGGCGGGGCGGGATGTGGCTGGGAGGGAGGGTGCAGGAGGGGGTGGGGGTGGGGTCTTGGTGGGAGAGGATGTGCGGGAGGGGTGGGGGTGCAGGGGCTGGCTGGGAGGGAGGGTGCAGGAGGGGGTGGAGGTTTGGGGTCTTGGCAGAAAAGGATGTGTGGGAGGGGGTTGGGTGGTGGTGCAGTGCAGGGGAAGGTATCGGGTCTGGCTGGTAGGGAGGGTGCAGGAGGGGGTGGGGGTGGGGTCTTGGTGGGAGAGGATGTGCGGAAGGGGGTGGGGTGCAGGGGCTGGCTGGGAGGGAGGGTGCAGGAGTGGGGTGGGGATGTGGGATCTAGCTGGGAGGGAGGGTGCAGGAGGGGGTGGGGGAGGGGTCTTGGCAGGAGAGGATGTTCAGGAGGGGGTGGGGTGCAGGAGCTGGCTGGGAGGGAGGGTGCAGGAGTGGGGTGGGGGTCTGGAGTCTTACCGGGAGAGGACAGGCAGGAGGAGGATGGGGGTGTAGGGTCTGGGCATGAGGGGATGGAGAGGGCTTACCTGGCTCTGCACCTCCTGCTGCTCCCAGACATCGCCCCATGCTGCTCCCATTGGCCGCAATTCCAGCCAATGGGAGCAGCAGGGAAAGCCTCCAGACAACACTTCCCTGAGCTGCCGTTCTCCCAGCCTGGAAGAGGGGAGTGGCAGCACACGGAGCCGGTTCCTCCCCCCATGAGCCAGATCCATCCCCCCGGAGCAGGAAGCCGGCGCTGGCCCTCCAGCTTTGCAGAGGGGGTGGTGGAGCTGGGGGGCCAGCGTAGGCTCCCTGCTGCAGGGGGGCAAATCCCAAGCCCACAGCCAATCTGCAAGACAGCCACAGACCACACTTTGAGAGCCACCGTGCTACAGAGCACACGGCCTGCAGTGAAAGCAGCAGATGACTGGAACTGCAGGAGCAAGGGGGCTTCAGGAAGCAGAAACTGTTACGCAGCAGCAAATTCAGAGGGGACTAAAAAGGAGAGTTATTCAAGACGACTTCAATCAAACACAACAGCAAAAGGCCCCATGTTCCCTCTAATTTTTTCCACACCAGTGCAGAATAAATTTTGTTATGTGCACTGAGGCATGTGCAGATGTGCACCACAAATAGAAACACATGCTGCCAGTGATGGTCAGGTATGGGTGCTCTACCAATCAGCTGGACAGCACCTGAATCTCTTTGGGGTGGCTGCCCAAGAGCTCAGCGTACAGGGAACACAGGTTAGACCCTTACGGCACAGAAGGGGTACAGGTCCACGCAGAGGGGGTGGGATTCAGCTGGTAGCCTGCAGCCTGCTGCAAACACAGAAATAAGATCTGATCTCATTTGAAACAGAACTGAGACCCACCGAAAACCCAGCCCCAAAACAGGCTCTAAGCCTAACGATTCAGAAAGAGACCGGAGAGTTATAAGACGACCACGGATATCCAGTTATCATAACTAATGATGCTGAACGTTTTGCAAGGGGTATTAAACTCTGTGCATCGAGGCCAAGCTGCTCTCTGGCTGTTAAAGATCAGGAGACGTATGCGGGAGGCAGATGGTCCCCCCTGGACTACGACGGGGTTCTTACACCTCCCTCTGATACATCTGGTGCAAGCTGTTGTCAGAGGCAAGAGACTGGGTGTGACGGCACAGCACGGTTCCCCCCACTCCTGCACCCCCGTAATGGCACGAACAGACTCCACCAGCCAGTAAACAGAGGGAGTTTATTGCTCCTCCAGGATACAGCACAGCACAGGTGTAATCTGGTTCCAGGGCAGGCCTAGGATGCCTCAGCCCCCCTTGAGATGGGGGAGCCTGGGCCCCTAAATCCCTGCTTCCTCCATGATACCAGACAGAAACTGCCCAACTTTCAGCCCTGCCCCCCAGCCAGGGGCTGCCCTCCGCCTTCCTCCCTTTGTTCCTCTCCCTGGGAGGTAACCAGTCGAACAGGTAACCTACCTGACCCATCCGCTACTCTGCTGGGGCGTGGTACAGCCAGCAGCCAGTGCGGGTCACCCGCAGCCCAAGCCTAGCAACCAGCAAGGTACCAACACTACATCACACTGGGCTAGGGGGCTCTTGGGTCTAACCCAGGCTGGCAAGTCCTGTGTCCCTAATTGCTCTCCTTTGGTGGTATTCAGAGCAGGGACTGAATGGAGACCCCCGTTCCCCCTTGTCCGCAGGGATGCTCTCTCCCGGGCCCGGTGGGAGCCACGAGTCTCTGGGAAGTTTGCCCTGGTGCTGCCTGGATAGAGATTTGCAATTTGTAGGGTTGTCACAACAGCCCCGCTCCCAGGCGTGAAATTCACCCGCTACGGCAGCAGCCTTTGTCAACAGAGCACAGCCTCCCTGGAGCTGGAAACGGGTGCGCGGGCAGGCGGGGGATTCGGCGCCTCCCCCACGCCGCTCGAATTGCAGCCCCCCCCCCCCGATGAGGGGCATGGTGCACTCGGCAGCCTCCTACTCCGCTGCCCCGCATTCAAGCCGACGCTCCCCATCTGCAGCGCGCGCTCGGGTTTATGCTCATCCCAGCCGCCCGGTCGGTGCGTGCGGGGGGGCTGTGCGCACACACACGGAGGCTCGTGCGAGTGACGGCGAGAAGAGCAGCCACAAGGCGCGAACGGCCGGTGTAGCACCCCCCGGCGCTGCTGACCCCCTGCGGAGGAGAAAGAGCACGCGGGACGCCCACCTCTCCTCTCACAGGGTCGACAGACGGGGGTGGAGACTCCAGGCACGTAGAAGCAGCAGCTGTGAGGTTTCCGGAGAAAGGCAAACGCAGCCCGAATCCTCCTCCCCTGCCCTGGGCTGAGAGCCGGAGCAAAAGATTGGCCGTGTTTCTGGGGTCTCACTGGGGCCGTCTAGGCCAGGCGTTTTCAAATGATGGGTGATGACCCCGGGCTGGGGGGTGGGATGTCGGGCGCTGGGTCTCGTGGCTGCAAGGGGATCAGGGGAGCAGCGGGGGGGCTGAGGCAGCTCCCTGCCCGGCCTGGCACCACAGACTGTGCTGCGCCCCAGAAGCGGCCGGCAACAGGCCTGGCTCCTAGGTGAGGGCGGAGGACAGAAGAGTGCTCAGAGCTCCCTGCACTGCCCCTGTCCCGAGCACTAGCCCCGCCCTCCCATTGGCTGGGAACCTGCTGCCGGCTGTTTCGGGGGCGCAGCAAGGACTGCAAGGTCAGGGGAGGCAGGAAGCTAGAGGTCAGCCCCTCCCACCCCAGCCTTGCCCCCAAAGCCAGAGCCCCCCCCACCCCCACCCCAAAGCTTCCCTCTTCCGCCCCACACTCCGATCTCATTATGTCGGGTCGTGGCCTCAACAATTTTCTTCAACTGGGTCAGGAGAAAAAAAAGTTTGAGAACCGCAGAGCTAGGGAAATGTCTTTTTCTATTACCCAGAATCCCCCGTGCCCTGCCCAGACCCCCAGCACTGCATTCTCTGTTACCCAGAAGCCCTCAGGGCCCTACCGAGCCCAGAGCCCTGTTCTCTCTTTGTACAGCACCTAGCACAATGGGGGTCTGATCGGTGACTAGCACTCCTCATGCCATGGTAGCGACGGGCAACCTAAGCTAGCAGGCGGACCACAGGAGAGGCCCTCCTTTATCTCAGTGGGCCACCAGGTTGTCCTAACCATAGCCAAGATGGTCTCCTGGGATAGGGGGGTTTTCTCATTGCGCTTATGTCCCTAGAATTTGCAGGGTGCACCCCTGTTAATGCATCCCAAAACTAGAACTGGAAGGACCCTTGAGAGGTCACAGAGTCTAGTCCCCTGCCCTCGTGGCAGGACCCAGCACCATCTAGACCATCCCTGACAGGTGTCTGTCCAACCTGCTCTTAAATATCTCCGGTGATGGAGATTCCACAACCCCCCTAGGCAATTTATTCCAGTGTTTCACCACCCTGGCAGTGAGGAAGTTTTCCCTAATGTCCAACCTCAACCTCCCTTGCTGCAATTTAAGCCCATTGCTTCTTGTCCTATTACCAGAGGCCAAGGAGAACAGTTTTCCTGCTTCCTCCCTGTGACACCCTTTTAGATACCTGAAAAACCGCTATCATGTCCCCTCTGTCTTCTCTTTTCCAAACTAAACAAGCCCAGTTCCTCAGCCTTCCCTTATAGCTCATGTTCTCTAGACCTTTCATCATTCTTGTTGCTCTTCTCTGGACCTTCTCCAATTTCTCCACATCTTTCCTGAAATGTGGTGCCCGGAACTGGACACAATACTTCAAGGCTTTGTCTACACTATGGCTTTTGCTGGAAGAGGCAATGCAAATGAAGCACTGATTAGCATTTTGTCGTGCTTCATTTGCATAATCTATTCCGAGCCGCTTTTGCGCAAGGGGTTTTTGCGCAAAAACACGCAGTGTGGACGTTTCCTTTTTGCACAAAAAGCCCCTTTTTACTCAAGAGACTTAAGCCTCCCCAGGGCAAATGAAGTGCGACAAAATGACAATCAGCACTTCATTTGCATTGACTCTTCCGGCAAAAGCCATAGTGTAGACATAGCCCAACTGAGGCCTAACCAGCGCAGAGTAGAGCGGAAGAATGACTTCTCGTGTCTTGCTCACAACACACCTGTTAATGCCTCCCAGAATCATGTTGGCTGCATCTAGACTGCCATGATTTTCTGGAAATACTTTTAACTGAAAGGTTTTTCCATTACAAGTATTTCCCAAAAGCGCGTTTAGATTGGCAAGTGCCTTTGCGCAAAAGTATCCGTGGCCAGTCTAGACGCGATTTTGCGCAAGTAACCCCCGATCTCCATTTTAGCCATCGAGGCTTTTTTGCACAAAACAATTCTCCCCTGTCTACATTGGCGCTCTTGAGCAAGTATTCTTGCACAAGAGGGCTTTTTCCCAAGTGGGAGTGGGAAAGTATTTGCGCAAGAAGCACTGATTTTGTACATTACAAAGTCAGTGCTCTTACGCAAATTCAAGTGGCCATTGTAGACAGCTGGCAAGTTTTTGCACAAAAGCGGCTGCTTTTGCGCAAAATCTTGCCAGTCTAGACGCACCCGTTGGCTTTTTTTGCAACAGCATCACACTACTGACTCATATTCAGCTTGTGATCCACTATGAGCCCTAGATCCCTTTCTGCATTTCTCCTTCCTAGACAGTTGCTTCCCATTCCGTGTGTGTGAAACGGATTGTTCCTCCTTAAGCACTTTGCATTTGTCCTTATTAAACTTCATCCTATTTACCTGAGACCACTTCTCCAGTTTGTCCAGATCATTTTGAATTATGACCCTCTCCTCCAAAACAGTTGCCACCCCTCCCAGCTTGGGATCATCTGCAAACTTTCTAAGCGCACTCTCTATGCCGTCATCTAAATCGCTGATGAAGATATTGAACAGAGCCGGTCCCAACACAGACCCCTGTGAAACCCCACTGGTGGTGCCCTTCCAGCTTGTTGTGTGCAATCCGCACGCCCCTCCTTCCCCTTGTCTTGTCTTTATGTGTCTGCCACTTTAGTAACATCGGTAGGAAAAGCCCTATGCAGATAGAAAAAACAGGATCTGGCAACTCTACACATAGGCAACAAAATGTCTCGCAGGCCAAACGCAGAACCGTGATGGGCTAATCTGCAGGTTGCCTACCATTGGGCTATGGTAATACAAATTAATAATAATTATAATAGTACCCAGAATGCAACTGGGCCCTGTCTGCAACCAGCTGTATACTCTGTTACCCAGAATCCCCCGGGGCCCCTGCCCAGCTCCAGCATCATGTCCTCTGCCCCATACATGAGGTCCCCAGTCTGGCCTTCCCTTGGGTCTCCCCCACAGCTGGGCCCCAGGAGCTGCTATGTAAATCTGGCTTTAGTGCTGCAGTTTGGGGCGACAGAGTCCTCTCCCAGGGCAGCGATGGCAGGGAGGCAAAGGCCACTTGGACAATAGTCGCCTGTAACGTTGGCAGGGGGCGTGATCCAGCAGGGCAGGAGACAAGGGAACGTACCTGAGGGGTGGGGAAAGCCAGCGGGGGAGGGAACTGCAGACCCTGGGCCAGGCCCACGAGGGGTATAAATAAGCCCAGCTCCCGAGCAGAGCGAGACGCTGGGGCAGAGGGGTCACAGAGCCCCGGGAAGGGGAGTCCCCCTTTCCCGTCTCAGGGACAGGAGCCAGGGGAGGGATATGGGGGGGGATGTAGTTTGAGCTAGAAGCGGCTGCATTTCGCAGGGAGAGGAGCGGAGCCGCCGGGACGCCCCAGTTCGTGCTGCCCGAGACACAGGCAGAAGCGGATCCAGGGGGCTGCCAGCGGTCAGAAGCCACTGAGAGGTCCGTGCCGAGATGCCGCCCCAGAGCCCCAAAGGTCCAGCCAGCCCAGCTCCGCTCCATAAATCCAGCCGGGTGCTTGCTAAGAGGCAGTTCTGCTTCACTTCCATCCGCGCGTCCTTGCGCATAACTCCCCATCGACAGAGCCATGAATCACCCGGCCCGGCTGGGTCAGCAGGAAAAAGGAAGGGCTGTCGGCCCGGTTCTTACAGGGCCCCCGCATGAGCGCTCCGGGGTGGGCGCTTAAAGGGACAGGCTCGTGCCGCCGCACTCCGACTACTGGGGACTTGTTGTCCCTTTCTCAGCCCATCCTCCCTCCACATCCCCCCTGTCCCTTCCTGCCCTGTTCCCCCCTCACCGCCCCCTTTTCACCGACTGTCAGAGCCTCTCTCTGCGTCTGTCACCTCCCCCCGTCCCTTCTTGCCCTGTTCCCCCCTCACCGCCCCCTTTTCACTGACTGTTGGACCCTCTCTCTGCGTCTGTCCCCTCCCCGCAGTGCCAACGCAGCACAGACCTTCCCCCGCCATCTCAGGCCTTCGGCGTTCAACCTCCCATCCTCTCGGTTCGGATCGCTCCGATGACGACGGCCCCCTGAGCTGAAAAAGGTCCCCAGGGCTGCCGCAGACTCAGCGCCACCCCTACACCCCGCTCACTGTCCATCGCCTCCCCCGTTTGCTCATCCCACAGACCAGCCAGAGAACTGCAGGCCAAAAGAACCCCAGTACTGGCACCTTGGGGAAACACCTCAGTGTGCAGGGGGGGAAATGGAGGGGCAAGAGGAGATGACACGGTGATTCACCAATTAAAGCCGGGGACAGGGACATGGGTGGAGGGTGATATAGGCAAGGGAAGACGTTGCCTTCCCAAAAAGATGGGGTGGCCCCGCCCACCACGCTCCAGCTGGCTGGGAAGGCTGGGGGCTTGGTGCAGCTGCTCGGCTGCTCCTGGGGCCAGAGCAGGGCAGGAGGGTGGCACAGGAAGCCGGGACCGCCCGGTGCTCTGGCATCCAGAAGCGGGCAAGCTGGGACTGCACATCTGTCTGGCTCTGGATGGGGTGCGCTCGCCTTGAGTGGGGGGCAGCTGCCATTCTGGAGGGAGCTGGGGGCTCAGGGCAGAGGTCGGCGGCCACAGTGGGGGCTGGGTTTTGGTGGGCACCAAAGGGGCAGGGCGGGGGCTTGCCTCCCCAAGCCGGGCCTTCACCCACCGCCTTTGGACAGGGAGTGAATCGCAGCGGGTGGAGCCAGGCCCTGACCGGACTCCCCATGTTTTGCACATTCCCTCAGGCTGCTCTGCAGGGAAGGGTTCCTGGCTCCATTGGATGCTACGATTCCCTGCCCGCCCTGCGCCCTCTGTCACTCCCGGCGCTCCCTGCCCGAGATGGTATCACCCGGCGGGGAGGAACGGCTCGGGAAGCAGCACGTGGCACCGATCTCCTCCCTGACCTGGAGTGGCTGGGAACCATTGGCTGGCGGTGCCAAAGGGATTTGAAACCTTCTTCCGGGCCATGGGTAGGCTCCCTGGCAGAGACGCATCCTCAGAGCTTGGTGGAGACTTCAGACCTGAAACCAGAGTCCCAGGGTAGGCAGAGACCTCAGGAGTCATCGAGTCCAGCCCCCTGCCCAAGGCAGGACCAACCCCTACTCAATCATCCCAGCCAGGGCTTTGTCAAGCCGGGACTTCAAAACCTCTAGGGATGGAGATTCCATCCCCTCCCTAGGGAACCCAGCCCAGCGCTTCCCCACCCGCCTAGGGAAACCGTTTTTCCAAATGTCCAACCTCGACCTCCCCCACTGCAGCTTGAGACCAAGGCTCCTCGTTCTGCCGTCTGCAATAAGAGGGGGGAGAGTCAAAGGTCTGGGCAGAGGCGTGCAAGGCTGGAGCGGCACAGCGCACGGCAGGGCGAAATTCAGGTGGGGCTGGGCTCCCAGGGTGGAAGTAGCAGCCGGGAGGGGGGTGGCAAATGAGGCCTCAGAACAGAGCTGTGTCGAGTGCTGGCAGAGAGGACGGGCTGCGGGGGGGGGGGCGACAGAAGCGTCTTGGCCGCGATGTGTGAGGCTGAGGGGGAGGCTGAGGTCCATTTCTAGAGCGGGTTGGGGAGCCCGGAGCAAAGCAGAAACTGAGTCACCAGTGGGGCTCCCGGGCTGATGGTGGAGGCAGGATACAAGCACTGAAAAACCAGGCGTGCTAGACCCGGTGTGAAGTGTATTAGGCCTACGCACGCCAGGAGAAGCTTAAACAGCCGGTGCATAAAATCCACTGCTGACTGCAGAGAAAGGAGTATATTGATCCCTCCCTGTCTGCTGGGAACGGAACAAGCATTCGGCAAACACCCCCCCATCCCATGAGCCCAGCTGGAGCATTAGCTCACCCCTCCCAGTCCCCAAGCGGTCAGACAAACCAGCTCTGTGTTTGCAGACTGTGAAGAGCTTCCGAAAGATCTCACCACACAGTGATTGGTCAACAAAATGGCAAATGAAATGTAATGCTGAATGTAAAGTAATGCACATTGGAAAAAATAATCCCAACTCTACCTACAATATGATGGGGACTAATTTGGCTACAACTACTCAAAAGAGAGATCTTGGGGTATGTCTACACTGCCACCCTAGTTGGAACTAGGGTGGCAGTGTAGACATACCTTTGGAGTCATTGTGGATAGTTCTCTGAAAACATCCACTCAGTGGACAGCAGCAGTCAAAAAAGCAAACGGAATGTGAGGAGTCATTAAAAAAGGGATGGAGAATAAGACAGAGAATATCTTATTGCCTCTATATAAGTCCATGGTTCGTCCACATCTTGAATACTGCGTGCAGATGTGGTTGCCTCATCTCAAAAAAGATATATTGATGCTGGAAAAGGTTCAGAAAAGGGCAACAAAAATGATGAGGGGTTTGGAACGGGTCCCATATGAAGAGAGATTAAAAAGACTTGGATTTTCAGTTTAGGAAAGAGGAGACTAAGGGGGGATATGATAGAGAGCTATAAAATCATGACCGGTGTGGAAAACCTATTCACTTGATCCCATAATATAAGAACTAGGGGTCACCAAATGAAATTAATAGGTAGCAGGTTTAAAACAAACAAAAGGAAATTTTTCTTCATTCGGTGCACAGTCAACCTGTGGAACTCCTTGCCAGAGGATGGTGTGAAGAGCAGGACTTTAACAGGGTTCAAAAAAGAGCCAGATAGATTCATGGAGGTTTGGTCCATCAATGGCTATTAGCCAGGATGGGTAGGAATGGTATCCCTAGCCTCCCTTTGTCTGGAAATGGATGAAAGGGGCGGGATCATGTGATGATTACCTCTTCTGTTCCCTCCCTCTGGGGCACCCGGCATTGGCCGCTGTGGGCAGACAGGATACCGGGCTAGACGGAGCTTTAGTTTGACCCAGTCTGGCCGCGCTTGTGTGTGTGTATCAACAGGAACTCGCACTAGCCTAATGGGATGCAGTTTGAATGAGTTGTGAGAACTGGTCACTAGACATATGCCGACAGTGGGGGGGACGGGACACAATGATATTTGTAGGGGGGCCACCCCAAGAATTTGGTAAGTGGTCAAGGGCCCCCCTTGATGATATTACTGGAGGAGGTAGGGGGTTTGGGTGAAGGAGGGGGTTCTGATTGGGGAGCAGGAGGCAGTGCGGGGTTCGGGAGGGGGTATCAGTGCAGGAGCAGGGGTGCAAAGGGTTTGGTTTGTGACCTGGGCCATGGAGTTGGGGGGGTGGGAGGGGATGGGGTGCCAGGTGCAGGCTCTGGCCAGGAGGCACTTACCTTAGGCGGCTCCTGGCCTGAAGCCCAGACAGACCTCCTGCCCCGCCACGCCCCTGCATGCCCTTCAAAGCAACCATGGGGGGGGCTCTGCCTGCTACCTGCATCACAAGCCTGGTCTAGGCAGCTCCCATTGGCTGCTTTCTAGCCAATGAGAGCTGCGAAATTGTTCTGGAGACAGGGGCAGCACACCACGTCCCTCACCCTACCCCTGCATGGGCGCCCGGTGCATGGCCCCGCAGCCAGCTGCTCTGAGCAGCGTGTGGGGGCACGGCAGGCGGTGAGCCTGCTTGAGTCTCCCGCTGGGCCGCAGGATGGTGGCGGGCCAGATCTGGAGGCTTGTGGGCCAAATCCAGCTTGTGGGCCACATTTTGCCCACTCCGGCCTACACTGTGTTAAAAGACCCGCAGCAGGGCTGCTACTGGGCTGGGTCGGCAGCCTAGGGCCCCCACGGCTCACGTGACGGGGCTATACAACTGCTCCAACTCAAGAGGACAATGTTGATGAGTCCTGGGCTCCCATCCCCTGGACGGCTCCCTCCGCCCCCGCAGCTGTCGATTAGGAATCAGGATGTGTTCACACATTCCATCAGCTGCTCCCTCTCCAGTACGGCACATTCCCCGCTCGGATTGATTCTTCTTGGGCCTTTTCCCCCTCTTCCTTTTTTTGCCTCCGTGACGGAGTGACCGTTTCCCCCAGAATCTCCGCACTGCCCTCTCCGGAGTCTGTTCTTCTTGGCGGGTCATGGCCATTAACCCGGAGGGATGCACAGGCTGGGAACGGCAGCAAGGCAGAGCAACGAGCAGCTAATGACGAGCGCAAATGCAAAACACAAACCGAGCGGTGCTGCCGCCCTCCCCCCGTTGACAATGACACGCTGCGTGTATGTCCAAAGCCAGACAGCCTGCCGACAGAGCACAGCAGTGCTGGATTTATCTAGTCTGGGAGCATCGGGGCTGCTACGGCGGAGGGCTGTTATGAATTCTCCCATGGAGACAAGTTGCATTATAATTATTTGGATTGCAATGGCGCCCGGGGAAGCCATCCAAAATCAGGGCCCTGTTCTAGGCACTGCACAGGCATATAGCAACAGACCAAACAAAGGAGGGGAAATTGAGGCACGCAGCAGGACAGGGACTTGCCAAAGGTTAAGCAGCAAGTCAGGGGAGAAACTGAGAATTTTGAACCCAGGTCATTGATTCGCATTCTGGGCCCTTCCACTGGGCCACATCCACTGTTCCCGCTAATCTTTTCCATCCACTGGTGGATTTTTTCCAGCCATGTGCAGAATACATTTTGTTATGTGCACGGCAGCATGTGTGAATGTGCACCACCCATAGACACACAAAACCCTAGGGGTATGTCTACACTACAGCACTATTTCCAAGTAGCTTAATTTGAAATAGTTAATTCGAATTAAGCTCATTCAAAATAACACATCTACACACAAAAACTATTTCAAAATAGCACATTTACACTGAGTGGACCCTGAACCAAAGTTCAGGCTGGCCGGAACCAGTGCCGGCAGGGCATCAGGTTAGGACTTAGTGTGTGGGGCTGCTGCCTGAGGCTAAGTGAGCTCCATGCTTAAAGGGACCCGACCCCCACCCCGGACAGACAGTTCTCAGGGTTCCCCACTTGCTTGTCTACCTAGATGAGGGACAGCAAAGCAGTCCTGGCTTGGACTGCCCTGAGTGCCCGCACTCGCGACAGGCCACCGTTGCTCCGCACTCCGAGCGGCTCTGCGTCCGCGCTGTATGCGGCGCACGGAGCCTGACCCCCACTTGTGCTGCGTGCCGGACGTGATGCAGGGAAAGGGGGCGGGGCTTGAGGGGCATGCAGGGGTGATGTCATGGGGAGGGCCCTTCCCAGGCCTATTTTGATGGCCAGCGAGCCATCCAGGAGCCCCGGGCCCTAGGAGCGCGGCGCCGCCCTCGGGAGTGCGACGTATGCGGCACCCCCTGCCCCCGGGCTCCCAGTGCATGCGTGGCCCCACCCCAGGCACACGGAGCATACACGGTACCACCCCACCCAGCCCGGAAGCCCCGCTCAGCGCCCCCTACAATGGGACGCCCTGTGCGGTAGCCCCATCAGCCCGTCGCTTGGGCCGGCTCCGATTGCCAGTCCGCTCCTGCCTTGCCCGACTCGGCATTTGATAACCTCCGCCAGGAGTGCAGGGGCCTGGACGTGGCGAGTTCTCGATCCCCTCTTCCCGGACTAGGATTCTATCCGTTGTCTGTGGGCAGGGGGGAGGAGGATTCCCCTAGAATCAAAATTTAGTTTCCACTCCAGCCACACGTGGGATGCGGAGGAAGACGCCCCTCCTCCCGACGGACCAGCTGGCAAACCTGACAATGAGCAACGGGCTTCTCCAAGCCTTTCGGGGAGCCGGACGGACTTAGAGGCAGGGGAGGAGGGGGGTGTGATAGGGTGTCCCAGGCTCCCTTCCAAATGGTGCCCTCCCGATGCCCAAGGGGGATGTAGAGGTGCCACTATCTACGCCGCTGGGCATCCTCCCATAGAACCCAGCTGTGGTCCTCCCGGTGAGGCTGACAGAACAGCTCCAATCCAAGCCATCAGGCCAAATCACTTGTGTGTGAATGTCAAGCAAACCCATTAAGTGGGCTATTAGGCACAGGCCAATTCACATGTTAGAACAGAACAAAAGGAGAAGTCATCCCATTACGTTTACATGGCATATGTTGGTCATTACATTTGCACCCCATTTGCCTGTTGCCTTCTCGGATGTATATCCTTGTATTTAATTAACCCTAGATCAAAGGTGTATTTACTTGATGTTTAAACTTAATGCACCCTAATGAAAGATCGTTTGCATTGCTGGAAGCAAAGGCATTATATATGTATCTGTAATTAGATTGCTCCTCTGATGAGACGGGGGCTTTGAAACTGTAAATGGAGAAGCATTTTTTTTCTTAGCTAATAAACCTTTAATTTACTAGAGAAATTGGTTTCAGAATTATCTTTGGCGAGATCCAGAGCACCCATTTGACCTGGGGTAAGTGACCAAGCCTTGGGGATTAGGAGTAATTTAACATGAGATGATTCTTTCTAAATAACCTTTGATCACAAAATGCAGCATCTCCGGATGCGAAGAGCCCGAAGTGGAATGTTTGTGACTCCAGAGTCCTGCACTTGGGATGGAAGAATCCCAAACACGGTTATGGGGACTGACTGGCTAAGCTGCAGTTCTGCAGAAAAAGACCTGGGATACAGTGGATGAGAAGCTGGAGATGAGTCAACAGGGCGCCTTGTCACCCAAGGAGGCTAACGGCATATTGGGCTGCATTAGTAGGAGCATGGCCGGCAGATCTAGGGAAGGAATTACTCTCTTTTATTCAGCATTGGTGACGCCTCTTCTGGAGTGTTGTGTCCAGTTCTGGGGCCCCCATTACAGAAAGGATGTGGGTGCATTTGAGACAGTCCAGTGGCGGGCAACAAATATGAGGAGGGGGCTGGAACATGTGATTTATGAGATGAGGCTGAGGGATTTGAGTTTATTTAGTCTGCAGAAGAGTGAGGGGGGATTTGAGAGCAGCCTTCAACGCCCTGAAAGGCGGTTGCAAAGGGGATGGAGAGAGGCTGTTCTCAGTGGGGGCAGATGGCAGAACAAGGAGCAATGGGCTCAAGTTGCAGTGGGGGAGGTCTGTATCAAAAAACTCTTTCCCTAGGAGGGTGGGGAAGCTCTGGGATGGGTTCCTGAGGGAGGGGGTGGAATCTCCATCCCTAGAGGTGTTTAAGTCCCGGCTTGACCAAGCCCTGGCTGGGATGGTTTAATTGGGGGTGCTCCTGCTTTGAGCAGAGGGTTGGACCAGATGAACTCCTGAGGTCTCTGCCCTAGGATTCTTGGATTCTATGGTCGGGTGATCCAGGAGCACACATGTTACTGGCTTGGTGAAGTCTAAGCTTAGAACAGTCGACCAGATTGGGGTGCTTGGCCTGTTTCCTGACAGTCTGCCAGGAGATTGGCGTTTCAGCTGTGAGCTGCTCTGGAAGTGGGTTGTGCCCACGAAAGCTCATGATCCCATCTACATTTTTTGTACGTCTCCAAGGTGCTGCTGGACTATTTGTTGTTTTTTAAGTTATCCCAGTTACAGACTAATCCAGCTCCCCCTCTGAAACATCCGAACAGAAGTAGGGTTGCCAGATGGTTTAACAAAAAATACCAAAAACCCTTCCCCCCCCAAAAAACACCAGGAAAAAATTCTGTTGAGGAAAAAAAGAGGGAGACCAAAGTTGTTAAGCAAAAAAAAAGGCGGGAGTGCAGTGCCTTTAAATGGCTCCGCACTCCTCACTCCCCCGCCCCTCCCAGATGTGGCAGGGGAAAATTATCCCTGCTGGGCTTCCGTCCGAGGGAAACAGGAAATACCAGACATTTCACATGTCCGGTATTTCGGTATTTTCTGGGGGTTTTTTAACCAGACCGGGGACCCGAATAATGGACAGTCACTGAATAAAAGTAATAGGTAGCAGGTTTAACACAAATGAAAGGAAATTTTTCTTCACTCAGTGCACAATCAACCTGTGGAACTCCTTGCCAGAGGATGTTGGGTGAAAACTCGTCTCCTAGCAGCCCTAAAAGACTCTCCCTCTCTGCTCTTCCTAAAATCTATTCACATGCTTACCTGGCTCCCATCACTGTATGATCCGAGCACCTCGCCCACGGTGGGTATTTATCTCCCCCAGACCCAGTGAGGCCAGGGAGTAGCATTCTCCCCATTTTACATATTGAGAACGGAGCCCTGGATCCACAAACGCACACAGGCTCCCAACTCCCAATCACTCGTGTCGCTGAAGTGGGGGGCAGTCCCCGGCCCTGCACCCCATCGCAGCCAGGCATGACTCGCAGCCGGCAGGGAGAACAGAAGGTTTGTGAGTCAACAAGGACACAGTGCAGAACAGACTTGTCAGCCTAGAAACCAGAAGCAGCCAGCCCTGTCCATCTTGGGGAGAGGGGGCCCAGAGCAGGGGCCCTGGCCCTTCCCCAGCACCCCAAGCCAGCCAAGAGTGACCCACTCCCAGCGCCTGGTCCCAGGCCCCACACCAGACTCATCCTCTGGCTTTTGTCCTGCTTCTGGGGCAAAAAGTGTCACCTGGTTGTACCCCCGCCGTGGCTCAGGTCACCAGGGGCACTGGCCACTGTGTACATGGGGGAAGCCATCGCACGGAAATTCCCACCACCAACTAGGTAACAGTACAGTGCCCAGGGAAACTGAGGCACGCACACAGGGTTATTATAGGACGGTAGAACTCACATGCAACATAACAAGCGAAGAAAATTCCCGGCTCATCACAACTTGCCTCTGCAACTCACCCGTGGTGCTGAAGCAAAGAATCGAACCAGCTCTCTGCAGGCCAGGCTAGCACCAAACCACTAGGCCACCCATCCATCCATCCTTGGCAGCTAAACCCTTAAGATTCCTACTAGGGACCCCATGGACCTGGGAAAACACTTCTGCCCACAGCAGTTACCTTTTCACCCTCTCACCTTGGAAACAAGGCCAGGCCCATAACAGCCTCCTGGACTGGTCATCTCTTTCCAGGTTCCTCCATGGGTCTCGGGATGTTTAACCGGGATCTGGCAGGCGGAGGCCGCGGTGTGGTGGGCCCCGGTGAGCTGGCGCGACCCTTCGCCCGCGGCACAGTGTGCCCGGCGACTCGAGGGGCGGAGCGCCCGGCGACTCGAGGGGCGGAGCGCCCGGCGACTCGAGGGGCGGAGCGCCCGGCGACTCGAGGGGCAGTGCTGCTGTAGCCCAGCTGGGACCACCACGCCACAGGCTTCTCCAGCCAGGCCGGGCCAAGCCCAGCGTTACAGACAGCGGCTGTTCAGGTCGGGCCAGGCCTGCCACACCACACCGCAAGCCGGGGGCTGCTCTGGCTGTGGCGTACCGGGTAACCAGTTAACCCTTTACATCCCCAGTCCCCTCCCCTCTCCTGACCCCCTGAGAAACTGAGGGGTGGCGGACGACAGGGAAAGCGCCGTCCACACAGGACCACGGTGAACAGATGGTTAAAGGAAGGATAATGCAGCCATGGGAAAGGCCTGCTGCAGAGCCAGGCTGCGGCCAGCCCCCTCCGGCTCCACCCCAAAGCCACACGGCTCTCCCAGCGCTGAGCCTTCCCCCTCCATCATCTCTAAGGTTCACCTTCCTGAGGAGGGGTAGCGGGGGGAGGGATTTATGGCAGGCGAGCCAGCTGCCGGGGGAGAGGGCTCCACGGCAATCTTTTCAGCAGCTGTAACCGCCTCGGCTATCTTTTAATGCACCCATATATCTTCCAGATAACACTCGTCCGTGTCTCGCCCCATTATCACTCCAACGTGTGCTTTATGGGACTGCAACACAGACAGGTCATTCCCATCATGGCGCGGCGGCAGCCTGGGCGCTGTCTGTGGCTGCTGGAAGCCAGCGTCCGTCCAGGAGGTGTGAAGACCTGGGGCCGGGAGGTGGGGTATGGGGGCCAGGAGACCAGACCACAGAACAGCCATTCGGTAAAAACCAAGGAAGGAAATTCCTGGGGGAGCCGAGCCGTTCTGGGTCGGTGCTGACTCCCAGCCTTCTGTTTGCCCCCAATGTCCGTCTGTCCAGGTTCTCCACCGGCCACCACCACCACCGTGGTCGGCCTCCAACTTCTCCTTTCCCTCTCACATTTGTTCTTTTCTTGGTTGCCTGTGTTTGCTCTTTCACCATCTTCCCTCTCGCCTCTCCCTCCTCCTTGCTCCTCTCCTGTGCCCCCTTCTCTCTCCTCTCACTCTGTCCTCTCGCGCCAACTTCTGCTTTCCCTCCTCCCTCCCCACCCCTCTCTGGCTCTCTCTTTCAGGTCCCCACTCCCTCTCTGACGCTTCTCCCCTCCCTCTTTCGTCCCCTCTCCGTCCCTCTTCCGTGGACCCTCTCGCGCACTTGTGGAACTCCCCTCCCTGGCAAGACCGGAGGGGACAGCAGGTGGTCCTAAATATGCTGCCATCTTGGGTCTCTTCCCACAAGACCAGGGCTGTGGTGCTTGCTGCCTGAACAGCTCCTTTCTCCGGTGATGCCATGGGGCCCGGGGCAAGCTTCCTCTGCTGACAAGTTGTCTCCCTCCCCCCCCACCACACACACACACACACACACACACACACCACACACACACACACACGTTTCCCAGCAGTTTCCAGCCTCGTGGCTGCTTGTTTTCTTCCCAGGCCAGAAGCAGATGTAGAAAAGCAGGGGGTGCTCTGCGGCTACGTCTACACTGGCATGATTTTCCAGAAATGCTTTTAGCGGAAAAGTTTTCCGTTAAAAGCATTTTCGGAAAAGCGCGTCTAGATTGGCAGGATGCTTTTCTGTAAAAGCACTTTTTGTGGAAAAGCGTCTGTGGCCAATCTAGACGCGGTTTTCCACAAAAAAGCCCCGATCGCCATTTTCGCGATTGGGGCTTTTTTGCGGAAAACACTACTGTGCTTTCTACACTGGCCCTTTTGCACAAAAGTCTTTCGGAAAAAGACTTTTGCCCGAACGGGAGCAGCATAGTATTTCTGCAAGAACACTGACGATCTTACATGAGATCGTCTGTGTTCTTGCGGAAATTCAAGCGGCCAGTGTAGACAGCTGGCAAGCTTTTCCGCAAAATCAAATGATTTTGCGGAAAAACTTGCCAGTCTAGACACAGCCTGGGTGCATCAGCAGAGATGGAGAGCAGGCAGGACCGGACTGCAATGGGTTAGGTCAGGGGGGTGCCGGGCAGGGCCCTGCATTTGAGGAGCTGTGCCTGGAATAACAAGGGGTGTGATATGGTAGGAGGAAAGAGCATGAGCACAGCTGGGGCGGAGGGAAGTAGGGGCTGGAGGAGAAGGGCTGGGCTCGTAGGGGGCGCCCCACAGCAGGATGGCCGGGTACAGGCAGAGCAGTAAAGGGGAAGTTTGTACAGCACCAGCCGGACTCTAGACAACGCTGCCCAGCTGGAAAGGCAGCTGGGACCCTAACAAGACAAAAAACACACTTCTGCTCCTTCCCCAGGTGTTGATTCACCTGGCCTCTGCCCAGCCGCAGGGCAAAGAACGAGGTGCAGGAAAGGGAGAATGGGTCATGCCCAAGAGTTTCCCAGTGATGGGGGATTCAGTTTTCTCTGGAAACTTCCCCTCTCCCCGCCAGCATGATGGTGCTACCAGAACACCCACCGGGGAACCGGAGGGGAAAAAGCAGCCGCAGCAGCAAGGGCTAAATAAAGACGCATGGCCCATGCACTGGGCCAACTTATCCATTAGGCACAGTCGGCACAGTGCCTAGGGCCCACGCTACTTTTAGGGGCCCACAAAAATGTTTGAATTTCTTTTAAAATCAGAAGAAAAAAAATGAATTTTTAGGGTCGAAGAAGCATGCCATTGCTTCTGCAGGCTCCTTGCGCGTTCTTCTGAAGCAGCTGGCGCTGGCTCCTACTGGTGACGTGGCTAAGATGACAACTCGTCTGTAATTTGGCAACCCCCTCGCTCAGCATGAGAGTCCATCCGAGCAGACGGACATGGCTGAACAGCTCACCCCCTCCACCAAGGAGGCAGGTGACACTAGGCAGACAGTTCCATCGGCACCACCCCAAGGCCGGATCCCGGTACAGATCCCCAACTTCCCCAGACTCCAGCCAAACTACAGGCCAGCAAGCCAAGACCCTGCCTAGCCCTGATACGCAAGGACTCCTGCCCCTCTACCGACCTGGGTTGGGATCATGTGTCCCACTTGCACACCCAGATCTCCCCCCCAGCTATCCTAGCCCCCTTCCTTTGTGCATTTGCCCCCTCTTTCCCAGACGCTGCTCACCCAATTGAGGCATAATGTGGACTTGCTTTTTTACGCAGAAAATAGACAGTTGTGGTGACAGATTTTAATTAAAATTAACTGCTGCCACCGACTCCTGGACAAAATTATTAAGTCACCAGGTATCAACTCTGCTGACAGGGACCGTAATTAAGACCTGGATATTCCTCCTCCTGCAGTCCTGGCGGGGGCCCTGGCAGAAGGCTCGAGTCCTCTTTACAATGTCAATGCCCACACCGGAGCAGCTGGGATGCTTGGGGGATCAAATACCCGGCAAAGACTCGTGTGCTAAACCCAGAGAGAGCCCTGCGGAAGTGTAGAAGATCCCCGAATCAGTCGGGGATACGCACTGGGCAGCAATGGCGGGAACGCAGTTCTGCAGGGCGTTGATGTTGGTGGAATACCTTCCCCGACTTCCGCCTTGCAGTGGTGCTCGTTCAAGCTCCTGGGCAGCCCTGCGGGCATTTGAATAGCTCCGATGAACCTCCTCCCTCCTCCCCTGAGGGCTGACGAGCCATGGGCATGTCCCAAGGGTAGCAGATCTTCTACCTCCCGCTTACTTAGCGCTCACCAGCTGTGGATCTCAAAGCAACTTTACACGGGAAGTTCGGAGACCTGACTCCATTTCATCAAGAGGTCTCCTGCCTGACTCCGCCTCCCCTGTTCCGGGGGATTTGTTAATTCAGCTGGGCATGGAGGCCGGCTCTGTCCACTTTGCATGCTTTGGAGCAGTGGTGGATTGGACTGGCCTCTGTCCGGCAGCAACAATTCCTCTGTCCTCTCTTGTCCTGTCCCCCCAGGACTGAGAGTCAGCCTGGAAAGGAGGAACGGGGGGGAGGCATGGGCTTTGCTTCTCGTGACTCTTTACACAGCAACGAAACCTCTTCCCCTTCGTCCAAGCTCCTCTCTGCCTGGAGATATCAGAACGCCCAACCCCAGGGCTTCCTGCCAGGGCCCACCTCGCCGTAACTTCACCCTCATGCACATGGGACCCTCACGCAGGGCTCAGCTGGCCACTGGCCACTTTGCTACACCAGCTGGAAGGGCAAAGAACCACCAAGCCACCCTCAGACCCCCAGACCCTCCCGCCGAAGTAACCAGGCCCTTTTGCGGCTCTGGAACCTCAGCACAGTTGGGGGCTTAGACACCAGCTTGATGTGAACGGTGAACCGGTAAGCATCAGCCTTAACGGGTGATACGTACTGGTTCTGGTTAACTGGTAGGGGCTGGAACAGCTCCCCACTACCGTGGGCACTGTCCACTGTGGGCCCAGGCGCGTCACAGACAGGGACTGCTCTGAGCACCCGGAACAGCCCCTGTGTGTGGCAGACCCAGGAGGAGGCAGGCGTGCAGGCAGGGGCTGCTCCGGGCCCTTGATTGGTTAACCGATTAAACGGGAAGTGAATCTCCCGTTTAACGGGTTACTTCCTTGCTGGCAATGGTGGTAAAATGCAGCTGAGGTGGGAATGAGTTTGGTGCATCCGCGCCCATGGAAAGGGAGAGAGGAGGGGCAGACAGAACCAGGGAGAGGTTAGCAGGGCCAGCGAGGGAGGGAGCAAAGACAAGGGAGAGAAGCATCAGCAGCGGTCGCCTTGTAGAAAAGTTTACAAGAGTCCGTCTCTCTAGCGGCCTTTGGATCATCCTCGACTCCTGAATAGAGTCCTTCCCCTGCTCTGCAATTCGGTGGGCTGCTCCAATAGAACCCCCATAGACAGAATCTCTCTCTCATGCTCTCCAGGATCTGGGCGTGGTTCCTGTAGCTTTCCAGACAGGAGCTGCACCTTCCAGCAGGATTGCTGAATGCCTCCCTGGCTGCTCCCATGATCCAGACTCACGAATCAAGTGCCTTCTCCCCTTCCTGTAGGGCTCTGTTGATCCCAGCCTCGCTGCCGCCCCGACACCATCCCATAAGGGTTTGGCCTAGATGTACAAAGGGATCTTACACCTCTGCTAGGAAGGATCCTCGTGAAACCACAACGGACACCCCTTATTAAGTAGCATGCCCCCGCTCGAATAATTGCTCCTATTTATAACCAAATATTTGCAGCTCACCCTCCATAAAACTACAGCCGACTCCACCTCTCCCATTACAGGCACTGACTCAGAGAGCAGCTATTATACCCCAGAAAGATTCATCAGACTTGATTTGAGCTATGTGATTTGAACAGGCTCACGAATTTCTCCTCCCCCGACTTTTCCCCCCAACTTCAGCCAAGGCTAAAACATGCTGCGTTCCGATGCTGCTGCTGCGGCTACGCATTGTGTGAGCCGTTCTGTTCACAATTGCTCTGCACATGAGGTGCGTGGGGCTAGCAGCTGAGCTGCCTTGTGATTAAAGAACAAGGGAGCCCTAGTTTCAGGTCCTAGCCCTGCCACTGACTGCCTAGATGACCTTGCTCAAATCACTTTGAGGGGGATTTCAGAAACGTTCAGCCTCGCCGTAACTCCACTCCAAGGCAAAGCCTTGAAAATTCCATCCTTCCTCTCTGTATTCCCAGCTCTAACTCAGGGATTATGCGGCCTCCCCTATTTAGACTGTAAACTGCAGTGCCAAGAACTGCCCTTTATTGTGTGTTGGTACAACACCCCGTGTGATAGGTCTCTATCCTCATTGAGGTCTCACACCCCAGTACTGCTTGTGCCCAGATCAGAAGTCCCCCAAAGCTGCCCATCCCTGCCAGGGTGAGTCAGCAACCAGCATAACAATAGCTGTGTGATATCCCCGAGAGCTCAGCGCATGCTCTAGGAGTAGCTGGACATGAATACTGCTTTCGGCACACACCCGCCATTTGGGGAGCAGTTGGAAGCATTTCAAAAGGAAACTGCTTCAGACCAGATTAACTCCCATCAAAGTAATTTCACAGGGCAAGTTAAGGAAGCAGAGAGGCACTTTGCGCTCCCTGCTTTTCATAACCGCGTGTGCCAAAGTGCTTACAGATGGCTCAGGACCACACAAATCCCCTGGCAACAGCTGGAGCAAGGAGGAAAAGGCCTTTCATTCTCTGCACAATCTGCCCAGCCCTGAAATAAAAGGGAACATGAGAACGGCATGCTGGATCAAATCAAAGGCCCATCTAGCTCCGTATCCTGTAGCCATAGATGGACCTGTCCTCCATGAATTTATCTAGTTCTTTTTTGAACCCTGTTAAAGTCCTGGCCTTCATAACATCCTGTGGCAAGGAGTTCCACAGACTATGCACTGCATGAAGAAAAACTTCCTTTTGTTTGTTTTCAACCTGCTACCTATTAATTTTATTTGGTGACCCCTAGTTCTTATGCTATGGGAACAAGTAAATAACTTTTCCTTATTCACTTTCTCCACACCACTCATGATTTTATAGACCTCTATCATATCCCCCCTTAGTCATCTCTTCTTCAAGCTGAAAAATCCCAGTTTTACTAATCTCTCGTCATCTGGCAGCTGTTCCTTACCCCCTTCATTATTTTTGTTGTCTTTTGCTGAACTTTTTTTCTAGTGCCAAGATATCTTTTTTGGAGATAATACCTCTGCGTGCCATATGCAAAATGTGGGCGTACCATGGATTTATACAGAATCAAAGAGCAAATGATCCTAAACACAACAGAGAAGGAGAAACAGAACCATGGAGTCACGGGGATCTTTGAGTGACAACAAGCTAAAAAGCTCAAGATTTTACCCTCAGGCTATTAGATTCTTGGACCAAGAAGATCTTGGCCTCTTATTTGCCTGAGAATTATGGTGCGCCGCCATGGAGTTTTGTAGCTACAGTTAGCGATACGTCCTTCCTATGAAGGGTGTCTTCAAAATACTGGCAGAGTTAATGTGTGGAAAAATTGAAAAATGCAAAGAAATCACAGAGGGAGAGAGAGCTTCATAAATATCTGCACCACTGCCTCACTGACCTCCGCCACATCGCTCTTGGAGCGCCTTCGCTGGGGAACGGTTGAGCAGCTGGTGCGTTGGGACCGTTACCCATCATGCGGACTTAGGAGGTCTCATCCTAGCTCAGGCAGTGGTTCTCAACTCGTTTCAGTTCACGGACCACCAGGCCACTCCAAAAATTTTCGTGGACCACCTCCAGCACACGTAGCACAGAACGAACGACACAGCAACCGCTCAGCACGGACGCTCAGAGCCTCAGACGGAAGTTACGGACAACACAACGCGGTTGCGTTTCAGGTGACGCTATGGATGACGCGCTGCGTGCCTGCAAACACGGCGTAAAACAGCCTAACGGCAGCGTCAGTTCACACCGGGTGACTTTGGACAATGTTCCTGTCAACCACCCAAAAAGTCACCATGGACCACCATGAGAACCACAGAGCTAAGGAAACAGTCAGGTCTTCAGCAGTGGAAGCAGGTGGCCTCACTACACCCCTGTGAGGTAGGACAGCGTTGCTTAACTCTCGTTTGGACAGGTCCAGGCAGCTATCAAATCCCCCCTCACTCTTCTGCAGACTAAACAAGCCCCAATCCCTCAACTGCACCTCCTAAGTCATGTGCTCCAGCCACCTACTCACATTCATTCGCCTTCTGCTGGACTTTCTCCAAAGCATCTGTAACCACCACCCGGTGGATTTGAATTGGGGAACCTCAGCATAGGAGCCTTTACAGCTTGAGCTATGAAGCCAGCTGGCCCTCAGCTTAGACTGTAGAGTTCCCTTGTTCTTATCTCTCACTGTAAGTCAGGGGTCTCCAAACTACGGCCCGGGGGCCGGATGCGGCCCGCGAGGCCCTCTCATCCGGCCCGTGGAGACCTTTTTGGATTCAAAGGCAGAAGAAGTGAGATTGTTTCAAAACCCATTTGAAGCAGATGTGGCCAGTTGCCCAGATGAACTGCAGCTGGAAGTCATTGAGTTGCAAGCAAATGACCTCCTTAGGGACAAGTTCAAAATAGGACTGGTGGGTTTTTACCAGTTTTTGCCCAAGGAAGACTTTCCTAATGTCAAAACTTTTGCATCAAGGTACCTTTCAATCTTTGGAACAACATACCTGTGTGAACAAACATTTTCAAGAATGAAATACGTGAAGAACAATTTGAGAACAAACTTGTCCGATGATAATCTCAGGTCACTGTTGATGTTAGGGACAACAAATCTAAAGCCAGAAATGTCTGCTATTTTGGCATCCAGGAAACAATTTCACCATTCACACTAATACAGGTGTTCATGTGTAGTGTATGAATGTGTTATTAAATAATAACTGAATAAAATAATATTAAATACATAATTAAAAACAACATCCATGTTTTGATTGTTTTTTATTTGGACCTCAAGTGTGTAGTCGGCCCCCGAACTGCTGTTTGATAGTTAATGCGGCCCTCGGGCTGAAAAGTTTGGAGACCCCTGCTGTAAGTCATGGGTTCCCAAAGTGGGGGGTGTGCACCCCTGGGAGGGGGTGAAGAAATTCCAGGGGGGGGGTGCAGGTTTTTTTTTGCTCAACAAGTTTTGCTGCTATTTTGCGGGGGGGGGGGGGGGGGAGGGTTTCTCAAAAATCAAAAAGGAGGCATGATGCCAAAAAGTTTGGGAACCACTGCTGTAAGTGGTCAACGTGCCACCACATGGGACAGTGAACCACACTAGGTGTGGGGGTTACAACAGCACCTGGCATGCCTGGAGGCCAGGACTCGGATCTGGAGTTCAGCCCCTTCCCCCCCCCCCCCCCCCCCAGGAAACTGGGCACTTTGGATTGGCCTCATCTGAAGAGAGGCTGAGAAACGGGCTGGAGAGAAAGGAGGAGGGTCGGTCCAGTCCGCGGGAACTCTGGAGAACGCTCCTGCACCCGCCCCATGCAGATCACCCCCCATGTGGTACGTGGAAGGAACAAAGGGACATGACGCAGCCACCGGCCCCAGGACAGCATCCGCGGGCAACGCGAGGGCCGACCGGCCTCGCTCTCTAGCACCAGCTCGCGATGCAGGAGACACAAACAAGATGTTCCTGGATGGTGCAATCACAGGCTAATCAGGAGAACCCTCACTCCACTAATCAGCCTCTGTGATTGCCCTTTCGCCTTGCCAGGAAGCGTGATGGGGAGAGACAGCGGCTGCTGCCACTCTAACTCCCTGCCACCTGCGTGCAGCGGCTGCCGGATGCTGGCGTCTCGGGGGGAGGGGGATTTGGACCCAAGGCTGGGGCGAAATAATCGAGCTGTTTATGCATTTGCCAGCTCAGGGTTAGTCAGGGCGGGTGTGTGTGGGGGGGGATGCTGACTGACAACCCCCAAAACTTGCCCCCACCTGGCACATTGCCGGGGATACTTATAGCTGGCAAGGGCACATGGAATATGTGCTTTGGGAGGCAGCCCTGCTGTGCCCTCCACGCAAAGAGGAGAACTAGATGTTTTTCTAGGTCCCACACGTCTGCTTCTTCGAGACACACACATGCACCCACAGGCCAACACAGAGATGTCCTCTGGCACAGCCAGCCACCAAAAACAGACCCTCCTCCACAGCGGACCCCAAATGACGTGTCACCTCACGGCTGAGCCAAGAGAACCAGGTGGAGACCAGACTCACTTTGCCAGCCGCCCTAGCACAATCATTTTTGCAATGCCAGGCTGCCTCCATATTGAATCAGACAGCCTGGGATTTTCACCTCCTGTCCAGGGGGGAAAAAAAAAAAAATCAGAAAGTACCGGACATTTTCGGTGTCTGGTATTTTCTGAATATTTTTACCGGACAGGAGGTGAAAATATCAGACTGTCCGGGTCAATACCAGACACCTGGCAACCCTATCCAGCCCCTCTGAAGGGGCGGGGCCTCGGGGGGCAGGGGCGGTTCCCTCTAGGTCCTGTGGGAGGAGACTTTGCACATGCCCCTGCCCGCAGGCCAATTGGGACCTGGGGGCGGGGAGTGTGCGAAGTCGTTAGCTGTTCAAAACAGCTGGTGGCTCCTTCTAGGCACAGCACGCCCCTGGTGGAAGGAGGGAGCCACCAGCTGCTTTGAACAGCAAATGACTTCAATGCACTCCCCTGCCCCCCCCCTCCCAGACCCCAAGAGGCCTGGGGGCGGGGCAGGCCGTGGGTTGGATCAAACGCCTTGGAGGGCCAAATCCGGCCCACGGGCCGTGCCTTCTCCACCCCGGCCCTAGCACGACTGGAAGCACCCAGAGGCAACCAGTCTGGAGCAGTCCCTTCCCCCAGCGGCAGAGCAAGGGAGGAACCAGCGCACTTGGCCTGCTCTCAGCCGCTCCTGCCTGCCCGCCCCTCTCCCCAATCACTTGTTGATGCACAAGCAGAACATTAGAGCAAGTGCTTCCCCCCCCTTAATATAAATATGCAATTTGTGCCTATTCCGCTAGCGGGCTGGAAACCCGGCACGGTAATTACAACTAATTGCTCCTCCTCTCTGGAACGGCTGACGGCTGGAGACCCTCTTGCCAATCCGTTCAGGCTGATGTTTTGTCAGGGCCCGCAGGCTCAAAAAAGAGACGAGACAGAGACCAGAGGTCTTGCCTTTTCTCCCCTTCCCCCACGCTGAGAGACACAAGCCGCCATTGGGGCTTCGGAGAGACTCCAGGGGCTGTCTTTGGTGTCGCTGCGCCTGTTCACACCTGCTTGAGTTACCCCCCAACACACCCAAACCTTTGAGTTCCCCGGGGCTCAGTTACAAGGCAAAAAGAAGATTCTCCTGATGCGCATGCCAAGTGGTTATAGCTCAGTTTCCCAGACTCGAGGGCTACGTCTAGACAGGCCTGATTTTCCGCAAATGCTTTTAACGGAAAACTTTTCCGTTAAAAGCATTTGCGGAAAAGAGTGTCTAGATTGGCACGGATGCTTTTCCACAAAAGCACTTTTTGCAGAAAAGCGTCCGTGCCAGTCTAGACGTGGTTTTGCGCAAGAAAGCCCCAATCGCCATTTTCGTGATCAGGGCTTTTTTGCGCAAAACAGTACCGCGTTGTCTACACTGGCCCTCTTGCGCAAAAGCATTTGCGCAAGAGAGCTTTGCCCACATGGGAGCAGTATAGTATTTCCGCAAGAAGCACTGATTTCAGACAGTAGGAAGTCCGTGTCCTTGCAGAAACTCAAGCGGCCAGTGTAGACAGCTGGCAAGTTTTTCCACAAAAGCAGCGTTTTCTGCAGAAAAACTTGCCAGTCTAGACACAGCCCAGGGGTATGTCTACACTGTATTCCTCCTTCGAGGAAGGCATGCAAATGTAGACATCCAAAATTGCAAATGAAGCGGGGATTTAAATATCCCCGCTTCATTTGCATAATCACGTGATAATAGCGCTATTGCAAAATAGCGCTATTTCGCGGGAAAAAAAGCGGAGTTATTTCGAGAGAAAACCCTTCCCTCGAAATAACCTTTCCTCTTCAAAAAATGAGGAGGAAGGCTTATTTCGAGGGAAGGGTTCTCTCTCCAAATAACCCCGCGAGGATCGAGTTTGATGTCCCAAAATAGCACAAATGCAGAAAAGCGGCAGTCCACGATTATGCAAACGAAGTGCAGGATCTCTCAATCCCCGCTTGATTTTCGATTTCGGACGTCTACATTTGCATTCCTCCCTCGAAGGAGGACTCAAGTGTGGACATACCCTAGGATAGAAATACAATTTGTCTACCTCCGAAGGAAAATTAACAGGTTATAATCCTGGCAGGCTGCTGAAACGGGGCTGGGATTGAAGAAACCTGGTTTTTATTCCAGGCTCTGCCACGTAACCTCAGACAAGTCAAGGCTCCGTGCCTCAGTTTCCCCATCTGTAAGACAGGATTGGTGTTGCCCTCCTACCTCACTGTGGGAGGTGGGGGTTTTGTGGAGACTGAAGTAACTGTTGTTTGTACAACTCGGAGATTCCCAGTGAAAGGCACATGGGAGTATAATGATTTAGGCTACAGCTATCATTCCCTATTAGCAGCTCCTGCATAAGCGCGGCCAGACTGGGTCAGACCAAAGGTCCATCCAGCCCCGGTGTTTGTCTTCCAAAAGTGGCCAATGCCAGGTGCCCCAGAGGGAGTGAACAGGACAGTCAATCACCACATGATCCTTCACGTCACCCATTTCCAGCTTCTGACAACCAGCAGCTAGAGACACCTATCCTCCATGAATGTATCCAGCTCTTTTTTGAACCCTGCTACCGTCCTGTTAAAGTTGCCCTTCACAACATCCTCTAGCAAGGAGTTCCACAGGTTGGCTGTGCGTTGTGCGAAGAAATACGTCCTTTTGTTTGTTGTAAACCTGCTACCTATTAATTTCATTTGATGACCCCCTAATTCTTACGTTATGGGAGGGAGTGAATACATTTTCCTTATTTGCTTTCTCTGCACCAGTCTTGATTTGCTAGACCTCTATCATCTCCCTCCTTAGTCGACTTTTTTCCAAGCTGAAAAGTCCAGTCAAGACACACATGGTCCTGAGCACAAGGGGAGGCGTTCCTGTTACTCCCACATTCCCAATGGGATGCAAACCCCTTTCTGCAAGCATCTCCTCACGGAGGCACCTGGGGATATTCATCAAGCAGCTGTTCTCGAACCGCCTCTGGCAGTCTCTTCCCTCGTGCGTGTTATGGACCAAGAGGGGCACACCTGGTGCTCATGCACTGCAGGCCTTGGATGAACACCTGAGACCGATGTGACGCCACACGTCCCAGGTCGCTCCCGGCTCTACGCCATCCCTTCCCACTAGGCTGCGCACGTCCCCAAACTCTCCCTCCAGCACATGGGTTCAATTAGCCGGTTTGCTGCGATTGCTTCCAAACCCAGTTCAGAGCTTGCTGAGCCTGAGTCAAACTTCAAAAAACAACTTGCAGACCGATTTTCTGGGTTATCGGAGTGGGATTCATGAAAGACAGTGGCTGCTGCTATTTCCCTGTCGAGAACCTTCCATAGTATTTACCCAGGGACAATCTGAGCACCTCACAATCTCTTTAGTGTATTGCTCATCTATTATGCCCATTTTACAGATGGAGAACTGAGGCACAAGGAGGCTAAGGAATTTACCCAAGTTCTCACAGTAGCAGAGACCAGAATCTAATCGCAGTTTCCTGAGTGCCAGTCCACTTAACATCCCATTAATCTGGAAGTTGTGGTTGGCAGTGTTCCCTGTAAGCATCGTGTTCTCATGGTCACTCAAGAAAGATTCAAACGCTGCCCAGTTGATTAGCCAAGCGCCCACAGCTCGGTTTTGGTCTTGTGGTGCACATTCGCATGTGCCTTGGTGCACATAAAACTATTCCTCACATGGATGGAAGAAATCCACATATGGATGAAAAAGAGTAGAGGGCAAATTGGTGGTTGGGGACAGAGAGGGATGGATGAAAGATAGCAAAGGCCTAGGCCTCTCCATCCTGCAGCAATTCTAGGACACAGCAGGGGATTGCCACCTCCTTCAATGGCAAGAAATAGCGTCTCGCAGTCGAGTATGCAAAACCTTGCCTTGCCTTTGTACAGCAGGCTTGGGAATCCCTCTAGTGGCTTCCAGCCAAGCATCTCAGAGAGAGGTGTAGGGCGAAGGCATCAGACTGAGTCAGGGGGGAAACTGAGGCACAAGGCGCAGAAATGACTTGCCCCCTAGGTCAGAAGAGACCTCAGAGGGCACACTCTCCGCAGCTCGCCTTGCTTCCTCGGGCCCGTTCCCAGCGCTGACTGGGAGGCGCCGGGCGTCTGGGGAGATGTCGCCGTGATCCCATAAACCAGAGGTGGGGAACCTTTTGGGAGTCGGGCCACAGTAAAGTCAGCCGGGGGTTGTACACACAACAAAACCTCACTGACATGGCCCCAACTGAGAAGCACACACCAGAGCCCGGGGGGAACCCAGGGTAGTAGATTTTGTGGGCTCCCCTAGGCTCTGGGGTTCAGTGTGTGGGAGGGGGCTACCAGGAAGCAGGCTTGAAGTGTGAGGTCTGGGCAGGAAGGAGGGTGCAGAAGCGGGCTGGTGGGTCTGGGAGGGTGCAGGAGAGGGTTGGGGGTGTGGGAGGGGGGAGTGTGCAGCAGCGGGGTGGGTAGCACTGCCAGATGGTTTCAACAAAAATACCGGACACACTTGACATGACATCGCAATCGACATTCCAGCTGATTTAGAAAACACCCGACATTTCTAGTTTCTCAGTTTGTTTCCCGAACAGAAAGCTCAAATACTAGACTGTCCGGTTCACAACCCACCTGGCAATCCTAGGGGTGGGGGTGCAGGGTTTAGGCAGGAGGGAGGGTGCAGGACAGGGTTGGGGGGCTAGGGGGTCTGGGAAGGTGGGAGGGTGCAGGAGTGGGGTGGGGGTGCAGGATCTGGGCAGGAGGGAGGGTGCAGGAGAGGTTTGGGGGGGTCTGGGAGGGCAGTAGGGTGCAGGAGCCAGGTGGGAGTGCAGGCTTTGGGCAGGAGGGAGGGTACAGGACAGGGTTGGGGGGCTAGGGGGTCTGGGAAGGTGGGAGGGTGTGAGAGTGGGGTGGGGGTGCAGGATCTGGGCAGGAGGGAGGATGCAGGAGAGGTTTGGGGGGTCTGGGAGGGTGGGAGGGTGTAGAAGCCAGGTGGGGACACAGGCTTTGGGCAGGAGGGAGGGTGCAGGGCAGGGTTGGAGGTTAGGGGGTCTGGGAAGGTGGGAGGGTGCGGGAGAGGTTTGGGGGTGTCTGGGAGGGCGGTAGGGTGCAGGCTTCAGGCAGGAGGAGGGTGCAGGACAGGGTTGGGGGGCTAGGGGGTCTGGGAAGGTGGGAGGGTGCAGGAGTGGGGTGGGGGTACAGGGTCTGGGCAGGACAGAGGGTGCAGGAGAGAGTTGGGGGGTGCAGTGTCTGGGAAGGTGGGAGGGTGCAGGAAAGGACTGGGGGGTTGAGGGGGTGGGGGGGTGCGGGAGCGGGTGGAGAGCCAACACTGGCTCCCTAATGCTGGTGGGGGAGCTCCAAGCCTCGGGGGCCGGATCCAGGTAAGCCGGGGGCCACATCTGGCCTTTTATGCCCCACCCCTCATAAAGCCAGCAAGTAACCCAGCCTGCTGCCTCGCCCTGCCCGAACTGCACCAGCAGAGGACTCTATTCTCGCCAAGCGAGTTCTGGCCCAGCCCCTTGCTTTGGCCTAGCGGGGCCTTCCCACGGCGCCCGCGTCTCCTCGCATCCCTGCTCCCCTCTCCTTCCCATCCCTGCCCTCCAGCCCCCGGCCAGAGCTCCCTGATTAGGCTGCCGTGTGATGCATTAATCATTCCCGTTGCATGTGGAGCCATCTGGCTGATATTGGCCCTCTTGCCACCCCACCGAGGATTGTTAACACAAAGCATATGCTTTGTTAGAAATTAATAATAATTTTAGGCTCTCACCAGCTGCTGGTAATTGGCTCCCCTTTCACACAGATAACTGAGAGCAGCAGGGTGGAAACTCTGCCTCTTCCTGGCTCCCTGGCTAATGAGATGAGTGTGCAGCCCTGGGAAGGAGGCCGTTCTGCAGAGGGACGCGGGAGAGAGGCAGGGTAATAGGATTTTAATAACTGTACACACGCAGCCAGCGTGCCAGCGCCGGGCCCGAGGAGCAGGCCGGCCGTGTGCAGGGGAATGCCAGTGCTGAATTAGCAGGTCTGTTTGCACCGCTCTGGCCCCGTGTTGATCCGCTCGGCTGCCACCTTCCGAGAGAGGGGGCTGGGAAAAGCCACAGAAGGGGCAGGGAAGGTCCACAGGACAGGGCCGGTTTCAGATCCCCAATTGTTTCTGGAAGGATACAGGGCAGATTCAGGTTCCGAATCCGCCAATCAAGGTCCTTCTAGCCAGGACCCGCCCTCCCCCACAAGGGTTCCCTCTAAGCAGCCTCCCGGCTGATTAGCAGCATGTCCACAGCATCAGCATGTGTTTCTCGGGGGTGCACTACTGCACATGCCTTGGCGCACATGACAAAATTTATTCCATACACGGGAGGGGGGGGGGAGGAATTAAAGGGAACGCTGCTCTCCACCTCTCTCCTAAACTCCTCGCATTACTATTAGCTGCCTTCCTGAACCACCCGGGATACCAGGTGGTTCAGGAAACACGTGCATTGCCCTGCAACCTCCCTAGGAGTTCAGTGTAAGCCAGACGCACAGCTGAAATCTCCCCCGCCGCTCATGGAAAGCCCTGACGCGTGCTTGCTGAATAGCCAGGTTTGGTCCTGTTTGTGCTGCCTCCGCGGCTCCATTTCGCAAAGGGTGACCCTCAAAAGGCAACAGCAAACTGTATTCCGACCGCATGTGCAAGATCTGCCTTGGCTTAGCCTGCCGAGCACTTGTAAATGCGGTTCCCCTTTGGCATGCACAGTTGTCTGTTTTGCATGTGCAAAAAGGCTCACTCACACATGCAAACTCAGCCATAGCTACTGCGACGAGAGAGAGAGCTTGGAGTCATTGTGGCTAGTTCTCCGAAAACATCCACTCAGTGGGCAGCAGCAGTCAAAAAAGCAAACCGTGTAAGGAATCAAAAAAGGATAGAGAATAGGGCAGAAAATATCATACAGCCATGGTACACCCACAGCTTGAATACTGCGTACAGATGTGGTCACCTCAGCTCAGAAAAGGAAGGCTGGAAGAATTGGGTTTGTTTAGTTCAGAAAAGAGAAGACGGAGGAGGGACATGAGAGCAGTTTTCAGGTATCTAAAAGGGTGTCATAAGGAGGAGGGAGAAAACTTGTTCATCTTGGCTTCTGGGGATAGAACAACAAGCAATGGGCTTAAAGTGCACCAAGGGAGGTTGAGGTTTGACATTGGGAAAAAGTTCCTACCTGTCAGGGTGGTCAAACACTGGAATAAATTGCCCAGGGAGGTTGTGGAATTAAGAGTAGGTTAGATAAATGTCTATCAGGGATGGTCTAGACAGTACTTAGTCCTGCCATGAGGGCAGGGGACTGGACTCGATGACCTCTCGAGGTCCCTTCCAGTCCTAGTATTCTATGATTCTATATTTCATAGAATCATAGGACTGGAAGGGACCTCGAGAGGTCATCGAGTCCAGCCCCCCGCCCTCAAGGCAGGACCAAGCTCCATCTACACCATCCCTGACAGATGTCTATCTAACCTGTTCTTAAATATCTCCAGAGAGGGAGATTCCACCACCTCCCTTGGCAATTTATTCCAATATTTGACCACCCTGACAGTTAGGAATTTTTTCCTAATGTCCAATCTAAACCTCCCCTGCTGCACTTTAAGCCCATTACTCCTTGTCCTGTCCTCAGTAACCAAGAGGAACAAATTTTCTCCTGCCTCCTTGTGACACCCTTTTAGATATTTGAAAACCGCTATCATGTCCCCCCTTAATCTTCTTTTATCCAAACTAAACAAGCCCAGTTCATGAAGCCTGGCTTCATAGGTCATGTTCTCTAAACCTTTAATCATTCTTGTCGCTCTTCTCTGTACCCTTTCCAATTTCTCCACATCTTTCTTGAAATGTGGCGCCCAGAACTGGACACAGTACTCCAGCTGAGGCCTAACTAGTGCAGAGTAGAGCAGCAGAATGACTTCACGAGTTTTGCTTACAACACACCTGTTGATACAACCTAGAATCATATTTGCTTTTTTTGCAACAGCATCACACTGCTGACTCATATTCAACTTGTGGTCCACTATGACCCCTGGATCCCTTTCCGCCATGCTCCTTCCTAGACAGTCGCTTCCCATCTTGTATGTATGGAACTGATTGTTCCTTCCTAAGTGGAGCACTTTGCATTTGTCTTTATTAAACCTCATCCTGTTTACCTCTGACCATTTCTCTAACTTGCTAAGGTCATTTTGAATTATTTGCATTGGAAAAGTTCAGAAAAGAGCCACAAAAATTATTAGTGGTTTGGACATGGTGCCTCATGAGATTAAAAAGACTGGGACTTTTCAGCTTACAAAAGAGGAGACTAATGGGAGATATGAGAGAGGTCTATAAAATCATGAGTGGTGTGGAGGAAATGAATAAGGAAAAGGTATTCATTTGTTCCCATAATCCAAGAACTAAGGGTCACCAAATGAAATTAATAGGTAGAAGGTTTGAAGCAAACAAAAGAAAGTATTTCTTCATGCAATGCAGTGTCAACCTGTGGAACTCCTTGCCAAAGGATGTTGTAAAGGCCAAGACTATCAAAAAAGAGCTAGATAAATTCATGGAGGGTAGGTCCATCAATGGGTAGGAATGGTGTCCCTAGCCTCTCTTTGTCGGGAGCTGGGAATGGGCAACAGGAATGGATAATTTGATGATTATTCCCGGTTCTGTTCACTCCCTCTGGTGGCACCTGGCATTGGCCACTGTTGGAAGATGTGCCAGATGTACCTTTGGTCTGACTCAATATGACCATTCTTATGTTCTTTCCATGTGCTGTTCTGGCAGCATCTGGAAGGGCTGTGTATGGTTAGAAACTAAATACAGGAAAAATCAACCTCTCTTACTCCCCGCACATATCAAGTCCTGAGTCCAAGGATCCATGTGGGTTTCGCAAGGACAAACACACCTGTGTGAAGGGAGAATCAGGCTTAAGTCTGGCCTGGCCTCCTTGAAGAGAACAACAGTGGTGTCGAACCTGGGAGACACGGAGAATCACCCACATCTCACGCCGTTAAAAGAGATAGCTCCCTCCGTTGTAATTGACTTTAAGGAGCGAGGATTTTGACGTGCATCTCACAAGGAGACACTCAAAGTCTCATTCATGCAGATTTGGAAATCACCCTGGTAGAAGCCACGGCTTCATAGTCCTGCTGACATCACGATGATCAATGCGTTAGAAACAACTCGCTAGACCCACACACAGCTAGGGGCCCACCCATCGCTTTATTCCATTGCGTAGGTTCCTTGCATTATCATTATGTCCCATAAAGGAAACACAGAGTCTTGATTGGGGTCGGAAACGGACGCATTTTAGAAGCCTCGTTTACTGTGTAATTATTGCTGTCAGCAGCAGATGAGCACGGAGGATACATTTTTACTTCTTCTGGCTTACACATCATGGTCTAGGCAGGTGGGTGTAAATGGAGGCTGTTAGCGATATTTATATTCCATTGCTGACAAGTTCTGAACACAGGGAATCTCTTTAAACCATACACTAGATTATTTTTGTAAAAACACTGCACATTAAGCAAATGGAAACATACCCAGCATATCTGCTGCCACAGAGACACACACGAGCCAGGTTTTCAAAAGAGTTCAAGCTGCCTTTTAAGGACCTGTAATGGGGCAGTCCCGGCCATAGAAAAGGGCATAGAGAAGTCCTCCAAGCAGGGCTAGAGTGGCGGTGGAGAAACCAGCCAATCAGCAGCCAGCAAAGCATATAAAAGGAGCAGCAAAGCACAGCAGCAGTCAGTTGCAGTACAGAGCTCCTGGAGGGAAGACCATGGGTGATTGGTTGCCTGAGGCAGTTGAAAAAACGGCAGTCTAGATGTGGATCTGTCAAAAATAAAGCCTTTTTCAACAGATCTTGTAAACCTCATTTTTAAGAGACTAAGAGGGACACTCAAAGAGGGTGCCAAGATGGGCCCCTGATAGATATGCACCCTGGAAGGGGGTTGTATTGCACACAGTAGCGTGACTAGGCCGGAGGGCTTAGTAGCCAAAAAGGCTGAAGACTGAGGCCGTGCAGATACACACAAGCAACCCGATGGGGGCGCTCATGTAAGGTGAGTGCCAGCCTGTTACAGCACCTGAAAGACTTTCCAATGCACTCACCACCCAACATTGTGAGATAGAAGTGTTCTGCATCCCTCTAGAGGTAAATAGTTCCTGGATAACGGTGCCAGTAGATGGCGCTCAAAAATAAACGTTTCTGTTCTGAAAGACCAATAAAACGTATGCTGTAAATGGCTCTCTGGCGTCTCATTATATCGATTCGTAACGATGCACAGACGCCTTTTGAAAATCTGGTCAGCTTTGTACGTGTGGCGTGGCCTTCCAGAGCATGTCTACACTGGGAAACTACTTCAAAATAACAAAAATCGATTTAATAACTCCTGAAATAACAATCGAAATAGCGCCTCCACACTACGAGGAAGCCTCAAAATGAGTCCAAGGCAAGGCTCTGGTAATATAGACGCGCCACCTCAACTTAGAGCCCCAGGAAGCACTAGGGAGTAATTACTCTGAGTGACTCTGGGGAGTCCTTATTTTGAAATAGCAGTACTGGAGCATTGACGCTACTGCTATTTCAAAATATGTGCTATTCTGAGGAAAGCAGGAGTGCCGATTTCCAAATAAAAGGCCCGTTATTTCAGAATAACGGGCTTGGTAGGTGGACGCTACGCTTGTTATTTCAACCTAAGGGGGGTTATTATGAAATAATCCAGAGAGGGTGCATCTACATAGGACCCTCAACTCGAAATAAGATACAATCGAAATAGTGCAAATTGAGTATTTTGAAATAGCTTATTTGGAAAACTGGCGCATCTACACAGCGCTAAATTTCAAAATAATGTATTATTTCAAGACCTCTTAACCCTCGTGGAACAAGGGTTACAGGGATTCTGGAATAGCGTGCCCTTTATTTTGAAAAATATTTCGAAATAACGGGCGCATTTAAAAGACATGGGGTAGCTATTTCGGGATATCGCCGGTATCCCGAAATAGCCCTGCTTCTAGAGGTACCCAGAAAGGCCTACATTTAAAAGGTTAAATATCCTGGAATTTTGCACAATCATCACACTCGTACAGGTCCACGCGTCCACGTACATTTTTGCTGCACCCTATGGTCTCCCTTACGCCCATTTCACAGAAACACACAGAGGAGCTGACTTGTCCAAAAGCCATGCAGTGATTGAGCAGACCCCAGGAACCCTGACTCCAAGACTTCATTTCTCACAGGTAAGCACCACTGTTTCCCTGCACCTGCTTAGCGGCGATGATAGAACACATTTGCCTCCTGTGCCACGCAAGCAAAACAGCTGTGAAGGGACCCTCTTCTCAGAGAGTACCAAAGGGATCCATCCTGCACTGGCAGGTATGGTGGGCTACCCTGCCTCTTTCTCGTATGGGTCTCTGGAGCCCGGTGTCCATGCTCCGGCGCCGTTTGTGCTGGTCTGGTGGCATGAGCTCCCGGAAGTTCTGTTCCGTGGCAGCAGCCTTGCACGTACGGTAGCTTTGCTAGCACCGGCACTTGTGCATTGGGAGGGTTTCACTGCAGTTCACACTCCTGGGGATAAATCAATTCCAGCACCCCCTGCTGGTTCTTCCACCAGCATCCCACACCACATTCATCACTCGCCTGCCAACACTCAGGCCCGCTAGGTGAACACTTGATGGCGTTTCACCCTGCGAACAGAAGAGGAAGCAAAAGCTCTTCAGGGAGAAACATCCAGGAGCAGGATGCTATAGGACCCTCCCTTCTAGCCACAGAGCCAAGGGGAATCAGCAACACCTACATGCCTGGACTTTCTCATGCCTCCCAAGCCAAGAACCACTCCCTTATCCAGCATGAATGGGGTTGAACGGGAGGCAGGACAGTCAGCTGGGACAAAGATCTTGGCCAGCCCTGGGATCTTCTACAAAGTAGAATCCTAGAACACTGGAACTGGAAGGGACCTCGAGAGGTCACCAAGTTCAGTCCCCTGCCCTCACGGCAGGACCAAGCACCATCTAGATCATCTCTGACAGGTGTCTGTCCAACCTGCTCTTAAATATCCCCAGTGATGGAGATTCCACAACCTCCCTAGGTAATTTATTCCAGTGTTTAACCACCCTGGCAGTGAGGAAGTTTTCCCTAATGTCCAACCTAAACCTCCCTTGCTGCAATTTAAGCCTGTTGCTTCTTGTCCTATCAGAAAAATAAAATTAAAAATTCTCCTTTCCTCCCTGTAACACCCTTTTAGATACTTGAAAATTGCTATCGCAGCCTCTCTGTCTTCTCTTTTCCAAACTAAAGAAGCCCAATTCTTTCCGTCTTCCCTCCTAGCTCATGTTCTCTAGACCTTGAATCATTTTTTGTTACTCTTCTCTGGACCGTCTCCAATTTCTCCACATCTTTCTTGAAGTGTGGGGCCCAGAACTGGACACAAGACTCCAAGTTAGTAAGAAAAAAGTAAGAGAATCACAGAAATCAAGAGGATGGAGAAAATTTTGGAGGGATCTAACCAATGATGTTTATTTGGCACTGGTCAGGCCACATCTGGAGTATTGTGTCCAATTTTGGGACCCCCATTACAGAAAGGAAGTGGGAGCATTGAAGAAAGTTCAGCGGAGGGCAACAAAAGTGATGAGGGGGCTGGATCACATGATTTATGAGCAGACGCTGAGGGATTTGGGTTTATTGAGTCTGCAGAAGAGAAGAGTGAGGGGGTTTGATTGCAGCCTTCAACTCCCTGAAGGGGGGTTCCAAAGAGGCTGGAGAGAGGCTGTTCTCAGTGGGGGCAGATGGCAGAACGAGGAGCAACGGGCTCAAGTTGCAGTGGGGGAGGTCGAGGTTGGATAGCAGGAAAAACTCTTTCCCTAGGAGGGTGGGGAAGCGCTGGGCTGGGTTCCCTAGGGAGGGGGTGGAATCTCCAGCCACAAAGGCGTTTAAGTCCCGGCTTGACAAAGCCCTGGCTGGGATGATTGAGTTGGACTCGGACTTGATGAGTCCCGTGGTCTTTGCCAGCCCTAGGAGTCTGATTCCACGAATGCAGGATTGTTCTCCACAGCCTGTTCCCTACGGCTTCATCCCACCCCGAATCGGACCTCACTGCAAATCTTCCTTCTGATTCAAGCCTACATTTTTCCTCTGCTTAATCTCATCATTATGCTGGGTTATACCCAGGAGGCCTCCCCTCCTTGTTGGGATGGACATCACTCTAAATGCTTGTAGATGGTTATTGTATTTCCCCCTTAGTCATCATTAGGATCAGGCGGATACCTTTAATGGTATTTCCATAATGAAAGTGTAGGAGGCTTGTGCCGTATCCGGAGAGCTGAACTACCCTCCTGGGCTCCATCCTCTGCCGCTTTAATACAGCGGATTGTTATTTGATCCTTCGTCAAATATTCAGCACTAGAACCACCGCGCAAAAGAGATTCCAGGCTAACGGAGCGGTGAACTATGGAAACAATTAGCCGAGAACTCCCATTATCCCCGGACGCCGTTGAAGCAAAGCAAGACCACCGACACGGCCGTCCCGCGCCCGGCCCGCACCCTCTTCTGCCGAAGAGGAACTGGACCGCAACCAGGACCAACGTGGCTCCTCAGACCGGGTGGAACGTGCTGCAGACCAGAATTCTGCTGTCCTTCCTCGGGCATCTAGTCCCCCTGCCTGCTGGGAGAGGGAGGCCAGCGAGCTGCGCCCCTCCCCTCCCGTTGTTCTGAGAAGTTCATTGAGGTCCCCCTAAAGCTTCTTGCAGTCCCAACATGGGCGGCGAGTTCTATGGCTCGTGGTGCACATGCTCCAGCAATATTCAGAGCCGGGGGCCCTGCTCCAGCAATATTTGGAGCTGGGTCTCTCCCCCGGCCCTGCCTGGAACGGGCCCCAGCCCCCACCTGCCGACCCCCCCCCACGTGTCCTCCCACCCCGGCCCCAGAGCGTCCCCGCCGGCCCTGGCCCATCCCTGCTGTGGGCAGCTTTCAGTCCGGCTCCCCCTTTCCGGCTGCTGCCGCCATGCGCAGCGTTTACAGGTAAGGAGGGAGATGCCCGGGCGTGACGTGACATCACGGCCCGAGGCTTTAAAACGGCTCAGCGTTGCGCCGAGTGGCCTAGCTCCGGGTTCGGAGTCTGGGGCCCGCGCGCAGACTCCAGCACTGCAAAGTGGAAGGCAGAAGGTAAGGTAAGGGGAGGGGCTTGTGTGGAGGGGGAGGGGGAAAATACGGGAAGGGGTGGGAGAGGAAGGGGCTTGTGTGGAGGGGGAGGGGGAAGAAAGGGGAAGGCACCAAGGGACAACGTGGAGGAGAGAAATGCTCGGGGGCCAAGTGTGGACAATGAGGAAAAGGGCAGGAGGGGAGGTGTCAGTGGGAGGGGGGACAGGGTGATGCTGGGAGAGGAGAGGGGAAGGGCATTGGGGGCTAGAGGGGGAGGTGCTGGGAGAAAGCTTGAAAGAAGGGGTGGGCATGAGAGAGGTGAGGATGGAGCAAGTCATGTGTGAGGGCACAGAGGGGCAAGAGGGGAAAGGGGGCAGAGTGGTGAGGGGAGGGATCGGCCCCAGAGGAGAGAGGCAGGGCAGGTGTGTAGAGGGAGGTGTTAGGAGAGGGGATGAGGAGGGGTAGCTCACATGATCACAGTGGGGCTACTGGAGAAGTGGGCACAGGGGGCAGAGAAGAGCGGGTGGAGGGGGGCAGATTGCAGGAGGGCTGAGGGCAGTGAGAAGGGCAGGAGTCAGGACAGCAGAGGAGGGTGAGGAGCTGGGGGGCAGCAGGCACCAGGGGAGCTGATGGAGCAAGGGGAGGAGACATGGCAGCGGAGAGAAAAGGGAAAGGCTTATAAGATATTCATTAATAACTTGGGTGCCACAGTGGCACATCCAAACAAGCCGCATGAACTCAGTACTGGTGCACAACACAAAATTCATTCTGCTCATGGGAGGAAACTCTTAGGCTGTCTACACTGGCGGCTTCTTGCGCAAGAACACGTCCACACTGCCACGTGCGAGCTGTGCTTTTGCTTGTAAGGCTAATCAGATCACCTGCAATTACACCAGTGCGGATGCACATTTATAAAGGGCATAAACCATCCTGCTTCAGGGCACGAAGCAGTCACTGGCTGGCTGAGGTCAGGACGTAACCACCTGTCTGGCCAGGTTACACTAGAACTGTCTATTAGGTGAGATTTCTTTCCTTTTCTTCCGAGGCAGCTCAGCCCGCCACCGGGTGGGTATGTCCACACCGCATTCCTCTGTCGAGAGAGGAATGCAAATGCAGACAAACAAAATTGCAAAATGAAGCACGGATTTGAATTTCCCACGCTTCATTTGCATAATTGCGGCCAGCTGCTTTTTTGAAATATCCTATTTCGAGATTAAAAAAGCTGTTTAGATGCAGTTATTTGGAGAAAAAATCCTTTGGAAATAACCCTTACTCCTTATAAAATGAGGTTTAAAGGTTATTTCGAAAGAAGGGTTTTTTCTTGAAATAACTGCATCTAAACAGTGGTTTTTTTAACCTCAAAATAGGGTATTTCAAAAAAGTGGCTGGCCACGATTATGCAAATAAAGCACAGGACATTCAAATCCACGCTTCACTTGCAATTTCGTTTGTCTGCATTTGCATTCCTCTCTCGAAAGAGGAACGCGGTGTAGACACTCCCAGACGAGCCCTGTTCTTGATTCTGTCCGACTGCTCCTTTGTCTTGGTGCTTTTGTACTTCAAATCAGGGCTTGGGAGAGGAATTCATTCCTGTGTTTGGGTGCAAGGCCTCATTTTACCCACCCTGATTACAGCCAGTGTGAGGGATTTCCGAACTTCTTCCAGAATCCGTGCACAGAGCCATATGCAGAATACTCAGCAGCATCGGGCACCTGAAAATCTGGGGCAGCTCTGGGTCTTAATGTCCACCCACCTCCCTCTTCCTATCTCTGCTCTGGGGCGCCACTTCCTCCAGAGAGGATCTAGTGAACGTGCCAATGACAAAGCCGGCCAGAGCTATTAGCAGACACTGAACCTGCGAAAGAGCCATTCAACTGGCAACGAAACCACTTTACCGGCATTTGCCACCCCCAGCTCCATCCTGTTCGTTTCTCAATTTACTGTGGGTACATCTCGCCAACATTCTTTTTTCGAAAGGAGATATGCAAACTAGCACCAGATTTGCATATCTTCTTCCGATCGCTTTTTCGAAGACGGTTTTTTAAAAAGTGAAAGCAGTTTAAAAATGAGGTGTACAGGAGTCTTTTGAAAAAGGGGAGGTTCTTTTGAACCCCCCCCCCCCCCCATTTAAACTGCTTTCACTTTCCAAAAAAAAAAAAAACTGCTTTTGAAAAAGCGATCAGAAGATATGCAAATTAGCGTTGAATTTGCATCTCTCCTTTTGAAAAAAGAACGTCAGATAGATGTACCTTGTGAGTCTGCAGAACCTTTGTTTCAATTTTGCTTGAACGATATTTCATTCGTGTGTTGCTGAAGATCATAAAAATCCCATCTCTAAAAAAACAAAACAAAAAAAACCCAAAAACCAAAAAAAAAACCCACCACACTCCCTGCCCCTCGCTGCCCTCGGGCACGAGTTGAATAATCCCGTCACGCCCCAGAAATCCTAAGGACAGCCCTGCTGGGGCACATGGCAAAAGGCAGCTTAGCAGCAGCAACCAGACTGGTTTCTTTAACCCCCATATGGCTGGATGCCTTGGACCACTCCTCCCCTCCAGATCCCTGCCTTGCTGCAGCCTCGCTGATTACCAGCCTTTCTATTTCCAGCGCTGACCTCACTCCCCTTAATTGATTCCCAAAGAGCTGATTGCATTGATTACCAGCTATCCCCCTATCAATCAGAGGGCTGCTTAATGCTCTCTCATCAGTCTGGGGCCCTGATCTTATCCGACTGCAGCCCCACTGATTGGCAACCTTCCGGGGCTCCGGCAATCAGTCTCCTTCCCCGGTGTCAGAGGAAGGGCAGAGCAGGTGGCTATGAACCGGCGAGCAGGCGAAGAAGTGCTGTACAGCATCCCGGCTTGTCTCATGTGGCCCGGACACGGGAGCCTCACGGGGCTTGGAGAGCCGTGGCACACCCTGGCCAAGCACTACGGTCCGGTCTGGCAGCTCGGCCGTGCCCCGTTGACGGGGAAACAGGTGGGAAAGCAGCAGCAGGAAGAACCAATTGAGCCGTGGAGTTGAGGTTGCTGAGGATGCTGACTTAGGCAGCCCCCACTGGTCACCCTGGTGGCCTGGCACCGGGAAGAGGACGGGATTCTCCTGATTCTTAAAAGTACCCAGTCGGCCCAAGCTAGGGCCTTTCCTTGCCACCGGCTGCGAAAAGACAGAGACGCAATGGCAGAGCCCACCCGAGCGGGTGGATAACCGACATGATTCCTTCAAAACGACAGGTGGAAAGAGGTCTGCTAGCTCCCGTCGACGGTCGCCCATTCCCTGCCTCCTGAAGGCTCAACACGGGATTGGTCTCCGGTCTGAGCTAGGGATGCATTCGAGTAGCCGGTTAACCAGCGCCCAGCCTGCCCCACCGCGGGTGGTTAACCAGCGCTATTAACCGGTTCACATTGTAACACTCTTTTACATCCCTAACGCTTAGCTCAGACCAGTTTCAAGTGACCCAGGAAACGTGCCCCATTTCCGTGACAGTCCCACCCCGCCAGCCCAGCCGAGATCAGGACCCCCCGGTGCCCCAAAGAGCACACCATCTAACTAGGCGAGACCGACCGGGGTGATTGTCCAGATGGAGCAGCTGCACAAAAAGAGACAAGAGTTTTGCCTACGGTCCCACAGGGAGTGCAGGGCTGAGTTTCTCCAGGTCTGTTAAGCCCCGCTCCCATACCCTGTCTGCTCAGCTGTGCCCTCTAGGAATGGCTAGAATACAAATCATGCTACACCTTAGACCCACAGGGCAGGGGGGGATGTCCAAGCCCAGCATGTCCTCCCCATCTAACCAGCCAGCAAAGCCCCCAAAGAGATGAGGCGGCAGAGCGGAGCGTGAAGAACGAGAACGGCTGCACCCTCCCTATGTCCGAGTCTTTACAGCAGCCGCCGGATCAATAGGTGTTTGTCAGTTATCTAATCACACCGCCCAGAGGCTGCTAAGTGACCCGAGGCGGCTGCGGGATCAATGCGGCGGGAAGGAAACGCAGCGTCTCTTCCGGGGAAACACCTGTCCGGCTTTTTTTATGAACCTCTGGTTATTGCCAATTAATTTAACCGAAGCCACTAACGCAGGGGCAGGGAATCAGACGGCACCTCTGTGGGATGCCGAGCACCGGAGGAGCTTACGCTGGGCCCAGCCGGCCTCGTGGGCCGGAGCCGGGCTTTGCCAGAAGGAGAGTTTACCCCCCAGACTGGCAGCACTAGGACCATGCTCCCTTCCATGCCCCCCCCCAGAGCGCTTTGTGGTGCGTGGGCCTGGTGCTGGATCCCCAGCTCTGCCGTCTCCTGGGGACATGTCCTGTGAGCCCGGCCAGCGTCTCAATTCTGGGGGTCGTCTCAGAATCGGTGCCTGCCTCCATCATGGCCGAAAGGCCCCTCCCTGCCTTGCTCCAGTCTGCCCAACACGTCTTCCTCCACCCCATCCCGCCACTGCCTCCTCATCCTGCCTTCCCGTTTCTCCTCAAGCCACCACACCCGCCCAGCTCCTCACCCTCCCTTCTCCTGTTGCCCCGGCCCCTCCCCGACACGTCTCTGGATTAATTCGACTGGTTCAGCAGTGGCTTCCCGCGATGGACAGTCCTCTAGCAGACAGGACTTGGAGGCCAAAGAGGTACAGAGGGGGCCAGGTGCCAGTGTCACTGCCGAGAGGCCTAGTGACAATTGCAGTCCGCTCTGTGGGTGTTTCCAGAGCCGGGGATCCCCACCTCACAAAGCCATAGGGTTGCAGACGGTTTAACCAAAAATACCGAACACGCCCCCCCCCCCCCCCCGCCCCCCCCAGGAAAAAAAAAACAGCGGGGGGAAAAAGTTCTGTTGAGGAAAAAAAGAAGCTGGGGGAGGGAGACCAAAGTTGTTGAGCAAAAAACACCCCCCCCCCCCCCCAGTGTTATTAAACAAAAAAAATAAAACAGCATGGCCCCTTTAAGAAAAGCCTTTAGGCTTTTTGCCGGTACCCATCTTGTTTTCTTGATCCAAGCCAGAAGGCAGCTCCCCTGCAGAACCAGGTAAGCGGGCGGGGAAGGTAGGGGGGGCAGTTGCTGAGTATGTGTAAGGTTGCCAGGTTTCCAGTATTTTCACCTCCTGGAAGGGGGAAAAGATTCAGAAAATACCAGACACTTTAAGTGTCTGGTATTTTCTGGATTTTTTTACTGGACAGGAGGCGAAAATACCGGGCTGTCCACATCAATACCAGACACCTGGCAACCCTACAAAGCCAAGACCCACTTTGCCACAATTAGTTTCTGCTAGGGATGTGAAAGGGTTAACTGGTTAACCAGTTCTGGTTAACCACTCACCAGTAGGGGCTGGATCAGCTTCAGGCCCTCAGTCAGGGACTGCTCCGGATGATCTGAACAGCCCTGCCTGCCATACGCCTGGGCCCCCCGCGCTCCAGTCCCAGGGGTCCCCTGCGGTGATGGGAGGTCAGGGCGGATTGCACGGGAAAGCCACCACTCAAAGCACAGCCGCCCCGCCCCCCCCCCCCCCCCGATCCCCGGGTTCGACTCCAGATAGTTGCACCGCTGCCCCGTGCCTCAGTTTCCCCATTGGTCCATAGCGAAAGGCTCGCGACAGTTGCACAGCCCATGGGGAGGGTGTGGCGCCTAAGGCGTGTGCAAGGCGCAGGGCCGTCCATCGACAGAAGGGCACCAAGAAACGTGGCATCAGCCCATGACACTTGAAGCCGTGGGCGGGGACGGAGAGAGGGGGAGGGCCCTGCATTCCAGTGCTGTCCTGCTACGGGCTCGGCATGCAGACACAGGAAGGAGGCCAGAGACTCAAAGGCTTTTAAGGCCAGAGCACACCAGGGAGAGGACAGACCATGCAATTTCAGCCTTTTACCGAGCCCAGTGCTTTGTGTTTGGCTACAGCGTCTCTGCCAGAAAGCCACCCCGTCTTGACAGGACATCAGCACAATCTGAAAGATCCACCAGCTCCCTCGATCGTTTGGCCCGCTGGCTAATCATCCCCACGGTTAAAAACTTTTGCCTTGCCCCCAGCTGGAACACGGCTAGACTGAGCCTCCGGCCACGGATTTCTGCCCTTCCTGCCTCTGCTCTATGGTAGCAGGTCCTAGCTTCCCAGGAAAGTACTTAGCCACTGGGAACAAGTCACCAATCTATCTTCCTTTGCATAATCGGTACAGGAGCAATGCTCCGTCTGCCACTAGAAGGCCTTTTCTCCAGCCCTCGGATTATTCCGTGTGTCTTTTTTCTGCATCCTCTCCACTTTTTCAGCCTCCTTGCAACCATGTGGACACCAGAGCTACGTCTACTCTGGCGGGTTCTTCCGCAAGAACGGACGTTCTTCCCCAGAGCATCCACACTGCCCGCTTGCTCTTGCACAAGAAGATTTACACTACCGTGTGGGAAGAGAAGGCTTCTTGCACAAGAACGCCGCTCTTTTCTAACAAGTGTAAACTCTCTTGCACAAGAGGGCAGTGTGGACGCACACGGCAGGGGTTTCTCGTGCAAGAAAGTCCTATGGATAAAATGGCCATCAGAGCTTTCTTGCGCAAGAGAGCGTCCATACTGCCATGGATGCTCTTGTGCAAAAGCCCGTGGCAGTGTGAACGTGTTCTTGCACAAGATGGTCTTGCACAAGATCTTGCTAGTGTAGACATAGCCCGCTAGTCCTGCATCCATCTCACCAGCGCTGGAGATGGAGGTAGAATCACCTCCCTGCTGCTATTCACTGCTCCTCTCTGGTATTCACCGCATCGGCCCTTTGGATCACCCGGCCAGCTCCTTCCATTGCTTGTCCACGACAGCCCCTGGCTCCTTTCCAGAGCCACTGCTCCCAGCCCCCCTCCCTGCAGGCCTGCGCTGCTTTTCTGGTTCCTCGCTGTGTTTGCTTCGCCTCAGTCTGGATTGGCCCCCCATTGTGCACGACGGCCCCCCAGCGTTACATACCGCTCCACGGCCCTCGCGTCAGCTGCAAGCGTGAGCCACAGCATGGTTCCAGGCTGACAGGCAGCTCTGTTCCGGTGTCGATCCCTGAGGCATCCCGGGGAGAGCCAGCTAGCCTGGGGCTGGATTTCTGGGCCTACCTGAAATGGGCAGCCTGGAGGAGAATAGGGAACAGCTGCAAGGAAGCACTGAACGGGTCTAGCAGCCCTGCTGACCAGCAGGTACACCAGCCAGATCCCCCCACCCCTCAGTGGATTAATGCAGGCCCTTAGCAGCTGCACCTGGAGGGGAGCCAGGCTCCGGGTGCCAATAAAGCCCAGCTGTGGGGTAAAAAGCATGCACTGGGCGAGCTCTGCATTGATTCTGTAGCTGGAAAGGGAGTTGGCTGGGATATCCAGGGGGAAAGTAAGCCCAGGGGTTGTGTTCTGGAGAGGGGTCTGGCAAGAGGCTGAGAAGGGAGAGCAAAGGAAGCCCCAGAGCTAGGCCATGAGACAGAGAGAGCCCAGGGAAACAGCAAGGGAGGTTGGAAGTGAGCAGAGGCGGGTTACTAGTCCGGCGCCCCAGGGCTGGAACCAGTGTTCCCTGCAAGCTGAGCGCTTGGGCAGCCACTCTGGAGAGATTCCAGTGCCGCCCCGCTGAGTAGCGGAGTGCCCCCAGCTTGGTCTGTGTTTCTATGGGTGGTGCACAGGCCTCGGTGCATGTAGGAAAATGTATTCCGCACATGAATAGAAAAGATCAGAGGGAACATTGGCTGGAACCCATAGTGGTCTCTGGAGAGCGGGCAGGGAAGCCTTATCTCAGCGCCTGGCCAATTGTCCCGTGAGGCTGGGTGGCCTTGGGAGGTGGGGGTTGCTATGTAGTGACCTGGCCGGAAGGCTGAGGTGCTAAGCGGGAGTACCCAAGCCAGGGGGGAGTAGCATGTGCAGCTGCCAGAAAGGAGTGCCTGGGGGGGCGACCTGGGGCCTGTGGACCCCTTCACCCTGCTCTGTCTGGGCTTGGCACCCGTCCCCTCTGCCTGTCTCATGGGAAGGGAGGGGCGCGTTAGGACAGGCGGAGAGAGTCCAGGCCCTTCTGTGGCGGTCTCCTCTCAGAATGGCGGCTCCCCGTGGTGGCACAAATCGAGGGGCGTGGGAGGGGCTTGTTCCCTCGCAATACGGCCCCCTGGGCGCCTGGCACTGGGCCGCCGTGCGGGGGGCGCACTGGAGAGGAGGCGAGTCCGAATGCGAGGAGACAGTAGCAGAAAGCAGGGCTGCCCTGAGGAGGGGGCCGGGGCTGCCCTGAGGAGGGGGCCGGGGCTGCCCTGAGGAGGGGACCGGGGCTGCCGGAGGGGAGGGGAAACCCGCTACGGGCCTAGCCCCTCGTGCCTGGCACTCGGACAGGGTGAGGGCAGCTCCCACCGCACGTGCTCCAGCCCAGGGCAGGAGGTTTGAGGAACCAAATCTCTCCTGGAGCCTCACACGGGGGACTGGCCCCATGCCTGCCTCCCATGCCATGCCCTGCTTCCCCTGGCCTGCCACACGCCAGGAGAGCCCTGCCTCCCCCGGCCCCAGCCCTGCCCCCCCAGTTGCGGGGGGGCTGCCGGCTACGCTGGGCCCTTGCCCCACCAGACTGCACCGTACGAAGCAAAAACATCAGCAGGGCCCCCGGGGAGTCATCCTCCGACAGGACTTCCCCCCGTGCTGGGGGCCGACCCGCCGCCGTGAGGGCCCTCGCCGAAGGAAGTGACCCTTCCCGCTTCGAATCAATCTCTGTTTTGATTAGCCGAGCTCCTCAATGATTTATAATCAGCCTAATACAATAACCGAGAACTCCCTAATCAGGTTAAACCTCTCTGCTCTGTCTGGGGCTTGGGCTTTAATCTCTTCCTCTTCTCTGCCATTGATTTTCTTTCCAGCCTTCCATCCCGCCCAGCCCCTCGCTGGGGCCTCGCTTAACGAGCTCTGTGGCCAGCAGGTGCCCCCGCCGTGGCTTTCTCCATTGCGCCGCACGGGAGCGGGCCAGATGCTCCGGTGGAGTTTAATCGAGCGGTGGTGGAAGTTCTGGCTGCTTCTCAAGAGCTGAAGCAGCCATGGGCTGAAAGAGAAACCTTCACGCTTCAGGTCACCAGACAGCTGCAAATAAGGGGGAAACTTCCAGCAATTTGCCCCCCCCACACACACACACACACACACACACTACTAGTGTCAGCATCAGAGCCCTGATCCGCAGCCCCTCTCCTATCCAGACCTTGGCTTCCCCCACCCACCCCAGCATCCCCGGCTCCTCTTTCCAGCTCAGCCACTTACTTGTGTTCTGCCCATCACCCTGGTGTCTGGGCATTACACCAGCTAAAGCAGAAACTGCTAATCAGGCCAGTGTTGGGACTTCATAATGCGGAGGTGGGGGGGAGCAGGTAGTTCAGAGATGTTTATCCCCTAAGGCTACGTCTACACTGCCGCACTATTTCGGGACCCGGGAGTATCCCCAAAGAGCTCTCCCGCGTCCTCACAGCAAGCCTGCTATTTCGGGCGCGCTATGCCGGCATCCCCGTAAACCTCATTCCACGAGGCGCGAGGGACGTTTCGGAATCGCGGGTGATTTCGAAATCGGGCGCTGTGTCGACGGTGCCAAACGAGGAGAGACGCTCTTTCGAAATTGGACCGAAATAAGGGACGCGATTTGCAGTGCTCCAATTGCACAGCTTATTTCGAGTTATGGGGCGGTGAAGACGTGGCCAAGGTACCCATTTTGGGGAGACTTCTGCCTTCCTCTAAAGCAGGGATGGGCAATAATTTTAGGGGGGGGCACTTCATGAATTTTAGTGCATAGTCCCGGGCCGGCTCTGGCACCTTAGGAGGAAAGGGTGAGGCTGGGGCTGCAGAGAAAGAGAGTAAGTGAGTGAAATCTTAGAAACAGGGCGCTGCCTCTCAAGACAGGTGCTCCGCTGCATCCCTGACTGTCCGTGCATAGACTGGAGCAGCCCTGCTGTGGGTCTCTCTCCCCCCGACTGCTGCTCTGCAGAGATGGGGCACTGGGACGGGGGGCACACTGACTGCAGCGCTCTCCCCTCCCCCCGGCACAGCTCGCAGGAGAATCCTGGGGCCAGATGGGCTGCAGGACGGAGCAAGGTGGAGGGATGGCTGAGCACATGCTGCCGGCTGTAAGCCTCATCAGCTGGGCGGGCTGGAGGGAAATGCTTGGTGGGCCAGATCCGACCCCCGGGCCTGATTTGGCCCACCTCTGCTCTAAAGCAACCAGTGCTGGGCAACTGTTGGAGACAGGCTCCTTAGTTAGCTGGGACTGATTCCATCTGGCAGCTCCCGGGAAACAGCAGAGGGGGCTCAGGGGTGTCTCTTCATCTCTGTCCTGCTCACCCCCGCAGCAGAATGGAGCCGATCGCTCACAGTCAGTCGGGCGGCAGTTGAATTCGGGCTGCAAATTTCTCTCCCTACCACACTCAGCGCAGACGAAGCATTGCCTCGTGGCTGGCCCGATGGACCGGGGCTCGGGAGGCATGGGTTTTATTCCTGACTGTGGCCCAGGCCTGCTGGGTAAGCTTGGGCAATTAAAGTCAGCGCCCAGTGCCTCAGTTTCTCCATCTGTAAAATGGGGGCAAATGATACTGCCCTCCTATGCAAAGCAGTGGGAGATCTATGGGTGAAAAGGGCCAGTAAGAGCCAGGTATTATTATGCAACAGCTGTGGGTCTCAAAGTGGAGAAACAAAGGCCCAGGAGGCGATAGGACGGGCCCATGCTTAGTGGCAGAACCGGGAAGAGACAACAGGACTCCTGATGCCCGCTTGCTGCTTTAGAGGGCAATTAGGAAGATGCAACACCCGATTTACTGTTGAACTACACCAGGCATGGGCACGTACCCCAGTGGGATCCGAGCACAATTCACTGCCAAACCAAAATCGTGCTGCAATTGGTTACAAGAGGGGCAGGTCCATGGTGGACTGGGCCCCTGGACCCTTCCCCAAGAACTGTACCATGTGTCTTGGGGTGTCATCTGGTAAGTGACCATCACAGACAGTAGCAAGAGGCAGGGAGGGACCAAAGTCACAGCAGGACGGTGGGAGGTTCTGCCGGGACTAGAACCTGGGCCTTCAGGCTGGCTGAGTTCTTCATAGTGCTCCATAGCAGCCACAAGGGGGCTATGTGCATCATCGCATGGCTAAGCACCACAGGAAGTACCGCCTTGGCAGGCCAGATTGACAGCTTCCTTCGTGGCCCTTGATTGGTCCAGCTGCCCTACTTAAGCCCAGGAGCAGGCAGCATTCCAGAAACGGTCTCTTCCCTCACGCTACGACCTCTGAATGTTGGCTCTGGCTGCTTCTTCCTGACTCTGAGCTTCGGTGTTATTCCTGGCTGCCATTGCTCTGACCATTAGGCATGCCTGTCCATGGCTCAGTTGTGGCCCAAGGTTTCTCTTCTCAAATCTGTGCACATCTTGCCGGCCTCTTAGCCTTGTTATTATTTATTTGTGCTCTCTATGGGGGGCGCCCAGGGCCCTGCGGTGGTAAGCACCGTACAGACACAACACACCGAAGGCCTCTGCCCCAAAGAGCTTACCATCTCAAACGAGACACTGGGGGGATACGGCCAGGCAGGGGAGTCCAAGCAAACACAGAGACGTTCTTCAGCAGCATGACCTGCAGTTCCGTGTGCGCATCTTCCCAGGTGCGGCTAATTTGCTATTCAAAACACATGCAAATGTCTTCAGAACATTCCCCTGCCCCTCCCTCTTGGAGAAACTTCCCCGACGGACAAGGGCCTAGCGCAAGACCCATGGGCACTGCTGAGATCCTAGAAGCCGAGCGGGTCAGAGGTCGTCCGCTTGCTCCGCGGCAGAGGGGGAAGCTCGCCATCTGGGACTCCGTCGTAATCAGCTTGCTGTGAATATGTAAAACACGGGCTGCCGTGTTGGTTAGTTGCATGTCACATGGTCTCTTTTCCTCAGTCCCCCGACTGGAGGATTTAGGTAGCTAAGCAACAGCATGCAAATGGTGAATTTAGAATAGGACAATCGAATGAACAATTCAAAATTTGCTTTGGGTGACTATTGGGGGCTAAAACTGTGCTACTCATGAGTATTTTGCCCACGGACTCACCAGGACTTGTACATTTGATGGCTTCTTGAGGTCCCCTCCGCCCCTACATTTGTACAACTGTATAACCACTATCTATCCATTTATTCCGCTGTCCCTCACCGTGGTATCTGGGCGCCTTCCGTGTAAAATCGAGAGCAACAGCAAAGTCTGTACTGGCGTTCCTGGAGCTTTTGGCTTCTCCTCCCTTTTAGGGGGAGTGAAAATACCTCCGGGGAGGGGGGGTATTTTTGTTGCTTGGTTGAATGGTTTGTTAGCCACGTCAGTGGGTTTATTAATTGTATTTGTGTGGGAATGAAGGTGGAGGGAGATGCTGGGAGGGAAAGCGTTGCCAGAGCAGAACGTTTCCGTTCAAACCAATAGCTGGAGAAGTTAATTCTCCACCCTCTCCTCAGATGCTGTTGGGTAGCAGGGAATATCTGCCCATTCCCCGGGAACTGCAGACCCTCAGTTACACTCTGGTTCTCAGGCTGAACGGGTGCTTTGAAGGTCCCTCCCGCTCTTGTAGAGCCCTGAATGCTTTGGGTGACTATCAAGGGCTTAAAAATCTCCCCCGGAGATCCCAGCAAGCAGCAGACAGTGCAGAAGGCAACGGGTAACTCCCAGCTCTGTTCCCTCCTCCCCACCTCTTTCCCCTCCCTCCCTGCGCCACGCAGAATCTCTGGGAATTAGACCCCGGTTTCTTATGCATTGTAGGGTCACTCCGCAAGAGGAGATTAGAGCGATGGGGCGTTATCAGCTGCAGACAGATCCCTCGGAGCAGCTATAGGAAGAGAGATTTGGGCCCGGGGCCTGGTGCTGACAGCTATCTCTTTGTGGCACAAATATACGGCTTTCGCTCTGGCTCAGTCGTGCTCTTAAATAATTAAGCCGAGGAGCTGTGAATGAAGCATGATCTTTTTTTCCCCCCCGTAACAAAGAAGAGTCGCAGGGGGTATCAAGTTGGGATGTTTCGGGGGTAGATGGCACAGGAGCTAGGCTGGCAGAGAATATCTTGCCAGCTTTCTTTGGGGGTGGGGAGAACACTTTATGCAACTGCCACCCAGGCAGGGCAGGGGAAGTGGGATCGGTACGGTGCCCAGCGAGGCGATCAATGGAACTCACTCGCACATTGCTGGAGTGAGCATGGAGCTTGGAACCCCCGTCTCCAGACTCCCTCTCCAGAGAGCTGAGGTCAGGTCCCAGCTCTGCCACTGAGCTGCCATGCGACCTTGGGCATCTCTCCCCCACCAGTCCCTCTCTCTTGTCTATGTTGATTGTAAGCTCCTTGGAGCGGGAGCCAGGGGCCGCGGGTAGAAGAGGCAGGGGGAGGCAATGTCTTCCCAAACCGCCAGCCTGGCCCTTGCCTCCACTCCAGCTCCTGCCCCACTTCGGAGGGTTTCCCCCAGTCTCCCGGAGTGGCCTGGGTTTCAGATCTGCTGAGGCTTCGGGCTGTAGTACCAGCCCTCCTAGGGCCAGGGCCAGATGCCACCTGCACTCTGGGGGACCACACACCACATGCCCTCCAGGGACTGGGGCCAACCTCCCTATGCTCTGGGGAAGGTTGGGATTGCATGTCACCTGCCCGTGCCACCACCCTTGCTCTAGCTGGGGAATACTGGGGCCGTGCACCACCTGCTGGGGCGGAGGTAGCCTGCCCCTACCATGGGGGTGTTTGACTCCAACGGGGGCCTGGGTGGCAGGGACGGAGTTCGGGGAGTAGCCTCCCCCACCCCCAAGTTCACCCACCGCCCATGGCAGGTGCAGCCCCTCAGCGTGTGTTGCTCGCACCAGAGTGGACTGGTGACTGGGCTGTCGCCCGTGAGAATTTGCACAGCTGGGGCCCCTGCACCTGGACTCTGTCTGCCGATCCATTTCCCTTCTTCTACCGCCCCACGCCCTCACGTAGCTTCACACCCCGGCCTTTCCCACACCCACCACCGCAAACTTTCCCCTCCTCCTCCATGGGGTGGAGTCTCCCCAAAAGACCATCCCCTTGCCCGGTGCCTCAGAGCGGATAAGAAACGGACTCGACCCCTTTAGCATCCTCTCGCCCCGGTCCCCTCTCGGCTCCGTCACCGCCAATCCCAGACCCGGCAGCTTTCCTCGGCACGCCGGCGTCCCGGCCTTGCCACCGCAGGGCCAAACCCGCAGCGAGTATCTATTGGCAGAGCTCCGCTCGCGTCTGTTAGCACCAGCCGCCGCGCTCCCCCTGGCCGTGTCAAGGATCTGTGGGGCTGAAGACAGGAGTTCCAGTCCTGCCGGTCCCCCTGCAAGAGGGGGTTGGAGCCCTGAGGAAAATCTCGGGGCGAGTCCAGGCCCCGATTTCTATTTGGGAACAGTGGAGGCTGGATAGGGGAGACTCTGGACTCCTATAGAAATCCAGGCCTGGGTCAAACTCCTCCACCTGGACTCCTGCCACACCAGACTGTGCAAAGAGGTTCGTTCCGGGGTGTTTTCATTGCGGGTTTGTCCCTGCTCCTGGCCAAGGAGACACTAGAGGCTGCCGGAGGACAAGATCTGGGGAAACGTGCAGGGGGAAGGAGACGGTGGCCCTCCCCCGCCTTTTTCCTGCACGGCTCATGCTTCCGCCAGAGGACACTCAACAGGCTTCTCGCCAAGGCACTCGGCCAATTCCTGCAAGGGCACCCCGACCTGTTCCGCTCTGCAGTCAGACCGTTCCCCGCACAGCCGAGGAGACAACAACCGGCTGCCAGGCTGCTCCCTTGCTCTGGGCAGACAGGCAGCCAAACACGCAGGCTTGGCGCCGAACGTGCTTCGGGGTCTAACCCGTTTCCCGGCAGCCAGGCCGTCGGGGGCCCCCCCAGCGACGTCCTCGAGCCACGGGAGAGAGCATCATGCAACCGCCGAGATAAGAAGCACGTGGGAGGCTCCTGCTGCCTGGAACAGCACGTCTCTGCCACGGGGACCGTCTTTGTGCTCCGCGGGTGTGCGGCGTCCGGCACAACGGGGCGGTGTCCCAAGGCCGGAGCTCCTAGGCGCTCCCACAAGGCAAATACGGACGAATAATAATAAAGTCCCAAGCAGGCAGCTTCTCCCATCGCTCAGCGCCGGACACACAGTTCTTGTCTCATCCATGCCCCTCGGTCCTGGTCTGCAGCCCACCCTGCTACCTCGACTCTGGGCCCCTACACAACTCCGGTGATTAACAGCAAACCTTGCTGGTCTCCCCCTGACACGGGGCGGCACTCACCTCCCACAAGCGTCCACGTCTGGCCGCGTACGTGGGCCTGCTCTCGCTCTGTTCCTCCGCCTTTTTTGGCTGCTCAGCCCTCGGGCCGAGTCGCACAGGCTGGTGGGAGTCACTCAAAACCCTTCTGGGGTACACGTTTCCCAGGGCCGTCGTGGTGCCCTCTGTATGGTCTCTCAATCTATTCCCCACTCGGATGGTCAGTGGTGCCTCCAGGCTTTCCCCTCCTGGAGACACTGTCCTTGCCTGAACCTCAGGGCTCTATCAGGGTGCATGATATAGTCCACAATAGCACCTCCCATGGAGCTCTCCGTGGTGCTGCCGCTCCCTCTGCCAGCCAGTCATCCATGGTCTTCTCTCCTTGAGATCTCCAGCAGCACTGACCTGACTCTGGCCCTGCAGCTCCTTTTATAGGGCCTTCCTGGTCCTTGATAGGCTGCTTCCTCCTGCAGACACTTAAGCCTCCTTGGAGGACTTCTTTATGGTATTCTGGGATGGGGTGTGACAAGGCCACAAGCCACCAACAAGGGGCGTTGGGTCTTGGTTGGTCCACCCCATCACCCCTCCCACACACCCACATCCTATTCTACACCCAGCCTCCCCAAATACACACACCGCCGGCTCTCCCTGTGGGCTTGTGACAAACAGCAGGGAGGGAGGGCATGCGAGCATGTCTGTGTAAGCAGAACAAATGAGTGAGTGAGTGTGAAAAAGGGTGTGTGTGCCCATTATGGGCATGTCCGTGTGTGCAAGCGGTGAGTGTGCAAGCACGTGGAATAGGTGTGGGACTGAGTGTGCGAGGGGTGAGCAGAAGAGCGAAATTGGCCGCGGGAGGAAAAGCCAAGGTTCTGTCTGGCTCTGAGTAGTTACCTCTCCTCTGTTTGATTAGTAGATTCCCACTAGCTCTGTTAATAGCCTGGCTGGTGTTGTACAAATCTCATTAGGGCCCACAGGATCTTTATGGCTTTGGACCAAGCAAAGTCTGGAAGGTGTTGCCATTTCTTCTCTTAATGAAGAAAAATAACAGCGGCGACTCTCCGAGGAGATGCACGATTTGTGCATCGCACCTGCCAGGAATACGCTGGGGAGAGAAGACGAGGCTGCGAGAGGGGCAAGGAGAGAGCTGTGTTAATAGCAATTAATAATAAATAGCCATCATATTTAATACAACGCGATAATAGAAGATGCGTGGGTGATTAATCCGTTACTGATTAATGGTTAATCGCATAACGCCCTCGGCATCCCGGTTTTGAATCTTCCAGCTCTTATTTATTGCATTGCACTGCCTAGGGACCCAGTCATGGGCGGGGGCCCTGCTGAACTCAGTCTCAGGACACAGATCAAAGACAATCCCTGCCCCAGGCAGCTTACATTGCAAGATAAGACAACTGGAGGCGGGCTGCCATGCCGAGGCAGCATGGCCTAATGGTTAAAGTCTGTAAAGCAGCCCTTCCTTGCAGCGCAGTGTGGCCTAGTGGCTGGAGTCTGGGGGGGGGGGTATTGGTCCGCATGGAAAGCCGGGACCATATCATCCCATTTGCCAAATGCTTGTGCTCCTTTTCCAATGATGCTGCCTGGAAGGAGGTTGCTTCTGAGGGTGATGGCATCCAGAGAGGGAAATGGACCACACTTAGCCACGCAGGTCATCTGCTCTCCGTTTTCCCGCCCGGACTGCTGCTGGGTTGGAACGGGTGATGGCCGGGCCTTTGGCAACCGGCTGGTTTTTCCCCTCCTGCTTGCTGGATCAAGACTCTTCCCTTGCTTTGCTTCCCTCCCCCCGCTGTCCGTCGCTGAGAGAATGGAGCTCTTCCTTCACAGCCCGAGGAATACGTCCTCTCTCACACGGGCTCCCCTCCGTCAATTTGTGCCCCCTGCCTTGGGAATGGCCAGGCTTCCCATGCCGAGCCCGTGTGGCAATTAACACCCGTTATTCCACATCGCCATAGAAACAGGACCATGGAGACGGGGGAGGCGGGTGTGCATCAGAAGAAAAAGCATTTCCTAAATTCAACCTGGCCACACCTCAGCCTCCGTGCCATTGGGCTCTCCCCGGGCGACTCTCCACTGCCATCCCGACCTGTGGGGCGTTCCCATCGCCGTGTCTCCTGCTCCCGCCTGACTCGCCGACTAGAAAGGCTGCGTCAAGCATCCGTGGGATCGCGTGGTGCTTAGATACCCCAGTGACAGGGCATCTTGGCCATCCCGGGGACCGGGACGTGGCCTCCTCGACGGACGACAGAGGGCTGGCGGGTATCGCCGTTGCTCAGAGCTGAGGGCTGAGCGGCAGGGCTTCCAGGGCTCTTCCTCAAGAGGCTGAGTCAAGCTGTAAACGTGCCTGAGACGTCTTTGACTTCGGTCCTCCGCTCTGGGTCTTCTTGTTCTCTTTGCAGAGCACTGAGCCTGTGAGCTCCTGCGGGGCTGATGTGCTACTGCAACGCAAAGATGAAATCCCAGACCGAGAAGTGGCTTTGAAAATTCCACCTGCACCTCCTGGCCTCAGTTTCTCCATCTGCAGACAGAGGGGGGCTGGAGAGACCCAGTTCATGGCAAGATCGGGAGGCTTGAATGGCACAAAGTGCTTTAAGAGCCTCAGCTGCACAGTTACTAGAGAAGGACAAAGGATGATCGCTCATCTTAAAGCTCCCGGTACATGTCAGGTATTTAACCTGCCCATGGGGGATGGTAGGCGGGAGAAATTAGAGAGAGCATCTGTTTATTTGGTTGCCAATGTCTGAGTTAAGGAACCTAATTGCCATTGTCTGCGAGTTCGTTAGTGCGCTAATCAACAAGGTGAATTAGCCCGTCCAGCACACGCTCCTTGCTTCTCCTCTTGCACACACGAGATTTACACCCTGCCCCTCACAGAGTCTGTCACAATGGTGTAAAATGACTGGAAAGTCCTTATCTAGCAAGGGGGGGGCTTTCACACCCCTGCACACTGGTGTAAGTGACTGTACTGTGTGTAACGAGAATCAGGCCTGTTGGTTTCAGTGGAGCTACCCTGGTGTAAACTGGAATAAGCCAGAGCAAATCCAGGCCCGTAAGTCTACATTTACTCATCATCTGTGGCCCTGAAGTTTACTCCGCGGGTCCAAGGCAGCTCGACGGATCAGTGTCATTTCCCAGTTCTCTGACACTAGCCCCTCCCAGTCCCCCAAAAGCCTCGATAAAACTTTTCTTTACATACAGTGAAATTGGGTCTGAACTAACCGGGCTTCTACAGCCCTGTACGCATTCAGACATTAAGCCTGTGAACCCTCTCAGCCCCGTCTAGCTCAGCGTTGTGACTGTGTTTTGACGGCTTGCCAGTGAATTCTAGTCCGTAAGGACATTTGTAACTGCCGACCCACTCCACCCCCATTCGTTCCTGCCTGCACAAGTTCACAGAGCATCTAGACTAGCTGTTACAGCCCCACCGCTAGCCACCAATTAACTGGAGTTACCACGGGACCACAGACCCCAAGCTAGACACGCCCGAGGGCTGCAGTGAAGAGGGCCATCTGAGCAGATGTTCGGCAGGTGAAGAGGTTCGGGGATTTGCCTAAGGTACCATCGCAAACAGGTGGCCCGGAGCAGAACTCTAGCTCCTGGGTGTACACCAGGCCAACTTCCTTTTTGGTGTAGTCTTAGTATATATTTTAGAAAAGTGTATCTGTCCATCTGTCTTTCCGTCAGTCTGTTTGTTCGAGAACTGCTCCTAAACGAGAAGAGCCAGGGCCACCAAATTTGGCAGGCAGCTTCCTCTTAAAGCCAGGCCAGGGTTTGGTTGTGCCAGGACAATGGGATGTGCTGGGAATTAGATTGTTTCCCATAACATGGAAAGGGAGGGGTCTAGCAGGAGGGAGTGATACTGCAGAGTGACCACAAGGGGGCAGCAAGGGGGCAGAGATGGGGACTGGGACAGCTAATCACTTCACTGGGCAAGCAGGGGGCGGGGCTGGAGAAAGGGACAGCTATCTCCTGTATATTTCATAGAGTTTGTCTGTCTATGTGTCTGTCCTCCAGCTAGGGGATAAGCACCCCCTTTCTCCTGGCTGTACCTGCTGCAGCTGCAGTGGCCATGGAGAGGCGCTGCCGTGATAGAGGGCTGGGGTTGTCCTCTCTCCCCAGGGCAGCCTGCAAACTGACCCCAGCCGCCCCCTTTCCCCCCAAAGCAATGATTGAAAGGAAGAAAAAGAAAACATACTTGAGCTCAGGGCCCGAGCTGCGCCAGGTACATCTTCCAGGACTATCACAATGAGTGAGCAGTGTCCTCGTGCAAGAGAGCGTGCGGCACGTGCCGCTCATGCTGCTGCAGCTAAACCGGGAACTGAGTGGCAGGCAATCCAGAGAGAGCCGCTCACCCGCTGAGTCACAAAGCCGAGGGAGGAGCTGGTCTCTGCTGGGTGTCGCTCTGTGCACCAATCCCACTACCACAAAGGGCTTCACTGCGTTCTCTGGGTGCCCCCTGATCAAAGGAAGTGCTGGCCACCCTCCCCGAGGCTGGTGAGCCTGGAATTTCCTGGCTCAGCCCTGCAGCTAGCAGTGAGAGCCCAGCACCGACCTGCTCTGGGATGAGCTCTCAGAAGTCCACGTACGGGGTGGGGGCGGCGTGGCAGCCTTCGGGGTAAGCGCCTGCCCTGGCAGGGCGCCTCGCAGCCTGGAAGAGAATTATCAGAGTGTCAAGGCTGTTCCCCACTCTGGCACGACAAATGCGGAAGTGGGGGCCCACAAGAGCACCCCAAAATCTTGTCTCTACAGGCTTTGGTACAAAAACCTTCCCCCCAAAATCCTAATACCCGGACCCAAGTATTCCAAGAAAACCAGGGAAGAGATCACTTGCAGAACTTCCTCCCTAAGACCTCAGGGGTACCTCAAGCGTTTGTCCCCCAAAAGCGCCTGAGAAAAGAGAAAACAAGCTGCAGTCTGTGATAGTTGTCCCCTGTCAGGCAGGTAGATACACACAGACAAACCTTCCAGGACGCAAAAATGAGCCAATACAGGTGAATTATTATCCAAACAAAACTACCGGTGCATGCTGAGCACCGACCTCTTGGAAAATGGGATGCAAAGTGTCGCCATGAGAGCTGTTGGGTGCAGCATGGACGATCTGCCCTTCGCTTAGCAACCCAAAGGGAAGCTGGGCGCCTTTGAAACGCTGACCCTTCGTAAAGATCAAGAAGGTCTATTCCCTTGGTCTGATCGGGGCTGTTTCCTGCCCCCCGGTCTCTGCTGGACAAGAGCATGATTGCTGGGGCTATGTTTGTTTTCCAGCCCATTCGATTCTGCTCCGGGTAGATGGAGATGACACATTAATCACTGTAAGACATAAAGCTCTTCATTTGCCTTGTTAAAACACCACACTCTGGGTTCTCGGGATCGAGCAAATTAACTCGAGCACCTCAAAGTTTATTTGATTGAAAGAGCGGATAAATAATTCAGGCCATTTTTTCAAGTCCCGGCCAGGGGACGGAGGAGGGGTTCCCCCCACGGAGACGCATTTCGGTTTCATTCCTGCCCACTGGCGGATATTGACGTTGACGGAGTCCTGTGATGCGTTGGCTGGGCTCCCTTTAATTATCGTTGAGGGGGCCTGCTTGCTTATGGGGCAGCGTGGTCTGGAAGCTGGAGAGCAAGAACAGGCATCAGACGCGTCTGAAGGCTGTGAGCACATCCCTTGTGGCCACCAAATCAGGACTGAGAAGATAGGGCTCCATTTCCTGTGTCACCCAGGGCAAGTCGCTGCATCTTTCTGGGCCTCAGTTTCCCATCTATAAAGTGAAGGAAATCTATAAATCCACCCTTTGCCATCTTTACAGCAAAAGGGGCGGGGCCTCGGGCAGAAGGGCGGGGCCTCGGGTGGAAGGGGCGGAGCCAGGGCAGCCCTTAGTGCTGTCTGGAACATGCGTGTGGCACTCCAGCAGTAATTCCAAGGGCCCAGGGCTCCAGCCTCCACTGCTTCCCTTGGTATTGCCAAGCCCCGGAGCAGCTGCCTCCTCCCCACCTGCCCCCTGTCATTGGGCCTGGAGTGATCTCTCAGGGACAGGGGGCTGTCTTTCCTGCTGTCTGTGCAGCACCTAGTACAATGGGGCCCTGATCTCCACTGAGGCCCCTAAGTGCTAAAGGGACACAAATATCAGTTTAAATGATTCTTGCTGCCCTGTGCCTCAGTTTCTCCAAGAGTAGAATGGGGCTAATGTTACTCCCCCTCCTTCGTAAAGTATTTTGAGGACCGCTGCTGACTGCCAGAACAGGGGGCTGGACTTGATGACTTCTCTTGGTCCCTTCCACTCCAGTTCTAGCGCTCTGTGGTTCTACGATCAGCATCTCTTTTTCTCTTCTCGGAACATACCTGTCCCTGCCCTTCTCCAAACCCTGGAGCTGTTGCCCTTTCTCACCTCCTCTCTCCACATTGGAGTTTTCAACCCAGAAGGCCACCACTGGAAAAATGCAGCAACTCCACCCGCCTGGCTCACAGGGCCCCCGAAACAATGTAGGAAATTGACTCCTAAGGGCTAGACAAAGCATTGAGTTATCCGCATTCAGCACCACCGATGAACCCACCTCTACCAGAGGGAGATGATACTGAATTTCCTGGTGGGCTGGGGGTCCAGAGGAATCACTCGTTAGTGTCTGGAAAGCCGGGTGCTGCTCAGATGGAAGGAGCGATAGAAATGCAATGAATTATTCCTCCCCTACCAGGTCTTGGCTTCTCCATGTCCTGTCCTTTCATAGAGAATAGTCTTGGTTGATAGAAGTCGGTCGTCAAACTTCTCCAAACTTCTCTCTTTCATCCAGGCAGGCGTTCTGCTGTCTTTACCACTTGACAGGCGTGATCCAGCCGGGTCTGGGCCAAGAGGACCTTTAGAAAGCCACAGTGACCGCCAGAGACAGACTGCCCCTAGAATCCATTGGCAGGAAGGCCAGACCCTACGCAGGGGTCCTGCGGTTTCTATTATGATGAGAAATTGAATCTGGACCTGGTGGGGAGAGATAAGAAATGCACAGTCCGGGGCGGGATTGTGCAGAGAGTGGATGAAAGCTCTCGGAGTCCGAGGAACAGAATGGAAAATTGGGAACCTGCTGATTTCCGTCATTTTACCAAATAAACAAAATAACCTTTGAGTGAGGATACATGGGCTGTGAGGTGCATCAGGCAGCATGAAGAGCAGCGGCCGGGGGTGGTGTAAAGGGGAAAGGGGTTGAGGACACAGTTTTCTCTGGAGACCGCGATGGAGAAACGGCAATGAAATCCAGCAGCAAGGCTGCTGCAAACACTGTGCATGAAAGTCTGGATGTGGCCAGAAAAGAGACTGTAACAACGGCCTCTTTAGAGGCTGTTTCTAGGATGCCTGTATCGCTCATGCACCAGCTGGGTGTGGCGTGCACCGTCTAGTGACACTGAGAACTAAGGGCGGGTCTACACAGCAGGGCTTAACCCGAAATAAGCTTTGCAACTTGAGCGACGTCAATTGCGTCGCTGATTTCAAAATGGGGGGCGTCTACACAGCACTGATTTCGAAATCGAGCTCTCGTCCTCCGACTTCCCTTGCTCCTTGCACAAGGAGGGTCACAGGAGTTATTTCAAAGTAACTGCCGGCTGTGTAGACACGGACTCCGTTATTTCAAAATAATGGTGCTGTGTAGACGTACCCTGACAGAGAGAATAAGGAGCCTGCTCTTAGCGACTAGGCAGCTGCCTTTTAGCTCATGCCATAGAGGCTAGGGTTACCAGGTGGCTTCAAAAAAAATACCAGACACACTCGGTCTCAGATGGGGGAGGGGGACACTGGCCGGGAGGGGAGCAGGGCTGGCCCGGAGGATGTGGGGGGGGACCAGCTAGTGGGGGGGAGGTTGGGGGCAGCGGGGCTGCCTGCAGGAGATCGGGATGGGGGACCTGCCGGCGGGAAGCAGGTCTGGACGAGAGGGGATCGGAGAGAGCGGAGCTGACTGGAGAGAGCAGGAGGACAGGGGGCGGAGAACCAGCCGGCGGGAAGTAGGGCTGGTCGGGGGCAACGGGGCTGGCCAGGGGAGATCGGGTGCAGGGGGGAGGGACTGTCCGACGGGAAGCAGGGCTGGTCGGGGGCAGTGGGGCTGGCCAGGGGAGATCGGGTGCGGGGGGGAGGGACTGTCCGACGGGAAGCAGGGCTGGTCGGGGGCAGTGGGGCTGGCCAGGGGAGATCGGGTGCGGGGGGGGAGGGACTGTCCGACGGGAAGCAGGGCTGGTCGGGGGCAGTGGGGCTGGCCAGGGGAGATCGGGTGCGGGGGGGAGGGACTGTCCGACGGGAAGCAGGGCTGGTCGGGGGCAGTGGGGCTGGCCAGGGGAGATCGGGTGCGGGGGGGAGGGACTGTCCGACGGGAAGCAGGGCTGGTCGGGGGCAGTGGGGCTGGCCAGGGGAGATCGGGTGCGGGGGGGAGGGACTGTCCGACGGGAAGCAGGGCTGGTCGGGGGCAGTGGGGCTGGCCAGGGGAGATCGGGTGCGGGGGGGAGGGACTGTCCGACGGGAAGCAGGGCTGGTCGGGGGCAGTGGGGCTGGCCAGGGGAGATCGGGTGCGGGGGGGAGGGACTGTCCGACGGGAAGCAGGGCTGGTCGGGGGCAGTGGGGCTGGCCAGGGGAGATCGGGTGCGGGGGGGAGGGACTGTCCGACGGGAAGCAGGGCTGGTCGGGGGCAGTGGGGCTGGCCAGGGGAGATCGGGTGCGGGGGGGAGGGACTGTCCGACGGGAAGCAGGGCTGGTCGGGGGCAGTGGGGCTGGCCAGGGGAGATCGGGTGCAGGGGGGAGGGACTGTCCAACGGGAAGCAGGGCTGGCTGAGGGGCGAAGGGGGGGGGAGAATCGGCTGGCAGGGAGCGGGATTGATCCAGGCGTACGCAGATTCTGGGGCGCTACCCGTCCCGTGCACGGTCCCAGCGACGCACGAGCAACTCTGGCCCTCAGGCTTCCCTCCTGCCCCGCCCCAGAAAATATGCAATGAGATCGCCACTCATGCAAATGAGTCCCTCATTAGCATATTTTCTGTCGCAAAAACTAGCAGTGTAGACGTAGCCTGTGTGAGGGAGGGTGTGCTACACCCATTTCTTTTTTTACCAATAGTTACGTTGGTACCAACCCTAATGGAGCTCAGTTAACGACCTCCCCCTACAGGAACAGCCCCGGTGTCTAAATCTTTCTGTGCCTTGCCTCTGTAGCCCTCACTGGCTGTGATGCACCGTTCCATTGAGACCACTTACAGCAGGGGTGGGAAACCTAAGGCCCAGGGGCCAGATGTGGCCCCCAGCTTGCCTGGATCCAGCCCCTGAGACGTGGGGCCCCATTGGGGAGCCCGTGCTAATGCTCCAGCCCCTCCGCTTTCTACCCGCAGGGCCAGAGCCCACAAAATCTACTCACCTGGCCCCCCTGACTCCGGTGTCTGAGGGGGATGTGAGGGGAGTCGTTCTCCTCAGTCAGGGGCTGTCTCTGAGGGAATGTCTACACTGCCACCCTAGTTCGAACTTAGGTGGCTAATGAGGCATTCAAACTTGCAAATGAAGCCCGGGATTTAAATATCCCGGGCTTCATTTGCATGTTCCCGGGCGGGCGCCATTTTTAAAGGCCCCGTAGTTCGAACTACCTGCCCACGGCTACACGCATTGCACTGAGGAATAACGGTAGTTCGAATTAGGAGCTTTAATTCGAACTACCTAGTCCGTGCCGCGTGTAGCCGCGGGCAGGTAGTTCGAACTACAGGGCATTTAAAAATGGCTCCCGCCCGGGAACATGCAAATGAAGCCCGGGATATTTAAATCCCGGGCTTCATTTGCAAGTTCGAATGCCTACATTAGCCACCCTACTTCGAACTAGGGTGGCAGTGTAGACATATCTTGAGGGATTTGGGGGGGGTTATTTTTTCGGCTTCCAAATTGTGTGTGGCCCCTGACTGATCTTTCTGTGGGTTAGTGGCCCCTGACCTCAAAAAGATTGTGTCTTCATTCAGAGCAGTCAACCTGTGGAACTCCTTGCTAGAGGGTGGTGTGAAGAGCAGGATTTTAATAGGGTTCAAAAAAGAGCCAGATAGATTCATGGAGGTTAGGTCCATCAATGGCTATTAGCCAGGATGGGTAGGAATGGTGTCCCTAGCCTCTGTTTGCCTGGAAACGGATGACAGAGGCGGGATCATGTGAGGATTCCTTGTTCTGTTCACTCCCTCTGGGGCACCTGCTATTGGCCACTGTTGGCAGACAGGCTACTGGGCTGGACGGACCTTTGGTCTGACCCAGTCTGGCCATTCTGATGTTCTTATATAAGGCTCCCCACTCCTGCCTTACAGAGAGAATAACGAGTCTGTTCTAGTGCTTTAGCTGAGAGACAGGGCTGGACGGAGGCATGTGCGAGCCGGGCAGCTGCCCAGGACGCCAACCGATGGGGGGCGCCTAATGGCAGCTGTAAGGGATGTGCAGCATCCCTTACAGCTGCCATCAGGCACCATGCGCCCGGCTCCTGCAGTGCCGGACCTGCAGCACCGGCCAGCAGCACCCTTCCCCCCATAGCCATGGGGCCCTGCACAGCCCGGCGCACGCACCAGCAGCACTGGCCAGGCCAGGCTGGGCAGCGCATGCGCTGTGCGCCCGGGGCGGCAAACAGGCTCAGGCCAGCCCTGCTGAGAGACAGCTGGCTTTTAGCTCATGCAGGAGAGACTTGTGCACTAAGCTCCAGCGGTCCCAGGTTCGATTCTACCTGCAGACAACCAGGGTCTGCTTGCGTTATGCTTCCTCATTGGTAAATGGAGATAATAATCCTTCCGTTGTCTGTCTTGTCTACTTCAGCTTGAATACTGTGTACAGATGTGGTCTCCTCACCTCAAAAAAGACATTTTGACCTTGGAAAGGGTTCAGAAAAGGGCAACTAAAGTGATTAGGGGTTTGGAACGGGTCCCATATGAGGAGAGTGACTGGGACTTTTCAGTTTAGAAAAGAGGAGACTGAGGGGGGATAGGATAGGGGTCTATAAAATCATGAGTGGTGTGGAGAGGGCGGATAAAGAAAAGTTATTTATTAGTTCCCTAAATAGAAGAACTAGAGGACACCAAATGAAATTAATGGGTAGCAGGTTTAAAACTAATAAAAGAAAGTTCTTCTTCACACAGCGTGTAGTCAACCTGTGGAACTCCTTGCCAGAGGAGGCTGTGAAGGCTAGGACTATCACAGAGTTTAAAGAGAAGCTAGATAATTTCCTGGAGGTTAGGTCCATAAAAGGCTATTAGCCAGGGGATAAAATGGTGTCCTTGGCCTCTGTTTGTCAGAGGCTGGAGAGGGATGGCAGGAGACAAATCGCTTGATCATTGTCTTCGGTCCACCCTCTCTGGGGTACCTGGTGCTGGCCACTGTCGGCAGACAGGCTACTGGGCTAGATGGACCTTTGGTCTGACCCAGTACGGCCGTTCTTATGTTCTATGTTAAGGTATTTAGGTTTCTAGCTCCCATTGATTTCAATAGGAACGAGGCACCTACCGATCTCAGAGGAGCTCCCTCGGGAAGGGGGTCTGTGTGTGCAGTCCCGGCACAGTGCGAGCCAAATCTAGGATGAGGTGTGCAGGCGCTGTTGCCACACAACCCTGGATGCCGGCTGAGCCCTCTTTGCCAGCTCCCGGGCAGTAATTTCCCCCGACATGGACGGCTGCTGGCCCCGCCGCTCTTCCGAGCTGAGATCAAAGTGGATTGTGACGCAATCCTCACTGCTCCTTTCTCTGGAGGAAGACAAAAGCCCTCCCCTCCCGCCCCAAAAAAATGTTTTTTTCAACTTGGATGTAAAGAAAAAATGGTTTTTCCCCCCAAAGCCTCTTGAAGTTGTGATGCGGGACCTCTGCGGTCTCTCCTACACCTGTGCAGCAAGGCGCTGAAATAACCATGACAATACAGCTGAGGTTTCATTTATAATTCAGAGGCAGCTGGAAAGTGGCTTTAAAAAAAAACCTGGCTGACGGAGGAAAACCTGTGTCTCTAGGCCAGTGCGCTGGCAACAAGAGGGCTCCATGGAATGGGCACGACCTTCCCCAGAGCCCAGCCAGACTTGTAAAAATACAGAGCTCAGCTCTCAGGGACTGACCCGGAAGTCCGTGAAGTGAAAGGGGAGGGAGGAGACAAAGCCAACAAAACAAAACTGGTTTACACCATAAGATCGGTCAGACGGGGTCAGAGCAAAGGTCCATCCGGCCCAGGGTCCTGTCTGACGACTGCGGCCAAGGCCAGGTGCCCCAGAGGGAGTGAACAGAACAGGGACTCATCCATGATCCCTTCCCTGTCGCCCCTTCCCAGGCTCTGGCAAACAGAGGCCAGGGGCACCATTCCTACCCCTCCTGGACCGAACTTCCATGAACCAGCTGAGGATGGGGCCCCCAATGCACAGATAGAGCCATTTAATTGCTAGGGATGGTCATTCAGAAAACTTGGCTCATATCCCTAGCTTTGCCACTGACTTGCTCCATGGCCTTGGGCCTGTCACATCAACCAAGATCCTCAAAGGCATTTAGGCACTTCACGGCTTAACAAGGGGAGGAGGGCGAAGTAATACCTGTTATTGGACCAACTTCTGGTGGTGGAAGAGACAAAATCCTGAGCTTACCCAGAGCTCTGATTCATCCACCTTGTCTTTCCCCTCTCCTGCATCCAGGATGGCTACCACACCACTTCAAACAGCATTAGCTTTTCATATCGTTTGACAAAGGACCTGTTGGAGCCATTGAAAGATTCCCACTGTTATGTCTTCTATTCCAATAGCACCTGGAGGTCCCAGTTGGGATCAGGGTTCCCTTGCGCTCGGTGCTGTACATACAAAGAGCAAGCTAAACAGCCACAAGGTGGGGGAGGAAATAAAAGCCCAGAAATGGGGAGGCTCATCCTGCGGAGGTATTTAGGCAGGCTGCTCCCATTGACATTAGCAGTTAAGTGCCTAAATGCCTTTGAGGATCTTGGGTGAAGTGACACGCCCAAGGTCATACAGCAAGTCAGTGGCAAAGCTGCTCCCATTGGCCAGGAACTCCGCACTTCCATTAGCCGGGAACCTGCTGCCGGCTGCTTCTGGGGCGTAGCAGGGTCTGCGGTGCCAGGAGAGGCAGGAAGTTGCCTCACTCTCCCCCCGCCCCTCCCCACTGCACCGCTGCCTGGAAGCGCTCCTGCCCCAGCCCTGTCCCCCCCACAAAGCCGGAGCCCCCTCCTACACCCCAAAGCTCCCCTACTCAGCCTCACCCCAGAGCCCACACTCCAGTCACATTCTGTGGGTTCACGGCATCAACGATTTTCTTCAACGGGGTCATGAGAAAAAAAGTTTGAAAATCACTGAAATAAGCTACAGTTTAGGGCCTCAAATGATGAGGGGCCGTGAACTACAAAAAAGGACGAGCTTTCTGTGGCATCCTCACCTATGTACCGGGAGCTATTTAAAAATAAAACTTTATTAGTTCTATTTTCATTGTCCTTTCTGTTGGACCAGTGTTTCTCAACCAGTTGTATGAGTACCCTTAGGGGTACTCGAGAGACATCTGGGGGGGTACGTCAACACAACTAAAATTTGGAGAAAACTGAATTTTTGTTTTAAGTTTTACAGCGCTTTATTATTTTTGTACTTTTTACACCCAAAACTTTCATCGCCCGCCCAGCTACAATTAAGTTGGTTAAACAAATGTGTTGCAATGGTAGAAAAAAAATGTGTGTGTCTGAAAACTGTAGGTCCTGGGGTTACTTATAATTTTTTTAAAGGGGTACATTATAAAAAAAAGGTTGAGAAACACTGTTTTAGAACAATGAGCATTTTGGGGTCATGCTATGGGACCTCTTCAACTTGACATCGCTTAAGGCCTCTGCATGTCTTCAACCAGCCCTGGAGGCTCTGCCATGGAGTCAGAGTCTGACCAGGGGCAAGCCACGGCCTGGCTCCGTGCCTCAGTTTCCCCAGCAGTCGAATGAGGATAACAACACTGATCTCGGGCCCTGAGGGTTGAGGCTGAGTTAGTTAACATGTAGAGAGCAATGAGAAGTGCTATACACCTGCTGAATACTATTGGTGCATTTTTCTAACAGGATTCATTAGCCACCGAAGAGTTGAACTTATCAGCTGCCTTCCCCGGCCTGACCTACAGCCAGACGGGCTGAAGCACGTCACACATCCCTGCGAAGGGAGGGTTTGGTTGAATAATGGATTGAAGCAAACAAACAAACACAAACTTTAGTAGGAAAAAAAAAGAAAAAGGAAATTGCAGGGGCCCAAAGAACAAACTGTGAGGAAAAGCTGAATTAAAACCATAAACAGCGGAGTGTAAATAGGAAGGCAGGTGTCCCCCGGGGAGCACACAACGCAATCAACTCTGAGAGCTGCTGACTTAAAAGCCGTTATTTTGTCATTCGTTCTTGGGGGAAATGGAGGCAGCAACTCAGGTTAGCTCAGAAGAGGAGGAGCTGGGCGTTTGAGGTAGTGGGGCTAGTGGTTAGAGCAGGATCTGGAAGTCAGGCCGTTTGGGTTCTATTTCCACTTTGGGGAACCCATGCCCAGGGAGAGGCAGCTGTGGATGCAAGGCTCTAAGAAGGCTGGGGGGCTTTTCTCTTGACACACCCGGTTTGCAGGGGCTAGAAACCTGCCCCAGTCTGCTGGGCCCCGGTGCCAGGCGCCCCTAGGAGAGAGGGGGTGACCCGCTGGGAGCAAAGGAAGATTCAGGGAGGTTCTGCAGGGACCCGCTGGGCGGGAGGGGCCAGGACGGTCTATACAGGGTTGCAATTTGAGATGGTCACAGAGCCAAACCCTGGACGCTCAGCCGGCTCTGAGGTCTCTGGCTGGCGGTTTGGCACTGGCAGGGGCATTGGGGCAGGGATGTGGCTCCTCCCATGGAGCTACGGGGTGCGGCGGAACAGCTGCGTTTGGGCACGATCCTGCTTCCGTTCTGTTTTCTGGGCGCCTCCCGTTCCTTTGCACAGGGCCCGGCACGAGACGAGATTTCCACCCCTCAACCCTCCCCCTGGCTCCAGAACTGTAGAGACCCCCTCCCTCTCCTGCCATCCCCTCCCACTGTCCCCTGCCAGCCCCACAATCAGCCAGCCCCTCCCACTGTCCCCTGCCAGCCCCACAATCAGCCAGCCCCTCCCATTGTCCCCTGCCAGCCCCCCCACTCAGCCAGCCCCTCCCACTATCACCCACCAGCCCCCGCTATTCAGCCATCCCCTCCCACTGTCCCCTGCCAGCCCCACAATCAGCCAGCCCCTCCCACTGTCCCCTGCCAGCCCCACAATCAGCCAGCCCCTCCCACTGTCCCCTGCCAGCCCCACAATCAGCCAGCCCCTCCCATTGTCCCCTGCCAGCCCCCCCACTCAGCCAGCCCCTCCCACTATCACCCACCAGCCCCCCTACTCAGCCAGCCCCTCCCACTCAGCCAGCCCCTCCCACTATCACCCACCAGCCCCCGCTACTCAGCCAGCCCCTCCCCAGTTCCCTGCCAGCCCCCCCACTCAGCCAGCCCCTCCCACTATCACCCACCAGCCCCCCCTCACTCAACCAGCCCCTCCCCCTGTCCCCTGCCAGCCCCCCACTCAGCCAGTTCCACAGAAGAGGTGCGGGGGGGGGCAGCAGCCTGGAGAATGGGAGCAGATGGCAGAGCACGGGGAGCATAAGGGAAGCTGGAGAGCTCCGGGGCTGCCCCCTTTCTGGAAGGTGGTTGCTCCGCTGAGCACCCAGCCCAACCCCCTGCACCGACGTACTGGCGGGGAGGGTGGATTTTGCAGAGCCTCCCCCGTCAGCGCTGGGGGGCACCAGCCAGCCTCAGGGGCACCCACCTGTCCCCATCCCCCACCTTCCGCGGAGCAGGACTCCGGCCCGAGCGGCACACCCCAACCCTGCCAGGCGTCGGGGGTCAGCCCGCTGGGGACGGGCCCGGCCCTGGAGTCCCAGCCTGCAGCTGGCCGTCCCTGCCGCCCCCCAGCCAGGGCCTTGTCGGACCGCTGACCCCGAAAGCTCTTCTCCGCCCCAGGGGCAGCCCCACGGACCCCTGGGCCCCTTTCTCGGGAACAGGAACCTCCATTCCACTCGGGTTTCCCTTCCCCCCTTTTCCTTCCTCCTGTCGGTTCTTTTTCAGACCCTCATGTTTAATCATGTTCCCGGGAACCCCAGGGGCGTGGGAGACCTGGGCCGGGCACCCTACCGTGGGCCGACACTGCCCTCCTGTGGGAGAGAGGCAGGCTGGCTGCCCGGGAGCTGCCCGCGCAGGAATAAACCTGCATCTTCCAGGCTCCTTGAAGACGAGTCCTGCCTTGCCTTGCTCTCCACCCTCAGAGGCAGGGGGGTCCCCCCTCCAGGGAGTGGGGCAGGGAAAAGGCAGCCCCTGTAACGTCGCCGGGAGTGATGCCTGGCACCAGCCGGGCCAGGGACGCGCCAGAGCAGCCCTATGGCACTCGAACGCGCCCCAGCGGCCCTGGAAGCGGCAGAGCTGTGCCAGGGGCCGGCTCCCCCGAGTCAGCGTCCAATGGCCCGTAGGAGAGGGCCTATTGCAATGGGTCCCCCCAGGCCAATATCACCCGAGCGCCTCCCCAGCTTGGCCAGCGTCCTGCCCGTGCCACGGTCTGAACCGCTTGCTTGGCCCTTCGCATGCACGGCCGCCGGCGAGCACCCAGCTTCCCCTGCATCGACCCCAGGGGCTTGTGTTTCACCCGCGCCCGACTTCCAGAAAGCCATCGGCCGGGATCTGACGACACGAGGGGCCGGAGGATCTGCCGCCCGTCATGCCTGGCCAGACACACGGATGTCAGGGGGAAAGAGGCCCCAGATGTCGCCCCAGCCGCCGGTTTGACTGCGGTTTTTAATAGCAATGCCCAGGGACACCTTCTGGGCAGGGAAGAGTAACCCCGGCCCTTGGGGGCAGTGTTTTTTGTACTTTAAACATGAATTGCCACCACCGTGTGAGTGCAGCAAGCAATATACAGCAAGTCATGGACCCTGCCCTGCGTATAGTCAGTCTCGGCCCAAGGGCCAGGTACTTGGGTTCTCTCATTCTCCCCTGCCGGACAGTTAGGCCCAAACAGGCTTTCAGCCACCAGGCGGACCCAGCATTCGCCCCGCAGAGCAACGGCTCTTGGACATGTCTCCGCCCGGACTCGAGAACCCGGGGCCAAGTGGCCCGGCAGCATGGAAAGTCCTTTTTCTCCTCCTCCGCCCCCCCTCACTGCGCGTTCTTCTTCATGAACTTCAGGGCCACGTTGTCATACTCCGTCTCCCCGAGCCAGTCGTCCCCTGGCCCGGCGACGGGGCATAGGATGGGCACGGCCCTCTTGGGCACGGAGTAGTCATCCCGCTGCGGGTTGTAGGGGTACTCGTGGCCCACAGGGTCCTCCGCGGTGGCCTGCAGTTTCCAGGCCTCGCCTCGGACCTCCTCGGGCTCGTCGTACACGGAGTGGGCCTGCAGGCCCTCGGGCTCGTCGTAAATGTGCTCTGGCTTGGAGTGCGGGATCGTGTGGTTCCGCTTCTTGGCGCCCACCTCGTCGATGCTGTCGTACAGCGGGGACGAGGCCTGTGGCTCCTCGAAGCCACACAGGAAGCTGCCAAACTCGGAGTTCATCAGGGACTTGGCGATGGTGTCGAAGGGCACGGCGTACTCGCACTCGGGGGCCGCCTTGTTCTGAGCCACCGCCTTCCGCGCCCGCTCCATGGTCTTGGCTCTGCCCTGCGGGTTCAGCCGGATGGAGTCACGGGGCTCCGCGTAGGGCACCTCGGGGTCAGCAGGGGCGGTGTAGCTGCGGGTGGGCTCCCCGGACAGGGGGCAGCTGGTGGTGGGCTTCACGGATTTGCCCTTGGCTGGTTTCCCCTCCAAGCTGGACTCCAGGGAGAGGCACTTGGTGCTGGCTTGGTGCAGCAGGGCCCCCCCCGTGGCGACCCTGTCCTCGCCCTCCTTGGCTCGGCTCAGGGTCCTAACCGGCACGGGAACCCTGAAAGCGTCGTCCGCCGGGCTGCCCCACCGCGGCTCGTCGGCCCCGAGGCCCCTCTGCACGTTGATGGCTGACTCGATGACCTGGAAGATCTCGTTGCCTTGCGTCGTCTCAAACTCAAAGTTGCCTTCTCCAGAGGTGCATCTGCGGCCGGCTTCGAAGGAGAAGGTCACCTGGCAGAGGGGCAAAGCCAAGCAAGGTCAGATTCCCTGCGCGACCCTCCACAATCCCCTCCCCATTCGGGATAACAACCTACTACCGCAGCCAACTACCTCTCCTTGCCCTCGAGTGCTCGGGAATGGAAGGCGCCGGGGTCAAACCCCGCTGGTGACTTGTACTGAAGGCCATTTCACCTACACCCCACCCATCAGTATGGAGGGTTTTCTCGCCTCGCTCGCTGAAGGGTTTGTACCCTAGAAAACTCTCCTGCAGGCCTTGACACAAAAGGGGGCCCAATCTCCCTACAAGGGTGCTGGCTTGTGCAAGGAGGCATCTATCAGAGATGAGTGAGATGGGGCTTGGGCAAACCACCGGCTCCGTCCCGTGGACGCAGCGGGGAGCCCCAGGCAAGCTCCCCACTTGCCTCGCCCCACCCGCACGCCGCTCAGAAACGTGGCTGCCGGGCGGTTTCGTCTTCAAATCTGTGAGCCTGGAGGGGAGAGGGGGGAAGGCTTTGGGAACTATTCCCGCCCCGGCACAATCCCATTGGCCGGTTTGGGGCCAGAAACTGACCAATGGGAGCCGCCTGTTTCAATAACAGGCAGCCCAGAAGCACCACGCCCCCTCCCCTTCCCGGGCTTGTAGTTAGTCACAGAGCACATGGCTGCAGCCTGTGCAGGGTCAGGGCAAACAGGGAGGCTGCTTCAGGAAAGTGCTGGGCTGGTAAGTTTCCTGGACAGAGCCTGCCTCTGGCACCCCAGTCCTTCCCTCCGCAAACCCTCTGCCCCCCCCACTCCTGCTCTCCTACTCCACATACCCAATTCCTCTGCCCCCCTCTTGCACCCATATCCCCTCCCAGATCCAGCACCCAAACCCCCTGCCCCAGACCACAGTCCTCTCCTGCCCTAGCTCACAACCCAAACCCCTGCACCTCAATCCCCTGTACCCCCTCCTGCACCCCAATTCCCTGCCCTTAGTCAAAATCCAACCCCCGGCACCCCAGTCCAGTGCCCCAGGTCACAACCGCCTCCTTCACCAAGCCCCCTCCCTTACCCCAACCTCCCTTCTGCAGCTAACCTCCATCCCAAACCCCGCATCTCCATTAATATCAAGGAAGCGTGCGGCCCTCGACCACTTTCCAAATTCTTGGAGTGGCCCCCCATCAAAAACTATTGCCCACCCCGATCTAGACGATGCTTGGTCTTGCCCGGAGGGCAGAGCACTGGCCTTGACTCTCGAGGTCCCTTCCTGTTCTAGGAATCGATGACATCGCAGCCAGCGGTGCCTGTAAGCTGATCGCTTGGGCAGCCGCTCAGGAGAGATGTCAATGCCGCCCAGATAATTGCCAGAGCGCCCCCAGCCAGCAGCCTGTGTTTCTACTGGTGGTGCACACCCGCACATACCTCGGTGCACACGATAAAATTTATTCCACACATGGATGGGGAAAAAATGAGAGGGGACACAGCTACTCTAGGCTCAGCGTCCCCCAGCGGGAGAGTGCTCGTGTATTATCTTGGAGAAGTTCACAAACGGCCCCAGGTTTAGCAGGCTCCTGGCTGGGGGGAAGCAGAGGCCTCCTGCTCCCAGTAGGTGAGGCTGGAGTGAGCGGGCAGGAGCGCCAGCTGTGGGAAGCGCTGGTCTCCCAGATCCCACTGGCAGCAAGCGCAGCAGCCGCCGGCAGGGGAGCGCCAGCCAGCCGACAGCTGCTCCAAACCCGGCCATTTTGACGGGAGGCTGCTTGACTTTTTCACATTTCCTGCTTCGTTTCCTGATCTGCCGGTCCCCGGCCCCCGCCCTGCGCTCCCTCCCGCCGGCCCTGCGGTTACCTTGTCCCGTCCGAACCGCCGCAGGAACCTGTACGGCCAGGCGTACAGCATGCTCCCCGTCTGCAGGTCCCACAGCTCCAGCGCCTCCTCCTCAGCCCGCAGGAGGAAGCTGCCCCACAGCTGGCAGCGCTCAGAGGACTCCGTGGTCCGGACTGCCACGCGGAACTCCCTCGTGGGCGCCCCTGCACAGGGAGGGGTGTAGGCGTGAGCCAGCTGGCCGTGCCGCACGGCCCCTCGTGCACTTTGCACGAATGCACGAGCCCCTCTCCGCCCTACCGCCGGGACCCTGCAACTCAATTACACATCCCCGGGCAGTCCTGTCATCTGCTGATGTGACAACCGCAGAAGGAGGGCCGGCAGTGGAGGGGGGCCGGTTACCACCCGACCTGGCTGCGTCCTACATAACCAGCCCAGAGCAGAACGCGCCACTGGGCAGGCCGGAGGAGAGGGACCCCATCCAGCCCGTGTGAGGCAGAGGCACTATCGTACAATGGGTAGAGCGGGGGGTGACGTCCTGGGATGTGGCAGCTGGCGTGCCCTGGGAGGTGGCAGGTGGCAGGCCAGAGGCCGATAGATGGTAGTGAGGTGCTGCCCAGAGCTGCCCTATCACTGGGGGGTGGGGTACGGGGCCAATTCCTCCCTCTGGCTCGTCTGCAAAACATTCCGAAAAGGCAACGGCTTCCCGGCTGGGAGGTGCAGCAGGAGAGGCCCCCACACGTCCCTGGGTGGGCAGGGAGCCCCGACGCCCCTGGATCCCCCCCCCCCAGATCTTCCCCCCAGCGCCCAGACAGCCACTGGCACCGACGGCCTCTCCCGCGCACTAGCCCACTTCCCCCATTTCGAGCGGCCCCGGCGGAGGCAGGCCCCCCCACCAGCCGTGCACGCCTTCCAGGCTGCCGGCCGTGTGCCCGTCTGGCGGCCCAGCACCCCCCTGGCATTTGCACGGCAGATCAGCTGATCAGATCCCTCGTCCCCTGCCACACCCGGAGGAGGCGGGGGGGGAAGGGCTTTCCGACAGGTCGGCAGCGCCCCGGCGAGGGGACGCGGCCCCGGCGGGGAAGGAGGCCTGTCGGCTCCGTGCGCCTCGCTGCCGCCTGCCGGCCTCCCCCGGCGGCTCCTTCACCATCACCCACAGGTGTCAGTTCCCCTGTCTGTCCCCTGCTGCACCCCGGGGCCCCACCCCCGGCGTGACACAGCTTTCCTCGAGATGAGCCCACCACATCCTTCCTGCTCCTGGGGATGCGAGGGGCACGGCAGATGCAGAAGCTCCCGCCGCCTCCCCCTCGGGCTCAGCACAGGTGTGCGGCGCCTCTGCGGCCTCCCCGGGGCCCTCGTGTCCCCCGGCTCTGCGGGGGCAGAACGTGGCTGCGTCCGGGGCCGGCCTCTGACTCAGACCTTCCAGACACCCCCCTCCCGCCCCCCGGCACCTGTGGGATCCAAACTGACCCAACTCCCCTAGAGTCACACTGGGCTTGCTCCGTGGATACGAGGGGGGGCAGACGCCCTAAAAGCCCCCCAGTGCTGGGGGAAGGGGCCGGGTCACTCACTAAAGGACACTCTGGGCCCTATGCCCTAGTGCAGGGTGGGGGACGTCTGGCCCAGGGGCCACATGCGGCCCCCGGCTTGCATGGAGCCAGCCCTCGAGGCTGAGGCCTCCCCCCGGCGCTCCGGACCCCCCACCGCGGGGTGGAGCACACAGAAGCTACAGGGCTGGGCCCCGTAGGCCCTGGTGTGCGAGGGAAATGTCTTTCTCCTTCTTAGTCAGGGCCACGTGTCAGTGAGGGGGAGGGCGTTTCGGGTTGGTTGTTGTTTTGTTTTGTTTTGGTTTGTTGCCTCTCGCTCGTGGGCGGCCCCTGACTGATTTCTCGCTGGGTCAGTGCCCCCCGACCCCCAAAATTCCCCGCCTCTGCCCTGGTGGGTGGTGCGCATCTGCACATGCCTCCGTGCATAGCACAAAATTTATTCCACGCACAGATGGGGGCAGGGAGAGCGGGAACATTGCTCCTGGCAGCCCCATGAAAAGGCAGCCAAGTGGAGAGCTCCCCCTGCGCTGCCAATCCAGCGAGAGCACCCCCACTCCCCTGGCACCTCACTTGCCCGCAGGTCATCCCCGGACAGGCCTGTCTCCCAGCGCTATCATCTAGCCCCGCCAACTCTCCCTGCAGCCTGGCTGGTCACTGGCTACGAGCAGAGCACCTCAGCGCCCTCCGGCTGCAGGGCACAGACCGGCCCCTTCGCCATGGGGCCGCCGCCCTGCCAGCGGAAGGAGCTGGAGACAGACACCGGGTGGAGATGAGGCCACGGGAGAGGGGCCGTGGATCAGACCCTGGGATTCACCCCTGGATGGGCACCCGGCGTGGATCTGGCCCTGTGCTCTCCCTCCCCTGCCAGGGCTGCTATTGAATCCTGCAGATAAAAGGCTTCCTGTGGGTGAGACAAAGGCGGCACCTGCTCCCATGTGTGCACATGCCTGTGAGTTTGCCTGCACATCTGGGGCCCAGGCAAGTGCATTGGTGCAAGCGTTTGCACATGCAAGTCCCTGGATATATTCCCAGGGGGTGAGGTGTGCAAATGTGTGTGTACACACACGCGTGTGCATGTCGCAAGTGTGCTGGGCAGGCCTATTCTGGTGAGCTCAGCTGGTGAGCCAAGAGCAATGCCCTGGAATGGGGGGGGGATGCTCTAGGGCTCTACGGAGGGCCCTGCACGGATAACCCTATTGGCAAACGTGAGCTGCAGCGATCGGCACCCCCCTGGGCTCTCGCCGGGCTGTGGGAGAATCTGGCTCTGCTTCTTCCCCACGTCCCTAGAAGGGGTCCCAGGTCCGTGGGGCTCAAGGCTGCCTTTGAGCCAGAGATGCGGCTACGCAGCAGGACGCTTGCAACAGGCCAGGGTCTCTGCACGGCTGGGCCAGCTGAGCCACACCCTGGGCGGGCGGCTCATGGGTTTGCTGGCATCAGCTGCACTAGACGGGGGCAGAGGGAGAAATGCCCCTTCTGACCCCGGCATTTCAAACCCTTCCCTATACACGCCTTCCATCTGGCCAGCCCCACGCCCACCGCAGCGCTGACTCACTAACGTTGCACAAAGGAGGAACATGAGGCATAGAGAAGTGACTGGCCCAAGGTTGCCCTGCGAGGCAGTGGCGTAACCAGTGCCTCCGTTTCCCTTTTCATGCGCTTGCTGGCTGCCTCACCCCCATCCCCACCCGATGCGCCTCTCACTTCACTCAGCTCCCCCCACCCACCCGCTGCGCTCCTTGGCCTGCCGGCTGGGGAGCCGAGCCATGGCTGTTCCCGGGACCCGGGGGGCGTGGGAGCCAGCGTGTCCTGCCGGGGGGGCGGCTCTGGTGGGAAGCGGTGCAAGACAGATAAGGGTTCGAAGGCGTCCGGACAGTTGCGAGCGGCCGGTTATCAGCGCAAGGCTCGGTGCTGCCAAACCGCAAAGCAGGAAGCACACGAGGGCTATTTTTGAAGCTGATTTTCCATGACACGTCTTGCGGAGAGCAGGGCTGAGCTGCCGCTGTGGCCATCCTCAGATTCAAAGTTAGCAGCAAGGTGGAAAGCGGTGCAGGGGGTTCTTTCCCTTAGCACCATGGGACCCTGGTCTGTGGCGAGGGCTCCCAGGCACTCAGATGCACAAATAGCAATAGCCAAGCGAATGCGGCCCGGGGCGGCCGCTGCGTTCCCCATTGCTTCTTATCGGGGTACAGTGCCGTGCAGCAGCGAGACCGGGGCCGTGCGCCCGGGAATTGCTCCTTCCCCCCGGAGCTGCAGTTCCTCTCTCCAGGCTCAGCTTTGCACCCACGTTTAGTACCCCTCCCCCCCGCCCTTTGGCTAAATCAGTGTCATGTTGTAGCCTTGGCAACGTCCCTATGCTCTCAGATTCCTGGCTCCGACGGGTGGGTTCGCCCCGCCTGAGTGCCATCCCCCGCTCTCTCCGGGGGCGCCCCGCCTTCCAGCTGGGCCCCTGCTGGCTGGCATGGCCACTGGCCCAGTACCTCTGCCGTATGGGGGCTCTGCTACTGCCCTCCCCCCCCCCCGCTCAGCTCTGCCCCCAGCCCTCAGTGCCCCACGAGGCCACCAGCCCCATGCTCTGCTCAGCTCTGGGATCCCGACTGGGGGTTCTGCTACTGGTCTCATGCCCAGGGGCTCCCCCTCCGGGCCCCACATGCAGGATCCTGGTGGCTGGTGCCAGCTCTAGGGGATGGTGAGGGATACAGACAGGGGAAAGGGGGATGCGGCACCACCCCCCCCCCCCACTCCAAAACCTGGTCTAGCACCCCAGCCTGTGTTCTGAGACTGGCGCCCTGGATTCTCTGGAGATGTGGCTTGCAATGTAGACATGACCCTGACGTGCTGCAGCGATGCCTGCAACAGTTTCAGAGCCATTCCCAGCTCTCCAAAGGGCTTCTGATGGCTGGCAAATTCATGAACCCCAGAATGTAACAAGCAAAAGCTTCATGTGCCAGGGAGGAGAGGTAGGAGGGAAAAAACAGCGTAGGAGAGGCACATGAATAAGGGTGCACCTATGAGCAGTGTTCCCTCTCCATTTTTCCATCCACGTGAGGAATAAATTTTGTTGCGTGCACTGAGGCAAGTGTGGATGTGCACCACCAGGAGACACACAGATTGCCGGCTGTGGGCATTTTGCTAATCAGCAGGGCAGCACCTGAATCTCTCCTGGGCCACTACCCACGTGCTCAGCTTGCAGGGAACGCCGCCCAAGAGCCCAAACGCGTCCTACGGAATGACCCTTGGGAAGTCGTGTTATATTAAGATTCCTCGTGATGTTGATTTGCTGCTTTGTTAAGAGGCAGGGGCATGTTGTTGGCAGGATGAATGAAGTGACGGCCACTTGTCCCTGGACTGCTAGGCTGCTAACCCTAACCCTAACCCTAGGGTTAGGGCTAGGTTCTAGTCCACGTTGGGTTGGCTTGGTTACTCCCTGAGCACCGGTCAGTGGTGGATGCTACTTAGAAATGGGACCGGGTGGCTTTGGAAGGCAAAATGCACAGGGGATGCTAGTCACCTGGCAACTGAGGGATGAATGTGGAACGATGCAACCGAGTCCAGCTAGATCCAGGCAGGGCCAGTCCTAACCGACCACCTTGCTCACCCGTAAGGTTGCCGGATGGATTAAAAAAAAATACCGGACGAAAATTTGTCAAGCAAAAAAAAAAACAGTTGGGGAGTAACCAGGGAAACCTGGGGGAAGATTCGGGAGGTTGGGCCACCCCTCACACTGGCTCTCTCGGCAGCCCCTTGACAATGGCGGCCCGGCTCGCCTGCCACTAAGGCCGGCTCTGGATGCAGGAGCGAGCCAGGGGCAAAGGCGCGAGCGGCAGCCAAGCGGGTGCTTGTGGCTAGAGGCGTGAGCCTGCGCGCGGAGGAATCAACCGGACGCTTTGTCCGGACGTCCCTGGACTCGAGCGCACGGCCCCCAGGGCGTGGGGACCTTCCGCTCCCGCCTGCGCGTGTGCGTGCGTCGGAAGCAGCTGGGCCTCTCCCTTCGCAAAGGGGAAGCATGAGCTGACATTTCCTAGCAGCGGTAGCAAGAGCTAGAGAGAGGCCCTGCCCCTCTGGAGGCCCTGGAGCTCGGGGGTGACGGCTGCGTCACCCTCGCCCGTGGTTGCGGGTTCCATCGGGCAGGGTGTTATTACTCCATCCTCCCCACGGCACCCAGCTCCCTCGCTTCCTCTCCGACAGAAAGCAAACCACTTGACTCGCGCTGCGGGGGGCTGCATCGCGGCTGGGCCTCGCCTCCGCCTGGGGGCTGTTCAGCTCGTCCGGCTGGCCACACATCACCTGTCTGGCTACGGCCACAGGTCTTCCTCCTCACGGCCGTCTCAGTGCACGGCCGACCATTGGTCTGTCTCAGCGATGGGCAAACCAGGCCGCAGGAGGGGCCCTCCTTCAGCTCAGCGGGGGGTAGGGGGGTCTGGCCAGGAGGGAGGGCGCAGAGCTGGCTGGGGTCTTAGTGGGGAGGAGTGTGAGGGGGTGGGGGTACGGGGTTTGGGGGAGCACCGCCTCCCAGTGCTCCCAATGACGGCGTTCGGTCAAAGGGAGCAGTGGGGAACACCTCCGGCAAGTTCCTGGTAATCAAGACAGTCTCTGGAGATGGGGGGTTTGGCTCACAGCGCCGGCGTCCCTAGAATGTGCAGGGCGCCGGCCAACTGAACCGTGGCAGCGCTGGGCCTGGCTGCAGAGGGGGCGCCCGGCTCTCACAGTCGGTGCTGTGTGTGATCCGCACACCCCTCCCTTCACCTGCCTGGGCTGGACGTGCCTGTCACTTTAAGAACACCGGTAGGAAAAAAAACGACGTGGCCGGAAACCAGCAGAATCTGCCCTGCGCGTGGGCAACAAAATGTCTCGCTGGCCCGGAGTGGAGCCCTGAGGGGCTGCGTGCGGCCCGGGGGTGGCAGGGTGCCCTCCACTGGTCTATCAGAGCGCGGGGCGCCCGTTGCCGCCTTACCTTTGATCGTGGAGCTGTAGAGGGAGTTCTCCTCCATGGCTAGCGAGCCCAGTTGACCATCCTTCCCCGCGGGCGCCTTCCGCTCCTCCCGGCTCCTCTGGAACGCCAAGGAAGAGCAGGGGGTGAGTGCGGGGCAGCCCGGAGCCAGCCACGCTGATCGGAGCCTATGGAGCGTCTCCACCCCAGCACTGAGCTCCAGTTGCCCTGGGAAGGGACGAGAGGACCCCCGAGCCAGCCTGAGAGAGGACCATGGGGACACTTCAGCGGCCATCTTGCCACGCCCAACTCCAGGGGAGCCCCGGTTCTTGGAGCACCGACCTCCCCGGGGCCTGCAACCCCCTAGACAGTCACTGCTCCATCCTTCCACCCCCCTGAAGGCCTCCCCCGAGATCCATGGCCTCCCCTCGCCCCTCAGGGCCCCTCCTCATAAAAACATAAGAACATAAGAACGGCCGTACTGGGTCAGACCAAAGGTCCATCTAGCCCAGTATCCTGTCTGCCAACAGTGGCCAGCACCAGGTGCCCCAGAGAGGGTGGACCGAAGACAATGATCAAGCGATTTGTCTCCTGCCATCCCTCTCCAGCCTCTGACAAACAGAGGCCAGGGACACCATTTTATCCCCTGGCTAATAGCCTTTTATGGACCTAACCTCCATGAAATTATCTAGCTTCTCTTTAAACTCTGTTCTAGTCCTAGCCTTCACAGCCTCCTCTGGCAAGGAGTTCCACAGGTTGACAACACGCTGTGTGAAGAAGAACTTTCTTTTATTCATTTTAAACCTGCTACCCATTAATTTCATTTGGTGTCCTCTAGTTCTTCTATTTAGGGAACTAATAAATAACTTTTCTTTATCCTCCCTCTCCACCCCACTCATGATTTTATAGACCTCTATCCTATCCCCCCTCAGTCTCCTCTTTTCTAAACTGAAAAGTCCCAGTCGCTTTAAGTCCTCGCCCCCCACCAGCACACTCACCGCGAAGGCCACCTCACAGAGGGCGCCAACCCAATGGGCCACCTCGGTGCTGTCCGTGGCCAGCAGGTAGCGCTTGTCCGTGGTCTCCAGGATGAAGGGGACAGTCTCCTTGGGGCTGCTGGTGTCCCCGTTCGCCTCAGACACGTGCACGCAGTTACTCAGCTTAATGAGCTTCTTGCCGCTCTCTGCTTTCTTGGGCTTCTCGGGGGCGGGGGGCCCGGAGCCCTCGTAGAGCTCCAGGTAGGCGCAGGAGCAGGGGGTCTCCCGGTACAGCACGGCCCAGAACTTCCTCCATTTCTGACCGGGGGAGGGAGGCAAAAGGAACAGACACATGCGGGGGGTTAGTCAGCTCTGCCTGTGGGTTCCTAGGCGGTTTCACTCCCTGGCGTCCAGGCAGCAGCCCACGGCTGCAAGGCCTGGGCTGCAAACGGCCTCTCCAGGGCAACCAGTTTGTTTTCACTGGAAAACGAAATCTTTGCCTACAACTCCACGGCAAAAAACAAAAAAGTTGTGTTTTTACACCTAGCGCCACAGGCTTTTCTCGCTGCCAAACGAGGCGTGCGCACAGAGCAAACCCTCGAGGGAGACAATCACAGGCAGGTTTTAACCGGGGGGGAACTAGTGAAGTTTAACCGTAGAGCAACACACCTGCGTTGATGCTCACTAGCTAAATCACCGGCACATCTGCAGCGCCTTCAGTCCGCTGGGGCTTACCGCCCGCTAGCTACTGCGCAAACACGCCTCTTTTGGCCGGGAAAGCGTGGTCCACGCCACCAGCCTGGAGGGTCGTTTTTAAAAGAGCCCCGAGGATCACAAGTTCAGAACCAGCTGTGAGTTAAGATTCCAAATTGCACTGTCAATCAATGGGGTTTGGATTCCAGAGTCACTTGGCTCCGGATCCCCCGAGGCATTTAGACACGGCTGGGCCTTCGTGGCTTCTGAAATTTTCCCCTTTAGCGTCACCTTTTCACTGGCTCTTGCAGACATCCTGGGCAACCCACAAGGACGCTGAGTCTCGGCCAGAGAGCCTCCGAGACTTGGTTGGCAGCTCGCACGGCTAGGCTAAAAAACCTGCACAGAGGTCGGTAGCCGAAGCATCAGCGCCAAAGCACCAGACCAAGCAGCGGCGCCAAAGCCCTGTCTCCTGTCAACACGGCTATTCTTAGCACTTTCGCCCAAACCCAGCATGCCTAAATCTCTTGCCCCCTTGCTTGTGGGCTCACTTCTGGGGGTGGCTGCTGCTGTGTGTACGTCCCCTCCACAGACTGCTCTGAACACACATGCTGGGCAAGAAATACCAATGGCGCTTTTCATTCAGACTTTCTGTTAGGTTGGTGCAGGTCAAGTTAACCTGAAGGCTCAGAGACTCGACAAAGTCTGCAACTTCCCCAATTATCACCCCTAATATCATTATCTCATAGACACTAACCTCCCCCTCACACACGCACCCCCATTCTAAAATCTGATTTGTCTATTTTATATGTGTTCACGGTTTTTTTATTGTATCCCTTTGGTATCTATGGTCGTGCCAATTGTCTTCCACAATTTGATCCGTGGAAGCGGGTCTGGCCCACGAAAGCTCATCCCCTCATAAACCATCTTGCTGGTCTTTAAAGTGCTGCATAGCCCTGTCTTTTGTTTCAGCAAGACCAGACTAACACGGCTACATCTCTATGAGAGACTTTACTAGTGATTGTATGCAGAAGGCACTGGGCAGCAGGGTAAAATCCATAGCTAGATAGAGTGTGGGGACAGACAGCTGGGCAGACAGACAGATAGCACGTGGCCTATCAGGATTCTATGGCTGGCCCATGAGACATTTTGTTTACCGTTGCCGACATGCACGGGTGCCGGATTCGGCTGGTTTCTGTCCACGTGGGGGTTTTTTCCTACCAACATTGCAAAAGTGATCGCACGTAAAGCCAGGACACGTGACACAAGGGGCGTTCGGATTGCACACGCACTGTGAGAGCCGCCCGCTCCCTCTGCAGCCAATCCCAGCGCTGCTCCGGCTCCGTCGGCTCCCCCCACGAGTTATAGAAACACCAGAGCAGTGAGCAAAGCTGCCCTATCCCGGAAGGCCATCTTGGTCACGACCTTGCAGCCCACTGAGACGGAGGAGGGCCACTCCTGCAGCCCACGCACTAGGCTGAATGGCCCATCGCTGGATTACAGGCAGTTGCTCTGCAAACCCCGGTACCATTATGGCCCTACAGCTGCGGAGGGTACACACTGTCCCCAAGTTGCTGGGCTACCCCTGTTTACGGAGGAAGTGCAACGTTCTGTTTGCTTTTTGGACTGCCACTACACAATGAGTGGCTGTTTTCAGAAAACAACTCCAAGATTTCTTTCTTGAGTGGTAACAGCGTGGGATTATGTATCGTTGGGATTATGTTTTCCAATGTGCATTGCTTTGCGTTGATCAACATTTCATTTCATCTGCTGTTTTGTTGGCCAGTCACCCAGCTCTGAGAGATCCTGGTGTAGCTCTTCGCAGTCTGCCTGGCGCTGGACTATCTTGAGCACTTTTGTATCATCTGAAAATTTTGCCACCTCACCGTTTACCCCTTTTCCCAGATCATTTATGAATATGTTGAATAGGATTGGTCCCAGAACAAACCCTGAGGAACCTCACATTTTACCGCTCTCTAGTCTGAAAACTGACCATTTCTTCCTACCCTTTGTTTCCTGTCTTTTAACCAGTAACCAGTCCGTGAGAGCCCTTCCCTCGTATCCATGACAACATACTTTGCTTAAGAGTCTTTGGTGAGGGGCCTTGTCTGGAAATTTCAGAAAGGGGAACTACACACAAATGGGGCAGTTAGTTACACAGAAATTACAAGGTACAAGGCCAAGAGTGAAATCCCTTTATGGAGGGGCTTTCTGGAAATCTAAGTACAGGCGGCCCCCAGTGTACGATGTGGTTGGTTCCTGGGGAAGTGTCGCAAGTTGGGGGCATCATAACTTGAACCCTCATTTACGATAGGCACCGTGCGCCATTGTAAATGCAGGCCGAGGACGTATGTCAGGGCCCCTTCTGCACTTACAAAAATTTCCTGGACACCACGATACAAATAAGTGACGGTCATATCAATACCACCCTATACCGAAAACCTACCGACCACTATACTTACCTGCATGCCTCCAGTTTCCATCCCGGACACACCACACGATCCATTGTTTACAGCCAAGCACTGAGGTACAACCGCATATGCTCCAACCCCTCAGACAGAGACCTACACCTACAAGATCTTCAACAAGCATTCTGTAAACTGCGATACCCACACGAGGAAGTGAGGAGACAGATCAACAGAGCCAGACGTGTACCCAGAAGCCTCCTGCTACGGGACAAGCCCAAGAAAGAAACCAATAGAACACCACTGGCCATCACCTACAGTCCCCAGCTAAAACCTCTCCAACGCATCATTAGTGATCTACAACCTATCCTGGACAATGATCCCTCGCTTTCACAGGCCTTGGGAGGTAGGCTGGTCCTTGCCCACAGACAACCCGCCAACCTGAAGCATATTCTCACCAGCAACTACACCCCGCACCATAATAACTCAAACTCAGGAACCAATCCTTGCAACAAACCTCGGTGCCAACTCTGCCCACATATCTACACCATCACAGGACCTAACCAGATCAGCCATACTGTCACTGGTACATTCTCCTGCACATCTACCAACGTAATATATGCCATCATGTGCCAACAATGCCCCACTGCTATATACATCGGCCAAACAGGACAGTCCCTACGTAAAAGAATCAATGGACACAAATCTGATATTAGGAATGGCAACATACAAAAACCTGTAGGGGAACACTTCAATCTCCCTGGACACACAATTGCAGATCTAAAAGTAGCCATCCTGCAGCAAAAAAAACTTCAGGACCAGACTTCAAAGAGAAACTGCTGAGCTACAGTTCATCTTTAAGTTTGACACAATCAACTCTGGATTAAACAAAGACTGTGAATGGCTCGCTAACTACAAAAACAGCTTCTGCTCTCTTGGAATTCACACCTCCAGATCAGCTGCTAGAAGTGGGCCTCATCCTTCTTGATTGGATCCACCTCGTCATCTCCAGCCTGATCCTGGCCTGCATATTTATTCCTGCCTCTGGAAATTTCCACTACATGCATCTGACGAAGTGGGTCTTTGCCCACGAAAGCTTATGCTCCTACACTTCAGTTAGGCTATGTCTAGACTGCAAGCCTCTTTCGAAAGAGAGCGTCTAGACTGCACGCGGAACTTTCGAAAAAGCAAGCCGCTTTTTCGAAAGAAAGCACCCAGTGAGTCTGGATGCTCTCTTTCGAAGAAGCCCTAGTTACATTCAAGAACGCCTTCTTTCGAAAGAGCACTTTCGAAAGAAGGCGTTCTTCCTTGTGAAATGAGGTTTACCACCGTCGAAAGAAAAGCCGCGTTCTTTCGATTTAATTTCGAAAGGACACGGCTGCAGTCTAGACGCAGGTGAAGTTTTTTCGAAAAAAGGCTACTTTTTTTCGAAAAAACCCCTGAGTCTGGACACCCCAAGGTGCCACAGGACTCCTCGCCGCTTTTGCAGATTCAGACTAACACGGCGACCCCTCTGATACAAAAATGTTGTAACTCAGGTGGTCAGAAGTTGAAGTTTCACTGGATCCCCCTTTGTCCACATGCTTGTTGACCCCCTCAAAGAATTCTAGTAGATTGGTTAGGAAGCTTTCCCTTTACAGAAACTATATTGACTCTTCCCCAACAGATTATGATCATCTAGGTGTCCGCCAATATTATTCTTCATCATAGTTTCAACCAATTTCCCTGGTAAGAAACCTGCAATTGCATGGCTCTCCTATGGAGCCCTTTTTAAAAATCAGCATCACATTAACGATCTTCCAGTCACTTGGTACAGAAGCAGATTTAAACAGTAGGTTACAGACCCCTGTTAGTAGTTCCGTCAGTTTGTATTTGAGTTCCTTCCGAACGCTTGGGTGAATGTTATCTGGCCCTGGTGATTTATTCCTGTTGAATTTCTCAGTTTGTTCCAAAACATCCTCAATCTAGGGCAGGCCCACAGATTTGTCACCTAAAAAGGATGGTGGAGGGATGGGGATCTTCCTCCCTTCCAGGGCCATTCCTACGCAGAGACAAATAACACGGCTGCGTAGGGCACCCAAAAACGTGGGCACCACCGGAACCACAGGTAAAGGCACGTCAATTCCCTGCTTCTTAACGGACTTAGCATAAAATGTTACTCTTGCTTTTTCAGTTTGGAGCTAGCTGTTCTTCACATTCTTTTTTGGCCTTCCTCATCATGTTTTTACAGTTCATTTGCCAGAGTTTATGCTCCTTTCTATTTCCCTCATTAGGGTTTAACTTCCCCTCCTGCCTTTTTGCCTCTCCAAGCTTCTTTTATGTTGTTGTTTCGCCAGGGTGGCGCTTTTTAGATTTTATTTGTGTGAGTTTTAATTAGGGACATCAGTGGAGCCTCTGTTATAGTGTTTTTAAGAAATGCCCATGCAGCCTTCAGGGATTTCACTGTTGGCCCTGTACCTTTTCATTTCTGTTTAGCTAACCGCCTCATTTGTGTGTAGTTCCCCTTTCTGAAATTAAATGCCGCAGTGTTGGGCTGCAGTGGTATTTTTCCTTCCATGGGGTTGTTAAATTAAATGATATTATGGTCGCGATTGCCAAGCGTCACCTCTTAGACAGTCCTGGAGGGTTAGCAGCCTCAGGCTGTCTACACTGCAGGGTTTTTGCGAAAGAAGCGATCTCCCGCAAAAATTTCTTGTGCAAAAATGCGTCCACACCTCAAAAGCGCTTTTGTGCAAGAGAGCGTCCACACTGCATGGACTCTCTTGCGCAAGAAACTTCTGATTGTCATTAACAGAACGGCCATCAGAGCACCTGTGCTTTTTCGGATAGGCTCTTTTGGCGCAAGAAACCCCTCCGGAGCGTCCGCACCGGCCTTTTTGGGCAAGAGCTGTAGCGCAAAAAGGAGTTACAGCCGGTCCCCAAGTTGCAAATGGTCGAATTACGACCGTTCGCATTTATGACCAACGCTCCCATGGAGCAATCATAAAGGCGGTCCCCGAGTTACGAACACGACCCGCGCTTACGAACAGCGCGATCGCTATGTAACTCAACAGGGTCCAAGTTATGAACAGATCAAGTTACGGCCAAGTGTTTGGTCCATAACTCATTCAGAACTCGGGGAGAGGCTGTATTCTTCATGGGGAGTAGAATAACTTTACCGGCAACATCCCTCTGTCCTGTCGATTTACTCTCTTTTTTTGTGTGTGCAAAAATGCGTTTGAGGTGTGGACACTCCGCCAGTTTTTGCGCAAAAACCTGGTAGTGTGGGCATAGCCGTAGCCTCAGAACTGTCCTTCCCCATACACAGAATATGCAGCAGCATAGGGCACCCAAAAATTTGGGGCACCGCTGGGTCTTAATGTCCGCCCGCCTGCCTCTTCCTGTCCCTGGTCTGTGCCTCCGCCTCCTCTGCAGAGGAGCTAGAGAACTTAACAGTGACAAAGCCGGCCAGTGCTATTAGCAGACGCTGAACCTATGAAAGAGCCATTCAAGTGGCAGAGTAGTCACTGAACAGGCATGCGCCAACCCCAGGTCAATACGGTCAGTTTCAGAATTTACTGCGTCAGTCAACGGGGCCTTAATTTAAAATCCCCTTTAAAATATTTTCATGAGTGTGTTGCTGAAGATTATAAAATCACTTCTCTAAAAAACTGTCCCCGTGTCCTCACCGCCACCCCGGCTGCCATCGAGCACGAGGCACCAGTTTCCTAGTACAACCAGTTTCCTACCCTAAGGGTGCCCTTGTCTATCCTGGAGGCAGCCACTTGGAAATAGCAGAGGAACACCAGCCCCCCTTCAGGCACCATGCTTGTTTTGTGGGACTCAGCAGACTCTTGAAGGCAGGGATCGGGATCGGGAAATCCTCCCTCTGTCATGCCAGCAGGAACTAGAGAGCCCAAGCTAGAGAGGCTGCCAGCAGCTGGGTGCAGTGGGTCTAGCAAGCCGGCAGCCCGGCGTGGAGCTCCACCAGGGACAGGGAACCCCATCCAGCAGCCAGCAGCCAGTAGTAGAGCCCCCGCAGCAGCCCACAGGGCCAGCAGCCATGAGCGGGGCCCGGCCGGAGGGCTGGCAGCTGGAGCAGAGCCCCCGCAGAGGATAGGCAGCCCCAAGGCTGGCGGGCAGGGTCAGAGCCCCACCATGCTGGGGGCAGCGGACCCTAGCAGGCAGCCCAGGGGCAGCAGCGCTGGGTGGATCTGGCAGGCCAGGAGGGGAGCCCTGGAGCCTGACCTCCCCTGGTCCGGCAAACTCTCTTGCTCTGGACCACTCAGGTCCCAAGGTTGCCGGACCAGGGAGATCTCACCTGTACAATGCGTCAACGGGTCAACGGACGGACAAGAGAAAGAACCGCCTCTGTTAATAACAGCTTGAGTCCCCCAGTCTCCGGCTGCATCACAGGGGCCTGATTGCTTTCACACTGCGGTCAATGCGGAGAGACGCCGCAGGCACAGGAGAGCCAGAGAAAGGGGAATCTGATGTTCCTGACTCTGCTGCACAGGGTCCTTTCCAAAGGGCGCTGACGCCAGTTCACACCCATGGGGGATCTGGCCCCCTGACTCTCTTCGGAAGCTAGACCTGGACCCAGCAGCCAGCTCCATCCCCCAGTTCGAAACTTCCCAGAGTCCATGAGGAGGTTGGACCCAGCAGCCCAGTCAGGACTCAACTCTGTTAACCGTGCACCTCGTGTGTCACCCGGCTCACGCCCAGATGTCTCAGGATACATCCACCCTGCCGCAAAAGACTAGGCCCCGGCTGGCACGGGCCAGCTGATTGGGCTGCCGGGCTCTGGCTGCAGAGCTTCAAAATTTCAGTGTTGAGGTTCCCACTTGACCTACGGGGGGGAGGCCTCAGAACCCCCCTCCCCACCCCACCTGGCTCCAGACCGAGCCCGAATGAGTACATTGCTGTTATTAGCCTCGCCGGCCCAACTCAGCTGAGCCCAGTTCAGCGACCCAGTGCCGTGAGGGGTTTTACAGCCGTGTAGACCCACCGTTGGGGTGTCTTATCTACAGAAGAGAAGAGTGCGGGGGGATTTGACAGCAGCCTGCAACTTCCTGAAGGGGGGTTCCAAAGAGGATGGAGAGAGGCTGTTCTCAGGGGTGGCAGATGGCAGAACGAGGAGCAATGGGCTCAAGTTGCAGTGGGGAAGGTCTAGGTTGGAAATTAGGAAAAACTCTTTCCCTAGGAGGGTGGGGAAGCGCTGGGATGGGTTCCCTAGGGAGGGGGTGGAATCTCCATCCCTGGAGGTTTTGAAGTCTCGGCTTGACCAAGCCCTGGCTGGGATGATTGAGGTGGGTTGGTCCTGCCTTGGGCAGGGGGCTGGACTTGATGCCTCTTGAGGTTTGTTCCCACCCTCGGATTCTGCGGTTCTGTCTCTCCACGGATGTGCTCCCGTCTCCCCTGACAGCTCCACTCCCCCCCTCTCCCCCACAGGGCAGGCGGTTCTCTGGGGCCTGCATCCCTGGTTCGGCCTGACCGCTGCATTTCCAGAGCAGCCTTTCCATGAACTAAGAAGGCAGCAAGGCAGGGTCAGCCAGCTGTGCCGACTTCTGCTTTTGGGGAGTTCTTTGCAGCCCCAGCCCGGCCGGGATCCTGCAACCAGGCCATCTTGAGACCTGCTCAGAGACTCGGCAGGAAGTAGGAAAGCTCCTAAAATGCTGCAAAGCAGCAGCGGAACAGAGCCCGGGGGGAGGGGAACTGGGGGGCACTCTGCAGGAGGGCGGGCGGTGGGGACGGGGGGGGGGGGGGCGCAGGAGGGGAGGTGCCATGACACAGCAAGGCAGAGCTGAGCCAAAGAAGCAGCTGGCTCCTGGAAGGCAGGAGCAAGCGGGGAGCACAATGTGTCAGGCCGGGGGCGTGGCGGGGGGACTCCGGCCAGAACTGCTGTTGTGTAAAGCCCAGCCCATGTGTGTGCCAATCACAATCAGGCCCCCGGATCGATGCCACTGGGACAAATCCCCCCCCAAGCACCCCGACCCCCTCAGCAAGCACAGACCGTCCCTGTCTCTGTACTGCGAGACTGGAGTCCCATTTGCCAGGTCTGGAGAAATGGAAAGGGCCGGAGACCAGCCTGCCCCGGGGCTGCTGTCTGGGGGGAGGTGTCACTCCTGGGGTCTCGGGCAGGACAAGGGGGGGAAACGCTGCAAGTCGCAGCCTGTGCCCCGCTGAGCCGTGGGGGCAGCGGAGAGGGGAGGCCGGTGCAGTTGGATCAGTGAGGACTCCAGGGCATCCCGACCACCCCGAGGGCTGGTAGCGGGCACCGAGGACAAAGTGGGGGTTCGTCTCCCAGGAGAGGCGGGGAAACCCCGCAGAAACCCCCCTGGCTGCATGGAGCTCCTGCCGCTCCCAGCCTGGACCCAGCACTGCACTGCGAACTGTCCCGCTTTGCAGCAAGGCAAAATGGCGAAGCCGTGACAGGTGCCGTGCAGAACGGAGGCAGCCGGGGCCCCCGGCAGCGCGTGGGAGTTCCCAGGGAAGAGCTTCAGCAACCAGCCTCCAACCGGCCCAGCCGCCAGCGTGGGTCCTTACCTTCCCGAAGGTCTGCTGCTGCTGGAGGTACAGCAAACCCTGCTTCACAGCCACCTCGTCCATCTTCTAGCATCCTCTCTCAGCCCCTCTGCCGCGCAGACTTTCCTGTCCCTCCCAGGCCTGCAATCCGGCTCGATCTTTCACACCTCCCACCTCTCACCCATGCTCATCACCTCTCCCTCCACGGGCCCTGGCTCTCCACCCTCCGGGTTAACTCTTCCCCCCCCCCCCCCCACGCCTGCCTGCTTCTGCCTTCAGGGCTGGGCGTGCTCCCGATCTCACTTCACAACCCTGTGACGTGCGGTCGGGTTGGGTTTTTTTCCTAAACATGTACATGTCTCACTTCAGCTTCCTGTGTTGTGATCTTACTAAAAAGTGCAGCTACAGGCGTAGCTGCTGTCCACAGACAGACTGCACAGGAACACTGGCATACATTCAGGCTGTACGCACAGACTGTACACACCAAGACACACCGAGACCGGACACACAGCCATTGTGCTCTCTGACCCACAGGCTACACATGTACACATTGTAGACCGACACACCCAAAGGCACAGTCACATACCCAAGCTGTAAGCGCTGACACACCGAGACACACATGCACACCGATTGCACTCCTTCACCCATATAGTCACAGATTGTACACCACTGACACACCGAGAAGCACACTGATACACTGAGGCTGTGTGCACTACCATACAGGCAGGCACAGTCACACACCCAAGCCATATGCACAGACACACCGAGACACCCCCCACACCGATTGTACTCCTTCACCCACAGTCTACACAGTCACAGAGTGTACATCACTGACACACCGAGAGGCACACTGATACACTGAGGTTGTGTGCACTAACACACACACACACTGAAGCTGTATGCACTACCACACAGACAGGCACAGTCACACACCCAAGCTATATGCACAGACACACCGAGACACACACACACCCTCCACCAATTGTACTCCTTGATCCACAGGCTACACATGCACAGACTGTACACACTGACACACAGACACTCGCTACACCACAAGAACAGTCTGATGGCACCACAGGGGGCCCAGCTTGATCCCAAAGAGCTGTATTTACTACCTGGGCACAAACATGCCAGGCCTAACAACACAGTCTGGGTTACAATAGCACCGGGGCACTAGCTGATGTCTGGCATCTTCTAAAAGGCAGAGTACAGTGTGCACTGCTGGAAAGCTCTTGGCCTATTTAAAGGAATACCACCCAATTCCAACCCACACCCCATGCACACCGCTTATACGGCTTTGGCTTTATTTCATTATCTGAAAAGGCCCAGGCAGCAGGCTGGGTCAGCATCCGCTTCTCCCACTCTGCCCCAGTCTTCCTGGATGGTCTCTGGGTGCCCATGTTTCTGTATGATACCCCAAGGTGCCCTGAGCTCAGTGCTCCCTGAAAGCTGAGCGCTTGGGCGGCCGTTCGGGAGGAATTCCAATGCCGCCCAGCTGATCAGCAGAGTGCCCAGAGCTAGGCTTGTGTTTCTAGTGGGGGTGCACATTTGCACATGCCTTGGTGCGCATGGAAAAATTATTCCGCACACGGCTGGAACAAGTCTGCACATGCATGGGAAAGTTTAGAGGGAACATTGCCTGGCATCCACAGGTCCATCTGGATTAGAGAGGGGCTCCTTCAGGGGCAGAAGGTTTGTTTGATCCATTAGGACGGCAGAGATCAGCTGCCCAGCTGTGTTCAGATTGCAAAGAGCCTCAAAGCCCAGGGCTGTGAGCTCCCAGGAGAGGGGGTGGCCATGGTCACTGCTCTCCCTCTTACTCTGTGCTCTCTTTGTGTTGCTTGCATCGACGCTCAGCACCGGCCTCACCCTTTCCTTATGAGCTTTAAAGCAACAGCCCCTTCGTCCCTGCTGCCAGCACGTCAGAGCAGGTTAACGAGGGGGTTCCATGGAAAAGGGGCAGCAGATGTCATGCAAAGCAGGAGAAAGCAAATGTCCCGGCCTGGGGGCCACCGGCTTCACTTCCTGGAGGCCGGAGACCCAGCCAGAGCAGGGCCAGGCCGGCAGGAGCAGGCCGAGTTCTCCCACCTGCTGCAGCGTAGCCTGTCGCGGACAGTGGCAACGGGGCATGGACGTTTGATGCAGTGGGACTTGATTGAACTGGGTGCCGTGGGTGGTGCTTTAAGGACCCACCCGGCCTCAGGCGACAGTTACGAGAGAGACCCAAGGGGAGCAAGGGCACACATGGGCTCCCGGCGTGGGATTCCCTGCTGGCCCACGGGGGCCCATGGAGAAAGGAGGGCAGGGGGCAAGCGGAAGCCAGTGGTAGGCACTTTGCATGAACTAAGCACCGGTTCCCCCGAAGGTGTCGGTCTGCGTCTGCCGGAGCACCCTCTAGTGGCCAATTCACCCTCCCCTGGTTCTCCGTCCCACTGACAATGAGAACCCTCATTGGAGGAAGGGGGTTTCACCCACGACTGCTCACGGTACCAGATGTTTTTTTCTACATTTGCGACTGGACTGCTCGCTGTTTAATAACAATCATATCGCTCGGATTCGAGTCTGACTGCGCCTAGAAATCCGTTCCCACAGGCCGGGCTCGGGCAACGCCCCAAGGCAGGATGGGTTCTACGCTCCCTCCGACAGTCGCTCAGGATTGGGCATTGATATTCTGTGGCACGCTCTGCTTCCGTTGTAGCTGAACGCCACGCTCGCTTGCCACAGCCCCATCCTCCCAGGTCGGTAGCAGGGTTCCCTGTAAGCGAAGCGCTTGGGCGGCTGCCCAGGGGAGATTTAGGTGCCACCCAGCTGATTAGCAGAACACCCTCAGCCAACCATTGTGTTTCTCGGGTGGTGCACATCTGCACATGCCTCGGTGCACACAACAAAATTTATTCTGCACATGCATGGGATCTCCAAGCATGGGAATTTTGGAGATGTGTGGTCCACGTTCCCTCAACACCTGTGTTCCCTTGTAAGCTGAGCGCTCGGGCAGCCACCCAGGAGAAATCCCAGTGCCACCCAGCTGATTGGCAGAGCGCCTACAGCGCCCACACCCAGCAGCCTGTGTTTCTACTGGTGGTGCACCTCTGCACATGCCAGGGTGCACAGAACAAAACTTATTCTGCACATGGACGGAAAAAATGAGAGGGAACATTGCTCACCACCCAGATGGATCAACTATGAGACCAGAATCGCTTCACCATGTGGGTAAGTCCCAGGAATAACGGCTGCCTTCAGTGGGACACGGGGCATTCTGATGGGATTAGTCCCCTCCATGGGCAGGTGGATGCCAAGCTGCTGGGGTTCCTGCTTGCGTGAATTTAAGCCCAGCAGCCTGTCCCAATGCGAGCCAAGGGAAGGGATGCTGGAGGAGGAGCATTACAGCCATCTGGGCAGCTCCCTGTACCCCTCCTCCCCCCGGCCCTTGTGACAACTATGATAAGGCATGTAGCTGCTTTCAGCCAATCAGGCAGCCTGAATACGGAAGGTTCCACTTTGCTATCTGCAGGGGGGGGGGGGGGGGAGGGGAGGACTTGCACTGCAGACCTCATGAATCTTTGGTGCATTTCATTTTAACTGCAGAGGAGAGTCCTCCCCACTAGGCCTGAACCCCCAAGCTCGGCTCCCGAACCTGAGCCTTCCGAAAAGGTGGGGACGCTTGAATCCCATGTCCCCATGTGGCCCATAGCAGAGCCAGACTCACAGGTTTGGCTAGGGCCGGATTAAGGGGGGGGGCTAGCCGGGCAGCTGTCCAGGGCACCAACTTATGGGGGGCGCCTGATGGCAGCTGTAAGGTGTGCAGCCCGCTGGGGGCGGGGCCACGCATGCATTGCATGCCCACTGCCCTGGGTGCAGGAATGGCTCGAGCCAGCCCTGGGTTTGGCTCTCGGGCAGCTGTTTGGTCCCCATTCGCGTCAGGCGCAAGGAAATCAAACAGACGGGAACTTTTTTTATTATTATTTTGTCACTTTCTTTCTGATAATAATTGGGAGCGTTCGTGCGGGATGGTAGAGACCACGCTGTGCTCGGGGCTGTCCGCCCCTACAGAAAACTATAATCCCTGCTGGCATAGGGCACTGGCATGTGAAGGCAGTGTGAGCTCCTCCTGCTGTAGGTGTTTGGAATAAGGATCCTCGGGAGCAATCAGGGAAGGGGGAAAAAAGTGGTCATCCCAGGGCACTGTCCCTTTAAGCCCAGCTGCAGGTCACACAAGAGCCGGGATCTACAACCAGAGCTCTTCAGGGGGCTACCAGACTGTAACTTCTTCCAAAACACCCCCTTCCTGAGAACATGGAAGTGTCCTTTGACACTGAGTGCTTGCAAAGTTAGAGTTATGAAGTATACAGCCAGCTATATATCTAGATATGCTAATGAAGGCCATTAGCAGTTCTTAGGGAATTTAATGGCCCGGTGCTCAAGGCAATGATCTGAGAGTCTTGTTTTTCCTGGTAGCCTAGGTTGTGATTGGTCCTACAGAGACATGTGACTACGCCACCTGGTACTGGAATCCATCTTGAATTTTGTACTTTTCCATAGAGGTGGGGTGGGGAGAATTAAACAAAGGCTTCCCACCCTGGGGAAATTCCACTGAAGGGATGGGACACAAACAACAATGATCTTCAGCTGGATTCACAGGCTGCTCCCCACCTCGAGAAGATACATGAAAAACCCTGAGGAACAAACAGACTCTAAGGGTATGTCTGCACTACAAAGTTAGTTCGAACTAACGGACGTTAGTTCGAACTAACTTTCATAGGCGCTACACTAGCGCTCCGTTAGTTCGAACTTAATTCGAACTAACGGAGCGCTTAGTTCGAACTAGGTAAACCTCATTTTACGAGGATTAAGCCTAGTTCGAACTTACTAGTTCGAATTAAGGGCTGTGTAGCCCCTTAATTCGAACTAGTGGGAGGCTAGCCCTTCCCAGGTTTCCCTGGTGGCCACTCTGGCCAACACCAGGGAAACTCGTCTGCCCCGCTCCCGGCCCCGGACCCCTTAAAGGGGCACGGGCTGGCTACGGTGCCCATGCCAGGTGCAAGCCTGCCAGCACCCAGCCAGCAGACCCTGCACCTGGCACGGATCGAGCCACCCACCCGATGCCCCCCAGCCCTCCCCCTCTTCCCGGGACCAGGCTGGCGGCTCCCGGGAGCTTGCCCGGGACCGCAAGAGGCGGGCACCCGCCTGGGCTAGTGCGGACATCGTGGACCTCATCCACGATCTCCGCACTAGGCACAGGAAAGTGGCCAGCTAGGGCAGGAGAGCTGCCAGGCTGGCCACCCAGGAGCAGGTGTGCATGAAAATCAAGGGGGTCCACTGAGACCCCCGACCCTGAGCCCTGAGCTTACAATGGGCCCTGTCTCCTCCACCTGTGCCTGTATCCAGACAGAGAACCTGAGCATGGATGCCTCTACCCAGGTCCTGGTGTGGTCTTGCTGTATTTGTGGCTTGCAATTCCCACTGAGTGATCTCCAGGCTGGGGGAAACAACCGTTGTGAAAGGTGCCTGCTGGTGGAATCTCTCAGGCAGCGGGTGGGAGAGCTACAGGAAATACCCTATTTTGAAAAAAAAACACCGCCTACATGGGGTTATTTAAAAACAACCTTCTTTCGAAATAACCCTTAAACCTCATTTTTTGAGGAGTAAGGGTTATTTCGAAAGAAGGGGTTTTTTTTCTAAACAACCCCGTATAGATGGTGGGGAGGGGTTTCGAAATAGGATATTTCAAAAAAGCGCCCGGAAGCCATTATGCAAATGAAGTAAATGATTATGCAAATATTTGTAAATTCGCACTTCATTTGCATTTGCAATTTTGCTCGGCTGCATTTGCATTCCTCTCTCAAAAGGGGAATGCAATGTAGACATTCCCCTAGAGAGTAATGCCTTATGAAACGAGGTGTACCGGCGCGGTCGACAAAGGCTTCCTTTGTCAACCGTGCCGCGTCTAGACTGCCATGCTGTGCCAGATCAGCTGATCATTGGCACAGTGCGGCGGCCATGTTTATTTTAATGAAGCGGGGATTATTTAAATCTCTGCTTCTTTGACTATGCCGAATAAACTAATTTACATGGCTCCGTCGATGGAGCCATGTAGTCTAGACACACCCAGGGTATGTCTACCTCCTCATTCCACGAGGAGTAACGGTAGTTTGGACTAGGACGCCTATTCCGAACTACCTAGTTCGTGCCGCGTGTAGCCGTGCGGCACGGGGTTCGAACGAGCAGGGATTTAAAAATGGCGGCGCCCAGTTTATGCAAATGAAGCCCGGGAAATTCAAATCCCGGGCTTCATTTGCAAGTGCGGTATGCCTACATTACCCTCCTAGTTCGAACTAGCGGGGTAGTGTAGACATACCCCCAGGGAGTCCTAAGATTGTAGTCTGTGCTGATAACTTTATGCTCGCTGATGCTGGTTACTCTCATTGGTTTTAATAAAGATGTGAATGAATTGGTATTGTTCTCAGTTTGAGTGCCCTTGTCACGTGCCCCGAGGCTCCCCTTCTGAGACTGCTCTCTGGGCTTTCTCTCTCCCTTGTAACCTGAACTGGGACAAGAACCTAAAAATCTTCTGTTGAGATGTGTTCAATGGTGAGCCATAACCCCTAGCCCCTACCTGCAGATCTCTGAAACAACTACTCCAGAGAGAGATCTTGGAGTCATTGTGGATAGTTCTCTGATAACATCCACGCAGGGGGCAGCGGCCATCAAAAAAGCAAACAGAACGTTAGGAGTCATTTAAAAAGGGATAGAAAACAAAATATTTTATTGCCGCTGTATAAAACCATGGGACACCCACATCTTGAATACTGCATGCAGACGCAGTCGCCTCATCTCAAAAAAGATATATTGGCATTGGAAAAGATTCAGAAAAGGGCAACAAAAATGATTAGAGGTTTGAAACAGGTCCTGTATGAAGAGAGATTAAAAAGACTGGGACTTTTCAGTTTAGGAAAGAGGAGACTAAGGGAGGATAGGATAGAGGTCTATAAAATCATGACTGGTGTGGAAAAAGTGAATGAGGAAAAGTTATTTACTTGTTCCCACAATATAACAACTAGGAGTCACCAAATGAAACTAATAGGCAGCAGGTTTAAAACAAATGGAAGGAAGTTTTTCTTCACTCAGCGCACAGTCAATCTGTGGAACTCCTTGCCAGAGGACGGTGTGACGGCTAGGACTTTAACAGGGTTCAAAAAAGAGCTAGATAGATTCCTGGAGGTTAGGTCCATCAATGGCTATTAGCCAGGATGGGTAGGAATGGTGTCCTTTGCCTCGGTTTGAGTGAAGGTGGGTGACAGGGAAGGGATCATATGAGGATTACCTGTTGCGATCCCTCCCTCTGGGGCATCTAGTATTGGCCACTTTCAGCAAAAGGATACTGGGGTGGATGGACTGCTGCTCTGACCCAGTGTGGCTGTTCTTATGTTCTTTCATTGATGAAGGGGAGATGCATAAGTTTGCTATGTGTAAAACTTCTACGCAGAGTAAGATGGATTTATCTGGGGGGTTGATCCTCTTGGAGTTGTGCGCCAGGGGGCTGCGTCAGGTCCCCGTGACCAAACCCTCCCAGACCTGGGCTGTTATGAGTGTCTGTGTTCCTCTGCTGGGGGGCTGTAACCCCCACCTCCGGGCCTTTGCTGGGGGGGGGATCAGAACTTCTAGCTCAGCAGCGCAGGGTGGTGGGGCGCCCCGGAGGGCAGGCAGGCTCAGTGGTATGATCAGCCCATCAAGAGACAGTCTCAAGGGGGATCTCTGTAACCCAACCCGCCCCAGAGCCATGATGGCCCAAGAAGTGTGGGAGAACCTGGTGCTGGTCTTAATATACTGGGGATTCACTGCAAGGACATTGCCAAGTGGGGATCCACATGCTCTCCATTAGCGCAGGGAATGGAACGCGGCAGAAGAGACCTAATTACATTATCCAATCCCTTTCCCTGCCGCGGCAGGATTCTTCCCTAGTTTAATCCCCACTGATTGGGCTCCCAGCCCTCCTGATGGAGCTCACCCTGTCCCGATTTCCCCTTTCCTAGTTCTTGCGTCTCTATGCAGCACGGACTGTCTCTTTGCTGTATATTTCATCTGCGCCTAACACAACGGGACGGCCGGCTCTCGGGCTACCGCAGTACAAGTCATAACTGTAATCCCGTTTGTGACGGGGTGCACGCTCCCCACACTGGGCAGGAGGGGGTTAACACAGCTCCGAGGGCTGAGAAAGCCACACCCCCTTTGCCTTACTGGGCACGCTCGAGTGGCACAACTATAAAAGGGAGCAGCTCAGCTCAGTTGGGGCTGGCGGCTGGAGGGAGAGGACGTGCCTTGCCAGCACCAGGCAAACCGCAGTGACTGCCTGAATGCTGAGGTGCTGCCACACAGGCTAGAGGCCAGACGCTCCTGGAGACCGCGCGGGATCCAGAAGCTGAGCAGCAGCAGCCAGATCTCAGACAAAGGAGGGAAGATGGCGATTCATGATGGAGTTGATACAGAAAGCAGCCCAGGGAAGGCGACGGCTACCTGGTGGGTGAGCCAACGCTGGGGAGTTAGCGAGTTTCGGTTGGAGCTTTTCCCTGCTGACTCAGTGGCTAGAGAAAGTCACTAACAGGTCCTGGGCTGGGGTCCAGAGGAGTAGGAGAGCCTGGACCGCCTCCCCATTGGGGTGCTGTAAACCCTTCCCTATCTCTTGTCTCTTGAGAGGGGACTGCACCACCCCGCGAGGAGGGATGAGTTTTGATTCTGACCCTGGACCTGCACTGCTGCACCTAGGGGTGAGTCACAGACTGTAGCCATTGGGGAACACTACCCCAGAAATAGGGGTGAGTTCTGGCCTCTTGCCATTGGGCCACCCTGCCCCATGAATTAAGAGCGGGTTACTAACTTTGGAGGGAAGGCCAATCAGGCATAGAACTGTGGGTGAAGTGTTAGACACAGGCAAGGGAGCAAAAGCAGAGAATTTATGAGCGCGCCAGACATCAGATGGGCGCCCTCACACTGCACTCGGTGGCGTCTTCTCCCCATCTGCCTCACACCATCCCTCCTAGTTAATTCTTTGCATCCTAGTAAACACCCACCCACACACACATTCTGGGAATTCACAACCCTCCAATATTGTCATCCTGCTACCAGGCCCCCTTTCAGCCCTTGCCTTGAATGGCTTTAGTTCCTTTAATCTTTCTTCAGCTCCTTGTCAGTCGTCTCTGAACTCCTTCCAGTCCCTCGACGCACGTCTGGGAGTGTGGTGCCCAGAACTGAACATGATATTCCAGATGTGGTTACCCTGGAGACAGATACCAGAATATTCAGCCAGATCCACGTTTTCAGAAGAGCTTCAGCCTTGATTTAGGCACCTAAGGAAAGGGCAAAGTTTGCTGACCAAGGAACCTGGCCCATATCGAGAGGGCCTATTGTGTCTCTGCTCATGACGGCATGACCTTGGGCAAGTCATTTGCCTGCCCAGTGACTCAGTTTCCCCATCTGTAAAATGGCGATAATGCTATGCTCCTGTGAGGCTGAATCAGCTAGGCTGTGTCTACACTGGCATCCCTTCCGTAAAAGGGATGCTAATGTAGCACATCGCAATTGCAAATTCCGCGGGGGATTTAAATATCCCCCGCGGGATTTGCATTTACATGGCTGCCGCTTTTTTCCGGCTTGGGGATAAGCCGGAGAAAAGCGCCAGTCTAGACGTGATTCTCCGGAAAATAAGCCCTTTTCCAGAGGATCTCTTATTCCTTTGAAAGTAGGAATAAGAGATCCTCCGGAAAAGGGCTTATTTTCCAGAGAATCACGTCTAGACTGGCGCTTTTCTCCGGCTTATCCCCAAGCCGGAAAAAAGCGGCAGCCATGTAAATGCAAATCCCGCGGGGGATATTTAAATCCCCCCCGGATTTTGCTATTCCGAAGGGTCTAATCTACATCCCTTTTCCGGAAAAGGGGTGCAGTGTAGACACAGCCCTAATGTTTGCAGTGGGCTCTGCTGGAAGGCCCCAGAGCCAGGCAAAATGTTACCGCTGCAGGTGATCCCATTCCCTCACCAGCTGGACATAGCGAGGAACAAAGGTCTTTGGAATCATTTAAAATATACATGAGAGCGAGGCTCTTCTCTTCCCGGAAACTGGCTGGAATTTGTATGCATGCTGCAGATAGGATATAAACACTTACAGGTCTCACAGGACGCATCTTTCACCGCTTGTCCATTTCTTTCCTTGAGTGCTTGCAAACCAGACACAGCCTCCTTTCAGCTAGGTGCTCCTCTTGCTGGCCTGCTCTGCTCCCTCACTCTCGCTCCCACCCTCCAACAAGAGGTGGGTCTGGGACCCTGCAGCCACTGGCTAGGACTGTCCTGCTTCTAGTGCTCTGCAGGGGGACACAGAGAACCTGGGAACCCTGAAATGCATCCATCCAGCTCTGAGCGTCTCCTCCATCTCCCCCAGGCTAAGTTAGTGGGAAATCTGGCCGGTCCTGTACTCCCCACCCCTACATGCACACCAATTCTCTTTCCCCTAGAACCCAACCCTGGAGCGTCTCCACACTGGTCACCTCAGCAGAGGCCTCTGTCCCCTGGCAGAATGGGGAGCACTAAAATGCAGGCGGTGAGTGACATTCCCCTGCACAGAGAAGGAGAGGCAGCCTGCCCTTCTTTTAAGCACAGCCCGCAGGCTGGCCAGGCGGGTTGAAGACCTGCTGAGGCCCTGCACCACGTCCAGTTTGAGGCCCCGCAGCATTACTAAAAACATGTGAATTATTCTAACCGAAAGGACAGTGAAAACAGAACGAATAAAGTTTTATATTCGCATAGCATAGGCGAGGATGCCACCAAAAACTAGTCATTTGGGGGGGGATTTAGAGGCCCCCTCCTAATCTGAGGCCCTACATTGCAGCTTACTTAGCTCGTGCATAAATCCGGCGCTGACCCTGGCCCTTTGCACGGCAGGAACTACATGGAACTGAAGAGATGCCCGGGTCTGTGTTGGCCTCTCTACACAGGGTGAAATTCTGCCCCCTCTGCGGCGGGTCTAAGAGTGGGAGCGCCCGAGAGAGCAGCACATGGTGAGGGTGAGGGTGAGGCTGGAGTGTGCCGGAGGACAGCTGTGTTCCTGCAGTGTTCGGAAGCAGTCCATGGCCATTTGGCTGCTTCCATAGCACTGAGCGGAGAGTGGTCCCTGGGAATGGCACTAAATGAAAGGCATGGGGGTAGGGCATGCTGGATATGGGCCCGTCCTAACCCTCCTTCCTCAGGCAAGCCAAGGGCAGCAGAGTCAGCTTGGGAGTTTCTTGCCCTTCCACATTCACACTCCAGGTTGGTCAATTTCACGGTCAGAAGATTTTTAAAATGGTAAATTTCCCGATTTCAGCTGTTTAAATCTGAAATGTCTCAGTGTTGTCATTGTCGGGGCCCTGACCCGAAAAGGAATTGGGGAGGTCACAAGGCCAGTGTAGGGGGGCTGCGGCTCTGGTACCCTTACTTCTACGCTGCCTTCAGAGCTGGGCTGCTGGAGAGTGGCGGCTGCTGGCCAGAGAGCCCAGCTCTGGAGGCAGAGCAGCTGCCAGCAGCAGCGCAGAAGTGAGATGGTATGGTGGTATCACCCTGACTTCTGCAGCAGCCGCCACTGTCTGGCCACCCAGTGCGGGAAGCAGCAGCACAGAGGTCAGGGTGACATGGGCATGGTATTGCCACCCTGACGTCGGCACTGCTGCTGGCCAAGCGCTGCATTCAGTGCTGGGCACTCGGCTGGCATTACAGCTACCGCTCTGAAGGCAGCGCAGAAGTCAGGGTGGAAATCCCGTGACCCTCCTGAAACAACCTTGAGTTCTCCCTGCAACTCCCTTTGGGGTCAGGACCCCACAGTTGAGGAACTCTGGTCTCCCCAGTGCCTACGTAACGACATTTAAAAGTACCAGATCCCCAACTGTGGCAAGCCAGCACCACTCCATTGACTTTGCTCAGCTCGGATCTGACCCTATGTACGAAACATGGACATGTTCCAAGAAGATTTACCCTCTGTGGCTCAGGTCCTTCACGCAATTCATTTGGAGTTTTTGGAAAATACAATGGAAATGTCCATACTTCATTTCAATCAATGCTCCAGGGTGGGGCTAGGCTTCAGCCTCCTCTCACCTCAGCAGCTTGAAGCCAGGTGAGAAGCACCTCTCCATGGCTGCTGTAGCTCCTGCAGGCACAACTGGGGGAGGGGTACATGTGCCTCAGCTGGGGCAGGTCCAGGTTTGTCTGCCCCCTGCACTCCCCAGCCAGAGTAAGGAATGCAGCAAACTGTGCGCTTTTTTCTTCACTCAGTGCACAGTCAACCTGTGAAACTCCTTGCCAGAGGATGTTGTGAAGGCCAGCACTTCAACAGGGTTCAAAAAAAACTAGATAAATTCAAGGAGTATAGGTCCATCAATGGCTATTAGCCAGGAGAGGTAGGAATGGTGTCTTTAGCCTCTGTTTGTCAGAGGCTGGGAATGGGCGACAGGGGAGGAATCACTTGATGTTCTGTTCACTCCCTTTGGGGTATCTGGCATTGGCCACTGTCGGCAGACAGGACACTGGGCTGGATGGACCTTTGTTCTGACTCAGTGTGGCCATTCTTCTGTTTCCATATGAGCTGAGGGAAGGGTGGTTAAGCAGGGGGCCAGAAAAGACCTCCCCTGATCCAGCAAAATCCCTCATTCCCGATCAGGTCCCGAGGGTGCTGGACCAGGAAAGTCCAACCTGGAGTAGATATAATTATGGTACATACAGATAATACCAACACAATATCTCTGTTACATGCATATATGCAGTGATACGGTTCATGACACACTGGGTACATATATCCATCTGGTACTTGCATATAGTACATGCATACAAACAATACATAGGGAACGTATGCAGGGCACGCCCCCACGGTACATACACGAATCATAGGCCGCCTATGGACGGGATGCGAATAGCTCTGTTCAATGTATTCTCTCTTCCCAAACTCTTTTCATGGTACCCCAGCACCTGAAGGAATCTGTGTGATGTAGTGTTGGTACCTTGCTGGTTGCTATGCTGGGCGGTGGGCTGTGGGTGACCCCCACTGGCTGCTGGCTGCAGCACAGCCCAGCAGGACAGGGCTGAGTCACTAGGCAAGGGTCTCTCAACCTGTCCGACCAGCTACCCCCTAGGGAGAGAAACAAAGGAAGGGGGAATGCCGCCTCTGGCTGGGGGGCAGGGCTGGAAGAGAGTGAGTTAGTTTCTGTCTGGGAGCATGGAGGAGACAGCCTAGAGAAAGGGGCTGGAATTTAGGGGCCCAGTCTCCCGCATCTCAAGGGGGGCTGAGGCATCCTAGGCCTGCCCTGGAACCAGATTACACCTGTGCTGTGCTATATCCTGGAGAAGCAATAAACTCCCTCTATTCTACTGGCTGGCGGAGTCTGTCCGTGCCATTACAGGGGTGCAGGAGATGGGAAAACCCCAACGCGCTGCCACAATCTGCCTCTGGCTTTTAAGGCCCATGGGAAGGAGGGGGCCTAGTTCACAGGGGAGCTAACATGAGTGGCAGGAGGGGCTAGCTGCCCAACATACATACCCATGGGCTGGGCTGGGGATGTACCCGGGCATCTAATCCACCCGGCTGCCCATGCTGCTGTGGCAGTTTTCAATTTGGAGTCTTCTTGTTGGACGAGCGCTCATGCAGGGGTATCTCCTTGAGCTGGGAATCACCCCCAGCTCCACAGGTCGCCAGACCCCCAAAGCTTTGCTACGTTCTCCTGTAATGCCCCAACCCCACACGCCCGCTGCCTGGCTGATTCTGGTGTCCCTCCGGAACAATACCCCTGGCACAGAGGGAGTTACGCTGGTGAAAGGGGAATCGGAAGCAGGCCCGGCACTTGTCTGAGTGTCAGGGAACTGGACACTGGAGCGCTTTAAAGAAGCGATGGGATTTTCTCTGTCTCCTCCCTTTATCTTTCCTCCTGGCCCCTTCCTTCTCCCTCACCCTCGCTGTGGTCCTGCCTGTGATTCATGTCCGCACTGACTAGCACTTCCCTCGCGCGCTACTCCTGGCACGAGGTTTTAGTCCCTGCATGCATTGGCAGCCTGGTTCCTTTCTTTCTCCAACCTGCCGTCCTCATGATGCTGCCCTTTTGCCTCTGTCCGCACTTTGCCGAAATCTGCCCCAGCCGTCTTTGCACACTTGATGTGAAGCTCACGGCTGGATGCAGCCCCGGAGCGCTCCAGCTGCTCAGCTCCCGGCACAATTGCTGCAGGGAAGGCACAAAACCCCCTCCCGCTGCTTGTATTTATCTCTGCGGTGGATGAGATGTGCAGGTGGGACCCTCGGCGAGAGCAGGTGTGGCCGTGACAGCAGGCCTGGCAGACCTGGGCAAACAGCTGCTCTTCTTTTCCCTGACGCTGCCTGGTGGGTTAAGCCCCTGGCCTCCAGTCCAGCTTTTGATTAGAAAGGGACTTGATAATTGAGGCCAGCCTCCTTCCTGCCAAGCTGCTCAGAACAAAGGAGGAGTTGGCTGGCCCTTCACTTTGTTTTGACTTTCCAAGTTCCTGCAGGCCCCCGGATCAAGGTCATTCGGGGCAGTTGGAGTGATCCTAGCGCTCGGAGGAGGAGGGAAGGCAGCTGGATGCGGGGCTGTGCAGTTCTTTGGAGAACTTTCCCAGAAGAAAGAGTAAGGAAAGGAGATCAGAAACCGGCGGGAAGGAACTACTCATCTGTGTCAGTGGAGGCGTGAGTTGTAGGCACAGGCCGGCGGGGTAGTACAGACGTTCAAAGCGTGGAGGGTTTGCATTGCTAGCAGGCTATCTCCAGAGCTAAGAAGATTTCTGGGGCCGCCAAGAATGCAAAAGGTCAGAGCTTCTTGTGGGGGCTACCACAGACCGTAGGTGAGTTGTACAAGCTCTGAAGATCAAAGCCTCCGTCTCGCCTTCGCCCACATCAATAATATACCTCTGCTCACTGCTTCCAAGTGCCAGTTCGGCCCGGCGTGCCCTGCAAACCTGACATGAGGCAGAAAAGGGAGGCCAAGAAAGGAGTGAAAATAGAGATGCCGTTCCCACTATTTGCAGGGTGCCTGCCCCAATGTGCTTATAAATGCCATGCAATGAAGAGCAAAGACAGAGCATTTTCAATGTAAAAAACCAGCCAGAGACATAAAGGACATGGCTATACAGCAAAATCCTGCCAAGACCCAGCAACCAAAGGACTGACTCTAAACTCATTAGAGAGGAAGGGAAATGAGAAAGGGAGGAGATGCACTTTAGAAAGTGGCATAAGGCATGGGAGGAGTGAAAGCCTGATTTTCAGCTGCACCTCTGGGTTGTGTTTATGGCATCTGGATAGCGCACTGGGGCCTAGAGAGAGAGCTGGATAATCGGTTGCCTTTTGCTTTACAACAGTGAGACTTAGGGAAAGCTACAAGCAGCTCAGCGTGGGGGGCGACAAAGCCTCTGCTTAGGGTAGAGCCGACATTTTCAGGCGTGGCCTCCGCTTTGGAGGGCCCCATCTGAGATTCCTCAGTGCTGGACTTCCAGTGCTGGTGAGCACCCACAGCTCCGATGCAGGAGATTGTCGGTTGCAAATGCCCAGGCACAAGATGTCTCTGATCAGGCATCCAGACAGAGACACCGAAAATGACAAGCAGCGTGTGAAATTTTGGCTGCAAGCAGCCACTTCTGAACATCATTCCTGAGCTTTTTCCCCAGGGAGTCCTACGCTGACATCATGAGCTACTGCCCTTTTGCACATAGAAATGCCCGACGTTTATTCTTTTATCAGGAGCTATATGAAACCTCTATCTACTGGTGCATCTCCATCACTGCATGAGCCAGCGCAGCTGGGCTGTCATCTGTTCCTTCCCCAGCTGAGACTGTTGACAGAGTGATACAAGCATCTTGCCTAGGAGCCGATATTCAATCTGGAACCATGAGAGGGCACCAAAGTTTGCATCTTCCCTGTCTGTGGAGTCATGATTTGGTTGAAAGGCGCCAATGTGTGTGTTGGGGAAGGGGAGGGAAAGAAGAGAATAGGGCAGATCAAAGAGTAAAAATCCCTTTTCTTTCTAGGCATGTTCTTTGTTGCTGATAGGGATATGAAATGCTTGGCATGGCGATACCACGTATGTAACCGAATCGACGTAAGAGAGAGTGCCAGCCTAGGCCCCGAACCAGTTGATAACGCTTCTCGGATTTATAATCTCTCGCTATATTTTAGAGTGCAACTGTCTGTCTGTGAGTCCATTTGTTCCAGGGCGCCTCCTAAACAGTAAGCGCGAGGCCCACCGAATTCGGTAGGCAGCTTCCTCTTCTAACGTTCAGCAAGGTATGCGGTTGGTTGTGCCAGGAAAACAGGACATGCCTGGAATGGGACTGTGTTCCATAACATGGAAAGGGAGGGAGCTGATCGGAGGGAGAGCTATATGCAGAGTGACCACTGGGGACAGCCAGACCCACAGAGGAGTGGCCAGCTGGGGACAGGGCCTCATTTGGCCAGCCACTGGACCAGGTAAGTGGCCCCCTGCCCCAAACAGTGCCAGATTGTGGGTCCCCACCCCAGCTTCCCTGCTGTGGCTGCCCCCCCTGCCAAGCAGCTGCAGGCCAGGTCCAGCCCCTGGAAGCCCCTCCCCAGGCTGAAGGCGGGGGCTGGTGGAGGCTGGGGTCGGCCCCCAGAGCCCCACTCTCCTGGATCAGCTGTAGGGCAGGGGGTAGGGGCAATTGGAGGCCAGGGCCAGCCTGTGGAGCCCTGCCTCCCCTCCCCCCCGCAGACAGGCTGGTGGCTAGGGGAGGCAGCTAGAGGCCATGGCTGGCCCTCGCATCCCTGTGACCCCGGGAGAAGCCACCAGCTGGAGAGTGCAGCTCCAGCCCTCCCCCGGGGGGAGCCACTGCCAGAGCAGAGCCGCTATGAATGGCCCCAGTAAGTCCCTCCCCACAGACTCCCAGCCCCCTGCCCAGAGTCCTGCATCTCCCAGCCCTCTGCCCTCGCTCCTGCACCCTGTCCCAAGTTGTGAGCCCCCCACCCCCTGCTCTGACTCCAACACTTGCAACACCCGACACCAGTGTTTCTTAAGCAGTCGGAGGCGTGCTGTGGAGAACAACGGAGTCGTTCTTAAAGGGGCAGGCAACTTTTTTTTTTTTTGCTCAATAACTTTTCCCCTGGGTGTTCCTCATAAAAAAAATTGTTTGGTGTTCCTCGGGCTTAAAAAGTTCAAGAAACACTGCCCTACACTCCCTGCTCTAAGCACCCCCACACAACCTCCTGCCCCACCTCATGCACCCCCACCCCTGTCCTGAGCCCCTTCATTAAAATAAAGCATGTACATATTCCTTTTAATCCCCACCCACCACCCCCCAAAAAACATTACTATAGTTAAGGATCCGAGCAACACCAGGTACATCTGCTAGTGACTTCATAAGCTACATAAAGCTGATCACAGTTGACTTTAGGCAGAGGAATGGCTCGGAGAGGGAGTAGATGTATGTTCCTATACAAATAAACAACACTAAGAGACTTTTCCATATAAACAGTTTGGACTGGAAGTTGCGAGGCACAGTTAGGCTATGTCTACACTCCGGCAGCTTTTCGGAAGAGGAAATGCAAATCTCGCACTCATTTATAAATCTCGTGCTCTCATTTGCATATTCTGTTCCGATCCTTTTGGCGAAAGAGGTTTTTGCGATAAGTCCCCGTGTATACGGGGCCATATGTCGGGACAATCCCGTTTTGCACTAGATCCTGTAAACCTATTTTTTGCGGAAAAGGGGATCTTGCGCAAAACGGGGTTGTCCCGCCCAATGGCCCCATCTACACAAGGCTTTTTATTGCAAAAACCTCTTCCGCCAAAAGGGATCGGAAGGAAGTATGCAAATGAGAGTGCAAGATATGCAAATGAGCGTGAGATTTGCATTTCCTCTTCCGAAAAACTGCCGCAGTGTGGACGTAGCCTTAGGCTGTCTTAGAGTTTGGTAGGGCCCCAGGACTGGAAAATAGGTTGGGTCCTGAAAATCAGCCTAGAGGAGCAGTGTAGCACTGGATAGCAAGGGGAGGAATCATAGAATCCTACAGCTGGAAGAGACCTCAGGAGTCATCAAGGCCCAAAGCAGGGCCAACCCCAACTCAATCAACCCAGCCAGGGCTTTGTCAAGCCAGGACTTAAAAACCTCCAGGGATGGAGAATCCACCCCCTCCCTAGGGAACCCAGCCCAGGGCTTCCCCACCCGCCTAGGGAAAGAGTTTTTCCTAATATCCCACCGAGACCTCCCCCACTGCAGCTTGAGACGATTGCTCCTCGTTCTGCCATCGGCCCCCACTGAGAACAGCCTCTCTCCATCCTCTTTGGAACCTCCCTTCAGGAAGTTGAAGGCTGCTCTCAAATCCCCCCTCGCTCTTCTCTTCTGCAGACTAAACAAAACCAAATCCCTCAGCCTCTCCTCATAGGTCATATGCTCCAGCCCCCTAATCGTTTTGGTCACCCTCCGCTGGACCCTCTCCAATGTGTCCTCATCCTTTCTATAGTGGGGGGCCCAGAACTGGACACAATACTCCAGGTGTACTCTCTGTAGGGCATGGTAAAGTACATTAAACAACCTGGGGTAGGCAGAAGTGGAAGTTGAGGGAGGAGAGGTACAGATCAGGATGCATACTCTTTGATGTTGTTGAGTGAGGAGCCTATAGGATAGCATATAGGTGAGGACTAAGATACCTTACAAGATCTGTGTTGAGAGGGGGTGTCTCAGCTTGGGGCTGAAGTGGGCGGTGCAGTGCACGGTCAGATACAGTGTAAGGTCAGTGTCTCAGCCACACACCTGTATATAGAGTGCAGGACAGAAGGAGATGCAGTAGCAAGGCAGAGCCCCTGGCACAGGGCTAGCTGGAGGTGAAGTGTACGGTAAGATGCAGTGGAAAGACAGTGCCCCTGGAATGAGGCAGATGGGTAGGCAGGATCAGCTGCAATGACAGAGCAGTGCCCCAGCATGAGGCAGACAGGGGGATTCAGGGCAGGGCCAGATATTGTAGCAAGGCAGTGTCCTCGGTATCGAGCTAGCTGGAGGAGCAGTGCATGGTCAGATGCAGTGGAAGGTTCATGTCCCTGGCACAGGGCTAGCTGGGAGAGCAGTGCACTGTCAGATGCAGTGCAAGGGCCATGTCCCTGGCATGGGGCTAGCTGGGGGAGCAGTGCACAGTCCGATGCAGAGGAAGGGCCGTGTCCCTGGCACAGGGCTAGCTGGGGGAGCAGTGCACGGTCAGATGCAGAGGAAGGGCCATGTCCCTGGCACGGGGCTAGCTGGGGGAGCAGTGCACAGTCCGATGCAGAGGAAGGGCCGTGTCCCTGGCACAGGGCTAGCTGGGGGTGCAGTGCACGGTCCGATGCAGTGCAAGGGATGTGTCCCTGGCTCGGGGCTGGCTGGGGGTGCAGTGCACGGTCGGATGCAGGGGAAGGGCCATGTCCCTGGCACGGGGCTGGCTGGGGGAGCAGTGCACGGTCGGATGCAGGGGAAGGGCCATGTCCCTGGCACGGGGCTGGCTGGGGGAGCAGTGCACGGTCGGATGCAGTGCAAGGGCCGTGTCCCTGGCTCGGGGCGGGCTGGGGGAGCAGTGCACGGTTAGATGCAGGGGAAGGGCCGTGTCCCTGGCACGGGGCTGGCTGGGGGTGCAGTGCACGGTCGGATGCAGTGCAAGGGCCGTGTCCCTGGCACGGGGCTGGCTGGGGGGGGCAGTGCACGGTTGGATGCAGTGCCAGGGCCGTGTCCCTGGCTCGGGGCGGGCTGGGGGTGCAGTGTACGGTCGGATGCAGGGGAAAGGCAGTAGCATGGCACGGGGCTAGCTGGGGGTGCAGTGCACGGTCCGATGCAGAGGAAGGGCTGTGTCCCTGGCTCGGGGCGAGCTGGGAGTGCAGTGCACGGTCGGATGCAGTGCAAGGGTCGTGTCCCTGGCTCGGGACTGGCTGGGGGTGCAGTGCACGGTCGGATGCAGTGCAAGGGTCATGTCCCTGGCTCGGGGCTGGCTGGGGGTGCAGTGCACGATCGGATGCAGTGCAAGGGCCGTGTCCCTGGCTCGAGGCGAGCTGGGGATGCAGTGCACGGTCGGATGCAGGGGAAGGGCCGTGTCCCTGGCACGGGGCGAGCTGGGGGTGCAGTGCACGGTCGGATGCAGGGGAAGGGCCGTGTCCCTGGATCGGGGCGAGCTGGGGGTGCAGTGAACGGTCGGATGCAGTGCAAGGGCCGTGTCCCTGGCTCGGGGCGGGCTGGGGGTGCAGTGCACGGTCGGATGCAGTGCAAGGGCCGTGTCCCTGGCTCGGGGCAGGCTGGGGGTGAGTGCATGGTCGGATGCAGTGCCAGGGCCGTGTCCCTGGCTCGGGGCGGGCTGGGGGTGCAGTGCACGGTCGGATGCAGAGGAAGGGCCGTGTCCCTGGCTCGGGGCGGGCTGGGGGTGCAGTGCACGGTCGGATACAGCGCAAGGGCCGTGTCCCTGGCTCAGGGCTGGCTGGGGGTGCAGTGCACGGTCGGATGCAGAGGAAGGGCCGTGTCCCTGGCTCGGGGCTGGCTGGGGGTGCAGTGCACGGTCGGATGCAGTGCAAGGGCCATGTCCCTGGCACGGGGCTGGCTGGGGGTGCAGTGCACGGTCGGATGCAGTGCAAGGGCCGTGTCCCTGGCACGGGGCTGGCTGGGGGTGCAGTGCACGGTTGGATGCAGAGGAAGGGCCGTGTCCCTGGCTCGGGGCTGGCTGGGGGTGCAGTGCACGGTCGGATGCAGTGCAAGGGCCGTGTCCCTGGCTCGGGGCTGGCTGGGGGTGCAGTGCACGGTCGGATGCAGTGCCAGGGCCGTGTCCCTGGCTCGGGGCGAGCTGGGGGTGCAGTGCACGGTCGGATGCAGTGCAAGGGCCGTGTCCCTGGCTCGGGGCGGGCTGGGGGTGCAGTGCACGGTCGGATGCAGTGCAAGGGCCGTGTCCCTGGCTCGGGGCTGGCTGGGGGTGCAGTGCACGGTCGGATGCAGTGCCAGGGCCGTGTCCCTGGCTCGGGGCGGGCTGGGGGTGCAGTGCACGGTCGGATGCAGAGGAAGGGCCGTGTCCCTGGCTCGGGGCGGGCTGGGGGTGCAGTGCACGGTCGGATGCAGTGCAAGGGCAGTGTCCCTGGCTCGGGGCTGGCTGGGGGTGCAGTGCACGGTCAGATGCAGAGGAAGGGCCATGTCCCTGGCTCGGGGCTGGCTGGGGGTGCAGTGCACGGTCGGATGCAGTGCAAGGGCCGTGTCCCTGGCTCGGGGCTGGTTGGGGGTGCAGTGCACGGTCGGGTGCAGTGCAAGGGCCGTGTCCCTGGCACGGGGCTGGCTGGGGGTGCAGTGCACGGTCGGATGCAGTGTAAGGGCCGTGTCCCTGGCTCGGGGCGGGCTGGGGGTGCAGTGCACAGTCGGATGCAGAGGAAGGGCCGTGTCCCTGGCTCGGGGCTGGCTGGGGGTGCAGTGCACGGTCGGATGCAGTGCAAGGGCCGTGTCCCTGGCTCGGGGCTGGCTGGGGGTGCAGTGCACGGTCGGATGCAGTGCCAGGGCCGTGTCCCTGGCTCGGGGCGGGCTGGGGGTGCAGTGCACGGTCGGATGCAGAGGAAGGGCCGTGTCCCTGGCTCGGGGCGGGCTGGGGGTGCAGTGCACGGTCGGATGCAGTGCAAGGGCCGTGTCCCTGGCTCGGGGCTGGCTGGGGGTGCAGTGCACGGTCAGATGCAGAGGAAGGGCCGTGTCCCTGGCTCGGGGCTGGCTGGGGGTGCAGTGCACGGTCGGATGCAGTGCAAGGGCCGTGTCCCTGGCTCGGGGCTGGTTGGGGGTGCAGTGCACGGTCGGATGCAGTGCAAGGGCCGTGTCCCTGGCACGGGGCTGGCTGGGGGTGCAGTGCACGGTCGGATGCAGTGCAAGGGCCGTGTCCCTGGCTCGGGGCGGGCTGGGGGTGCAGTGCACAGTCGGATGCAGAGGAAGGGCCGTGTCCCTGGCTCGGGGCTGGCTGGGGGTGCAGTGCACGGTCGGATGCAGTGCAAGGGCCGTGTCCCTGGCTCGGGGCTGGCTGGGGGTGCAGTGCACGGTCGGATGCAGTGCAAGGGCCGTGTCCCTGGCACGGGGCTGGCTGGGGGTGCAGTGCACGGTCGGATGCAGTGCAAGGGCCGTGTCCCTGGCTCGGGGCTGGCTGGGGGTGCAGTGCACGGTCGGATGCAGTGCAAGGGCCGTGTCCCTGGCTCGGGGCGGGCTGGGGGTGCAGTGCACGGTCGGATGCAGAGGAAGGGCCGTGTCCCTGGCACGGGGCGGGCTGGGGGTGCAGTGCACGGTCGGATGCAGAGGAAGGGCCGTGTCCCTGGCTCGGGGCGGGCTGGGGGTGCAGTGCACGGTCGGATGCAGAGGAAGGGCCGTGTCCCTGGCTCGGGGCTGGCTGGGGGTGCAGTGCACGGTCGGATGCAGTGCAAGGGCCGTGTCCCTGGCTCGGGGCTGGCTGGGGGTGCAGTGCATGGTCGGATGCAGTGCCAGGGCCGTGTCCCTGGCTCGGGGCTGGCTGGGGGTGTAGTGCATGGTCGGATGCAGTGCAAGGGCCGTGTCCCTGGCTCGGGGCGGGCTGGGGGTGCAGTGCACGGTCGGATGCAGTGCAAGGGCCGTGTCCCTGGCTCGGGGCTGCTGGGGGTGCAGTGCACGGTCGGATGCAGTGCAAGGGCCGTGTCCCTGGCTCGGGGCTGGCTGGGGGTGCAGTGCACGGTCGGATGCAGTGCAAGGGCCGTGTCCCTGGCACGGGGCTGGCTGGGGGTGCAGTGCACGGTCGGATGCAGTGCAAGGGCCGTGTCCCTGGCTCGGGGCTGGCTGGGGGTGCAGTGCACGGTCGGATGCAGTGCCAGGGCCGTGTCCCTGGCTTGGGGCGGGCTGGGGGTGCAGTGCACGGTCGGATGCAGAGGAAGGGCCGTGTCCCTGGCTCGGGGCTGGCTGGGGGTGCAGTGCACGGTCGGATGCAGAGGAAGGGCCGTGTCCCTGGCTCGGGGCTGGCTGGGGGTGCAGTGCACGGTCGGATGCAGTGCAAGGGCCGTGTCCCTGGCACGGGGCTGGCTGGGGGGGCAGTGCACGGTCGGATGCAGTGCCAGGGCCGTGTCCGTGGCTCGGGGCTGGCTGGGGGTGCAGTGCACGGTCGGATGCAGTGCAAGGGCCGTGCCCCTGGCTCGGGGCTGGCTGGGGGTGCAGTGCACGGTCGGATGCAGTGCAAGGGCCGTGTCCCTGGCTCGGGGCGGGCTGGGGGTGCAGTGCACGGTCGGATGCAGTGCAAGGGCCGTGTCCCTGGCTCGGGGCTGGCTGGGGGTGCAGTGCACGGTCGGATGCAGTGCAAGGGCCGTGTCCCTGGCTCGGTGCTGGCTGGGGGTGTAGTGCACGGTCGGATGCAGAGGAAGGGCCGTGTCCCTGGCTCGGGGCTGGCTGGGGGTGTAGTGCATGGTCGGATGCAGTGCAAGGGCCGTGTCCCTGGCTCGGGGCTGGCTGGGGGTGCAGTGCACGGTCGGATGCAGAGGAAGGGCCGTGTCCCTGGCTCGGGGCTGGCTGGGGGTGCAGTGCACGGTCGGATGCAGTGCAAGGGCCGTGTCCCTGGCTCGGGGCTGGCTGGGGGTGCAGTGCACGGTCGGATGCAGAGGAAGGGCCGTGTCCCTGGCTCGGGCCTGGCTGGGGGTGCAGTGCACGGTCGGATGCAGTGCAAGGGCCGTGTCCCTGGCTCGGGGCGGGCTGGGGGTGCAGTGCACGGTCGGATGCAGTGCAAGGGCCGTGTCCCTGGCTCGGGGCGGGCTGGGGGTGCAGTGCACGGTCGGATGCAGTGACAGGGCCGTGTCCCTGGCTCGGGGCTGGCTGGGGGTGCAGTGCACGGTCGGATGCAGAGGAAGGGCCGTGTCCCTGGCTCGGGGCTGGCTGGGGGTGCAGTGCACGGTCGGATGCAGTGCAAGGGCCGTGTCCCTGGCTCGGGGCGGGCTGGGGGTGCAGTGCACGGTCGGATGCAGTGCAAGGGCCGTGTCCCTGGCTCGGGGCGGGCTGGGGGTGCAGTGCACGGTCGGATGCAGTGCCAGGGCCGTGACCCTGGCTCGGGGCGGGCTGGGGGTGCAGTGCACGGTCGGATGCAGTGCAAGGGCCGTGCCCCTGGCTCGGGGCGGGCTGGGGGTGCAGTGCACGGTCGGATGCAGTGCAAGGGCCGTGTCCCTGGCTCGGGGCGGGCTGGGGGTGCAGTGCACGGTCGGATGCAGTGCAAGGGCCGTGTCCCTGGCCCGGGCTGGGGGTGCAGTGCACGGTCGGATGCAGGGGAAGGGCCGTGTCCCTGGCTCAGGGCGAGCTGGGGGTGCAGTGCACGGTCGGATGCAGTGCAAGGGCCGTGTCCCTGGCTCGGGGCGGGCTGGGGGAGCAGTGCACGGTCGGATGCAGAGGAAGGGCCGTGTCCCTGGCTCGGGGCGGGCTGGGGGTGCAGTGCACGGTCGGATGCAGTGCAAGGGCCGTGCCCCTGGCTCGGGGCTGGCTGGGGGTGCAGTGCACGGTCGGATGCAGTGCCAGGGCCGTGTCCCTGGCTCGGGGCGGGCTGGGGGTGCAGTGCACGGTCGGATGCAGAGGAAGGGCCGTGTCCCTGGCTCGGGGCTGGCTGGGGGTGCAGTGCACGGTCGGATGCAGTGCAAGGGCCGTGTCCCTGGCTCGGGGCTGGCTGGGGGTGCAGTGCACGGTCGGATGCAGTGCAAGGGCCGTGTCCCTGGCACGGGGCTGGCTGGGGGGGCAGTGCACGGTCGGATGCAGTGCCAGGGCCGTGTCCCTGGCTCGGGGCTGGCTGGGGGTGGAGTGCACGGTCGGATGCAGTGCAAGGGCCGTGTCCCTGGCTCGGGGCTCGCTGGGGGTGCAGTGCACGGTCGGATGCAGAGGAAGGGCCGTGTCCCTGGCTCGGGGCTGGCTGGGGGTGCAGTGCACGGTCGGATGCAGTGCAAGGGCCGTGTCCCTGGCTCGGGGCTGGCTGGGGGTGCAGTGCACGGTCGGATGCAGAGGAAGGGCCGTGTCCCTGGCTCGGGGCTGGCTGGGGGTGCAGTGCACGGTCGGATGCAGTGCAAGGGCCGTGTCCCTGGCTCGGGGCGGGCTGGGGGTGCAGTGCACGGTCGGATGCAGTGCAAGGGCCGTGTCCCTGGCTCGGGGCGGGCTGGGGGTGCAGTGCACGGTCGGATGCAGTGCAAGGGCCGTGTCCCTGGCTCGGGGCGGGCTGGGGGAGCAGTGCACGGTCGGATGCAGGGGAAGGGCCGTGTCCCTGGCTCGGGGCGGGCTGGGGGTGCAGTGCACGGTCGGATGCAGTGCAAGGGCCGTGTCCCTGGCTCGGGGCGGGCTGGGGGTGCAGTGCACGGTGGGATGCAGGGGAAGGGCCGTGTCCCTGGCTCGGGGCGGGCTGGGGGTGCAGTGCACGGTCGGATGCAGGGGAATGGCCGTGCCCCGGACACGGGCCGGCCTGTTGCTCCGGCGCTGGCCGTGCGGCGCGCGGCCCCTTTAAGAGCCATGTCAACAAAGCCCCGGCCGCGGCCCCCTCCCCTCTCCGCTCCGCCGCCGACGTTGCCGCGTCGCTTACGCCGCCGCAGCGGCCCGCGCCATTCTCGAAGCCCCGCCGCCCAGGGCCGGCCGCGGCGCCGCTTACGCAAAGTGCGTGCGCGGGGAGGCTCAGCGCGCAGGCGCGGCGGCCCGGCCGGGGCGGGGGGGGCAGGAGAGAGGAGCATGAATGGAGCAAAATGGCGGATCATGTGCAGGTGAGGCGCGCGGGGGAGGGGGCGGCCGGGCCCGGGGGGGGGGCGCGCGCGGGGGCCGCTGCCGGGGCTGAGGGGCCCGTGCGGGGCGGGGGGGGCCCTCCCGGAGGGGGGGTCCATCGCGGCCTGAGGCCTCCCCCAGCTGCAGGCGGCGTCGGTGGGGGGGGGCGGGGCATTTGGGGGCATGAATACCCCCAGTGGGCGGGGCTTCAGCATTAATGCCCCCCCCCCCCCCGAAATACCCCCGTGGTAGAGGCTGGGAGGCAGGAGAGAGACCGGGGGGGGGGCAACCCTGAACCTGGAGGGAGGGGTGAGCCCAGCTTGGGGGGGGCAGCCTTGAGCCTGGGGGGGCAAACTTGGGGGGGGGCAGCCCCGATCCTGGAGGGAGGGGTGAGCCAAGCTTGGGGGGGGCAGCCTTGAGCCTGGGGGGGCAAACTTGGGGGGGGCAGCTCCGATCCTGGAGGGAGGGGTGAGCCAAGCTTGGGGGGGGGCAGCCTTGAGCCTGGGGGGGCAAACTTGGGGGGGGGCAGCCCCGATCCTGGAGGGAGGGGTGAGCCAAGCTTGGGGGGGGCAGCCTTGAGCCTGGGGGGGCAAACTTGGGGGGGGCAGCTCCGATCCTGGCGGGAGGGGTGAGCCGAACCTGGGGGGGGGGGACAGCCCCGAGTGTGGGGGGAGCGAGCCGAATTGGGGGGGGAGCTGCCCAAGGCAGCAGCAGCTGCTGAGGGTGGAGGCTGCACCACAAGTTACCTGCCCGCAGCTTCTGCTCCCCTTCAGCTCCTGGGGACCAGCAGCCGCCGCCCAGGAGCCGCAGCTGGTTAGCAGGGCCCTGGTGGGCAGCAGCCTCCCAAGGACTCTATCCCGGCAAAGCTGTTCACGAGGTGGGGCGTTTCGGGGGGAGTCATCCAGGGTTGGAGCCTCCTTTTCCCCCGTCCCGCAGTCTGCCATCAGCTCCTGCAGCTGGGTGCTTTGCTCCGGGGAATAGTGCCCGAAAGGACACTGGAGTCAGGATTACCTAGAGCGTAGCTTTGAAGGGCTTCCTGGGTTATTTTGTAGGCAGAGAAGACTGGAAACTTTTGGCTGTACTCTAAGCCCTTCTGGTGTACACTCCCTTTCTGGTTAAAAGTAGTAAGGGGCTGCCAACCCCAAAGTGAGAAGAGCTGAGGGAGCTTCTGTATTGACATGGCAGAAGTCGTGGTTTTGGGTCTGACACCATGGCCTGGACTATTTGTCACCCATAACCAGGTAAATGAAATGTCTGCTGATATGAAGTTCATACAGTTTTGAGAATGAGGTGATAAATACATCCTACAGTTGGATTCTGGGCTTAATTGACAGAAGCCATGGGATGAAATCGAGAAAGGGAAAATGTAGCTTGACTGTCGGGAAGAAACTTTCTGACTTTGACAGATGCCATGCTGTGGCCTCGTCTCACAAGGGAAGCTGTGGAAATACACATGAATGTATGTTCTACAGATTGGATGAGTCCCTGAGATGTGTCAGCAATGAGAAACAGTGGCCAGGATTTGGAGCAGCTCACCTGATAGTTAACTTTCCATCTTGAACTTCAGTGATATATTTGAAGAACATAGCAGTGGTGGGAAGTGGTAGTGTTAACTAACAGACCAAGGGTGTGTTGTTTTTTTTAACTAGATGGTATTGGTGGTTTGTTTGTTTGTTTTTTTGAAGGTTTCAAAGCAAGCTTTAAAGTGGCTCATTTTAAACATTTAATTAGAAGGCATCCTCAAATTAAAAATCATACGTGTATGAGCACAGACTTCACTCTAGGTAGCAGCTGGTGAGTGTGTGGGTTGCACCCTGTTACTGGTATGCAGCCTCTGCTCCACTATAGCTCTTAGGTACCAGCAAGGGACAGCAGCAACAGCCCAAGAGCTCCTGTAGCTGGGTGCTTTGCTCTGAGAAAGTGTCTGAAAGGACCATAAGTTATTCAAAATTGAAGCATCAGAATTCCAGTTCACGTGGGTGACGTGTTCTTTAGCTTCTGACTTCTTTGCTGGGACACACAAAATCAGTGTAGTCACTTTCATTTTTGTGTACTATCCAGTTTCTTTTTCAGGGTCTTTCTTTTGTAATGTTTACATTTCAAATACTGAGTGGGAAATGTTTATTTTAAAATGGTTTCAGTTGGATTCAAAATAAAACCATGTGTTGATAAATTTAGAATTTTTACAGAATTTAAACTTTGAACCAAATATAAGCTGACAGTGCCCCTGTTAACAATTTATACAGCCACAGTTTCGTGAAGAACATTGTAAAGAACTCATTCTGGAATTAGAAATATTGTAGTGTGAATGGTAGAAATAAGTACACTGGAGGAAGTAATGTGTTTTTTTTCATCAAGATAAATGCATGATATCAGAGTAAAAATGTTATATATATATTACCAAAAAAAACTGTTACATGTATTCTGTGTCTGGTACCTCTACAAACCACAAGGGTGAGTAGTTTATTAACTCGGAATATAGCCTGTGTAATTCTCAGGTTGTCTGGTGGTGTTGAAATAATCTTATCAAATGCAACCTAGATGATCTATTGGGGATTGCTGTGTTGCTAAACAATTGACGTGTGATAAAGACACTAGAGAACAGCTGTATTCTTTGGTTTGTTATTAGTGACACATCAGCTTTGCAACTTAACCTGTGACTCTGCTATATGGATAGACCAGAGGATCTGGTGTGTCTTCTGTGCTTGTCATTTAAAAACAGGCTTTTTCTTCTTTAAATATTGGGTAAAGCAAATGGAATTTGGGGCCATAAGAACATAATATTGCTAGCTTTAGGTTCTCTAGTTAAAGTTTAACATAAGAGGCTTCAAGATGTTCCACTCCAATGAAGATTTCACTTGCAAGTACTGTTAACCTGTCACCAAGCTACAGGAGATTTATCAGAAGGCGTAAGTGCAACTCTTAACTAGCACTAATGGACAAGTTCTATAGCTATAACTAGATGATTTTATTTGTTTTGTTTTGTTTTTTCATTTTATTTTTGTCTTCTGATTTTCTTTTGGGACAAAAAAGTAAAGCACCATCTCTGAAGAGGCTCTTCCAGCTTCCTTTAGCTGCCTCAGGAGCGCCAGTTTTTTATGGCTAGGGGAAAATCACTGATGAGACAAGTGGATTCTGTACCTGTTTTCTTGTAGTGCTTTTTAAAAAAATTAAACCAACACTTTACTTCTAATGTTGATCCATTTGATTGGTATTTTGAGGGTAGGCCGGGTTGGACAGTGTTATAAACTATGATTACTGAAGGCTGTGGAGCACACTTGATAATCCAGATGTCTCAGAGATGTTGACTATAAGTTTGGGTGAGTGAGCGCATTTTCCTTGTACTATATAACTTAAGACTTCTTTCTGTTTTGGATAATAGGGAGTTTCGGATAACTCTTAACTGGGTAATACAGGATTTAGTATACAAGACTAGCAGCAGCATGGCCATATTTTGTCAAACTTTCAGTCCAGTTATTAAATATTGACTCTCCAGAGTTAGTCATTTAAACTTGCATGTTAATAAGTGTAGATTTATTTATAACTAATACTAGAGCTATTAAGTTTACAGTAGGATGCAAATTGATGAAAATGGGAGCAGAGTTGAGGTATTTGAGACCACAGCTGAAGGATTGTAGCATCATGTTTTGTAATGGTGGGTGGGTGTGGGTGTGTGTGTGTTTTTAATGGAACTTTGTGAATGTAGAAAATCCTACTTTTCTGTCAGCAGTTCACACAGTCAACGCCAGTTGGGATAGTTTTCTGTTGGACAGGTCTTCAGAATTACTGTACAGGGTCTCAAGTCTCAGAGGGGGGTAGTCTTGTTAGTCTGGATCTGTGAAAAAGTGAAGAGTTCTGAGGCACCTTAAAAACTAGCAGAATGAAAAGAACTGTAACAATAATAATACAGTAGCAAAGAATTCTGTATCCTTGTGTGTGACTGTAGAAAGTTGTGTGATCTAGAATACTGGCACAGATACTCTTCCCTTCCTGCCTTTGGTTGGGTTAATGCAGTGGTCTCCAGCCTTTTTACGTCCAAGGTCACTCTTAAATGTCAGAACAAGCCAAGATCAACCGCCCCATCCATCTCCCCCCAAAACCCCACCCCCTCCTTGAAGCCCCGCCTTCTGTTCTCCTCTCCATCACTTGCTATCCCCAGCCCTTATACACTCTCAGGGTACTGGTACACTGCTGCTTTTTTTTCCGATTCTGTCTAGATTGGGCCAAATGTCAGAAAAAAACCTTCTTTTGGATGCCCCCTTATTCCTCATGGAACGAGGAATACAGGGGTTACCAAAATGTCATGTTTGCTGTTCCGCTAAAAAAAAGCGGAAGAACAAATGCATCTCTGGACACAGAAGAGTTTTTCCGGGATACCTCTGGAATACCGGAAAATCTCCTGCAGTGTAGCCATACCTTCACTGGGTTGAGGCAGGATGTGTGGGCTCTGGGGTGGGAATGAGGGATTTGGGTGTGGGAAGGGGTGAGAGGTGCAGGGTCAGGGAGGGAATTTGGATGCAGGAAGAGGTGGAGAAGGGGATGCTGGCTCAGGGAGAGGGCTCCAGGATGGGGAGGGTTGGGGTTGGGGTACTGAGCAACCCACATGCATGTGAATGTGAGGGTGCAGGAGTTTGAGTTGGAGTATGTGAGGGGCTCAGGGCAGGGAGATTGGGAGTAAGATGGGCAGTGTATGGATGGTGCAGATTTGAAGGTGTGTGGATGGTGCAGGAGTGTTGTGGTAGAAGACTGAAGATGAGGGGCTGCAGGAATTTGGGGATGTGAGAGGCTCAGGACAGGGGGTTCCAGTTTATGATAGGTTCAGATCTAGGGTCGGGGGGGGGGGGAGCATTCAGAAGTGTTATAATCAGGGCTCGACAAACCACTGAATCTACTCGCCCCTGGCGAGTAGATTTCAGCTGGTTGCTCCATACACACCCCCCTCACTGTGGCCCCAACTGTGGTGGTGGAGCAGAGGACATGGTAGTAGGGACAGGGTGCCTGTGGGTTCTGTGGCAGGGGACAGAGGGTCAGAGGACAGGATGCCAGTGTGTTCTGCTGCAGGGGACAGGGAGTCCCCAGCCCACGCCTCCTCTGGGGACTCCTCCCTCGCAGAGGAGGGAAGTCCGGGTTGCGTGCCTCTTCTCGGGACTTCTAACACCCCTTCATCCCCCCTTCCCCCCCGCATGAAGAAGGGAAGCCCCGACCTGCACTTCCTCTGGGGACTCCTACCTCCCCCGAGAGCAGAATGTCCCTGGCGCCCCACAGACCTGCTTTGTGGTATGGCGTCAGCTGTTTGGGGGAGGGGGAGCAGCTTGTGTACTTCCTCAAACCCCAGAAGTAGTGCACAGCTGCTGGACTTCCGTCCATCCTGCAAGAATCTGGCACTACCTCCCTCATTGCTGGAGGTAGGTAGTGGGGCTTCTTTGGGGTGGGAGGATGTGTATGTGGGTCCCCCGAACACTTCACTATTGACTGGTCCGGGCTTGCCAATTGACCTGTCGATCGCGATCGACAGGTTGTTGAACACGGGGTTAATGTTTCTACCTGCTCTTTTCAGTCTGAGTGTCATCCCATCTCCAATATATGTGATGGAAACAGGAGATGAAGAGATCATTAGAATTAGCTTTGTGGGGAAAATAGTGGTAAGAGTTGTTTTTTTTCTCCCAGGGGAACAGATTGGCTGTATTTTTTTTCTCTAGAATTTGCTGTTATAACCTATAATGGGTGACCTGTATGTTTATAGTGCAAGATATTTTGTCCTTGAAATGTAACAGGTTGGGTGCTGTAAGGGTATCTTCATAGTGACTTGTCACTTGATAGAATTTAACTGAACTCTTGCATATGAAAAGACCTATTTTTAAGTGATACGGACAACAGTAAAGGGACGTTAACCGTCTGATAGTAACTTCTAATTAAACTGGCTTCAATAAATTGAAATTGGCAAACTTCCTGACTCAGAAGAAACCTGCATTTGTGCCTTAAGATGAATTCATATGTGGAGCCAGACCCTTGAAGCTCATTGGTGAGAAGCAAATGTTGAGGGAGTGTGGACGAGTCGCAGGGTGCGATCACCCCCTACCGGTCAAGTAGGGGGGCTCAGCAAACCCCTTCGTTCCCAGTTCCAGGCCCGGTAGGTGGGGTGCGATCACCCCCCCTCTCTGCGGAGCACGGGGGGGGGAGTGGGATTCAGCAGACCCGCCATCTGTGCCCCAGCTTAGCGGAGGGGGGGCCCTCTGCACCCCGAGTTTGGCCTCTCCGAGAGGCTAACCTGGCCAACCCTCTCCCGGGCGTCTGGCCGGTGCAACCGCACATTTGCATGCATTCTGAGATGGAGGGGGTTGTGAGGTAAAGGGGTAGTGGGAAGGAGACCCGGGCCCACCCTCTCTCCGGGGCCCAGTCTGGGGCCCTAAGTGCAGGGGTTCACCATCGCCCCTGCACGGCAGACGGTGGGGGGGGAATCACTCCCGTAATACGTCTGCCCACGGGTGCCACAAGGACCCCCCCCCCGGCTGCTTCCTCCGGAGCCCGCCTGCTGGCCCCCTGTGCCTACCGAGAGTCTGCTGTTCGTTGCTCGGGGTGCTCCGCGATGCTTCTCCTGGAGATCCGTTCCCTCGTCTTGTCCCTGCCAGGTCGCCCCCCCCCGGGGACAGCGAGGGTTGTCCTGCCCGACCTAAGACCCTGGGCTGGCCGCCCGCCAGCTGCGGGGGCCGTCCCAGGGGCGCCAGGGCCAGGGCCGGGCCGCCTGCCAGTCTTGGGTGTGCACCCGGTCCGTCCTTTGCCCCGGTCCTCCTCTACCTGCCATGGAGGAGGTTGTCCCCCTGCTCTATGCCGGCGGGCCCTTTTGAAAGAGCCCGCCGGTTCCTACGCGGGCCGGAGGTCCCGCCCTCCCCCCCCAGTGACCCAGCGGCTTTCCCAGCCACGTCCCAGCTGCCACTCATGGCGCCGGCCCCTCCTTGCGCCACCCCATGGGAGGGGCCTGCGGCCTCCCTACAGCGCAGGCGTGATGGCAGGTTCCAGCCCCGCCGCCATTCTCCGGCAGCCCCGGGGCGCAGGGGTGTTCTGCCAGTGGCCCCGCTCATCTCCTGGCGGTACTGGCTGTCCAGCGTGCGGGCCGTGGGCGGCCCATCACAGGGAGGTTGAAATATTGTCTTTGATTATGAGCTATAGCCCTCGCATCTCAAAGTTGTATTGGAAACTGTTGGAAAATGTGATTGGAGACATTCTGATAACATCTGTCCTTTGAATGAATGGAGGAACAGAGTTGAGAGAACCAAAATCAATAAAAATAACTCTATCCCATAAAATATGGAATGTAGGGAGGGTGGATAAAAATCAATGATTTTGTGTAAAAAATTGGATTTTTGATTTAAATCAGATTTTTTTGATAAAGGTTTTTTCCTCAAACAATCTAAACATAGTTTCGATTCAGATACGGTATAGCTCAAAGATATCTCATCATGGAATAGGGATTATAAATTTGAAACAATGTATTCATGTAATGTTTAAGAAAAGTTTTGTAAATTACTTCCAATAGTTCATGTATTAGGGACCCAATTTTATGGGGTTCCAGAGGCTTATGTATAGATTATTTAGGTTAATCTTTCTGTCTACCCAATGGGAGTCAGTGCTCAGTCTAGAAGATACCATCAGAAATACTTAGTTTTGCAGTTCTCAAACTATGGATTTGTATATCCAGAGATAACATGCTTGTTAACAGCAAAAATGTTTTAAAATAAATAATATATAGAGGTGAGAAATAACAGACCTCAGCCCTATTGTTCTTCTGCAAATTTGTGTACACAGAGTCTCTGTTTTAGTTAACAAAACAAGCATATAGATTTTTTTAAAAAAATATTATGTTTGTTGTTGAAGAAAAATATCCAGAATACAGAATGTTGTTTTAGTTAAATAAAACAATGTAAATGTCTGTCTGGAGATGTTCTCCTACTAATACAGCATGGCAAGGAAATCCTCCCAATATTAATGACTAATCTGTTGAATTGGAGATAGCTTTTACCTTCCAATGACTTCATAAATATCTGCTTCAATTACCTTTGGCAAATGAAATAACCAAACAATCTTTCCCTGGTCAGTTTCAGCAGCGGCTGACTTGGGGACGCCTGGGGCAGAGCAGCGGGAGTGCTGCCTGGTTGGTCCAGTAGCGCCAAGGAGCAGCGCTGCGGGACCAACCCGGCAGCGCCCCAGCTGCTCTACCCCAGGCGTCGGCGAGAAAAGCCTGGTCTGCTGGGGGGGGGGGGGGGGGGGCGGCGCACTAGCTGTGCGCCCCCCACCAGCAGACCAGGGAGACGCGGGCGGCAGGACCGCCGAGACGCGCCGCGGTCCCGCTGCCTGCGTCCTCTGCGGCTTTGCTCCGCATCTCCCTGGTCTGCTGAGGGGGGGCCCTCCAGCAGACCAGGGAGACGCGGAGCAGCTTTTCTCGCCGTGGAGGACGCGGGCGGCGGGACCGCGGCACGTCTGAGTGGTCCAGCCGCCCGCGTCCTCCGCAGCGAGAAAAGCCCCGTTTGTATGTAGGGATCCGACTTACGTCGGATCTACGTAACTCGGGGACTGCCTGTAATAGCTCCTGAATTTTGTTCGTATATTTCTGAATTCCAAAAGGACAGTCTTGGGTCAAACACAATTTAATGTGGCTTCGAAAAGATGCAAGGTATTTTGCCCCAAAAGAAACCTTGATGATTAGAGGTGTATTTCCTATTTGATATTTTTTATAACCTCATGCTTTCTTGGTAAAATAATCACAATTTAGCCCACTGTCTAACAACAGATTGGGATGTTTTTTGGTTTGGTTTGTTTTTTTTAGTCCATGCTTTTACCTTAAGCATGTCATTGGACTGTGTGTCAGCTTTTGTGAAGAATTTGTCCCAGAATAGTTTGAGATCTGCTCAGGAACCAGGAGAAAAATACACAGTACAACTTAAAATAACAGTGTCAGCTTTCCTTTCACAAATTCAATTTTTATTTTACTCTTAAGCCACTGAGCAACAGAATTACTGGCTATCTTTACGGCAAGTGGATGGCTGTGGCATTGTAAATGGAACCCAAGAGTTCATGGATTCAGATATGTAACTTTTTGATGCTACTAATATAGTTATTGCAGCGTTAAGTCTGAAAGTAAACGGGGAAGCTCAAGCACCCGCTCCTTCTCCACTTGGGGGACCATATCCCTGCCTCTTAGCCTGCTCTGATGGCTCGTCTTGTGGAATGTGCTACTCCTAGAAAGCAGGTAAAACACCTCTTGTAAGAGACAGCTGATCTCAGAGGCACCATATTTGAAGGCACATGCTCCCTCTATCATCTGTTCTGACAACTGTGTCATTAGACAGTTGTTGGCATTTTTCATGCTCATTAGTAACCTGTTGAGAAGAAGAATTTGGTGAAATCCTGTCCCCATCATTATCAGTGGGAAGCTTCACCATTTATTTCAATGGGTTCAGAATCTTGCCTTCCATTTCTAGGTAGGAAAAGCTTCTATAATTTATCAAAAGATTTCAACGCACTCTTCAGAATTAGGTCTTGCCTCCCCTCTGTGATTGAGACCTATGTTACAGATGACAAAAAACCCAGTGTAATGAAATAATGAGACCCTGCAACAAGTGAGTGTCAGAGAAGAGACTAGAACTCGGGAGTCTGAACTCCCAGCCCTCTGTTTTAACAGACTGTGTTCTCTCTAATATCCAACACTAACTCTATTAGGGGAGTATTAAGAGCACACTGAGCCCTCTAACACAGCAAATCATTTTATTTCCTGTTCATATCATCCTGTTGTCCTTGGTTTTGGGCAGCGTGTCATGATGTACTGCAGTTGGTTTTTATGAGTCTAATGCTCAGACTTCTTATAGCAAAGTACAAAAAAGTACTGTGTTGCTGGCAGATTTAAAAGGCAAAATGTAGTGTGCTGTTTTGAGTCAGCTGTGTGAGTCAAGGAGACACTTGTAAATCATCTGTGATTTTTGTGTGTGTGACTTAGTCTCTTGAATTTCCATTTTCAAGTCAATTGAAGGGGATACTTAACCTTAGAGCTCTGAATTTAGCCATGTATGCTGTGGACAGGGGCTGTGCAGTCCTCCCAACACAGCTCGGCTAGTACAAGTTTAAAATATATAGTTTCTATAAAGTTCTCATTGTACCTCAAACTTGACCCCTAACAGGCTCTCTGCATTTTCCAATGCCATCTAATTGTGGTACTTTCAGGATGGGGTTGTTGTGGTATGGGGTGTGGTGTGTTTTTTTTTTTTTTTTTTTTTTTTTTTTGTGTCTAAATTAAGTGGGAGGGTTGTGTTTTGAGGGAAATGATTCCTGAGAAATTGCATAATTGTGACCCAAATTGGACTTGAATAAGATTTGTAGAAGAGTTGCAGCCTCGCAGGGCCATTTCGTGAAGTACTTAGGTTAACTGATTAATAGGGATTTTACATCCCTACTAATATTTAACCAGTTAACTCAACATTTAACTGGTTAACTGACTATCTGGGGCTGAGTTGCCACCAGCTCCCACCCCCCTGGGGCAGCTCTCCTCCCACAGCAGGCTTTGAGCAGGGGGCTGCTCCTGGGTACCGGTTACCAGTACCCAGTATGCATTATTCTGTTAACCTGTTACATGTTCACATCCATAAAACTAAGTGAATCCAGAAAATGTGGCTTTACTACGTAACCATAAGTATATGATCACTGTACTGATCTTCGCTGAATCCTACAAAGCAAACCCATGTACTGTAATGGTGGGTGCCACGTAAATGCCTATGATACTCTGTATTCTCAGGTTTGGTTGTGTTAAATACAGGGATGTAACAGTATAACTGTTCAAGTGGCTAACTGATAAGCATGAATTTATCAGCTACCGTAACGGTTGTGTGCTGGGATTGGGGCCGGGACCTGTTGTGTGCTGGGAGCTGGCTGCCACCCTGCACTGCAGGCTCCTCTGTATAAAGCAGGTGTGGCCAACCCAAAATAGTGGTGGATACAACGCAAAGAACCGATGGAAAAAAGTTGAACCAAAAAAAAACCTGCTGCCCCTTTAAGAGCTGCGTGTAGCCCAAGCAGGCTTCTATCGGCCGCACTGTCAGCTCTCGCTGCGCCAAGCGGCGCACTGCCCGGCAAGGGGGAAAAGGGTCAGAGCTGGGGACCATGAGAAGAGCCGCGGGTGCAGGAGCTGCAATTTTTCCTTTGAAGAGCCGCATGTGGCTCGTGAGCCTCAGGTTGGCCACCCCTCATATAAAGCATATATTGGAGTGTCCACAGTGCAGCTGGCTCTTAGGAGTGGGGCTGACAGCCAGAAGCCAGCTCCCAATGCACACTGGCTGATGGCCCCACTCCCAGGGAGCCAGCTGCGCTGAAGGCTCTGCGGTATAAGCTTTGTACTGCAGAGCCCACAGCCGGTAACCATGTAACTGCTAAGATTTTTAACAATGACATGGTTACCTCATTAATCGCTCTTTAACATCCCTAGTTAAATAGATATTTATTGTGCAACTAACGATGCTTTCTGGTTACATTTGTTTGCTATTGATCACCAAGTTCTTGATTTGCCTACCGAGATTAAGCAAGCTTGTTGTGGAGAAAATATTACGTACGCTATTTTGACATAAGTTGAAGTATAGTACAAGGATAACAACTCAACCTGTAGTGTCTGTTGGCTTGCATTATTCTGAGTGCATATGATGAAAGATCCACAGCTTTGCTAGAAGGTAGGTGACAGATCAGGATTCTGGTTATTTTTTCCCCCTTAACCTAAGCGCAGACTACTTCCTACAAGCGATGGTACAGATTAATAACACTTTGGGGGAAGGTAGTTAGTACCACCCCACTTGCAGAGCATCTCTGCTCAAGTCAAGGCTGCAGTTTGACATCTTGCTTTATCTTGATATGGAAGCAGACATCTGAAGTCTGTTCCCTGCTCCCTATAACTAATGTAACTTTGTGAGATACTGTGGTGCTGTGCGTTTTTTTATATAGTCAGTTTGAAAACATGAATCTTTCCCATTGACAGTGGACTTGATTTTGGGTGATATTGAGCATCCTCCAGTCCCATTGTTCTCAATGGAAACTGAAGGTGCTCAGCAGTATGCTGGAGGCAGTTATTGCCTTTCAGGATTGGGCCCAACCAGCTTTTTTCCTTTGTGGTAGATTTTGAAAGCCAAAAGCATTTTGAGAAATAAGGCAGGTGCTGTACATGCTGTTTAAGGCATTCAGACCCTTAACACTTCTGTGATGACATACATACAGTGGGTATAGTGAATGTACCCATTCAGTTACTTACCGCTTTTTATTCACTTACTAGGCTCTAGAAAAATGAGGTCATGTCACAGGCAGTGTTCCCTATAAGCTGTGTGCTTGTGCTGCCACTCAGAGGAGAGTTAAATCTGCCCAGCTGATTAGCAGAGTGCCCATAGAGGCCAGATGCTGAAACATAAGAAGGGAAGGCTCCAGAGCTCTAATCAGATAGCCAGAGCATCTACACTAGTTTTATAGCCAAGCAGCCTGAGTCCTGGGAACCTGGATCAGCTGATCTGGGTCAACTTTTTTCATTGCAGTGTAGACATACGCTCTGTATCAAACATGGTATCTTGTTACCTGTCACTGGTCTGGGTTGTCTCACATCAGCTGCAAACTTGGTTAGCCACAGCTGGTCATGGAATGAAATGTACTGCTTCACATCACTTTTTGTATCAGGAAAGCAGCACTTTGTTTTACATCATAGCTTTGTGTGAGTGTTATAGTGTTTGTGAGGTTTGTGCCTAATACACTGGCTGCAGAGTTCAAAAAAACTGCCAAATTGCCTTGTATGTGGCATACACCTAAACCCATAGCCTGCTCAAACAATGAGGTGTCCTTAGTAATACAAGCCATTACAGCATTGAAATGCAACTTTCTGTTAACAGATGAAGTTCAGCTGTGAACGCCCTTCCTTCCACCTAGTTTCGTAGGTGATTTGGACTGCTCATGTGTAGACCACTTGAATTAAAAATAGTTAAAAAGAGGAAAAGGTAAAGATTGTGTACTCCAGATCAGGAGGTCTTAAAATTTGAGACACACTCCCCTTCTCTCCCTGCCCCTGTTGCTAAAGATGATTTAAAATTTATATATTGTATTAAAACACAGGAACAACATAAATCAAACAAAGTTGTATAGAAGGACAGACAGAAGTAAGAACATAAGAACAGCCATATTGGGTCAGACCAAAGGTCCATCTAACCCAGTATCCTGTCTTCCAACAGTGGCCAGTACCAGATGTCCCAGAGGGAGGGATCACAACAAGTAATCCTCACGTGATCCCTCCCGTGATCCCTCCCCTGTCACCCACTTCCAGAGAAACAGAGGCTAGGGACACCATTCCTTCCCATCCTGGCTAATAGCCGTTGATGGACCTAACCTCTATGGCTACGTCTAGACTGGCATGATTTTGCGGAAATACTTTTAATGGAAAAGCTTTTGCACAAGAAAGCTCTGGTGGCCATTTTAGCCATCGGGCTTTCTTGCGCAAAAAAATTAAGGTGCCTGTCCACACTGGCCCTCTTGCGCAAGAGGACTTATTCCTGAGCAGGAGCATTAAAGTATTTGCGCAAGAAGCACTGAATTCTTACATTAGAATGTCAGTGCTCTTGCGCAAATTCAAGCGGCCAGTGTAGACAGCTGGCAAGTTTTTGCGCAAAAGCAAAATCTTGCCAGTCTAGATGCACCCTATGAATGTGTTATCTTTTTTTTAACCCTGTTAAAGTTCTAGCCTTCACCTCATCCTTTGGCAAGGAGTTCCACAGGTTGACTATGCGCTGAGTAAAGAAAAACTTCCTTTTGTTGGTTTTAAACCCGCTGCCTATTAATTTCATTTGGTGACTCCTAGTTCTTATATTGTGGGAATAAGTTAATAACTTTTCCTTATTCACTTTTTCCACACAGTCATGATTTTATAGACCTCTATCATATCCCCCTTAGTCTCCTCTTTTCAAAGCTGAAAAGTACAAGTCTTTTTAATCTCTTTTCATATGGGACCCGTTCCAAACCCCTAATAATTTTTGTTGCCCTTTTGTTACTTTTCCAATGCCAATATATCTTTTTTGAGATGAGGCGACCACATCTATATGCAGTATTCAGGAAGTGGGCGTACCATGGTTTTATATAGAGTCAAGAAGATATTTTCTGTCTTATTCTCTATTCCTTTTTTAATTACTCCTAACATTCTGTTTTCTTTTTTGATGGCCGCTGCACACTTAGTGGGTGTTTTCAGAGAATAATCCACAATGACTCCAAGGTCTCTCTTGAGTAGTTTTAGCCAAATTAGTGCCAATCATATTGTGTGTGTATATAGTTGGGATTATGTTTTCTAATGTACATTATTTTACACTTATTCTTATGTTTTGTGTTTCGCCATTCCTGGTGCCTGATTTGTGTTCATTTATCCACATCACTCACTTTACTTCCCTGCAGAAGAGAAAGGACAATAAATTATCTAAACTCCTACACGCTAAAGAGAACTACAGTTATGGTACCCTCAACTCACCTAACATTGTTAATCTGTCCAACCACATACTTAGCTTGGCAAAAGAGTCTGTCCTATATTGGGGAGATTGCCCCATCATCCCCCATACACATGATACAATTCTGCAGTGACCTGGAAGCCTATTTTCACCATCTCCAACTGAAGGGAAGTTAGTGTTCTCCCACTGGTTTTTGTATGTTATCTTTCTTGATATCTGATTTGTGTCTATTTATAACACTTGAAACACTCCCTGCTACATGTTTTTTCCCTTCATGCATCTAATAAAGTGAGTTGCAACTCATGAACGCTTATGCCATAATAAAATTGTTAGTCTTTAAGGTGCCAACTTGACATTTTTACTGAAACAGACTAACATGGCTACTTCTGAGACCTGTGTAATGAAAGACTTTTCAAATGAGAGTTGGGTGCCTTTGAAAATCCCATTTTTGTCAGCCGAGGGGCATAGGTGTAAGATACTATGCATGTATTTAGACAGACCAACAGGCAGATAATGACAACATGGCCAGTAATAATTACACTGTTCCCAACTCCATTTCATGCTTCAACTGCCCAAGTGCAAATCTCTATTAATGCGTTTTTCTCAGATATATGGAAGAATCATGCACTTTATAAAGCCACTCCTCTTACCCAAAGTCTTTTTAAAAAAGCTTTTTCTTAGATTGAAAATCTTCTTGCTCCCCTCTCCACGCCTTGTCATGGAATTATTCTACTCCCTTGTCTCTTCTCCTTATAAAACTTCATGCACTAAGAGCTGCACATATTTAAAGTGCTTTACAAAGAGGCAGGGAACGGTTACACTCCCCATCTTACAGAAGACACAAAACTGAGAGTGGCCAACGTACTAGTTCAAGACTACCCAATGATTTGGCGTAAAATCTAGGATGAAAACAAGGAGCTCCAATCCCTCTCCAGAGTCTTTTGAGCCCCATTCCCTTTTGAAGTCACATATACATATACTGAGACTGTTCTGGTTAAGATGTTTCAGTAATCACTTGTACAGCCTTGGGTTTAATTCTCTGGCCTGTGGCACACACAAAGGTGCTAGGTTGCTTTATAAATTGAAACTTTAGGCCACTTGACAGCCATGTGCCTTTTTTTTTTTTTTAAGCAATCTGAATAATCTGTAGTGACTGGACTGGAAGGCGTTTGCAGTCAAAGCTTTCTGTGCAATTCTGTGTTAGTCGTGAAAATGTATGCAAAAATATAAAGCTCTTGAAATATTTTAAGAATAGTTCATTTCTATGATTTTTCACTGACATGAAATGTCTCAATTCACAAATGCTAGAAAATGTACATTGTCTTTGTAACTGTTAATGCTATTAGAGTTTTAATCCGTTACATTGATACCATATTCCCATATACCAGTGGTTCCCAACCTGTGATCCATGGTCCATAGAAAGTTTAGGAAAGGAAAAGAAAAGTAAGGATTGGGCCTACCATGAGCCTGGGACTTTCTGCCAGTTGAGTCTCACCCAGGGTCACCATTTGTGACTGACTGCTCGCATGCTGCCTCCTGCCATTGGGATGGGATCTTGATACCATTTGTCCTCCTGCTGCCAGCTGCAGTGTCATTTATGTTCCAACCCTCTCCCTTCCCCCTCCTCCCCCTCAGTCCCATGGTGGGCCCAATCCTTACTTTTCCTTTTCTTTTTTTCTCTCCCCCAGGGCTCCATGCCCGGCCAGGGGCAGAGTGCCAGGGCAGAAGCTGCCTTTGGCCACGAGAGCCCCCTCACCGTATCCTCCGTGGATGGGCAGGGGACAGATGGGAACAAGAGCTGAGGAAGCAGCGTGGGCCAAGGGATGTGCTAGCTGCTGCTTCCCACCGCTCCCCTTAGGGGGGGGTCCGTAAAATTGTAACAGATTGAAAAGGGGTCCGCATGCTCGAAAAGGTTGGGAACCACTGCTTTATGTTTTTGAGTGTCTCAGCAAAATAATTTTCCCTGGATGAGGAGAAATAGAGTAAGATAACAAAGTGCATTCTTCAGATTTCTAGGTTGCCTCTTAAAATACAGTATTACCTCTGCAGAAAGGAACCCATGTATTTTTCTACACTTTATGTAGCTCTTTTCCAAAGCCCAGGGATGGGATGAGATGGGATTTACTTGACATGATTTTTACCAGGTAAAATAATGGGTTTTTTTTGCCACCCCAGGAAAAATTAATTAGTCCCCTATTTTAAACATTTCTTAATACACTTCACATTATATTTAACTTTAGTTACTAAGTTCAGATTGTGGTTATATATGGCTATAGATTTGTAGATTAATGTATAAATAAAAACTGTGTGGATGTTACCCTCAGATGTTAGATAGACATCTGTCAGGGATGGTGTAGACGGAGCTTGGTCCTGCCTTGAGGGCGGGGGGCTGGACTCGATGACCTCTCGAGGTCCCTTCCAGTCCTATTATTCTATGATTCTATGATTCTATGTAGCTCTAACACTGAACATCAAAAAGTTTGTTTGTTTTGAAAAAAAACTTAAAATAACAGTGAATAGTCCTTAGAGTCCTAGAGACTAACAAAAAATGTAGATGGTATCATGAGCTTTTGTGGGCACAACGCACTTGTCATTCAGTATTTTCTCACGGAAGTTAATGTGTGTTAGGACTCATTTATTTTTTCAATATTATATTGACATGTCAAACTTTTAATTAAATGAAAATGAGATAATACAGAGTTGGAGACTCTGAAGCACTAAGCAATCATCATACAGAATTGGAGGCTACCGGTCCAGATCCATTTGGTCATGCTGCATTCTGTAAAGACCAACTTTGGATATTTAAATTCAAAACTGAGGAAGAGGCCCTGCTATATCAGTGTGAAAAGCTCCATTCTGTGCTTTCTGGACACTAATGGGATTGATTTTTTTACCAGTTTTTCCTGTTTAAAAAGGTATTTACCAGTGCCTTGTCCTAAACTAGTTTTTCCTGGGAAATTGCCAAACCTGCTAACGCTCTTTATGCATAGTGTAACTACCACAGTGTCCAACAAATCCATCCAATAAGTGACTTAAGTTGATTTAAAAAACCCTTATATTCTTGGATATGTTTTTATAAGTTTATCTTATTGCAGTTATCAGTGGACAGTACACTTTTATGTTGGTAAGATCACTATAAAAACAGTAGCCACCATTTTCCAGTTAGTGAAATGCTGCACACTTCAGAGCCATTTCTTAATCCCTTCTTCCTTTTCATCTGTTGCAATAAAATGAGCTCTTCATCCAGTTACCTTCTACACTATGCTTTTGTATCTGTAAAGGTTTTATTTCTCTCCTGCAGTGGCACTTTTTGCACTTAATGGATGGTTCTCTCTTTACTGATCTGTCCAATAACCTATCCCTTTGAAATAGGGGTAGTGGTGGTTGTTTTCTATATTCACATTAGGGAGAAGTAAAGTGTTATTTCTCTATAATCCAAGTGTTTTGGCTTAATTTCCTATTTGGAAGCTCTGGGCTCTTATATCATTAGCTGAATATGTTTGTGCACTTGGTGATTGCAGGAGTTATAGTAAAAAGACATTGTAATTGAGAACACTGGGAAAGATGAAATCAGAGAAGGATAATGTTCTGAAGTGCCTATATACTCTGGATTCTGTAATTCCCACTCCAGTTCCACAAAAGCTCATGACATACGTATTTGTTAGTCTCTAAGGCAGTGTTTCCCAATTTTATTTGGCCACGGAACCCTTTTCATCTTGAAAGAATTTCAAGGAACCCCTAGGGTTGCTAGGGTAAAATTTGACGACCCCCCTCTCCCCCCCCCCCCCGAAAAAAAAGACCCACTGCACAATTTGTCAAGCAAAAATAAAAAAGACCCTGCTGCAAAAAGGCTCTGTCTCTTTAAGAGGGGGCCGGGGAATGCCAAGTTTTCACTGAACCCTTATTTTCGTTTTGCAGAACCCCAGGGTTCTGCGGAGCACCAATTGGGAAACACTGCTCTAAGGTGTCACAGGACTGCTCATTGTTGTTTTTCTAGTTAAATCAGTGAGTTAAAGATAAAGTTTTCAGGCTTTGCTGAGTTTCTGAAGTTTTGCGGATGAAGAGATAGCAAGTTCCATGGAGGCTTTACACTGAGGTACCTACAGAGGGTTCACTGGGAACTCAGTACGCATCTCAGTAAAGATGTAATGGTGTAGTGGCTTAACAGTGAAGCAAAAGTTTAGAGGTTAATGCTATAGACTACAGGCATTCTTCCCCTCCTGCCCCCTGCCAGTAAATTTTTTTAGCAGGCTGGCCAGCAGCCTGGCTCAGACCTGGCTTGCTCCGGGTCCAGGACCTACTCCCGCTGCCTCCCTGCATTTAAAGAATTCATGAGGTTAATCGACTATTCATCTAACTGATATTTAACATCCCTACATCTCGGAGGGGTGGCTTTTTGGGGTGGAAGCAGGGAGTTAAACAGGGATATGAGAGCAGCTTTGCATGCCTAAGGAATCTGCATAGTGTATGGTGCGGGTTTGTCAGTGCAGAGTGCTTGATTTACTACTTTGCTTATTGGGAATGTGTTCCTATTTAAATAAATACTACTTCTGTAAAGTCTTGAATGTCTGAGGCATACTGCCAGTCATCAATGTGAACTGTGTATCAATGGCTGTGAAATGTATAGCAGGAAGTTGAAAGCCAGCTTGTTTCTTCATGGTAGCAAGCTTTACTAGTACAGGTTGAACCTCTCTTGTCCAGAACTCTTATGCAGAATCATCCATTATCCAGAATGATTTTAGTTACCGGATGTCTACCTTTCATGGGTGTGACCAAGTTTCCCGCGGTCCCATAAAGTTTGTTTACAGCCGCTAGTCCTGGCTCTCCGTGTCTCTGCTGCTGTTTAGCTCTAATTTACCTCTAATTTACCCCTAAATGTCCTCTAAAAGCACAGTAAGCAGTGGAAGTGTAGGCAATGCTGCAGAAAACACTGACCTTCCGTGATTTGGAAAACTCTCCTTTGGAACTGGTCTGGTCCAGAGCATGATGGACGAGCGAGGTTCAGCTTGTACTGTAGCTGACTCCTCTCCTTTTACCATTTACAAAGACGATTGAAATTCTTCCTTCCATTCCTGTCTCTGTTCCCAGCACAGTGATGCTGAAAAGTTTTGTTTTTTTAACTTTTTCCTTTTTTATGGCAAAAAGAGAGGCTGATGGGGAAAATAGACCTGTAATTTGAGAAGCAGTTCACCCCTACAAGACTTCTGGCTGAGTTTACAAAAAAAAAACCTGATTTGGTTAAAACCTAACTGAAGAGTAGGATTTTTGGAACTATGGTATTCTCAGATGAAGCATCCCAGCGATTGTTTTGCCTTTTTACCATTCAGAATATAACCTTATCTCACTCCTGATTTGTTAGGGCATTTTATATGAATATAGTTTACATCTGTCAGTCAAGATAAACTGTTGTTTCATAGCTGCTCTTTGTGCTTGTTAACGGTGATTCTATCCCAGGCTCTGATGTGTCAAGTCTATGGTTAAGAGACCACATGAAGTGATTCGTGCAGTATTTGTCCAATTTTGAGTTCTGGAAACAATAGTTGCACATCTTCTTCCAGCCCCGCCACATCAGGTGTCTAGAAAGCAATATGTATCTGGATTTTTCTAAAAATCAAACCTATTCTCTAAAAGGCTTTTAATGGTTAGATGTCTCAGGAACAAGTTTCTTTTTAATAGGAAAATCTAAAAATGTTTCCAACTAGGGTTGTTAGAGTGTAACCAACTAACGGTTTAACCAGCAAACTGATGCTTATCGGTTAATGGAGTTGGTTACACTCAGCTGGCTCCTGGGGAGGTGGCTTCATTGCAGTAGGGCAACAAAGGGTTGCCGGCTCTGCTCCCAGGGAGGCCTCGCTGCAGGCTCTTCAGTAGAAAGCTTATTTAAGCTTTGTACTATAGAGCCCGCAATGTGTAACTGCTGAGATTTCCAGCACTTACACGGTTACCTGTTTAACCAACTTTTAACATCCCTATTTCCAACCACTTTACACATTTTGGGCAGTAAAACGTGGTTATTAACAAGCAAAACAGAGCTTGACTTCTACAGATTGATGGTATCTTTGGTTTCAAGTGATGCTCACAATGGCTGTATCTCTTGCCTTGAGACAGTGCAGTTGGAAATGATAGTTGATCTTAATCCGTTGTAATGGGCAGAAATATGGAAGAAGCGCAAACTCCTAATTCCTACAGGAATGAATTGGTTAAAATCAGTTTTATTGAGTAAGGTTGTCTATTAACCACACATCAAAAAAGCAAAGGAAAATAACAATTTGACTTTCCTCCTCCTAGTTCAGTGGCCACAGTGGTGTAAAGATGTCTCCAAATCATTTTGTTGGTCTCAGAAGCCATGTAAAAATAGTGCAATAGGGTAACTGTAATCGCTGAAAATCTTAGCAGTTACATGGTTACCTGTGCTGCAGGCTCTGCAGTGCAAAGCAGGGCTACTGAACTTTGGAAGCCTCGGGGGCCACAGTGATACTCGCAGCACATGCTGAGGGCCACAGCTTAAGTGTGGCTGCATATACATGCAGATATATGCAAATAGCTTATTTCACACTGATGGGCATGAATACAAGATTAAGACAAGACTGTGCAACACACAGGCCTGATTTAAGTCAGATCTATTGATGTTAATAAAATGCAATATTTTCCCTATTTCCAACCATATGACAGCACTTTTAATGAGCAATGATAGTCCAGACATTTAACTACTAAAACGCATATCAACAGAAGAGCATGATATTGGCGACATTTTTGTTTTGGCTCCCACCTGTGGGCTGTGTTGAGCCCTGTGTAAACCCAAACCACATCATGGGCTGCAAACAAACGGCCCACGGGTCACGTGTTGAGTAGCCCTGGTGTAAAGCTTAGCTTCGTGCTGCAGAGCCCTCAGTTGGATTGCCATCCCCTACCGGCCCTGGCTCCTGGGGAGCTGCAGCGGAGCCTCCTCCCTAAGAGCGGAGTGGGGAGCAGGCTTCGCTGCCACAGCAAATCCACCTCTCCGGGAGCAGAGCCGGCAGCCCTTGCGAAGGCTGCTTCGCGGAGCGAAACAGACACTGTTAACCGATAAGCATCCGCTTATTGGTCAAATGGATAGTCGTTTACACTCAGACTTCCCTTTGTAAAACGAAGTCGTATCTATCAGAGTCACTGTTCAAAGAAAACGTGATTTATATCTGGTTTGCCTCTGGAAGTCTCTCTCTTTCACATAACAAGCAGCATCAAAAAGTTTGAAGTGGGTATTATAACCATAGACCTTGGACAAACATTGTTCTTCTGAAGGTGCTTACTACTATCTGTACATCTTTGTGCCTTGCAATGAGGTGTATTTTTAATTTTGTTCTAAATTATTTGTATTGATAATCTAAAAATTAGTCTGCAAGAGCCAGGACTGTCAGACTCTCTTCATGTAAAACTTTTAGCCCGATTAAAGTTCTTAGGCTATATAAGTGCAACTAAGAAACATTCACATTCCACATGGTAGTTCTCTTGCTTCATAAGCTTCTAAAATAGAGGGTAAATTGGAAGGGGTCCTTTTCCTCTCATAATTCTTGGGGTACTTACACACAGACTGTTGTATGGATACAAAATGTGTATTTACATCCGGTCCATGATGTACAAACATGGTCCACGCATCTGTGATGCAGATATCCGCAGATTTGCAGGTGGGAAGGTTATGCAGTGGTTCAGGTTACTGCTGCATTAAAAGGACTGTGATTTGAGTCAGGCTTGCAGAGTCTCTGTATATTTGGATCTTTCTATTTCTGAGTATTGCACAAAACTGGAAACACACAACAGGCTGAAATGTATGTTGTCTCGGGTCCAACAGAATTTTGGAAATCAGTTGATCTGCTCCTTCCTAGGCGGGTTTATCTTTATCCATTTCATTTTGTGGGGCTAAATGGGCCTTTGCCATCCCTCTTTTTTATTCATTATTGTTTGCACTTGCAAATTGAAAAGCAATTTGAGTAGGTAAGTGCCACTACCATAAGCATCACACACTCAGGCTATGTCTACACTCGCGGCTTCTTGGGTGAGTAATATGCGAATGAGGCAAGTGTGGAATATCGCCGAGCCACCATTTTTTTCAGAAGAAGCTCTTGCGCAAGAAAAACCCTCTTGCGCAACGCCGTTACACCTATTACTTTTCAGGAAGAAGGCATTGTGCAAGAGGGTTTTTCTTGCACAAGAAAGGGGCAGTGTAGATGCTCCTTCTTGCACAAAAGTCTCTTTTGAAAAAAATGGCTCATTAGGTATGCAAATGAGGCTTGGCGATATTCCATGCTTAGCCTCATTTGCATATTACTCGTGCAAGGAGCCGCGAGTGTAGACATAGCCTCACTGAAGGCATGCCTTTATGTTACTAAACTAGGCCTATGGTTATCTTTCCTCCTTTGACTACCCTGTAACAAACTGTTGTCCTTTATTGGAAAAACATAGCTGAGCCTCAGTGAAATTATGCTGCAATGTTTGTTTGCATCTGACTAGTTTATTGAATGCTTTCTACTGTTGCATGCCAGCAGTTTCAACTACTACAGGCAGTCCCTGGGTTACATGGATCCGACTTACATCGGATCCCTACTTACAAATGGGGTGAGGCAACCACGCACTAGCTGCTTCCCCCCCAGCAGACCAGGGAGACGCGAAGCTAGCGTCCCCCCCCAGCAGACCAGGGAGATGCAGAGCGGCTTTTCTCAGCAGACACCTCAGCTTGAGAATAAAGGACTGAGGGGAAGTGAGGTGTGGGAGAATAAGACTGAGCTTTGGAGAAATGTTTGGCTAGAGTTTCCCCTACAATATGTACCAGTTCCGACTTGCATACAAATTCAACTTAAGAACAAACCTACAGTCCCTATCTTGTATGTAACCCGGGGACTGCCTGTACTTAAACTCTCACATTCTTGTTCTTTAGACTGTAAACTCCTCATAGCAGGGATTGTCTTTATGAGAGTAAGTCCATTTATTTGGGAGTTTGGTCTTTTGGGGGGCTGGGCTCCTGGATGCTATTAAGTCCCTGTAACTGACCCCTCCCAGAGATGAGCCCTTGTCAGTGTCTGTGTTACTCTGCAGGGTGGCAGTTATTCCAACTCTGTGCCTTTGCCTGGGGAGACCAGAGCTTGTGGCCCAGCAGGGCAGGGTGATGGGGTGTCCCAGAGGGCAGGTAGGCAGACTCAGTCATGTGATCAGCACATCAGGTGACGGTCTCAAGAGGATCTCTGTTATCCTAACTGTCCCAGTGAGCACAAACTTTTTCATGATACCTAGGTTCTGTCCTGGTGAGGTCTGTTGAAATGTATCAAGAACGGGATAGCCTGTTTTTCATTTCTCCCGAGTCTTACATGCACTTGAAGCTGCAAAGCTAGTGTTACTTCCATGAGTAATAAATGTGTCCCCGTCTCAGATAAAAATGTACAGTGTTCATTTGCTGAAATGGTGACATTGCTTTCCCTGCAAATGCAAACTCCTATATGGGAGAGTCCTTGTCCTCCTTACTTGGAAATGCCAGCTATACTTTCTCTTGTGTGGACTCTGACTAGAGATGTTAAAATGCATTTAACTAAGTAATCGTGTGACTGCTGAAAAAATTCAGTGGATGCACATGGGGACGGGGTATTAATCAGCTCCCAAGAGTTGATGTGCATAGGGAGTCAGCTTTTAAGCTGGCTCCCCCTGTGTATCAGGAACCTGCGTATAACTGAAGGTAACAGCTCATTGGTTAACTGTGTACACAATTACACTTTCACATCCCTAGCTCTGATTTATATAAAACTGGTAGTGTAGTGACAAGGGATGTTATAGTGTAGCCGATTAAACGATTAACCAATAAGCAGATGCTTATCGGTTAATGCTACCGGCTACACACACACCACAACCCCATGCCGCAGATCTCCATTTAAAGTATTTTGGGAGCCAGTAGGCAGGCATGCTGGCTCGGTCCCAGCTCTGGCCGGGTCCGGCAGCTGCCCCTGCTGGAGCTCTGAATTTAAAGACCTGGCATGAGCCAGGACTGAACAAGCATGCTTGCCCACCAGCTCTCAAGCTCCTTTCAATGCAGAGCCACATATCGGTTAATTGTGTAACCAACAAAAATTGTCAGCGACATGATTACCAAATTACATGCTTCCTAACATCCCTAGTAGTGACTAATTTTCTACACACAATTTATTACTCAGCTCCATTTTTTCCTCACCTCCTGCCTTGGCATTAATACTTCTAAGGCATGTTGTCTGATCATAGGGATTGATAGCACACGTATAAAGAAAATCCCATTGCACACACTGTACTCTCTGTTTGCAAAATGTGACCTAGATTACAACACACATGGAAATCTGAGAATGGATGTTAACATCTATTGGAAGACTTTGGACAAAAATAACATCACTAAACATGTTAGATTCTTGAGCCAGAGATTTTGTATTTGTTAGGCTGGAGGAGGGAGGTGCCTTGAAATCAATGTATGTCTCAAACAGTTTACCATCTCTGACTACTGCAGTGCAAATATCTGAAGGGGAGCCTGAAAGACATTAGGAGGGATTTGTGTTGACCTTGAGATGTACCAATCAGTCCATTTTAGGTGTCTAAGTCAGGTTCTCCTAAAATCATTAGGTTGCATGCACTTCTGCGTGCTTTCTGGCTCTGCCATCTTGGTGCCAAACGTAGCATACGTTTCCTCAGTTATCTGAAATGGGTCCTGTCAGCACGGTTAAATCAGACTCCATTGAAGTAAACCTGCTTAAAGCTTATCGCAGCCCTTGTATGCAAAGAGTGTTGCTTAAGCAACCATGTAATATAGGATCAATTCCACAGCTATTTCTCCTTTTCGGTAGCTGTTTTCTTGGGGGCATTTCTCATTTGAAGATGATCACATGCTATTTATATTTGCTGTATGGAAAATGGGAATGCTTTTACTTCTGTGCTTTCTCTCAACTTTGTTTATGCTTTATCACTCTGTGAGCTCCACTAGGAAAGCATGGCGGCCAAGATTTAAAATAATGGGTACCAGAGTCAGGTGTCCAATTCAGTGGTTGATATTTCAAACGTGCTGAGAACCAGCAGCTTCTGCTGAATTCAACAGATTGCTGGACAGCCAGATTTTTTGAAGCTCACACTTGGGCACCTATCTTTAGATCCCTGAGTAGTGGATTTAAAAAGAATATCAAGGCCCAAAATGTTTGGCTTTTCATCAGTACTGAGGCAATTCTCACTGAATCTTTGTCAACAATTCCATTTAAAAAAAAGACAGATACCACCATACTCTTTAGAAATGGATGATCCATTAGAGGAGACTAAGGGGGGATATGATAGAGCTCTATAAAATCATGACAGGTATGGAGAAAGTGAATACGGAAAAATTATTTACTTGTACCCATAACATCAGAACTAGGGGGGTCACCAAATGCTTCACCCCCACAGTCACCCTGGCACCTCCACACTCCTGGTGCTTCCCCTTCCCTCACTGCCCCTGCCTTCCCAACACCTGTCCCCCTTGCCCTCTTCCAGGTGCCCATCCCCTCACCACCCTTTGCCCCAGTTCCCCTCACCACCTTCTCCACCCTCACACATGACTTGCTCCATTCCCCACCTTCCTCATGTCCACATCCCATTTCAATCCCTCTTTTCCCAACACCCACTCCTCCTCTCTCCTCTTCCTTTCTCTTGCCCCCATTGTCTCTTCCCTCTCCTCTCCCAGCATGACCCTGTCTCCTTCCCTCTCCTAGCCCCACTGACACCTTCCCCCCCCCCTGTCCCGTAATTGTCTCTTCTTGACCCCCTGGCATTTGTCTCTCCTCCACTCTGCCCCTTGATGCCACCCCCTTTCTTCTCCTGTCTTTGCCCCCTTCTTTTCCCTCAGCACAAGCCCCCTCCTCTCTTTGCCCCCATCTTCCCCTTAGTTCTCTGCCTGCCCCTTCCCTTCCCTTCCCTTCCCTTCCCTTCCCTTCCCTTCCCTTCCCTTCCCTTCCCTTCCCTTCCCTTCCCTTCCCTTCCCTTCCCTTCTCTTCTGCCATCCTTACACCTGCATCTGCCGGGAGGGACAGCATGGCAAGCAGCTGCCCTGTGTGCTGGGGCTGAAGCCAGGGCCACAGTGCTAATTTTAGTACCGCAGCTTTGGCCCAGGAGTAGTTGCACCGTGGCCTGGCTCTAGTCCTAGCACACGGGGCACCTGCCTGTCACATGGCCCAACCCCCAAGAGCAGTTTGGGCCGTGGCTGTATGGCGGCTGCTGGGGCCGGATCCATGGTACTAAAAATAGCACTGCGGCCCAGGCTCTAGTCCTGGAACACGGGGAAGCACACACAATGTGCTGTGACTTGAGCTGGGGTCGTGGTGCTATTTTTAGTCCTCTGGTCTTGCCCTTGGGAGCAGTTGGGGTTGCAGCTGCTTGGTTCTGCTGAGGACGTAGGTGGGACTGAAATTCTTGGGCATGCACCTTACAGGGAACCCTGCTAGTCCTCTTTTCTCACAAGCTGGGAAGCCTTGCAGCCTGATCCTTCCCCAGTTCAGTCTTCACTGTTTCCCATAGTCATCTGGGGTGTTTAGCAGACATGTCCTGGCATCTGGCAGCCACCCCTATTGTTTGCTTTCCCATCCTTATACCTCTTTTGCCAGAAGCGGGAACTCTTCGGTGTTCAGTTTAAACTTTTCACACACTCGGTGGACAAGTACAGCATCCAAAATGGGTTCCAGACCTTTCCCCATATCTTAGCAGTACAAACCTTGCAGGAAGAGTAAGATTATTCAGAAATCATTGTCCCAGGTACCGGGCTATTATGTTCCTTTAGTAATACTAATGGCCTTCACTTAACGCATCTAGATTAGTAAACAGGTTTATACTTTGTTTCTAACTTCAAATACAGGAATAATACGTGCACACAAATGGAATATACACATTCAGCAGATTATTGCTTTTCTAATGAAATTTCCACTTGTACAATATCTTTCATTAGAGCAGTGTTTCTCAAACTGTGCTCTGCCTCATCTCCAGGGGCTCCGCAAGGTTGACAAACTGAAAACATCGATAGGTACAACACATAAAATCAGTGGACCGCTGGGGCGCCGCATACATTTTTACATATGTAAAGGGATCCGAAGCCCAAAAAGTTTGAGAACCGTTGCATTAGAGGATCTCAGGGCACTGATGGGGACTCTGTCAGTTAAAACTCACCGTTTAAATGTTATGAAGTTTAATGGGAATATGGGTGAGCAGAGCAAAAAAATTGTTTATCTCAGCATATTTGTAAGGTACAAACAAACTTGTTAAAATTGTGTAACTCCTACAGAATCCCATGTGTCTTCTCTTTTATATCAGGGTGATGAGTTAATAAAGAATAGACACAGTCAAAGTGGGGAAAGAGCTGTAGTCACTTTCTTTACAGCTAGTTCTACTCAGACTGTATGCTTTAGAAGTAAGTCAGGACTAGGGATGTAAAATCTTGTTTAATCAGCCCAGCTGGAGCACACCCACCTGTGCAGCCAGAGCCTGCTCTGGCAAGGTTGTAGCAGCCTACCCTTCCCCTCCAATCCCCCCGTGTGTTGCTGCTTCCCCCCTCCCCCGCCAGATAACTGTAACTTGTAAGCATCGCTACCAGTGAATGTTGACGCTAACCGGTTAACCATTCTCATCCCTAGCCAGGACTGAGGAGTGTGAATAGCTACTAGCTCAATACACTATTACATTTCACTTATGAATCTTAGAAGAATCAGTTTCACCCCCAGATTTAGATAATACCCTGTGTAACATGAAAATTCTTCAGTATATGCAATAAAATGCATGTTTACAAATGAATTGTAATTCTGATCATTTGTGTGTGACACAGATAACTGGGAAGACTAAGGGGGGAAAACTTAATTTACTGTAAAATGGAAAAGCTTAATGACTTAAGTACTTAATCAGAAAAACTATGCAGAATTGTTAGCAAGTGTGTATGTGAGTGTGGTTTGCTTTTTCATCTTGTGTCCTGTGTTGTCATGAGGTGTGGCCATATAAAAAATTCACCTCTAGATCAGAGACTTTTAAACATGAAGTTATAACAAGTACTTTGTCTAAGAAATGACTGAAGTGTCAGGCTGTCTTATGGCCTTACTTAACAGTGTGAAATATAAAAGATTTGACATTTTGCCCTTCCTACATAGGACAGGGTAGGGAACCTGCATTTGAGGCCACCGCTTCCCATAGCTCCCATTGGCCAGGAATGTTGAACCACTTCAACTGGGAGCTGCAGGGCATTCAGTAAGCAATCCATCTTGCAGCCTGCTAGCAGCTAACCTTGATGAAGTGCATGTAGCCCATGGTCTGGAGGTTCCCCATCCTGACACAGGATATGTAGGTCTCTAAGTAGTGTGTATACAACAGAGTAGTTTACACTACTCCAAGTATTAGGATTTTGAATTTTACATCCTGGGAATGCAGATAAACTTGCGGGAACAATTCTGCATTTGCAAGAGAGAGTTGATGACCTCCTTACTACTTTCAGTGACTCGGTTTCTCTCTTTTTGTGTCCAAATTGGCAACCTAAGTTGTTCTGACTTTTTTGCAAAGTAGTTTCTGGCTACATACAAGTGTCATCTCCAGGCTAGATCAGAAGAACACGAGCAAGGAGGATTCTTGGATTCTCTTCCATTTGACACTGTCAGTTAACTACTCTGCCTGTTAAATGAATAGATTCCAATCTCAAGCGTGCTGTGAGGTTCAGTGTTTATAAAGAGAATTTCTTGGATGAAAGGTGTAATGGACATAAATGTGGTTTTGTAACTTTTTTTTACATCCTCTGTCCTGTAGATTCCCTTCTACTTAGGCACCTTCCCACTCATTTTAGTATTGTTTGTGTTTAAATTGTAGAGCTCGACTATCATTTTAGCATTTAAATACTTTGCTGTCTCATGCTTTTAGCCCTTATCTAATATATACAGGGTCCCTTCTCTGCATAATCGCTGTGCTACACGGTATTTTTATCTTGGTAAAAACAGTAGATTTTGCCTAATATCTGAAGTTTAAAAGTCCCCACCCATTTGTTACCTCTAACACCAGATCATGTGGCAGTCAGAAAATTAGTTACTTGCTGCTAGAGGAAAGCTAGTTAGTCTGATTTCTCTTGGTCTCTGCTGAAGGAGGGAGAAGAAATGTGAGTATTCCATCACTGAAGAATATGGTGATATTGCAGATTTCGAATACAGCATTGGGACAGCGAAAATGTTCTGTTTATTAATGTAATATGTGGTCTAGTTAAAATGTGAGGAGAAATATCCATCAGTGAGGATCTCCCTAAATTAATACCTAAAAGATTTTCATCAGAGAAAGTCATTTGATTGGATTAGTATACTGTGAATGTTTTCTGGCTGTTTGAGCACATTCAATTAAAAAACAATATTACCATTCACAGACTAAAATCTGACAAATATAAGGACATTCCAAGTTCAGCCATCCACTCCATCCTTCAGTTGCCCTGTCGTGCTTTGGTATTTCTGTATATGGGCTGTAAAGGATTCCCCCAGCAGGTGCAGGTGGGACATAGTAGATACTTTGGGCAAGCTAAGGAAGCATCAGGTTATTTTACCAAGGCTATGCACGCTTTCTCATACACCTCCTGTTTCTCCTGAATATCATAGTCTTAGAACTGGAATGAACTTCCAGAGGTCAACATGTCCAGTCCCCTGCAGTCATGTGAGGACTAAGCACCATAGATCATCCCCAATGGGGTTCATCTAAACTGCTCTTAATCTCCAGTGATGGAGATTCTGTAACCTCCCTACTAGGAGGTAAAAGGTTAAATGGTTAACTAGCTACCCAGAGCCTTATGGGCATGCTTACTTGGTAACTGGAGGGCCCAGCCAGCAGGAGCAAGCCCGCCCACCCACAGCAGACCGACGGAACCAAAGCAGCCACCTGTAGCAGGGCCGGCAGGACCCCTGCTGCTAGAGCCTACCAGCTCTCCATAGTTAACCGGTGAAATGATTAAAATTATATCATTTAACAGATTAACTTTTTACTGGGTATTTACATCTCTACTCCCTAGGCAATTTATTTCGGTGCTTAACTACTCTGAAAAGAAGGATTTCTAATTCCTCTTTGTTCCAAATTACACTATGAATTTCTGGGTATGGACCTATTGTCCTTCAGAGGCTAAAAGTACCTAGGCTCAGTTCGAACTTAGGCTTCCAGAATGGAAAGGAAGGCTTGTGGGGTAAATGGCATCATAGTGTGTTAACTTTCATCTCCAAAGAGAACAGTGTTTGCTCACTCTTCGGCGGTTGGCTAGTGATAATATTTCTGCCTATTGTTCTAGTTTTAAGTCAATCAAATCTTTATTTTTCTTTGCTCTGTAAACCTCTGCTTGTACATTTGTTACACATCACAACATCGGGTTAGGAGGTGTAGAGTGATTATGGGCATATCTCCACTAATGCTGGCAGGTGTAATTTCCAGTTCAAGTAGACCTACTCTCAGGAATGTGATCAGAGCTAGCACACTGATCATAGAAGTGGAACCAACCTGAACACAGTCCTAGGTTCTCAGATGGAATCATTCTGAGGCAGCTAACCCTTGCACCACTGCAATAACAATTCTGTTTTTAGTGCACTCTCAGGATTAGAGCAAATGCAGGTGTGTTCCCTGGAACTCATGGCTTCCATCTTCATTGCAGACTCACACACAATCTTTTCCCTCTCGGCTCCAGCCAGCCTACATCGTTCATTCCTTAGCAGGTAGACATCTATTTATTATAGCTATGATACTGCCACCTGCAATATTGGTTCTAGTCAGGCGGTTGTGGTTGGGATGGGTTCAGGCACAGAGATTCCCCTTGGGATTGTCGCTTGATGTACTGTAATACCACTGAGCGCACCTACCTGCTCTCTGGAGTGCCCCACTCTCCTGTCCTGCTGTGCTATACTCTCCAGTCTCCTTCAGCAATGGCACAGTCAAAGAACTTGACCTAGCACCGGCACAGTCGAAGAACTTGACCTAGCACCCAGATTCACATCCCCAGGGGTCCAGAACCCCAGATAAATCCATCTGACTGCATAAAAAATGTATACAGATCAAGCTCATAAGTTGTTTGCTCTCTTTATCAGTGAAAAGAGAGGCACAGCTGTTGTCCCCTGACCCCAGGTAACAATTATTTACAGTGGGTTTATTAATAAATACAAGGGATTTGTATTAGTTACAAAAAATAACATTTAAGTGGTTGCAAGTAAGAGCAGACAGATCAAAGTAAGTTACTAAGCAAAATAAAACAAAATACCCCAGCTAAGCATCATAATCTAAGAAACTTGTTACATGCAGTTCCTTATTCTGATAGTAACTGTAATAATCTTTTCTCACAAGCGGGGGAAACCTCCCAAATTAGGCCTGATCCTTCTGAATATTCAATTCCAAGTGGTTGCAGCGAACATCTTAGATGGTAAACCAAGGTGTCATGGCATCTGGTACCCCTGTTGTTTGGTTTCCCATCTTTATATCTCTGTTGCCAAAGGTGGGAACCCTTTGTGTTCAGTTTAAAACTTTTCATACACCTGGCGGACAAGTACAACATCCAAAATGGGTTCCAGCATCAGATGACCTGGCCCCATGTCTTGGCAGGACAAACCATAGCCTTGACTTTCAGGAAGAACAAGACTATTCGTAGATCATTGTCTTGAGTACTGGGTCATTAAGATCCTTGAGTACTACTAAAGGCCCTCACTTAGCACATCTAGATTGGTAATTTGATTTATACTTCATATTCCTAACTTCCAATGCAGGAATGATACATGAACACAAATAGAGAAATAAATACCTGGTAAAAAAGTTAACTGGTTAAACAATATAATTTTAACTGCTTAACCATCAGATAGCTGCTAGCCCCCCAGCAGCAGGGGTCTTGATGGCCAACCCACCATGGGTGGGGGAGTGCTGTTTCAGCCCTGCCATACTGTGGGTCGGGCCTTCCTGTTAAAGCTTGCCAGTAAGACTAATGCTTAGAGGTAACCAGTTAATCGGTTAACCTTTTACATCCCTACACACAAATAACACATACATATTCAGCAGATTACAAGCTTTCCCATGATATCTTACAAGAATAATTTTGCATGAACCCTAATCAAGTTGTGCATATTCATTAACATATTTCCAGAAATAATATGAAATGCACTATCACAGTGACGGGCTAGCATATCTTTTAATTAACAGTACATCAGCAGCCCAGCATGAAACTTACCCCAAAAGTTTGATTGTGGAGCACCTGATTCCATAGCTTTTTGTTTTCTGTTTCATTTTTGAGAAACTTTTTAAGATTGAAAGCAGGTGGAATAACTAGGATTTTTCTCAACCACTCCTATGTTTGTTTCTGGTTCTGAGGCAGTTCGCTAACAAACCTTTGTCTGAGTGTTGGGCTGACACTGTTCATGTTTTATGTACAAACAATGATAATTTGTCATGGTATTAAACAAAAGGAGCTATTGTTTATTTCAACCAAGTTCAGAATATTAGAGGAGAAGAATCAGTGTTTGCCAGCAGGCAGAGAGGCCATTCATTAAGCAGGAAGGGAAGCATCCAGGACTCTAACAAAATATTAGAGAACAGACAGTAGTGTGAAACTATATATAGTTTCAGAGGGGTAGCCGTGTTAGTCTGAATCTGCAAAAGCGACGAGGAGTCCTGTGGCACCTTATAGACTAACTGAAGTGTAGGAGCATAAGCTTTCGTGGGCAAAGACCCACTTCGTCAGATGCATGCATCTGACGAAGTGGGTCTTTGCCCACGAAAGCTTATGCTCCTACACTTCAGTTAGTCTATAAGGTGCCACAGGACTCCTCGTCGCTTATATATAGTTGGCTCATGTTTTTTAAGTATATCTTTTTGGTTTGAACTTTACATGTACAATGTTAGATCAGTGTTTAATAGTTCACACGTACACAAATCTGAAGGACCGTGTATATTGTTGTAGTGCTATTAAAGTCAGTGGGGCTATACTGACAGCAGCAGAGAATCTGGACCATTGTTATGGAAATAATTGTCATTTTACTAAGATCTTGGAGAAAAGCTATGACACAAATGAGTTACATCTAGCTAGGAACATAAAAAGCAGTAAGAAATACATTAGGTGCAAGACAAAGATGAAGGAATTTGAAGGTCCTCTAATTAGCAGAAAAGAAGACCTAATAACTGATGATACAAAGAAGGTTGAGGTGTTTAATGCCCATTTTGCTCCTCACTAAAAATATTAATAATGATTAACCACATCAAGCATTTAAGGGCAGGTAGGTAGTAGCGCATCATCTAATATTAACTACGCGGGGGAAGGAATGCAAGCCAAAATAGGGAAAGAACTGGTTAAAGAAATATCTAGCTAGCTCAGCTGGTGGGATCAGTGGTATTACAGCACACCATCTAATATTAACAACCCGGGGGAAGGAATGCAAGCCAAAATAGGGAAAGAACTGGTTAAAGAATACTTACGTTAGATGTATTCAAATCTGCAGGGTCTGATGAAATGCAGTGGCCTTTGAGAATTCCTGGAGGAGGGTTGAAGTTCCAGATACTTAAGAATGGTAAACATACTACCTAACTTTAAGGGGAACAGAGAGTGACTTGGAATTAAAGACCAATCAGTCTAATTTGGATACCTGGAAAAATACAGGAAAGAATTATTAAAGTTGTAAGCACCTGGCAGATAATGGAGTTACCGTAAAAGGAATAGTTATCATGTCTTTGTCAAGAATATATCATGCCAAACCAACCTAATTTTCTTCTTTGACAGAGATATCACCTCTTGATTTTTAGTAAGGCTTTTGGTACAGTCCCACCTGACGGTATCATAAGCAAATTAGGGAAATGTGATCTAGATGAAATTGTAATAAGATGCGTACAGAACTTTTTGAACAACCATATTCCAAGTTGCTATCAATGATACAGTGAGGGAAGACTGAAAGAATTGGGCTAGTTTAGTTTAGAAAAGACTGAGAGGCGACATGATAGTGGTTTTCAAGTACCTAAAAGAGTGTTACAAGGAGGTGGGAGAAATATTGTTCTCTTCGTTCTCTTTAGTTCTTTAGAGGATAGAACAAGAAGCAGTGGGCTTAAACTGCAGCAAGGGAGGTTTAGGTTGGAAATTAAGAAAAACTTCCTACCTGTCAGGGTGGCTAAATGCTGGAATAAATTGCCTAGAGAGGTTGTGGAATCTCCATCTCTGTAGATATTTAAGAGCGTTAAATATCTATCAGGGATAATCTAGACTAGTGTTTCTCAACCTTTTAAAATAAAGTATCCCCCTTTAACAATAAGTACCCCCAGTACCTACAGTTTTCAGAGACACAAATTTTCTACCATTGCAACACGTTTGTTTAAACTACTTAATTGTAGTGGGTAATGAAATTTTGGGGTGTAAAAAGTACAAAAATAATAAAACACTGTAAAACTTAAAAAAAAATGCAGTTTTCTCCAATTTTCAGTTGTGTTGATGTACCCTCCCCCCTCCCCAGACTTCTCTCGAGTACCCCTAAGAATACTTGTACCACTTGTTGAGAAACACTGGTCTAGATGGTGCTTGGTCCTGCCGTGAGGACAGGGAACTGGACTCGATGACCTATCGAAGTCCCTTCCAGTTCTAGTGTTCTATGGTTCTGTGATTCACTGGGACGATGTGTTGCAGGATCAATTCTGGATCCAGTGCTAGTCATATTTTCATTAATGGCTCAGGTAATGGATAGATGACACCAAGATGAAAGGGGCTGCAAGCATGCATGCTGGAGGATAGGATTAAAATTCAAAACAATTTACAGAAACTGGAGAATTGATTTGAAATCACAAAGATGAACTTAAATAGCTAAGTGCAAAGTACTTCACTTGGGAAGGAAAAATGAAAGACACAGCTACAAACTGGGGGATAACTGGTTATGTGCTAGTACTACTGAAAAATAAATGGGGTTTATAGTGGGTCCCAAATTGAACAGGAGTCAACAATGTGATGCAGCCGCAAAAAACAAAAATAGAATTCTTGGATTTATTAAGGGAAGAGTTGAGTGTAAGATGCAAGAAGTAATTGTCCCTGTACTCTGCAGGGAGAGAGCTCAGCAGGGCTGATGTATGCAGTTCTAGGCACTGCATTTCAGGAAAGCTGTGGACAAATCAGAGCCTAAAAGAGAACAAGAAAACTGATAGGTTTAGAAAACCTGACCTAGGAGGAAAGGTTTTTTTTAAAAAGGGGAGGGAGACATGTTTAGTCCTGAGACATTAAGACTGAGGAGGGACCTGATACCCGTATTCAGATATGTTAAGGACTGTCTATAAAGAGGACTGAGATCAGTTGTCCTTGCTCTGCTGAAGGAGTAATGGACTTACGCTGCAGAGTTGAAGATCTGGAATAGTTTTTCAAGGGAGATTGTAGAATCCCCATCTGTTCAGGTTTTTAAAACAGGACAATGAAAGATGCTTTCTGGATGTTCAGAAGACTGTTCTAAATTGTCCTGGAAGTGGGTCAGTTGCTTAGGAAAGGATTACAGACTTTTTTATTCTTGTGTACCTTCAGCTCCAGGATTGGCATTTCTAATGGGCTATGGTGCTCAGGGGAGTGGAAGGCAGAATTGTTGTGGATTTCCTTACTTTTACAGCTTTCTTGAACGGATATGCTCTTCGGGAGCAGACTAGAACTACCACTTCTTAGCACATCTTGCAATTTTACAATCCACTTAATCATTTTTAAAGAGTATTAGCTTCTGGACTGAGAACTTACATGACCAGACTTCTGTAGGAAGTCAGTTTTGCCAGGCCAATTAAGTGAGTGAAATAGACTTGTAGTAAAAAATGAGACTCTTAATGGCAGGGTGGTGTGATCCGTGTTACTGGAATAAACATAAGCAGAGAATTTCACCTGAAAAAATAGTGGAACTGATAGATCAAGCATTAAGGAAAGCTGTGCAGATAACGTGCTGCACCTTAAGTAGCTTGGTGGTTTTAGGAATTTGTCCCTTTAGAATGTTTTGTTGGTGCTGCTTTCTGACACTGGATTGAGAGAAGGCAGTCTTGCTATGGCGTAGTGAGGGGGCTGTCGGCTCTGTAACCCGGTGCCTCCCTGCACTGTGAGGTGTGATTCCCATTGACTCACCCACATGTGGTGATGTAGTGTCCGTACCTTGCTGGTTGCTGTGCTTGGGCTCTGGATGACCCCTACTGGCCTCTGCCTCTGAGTACTGCCCAGCAGGTGGGCTGCCTAAGTCATGTAGACAAAGACCCAGCTGGTCAGACTGGTCAGCGAGAGAACTAAGGAAGTGAGTGTTCAGGAGAAGGGGCAGTTGCTGGTTGGGAAACATGAAGGGAACAGCCTGATGAGTGGAGGGCTGAGGAGCTAGGGGTGATGAACCCCAAACCAAGGGGTCTGAGGCATCCTGGCCCTGGCTCCTGTAACCACATCACGTCTGTGCCGTGATGTATCCTGGAGAAGCAATAAACCCTCGATTCTACTGGCAGGTGGAGTCTGTTCTTGCTGCAGATGGGGTGCAGGATCGGGGGGTACCCGACTCGACATCACGCTTGCATTTTAGGCCAAAGAGGAATCCATTGTTAAATGTCCTCAGATTTCCCTGTTTTTAATTTAATTACATCTTTAATCTGTTCTGCTTTCAGACTTAGTAAGAGAGGAAAATGTGATCTCAGCACAGCAGTTCCTCAAATCTGAGGGATTAAAAACTATTTGCTTATGAAGCTGAAATGTAAATGCTAACTTTCAATTCTAACTTGAGCCTTGTTTGAGGAGCTCAAGCCTTTGAGTTTTCCGATTTGTTTCATTATTCTCAATGTATCCTGGACTGATAAAGCAGTCTTCTGTATAACGTATTAGTCGGCAAAAGTTTATGGGTAGTTGTCTGTCTAAAACTCACTAGTGATCTAATATGCTACTCGACCTAGAGTAAGATCTCTGGATTCAGAGTTCTGGGCAGAACTTCACAGCTCTCAGCCCTAGCATTATGTGTACTTGTCCTGCTCTCTACGCAATTTGCCTGAATTACAGTTGCTGAGCCACTAGTATTTATGATGGAAACATATCTGTTAGACTCTAGCTTTCCAAAACAAGGTACAAGAGCCGGTTTGACAGGTGAGTCCTTGTGTTGCAGAGAACACGTGTAATATATACTTAGAATTCAGAGGGCATTCTCCTATTAGACACCATTCTATCTCCTGGCATGCGGATATTTGATAACTGAGTGTGGTAGTAGTAGGCGGGCCTTAACCGATTTATTTTGCATTTTGTGTAGCAAAGTGCACCTTTCTATGATATAGGTGTACGCCAGCTCAGTCCTTTTCAGCAACTTCCATGTTCCTGCTCCTTTGAAATTAGTATAAAATACTAGGGCCTTGTTTAGAAGTCATCTTGCTCTTGCCTAAAGTTTCTTTATGCTGTGATTATTATATCAGTTTCTAAAGAAACTGAATTGAGACGACAACATTTTCAGTACAGCAAAAAGTTCCAGAAACCACAATGTGGGACAGGAAGGAACAACCTGCACGAAGGTCCTCCCTCTTTGTTACGGCTAGTGACATCCTGCTAACTTCTTAGTCAAGCATTTCAACAACAGAGCATCTAAAATTTCTATTCTGACTTTTGTGTGGAAGTGCTTTATTTGTGCTAGCGAACATATTCACCTGTACTCTGTTGTAATGGCTGAACTAGTTGTGTGTCTCAGCAATCATTTGGCTAACATTAATTTTTCATTACAGTCTATTTTCTCCCAAACAAGTTAGCTGAATACAGGCAGTCCCCGGGTTACGTACAAGATAGGGACTATAGGTTTGTTCTTAAGTTGAATTTGTATGTAAGTCGGAACTGGCTCCAGATTCAGCCGCTGCTGCTGAAACTGACCAGGGGCTGACTACAGGAAGCTGGAGGCAGAATTGCTCTGCCCCCAGCTTTCTGGAATCAGCCACTGATCAGTTTCAACAGCGGCTGAATCTTGAGCCTGGGACAGAACAGCTGGGCTGCCAGATAGGTCACTGCAGGACCAACCTGGCAGCACCCCAGCTGCTCTACCCCAGGGTCCACAACAAAAGCCTGGTCTGCTGGGGGAGGGGGGCACTAGCTGCGCCCCCCCCCCCCCCCCCGCCAGCAGACCAGGGACACGGGGAGCAAAGCCGCAGCGGCAGCAGGGTGCTGCGCCTCTGAGACTTTGCTCTGGCAAAGCCTCAGAGGCGCGGGACCCCGCCACCGCTGCGGCTTTGCTCCGGGTGTCCCTGGTCTGCTGGAGACGGTCCCCAGCAGACCAGAGGCACCGGGAGCAAAGCAGCAGCGGCGGCAGAGTCCCGTGCCTCTGAGGCTTTTCCAGAGCAAAGCCTCAGAGGCGCGGGACCCCTCCGCCTCCCCGGCTTTGCTCCCGGTGCCTCTGGTCTGCTGGGGACCGTCTCTAGCAGACCAGGGACACCCGGAGCAGCTTTTCTCGCCCCGGAGGTCGAAGTGGTGGGACCGCTGTGCTCTGGGCGGTCCCGCTGCCTGCGAGCTCCAGGGCGAGAGAGCCCCGTTCGTAAGTGTGGATCCGACATAAGTCAGATCCGCGTAAGTCGGGGACTGCCTGTAATACGGTGTTCATTTTACAAATGAGGAAAGTAAGGCACAAAGAATAAGGTTCGCTTAAGATTCACCGCTGCAAACCTAGAATGCAGCAGGGGCTGTTGAGAGTCCATTTATTCATGTAATTACTATACCACTGTGAGAGCATTAGTGAAACTCTTCTAAAATTAGAGCCTGTAAGATTTTCATCAGAGAATATGATCTGATTGGAGTACTGCCATCGGTGGATGTTTTCTGGGTATCTGAGCTTTTTAACAATAAAACTACTATTCTAGCATTGATTCTAACAAATGCAAGGATTTGCCAAGTAAAAGCATCCCCTCTATCCTTCACTTGCCCTGTTCTGCATTGGTTATTTTGGTGCCCATTAAGGCAGGACTACTCAACTTTGGAAACCCCGGGGGCCACTATGATACTCACAGCACATGCTGAGGGCCACAACTTAAGTGTGGTTGCATGTACATGCAAATATATATGCAAATAGCTTCTTTCACCCATGCCCTGGCGCTCCCCGCACCTCCTCCCTGGGGGCTAGAAACACCGACACCCTGTACCCATCTGTTCCAGCCAGCCCGTCTGCTTGCATCTTTCATTGCTCACCCTGCCTGAGAGAGGCCTCACCATTGTGGAGTGTGTTCCCAGTGGAGGCCGTGTTCAAAAGATCCCACCTGCGGGCCGTGTCGCGAGCCCGCATAAACCCAAACTGCACCATGGGCCGCAAACAAACAGGCTGTGGGCTGCATGCAGCCTGCGGGCCACATGTTGAGTAGCCCTGCATTAAGGTATTGTATCTAATGAGCGATCCTGCCAACATACCCTGGTACTAGAGTAAGTTACAGGCAAGCTATAAAGTATGAAAAAGTTGACTGTAAAATAGACCAGAAGGCCATCTCATTAAAATTTGTAAGGATGCAAGATTTGGGGGCAGTCCAGACATGAAGCAAGCTGTGCTTTGAGATCTCTTTCCATGCACCCTTTGACAGTTTTCACTCTCTTCGTACCTGTCTGAGTGGAACCGTGTAGTCTTCCCACTCCTAGCCTGTCTCTGAGCTGCAGTCCCCTGTTTACCAAGTTTACAACAGGCTCAGCTGTGTTTGTCACATGTAAGCCCTTTCCCTCTCTGGGAGCCTGTGACTAGCAACTCAGTGACTCCGCTTTGAAGAAGCTGTGTATTTATTAGCCCAAAGATACAGGGTAGTCGTAGAGATGGGTTAAAGCAAAGACTTGTCCATGTATTTCCTCTTATCTAAGCCGTAATCTTCTCTTGCATGCTTTAGTAAGCTTTACTCACCTGTTACCTCCATCTCTAGCTGAGATTGAAGTGTGTTTGGTGCAGTTTCTCTGTTAGCACCCTGTCTCGAGGTATCAGTATCCCCATCCTTTACTGTCTATAAACTCTTTCTATCTCTAGGCTTTCACCATTGACAGTCCAGCTCTGCCTATCATCTGGAAAATAGCATCTTTCCATTTACTTGTTGTCTTACCAATGATAAATAACTAGTATCTTACCTCATTGTTTAGGTTCCTGCGTGGTTCCCCCTTACTGCCTCCCTTGACTTAGAAGCCTGCAGAAAGACAGGCAGATATCAGAGGTAAACTGAAGTGCATAAGGGATTCTTATCAAGTAACAGAACCACCTCCCTCATTCTTAAGTTTTTTTGTTTAGTGTCTTAAAAACACTTGTCCTGTCTAGACTGGAAGTCTGTGATATTTGCAGAATAAGCGCAAAGCTCTCACAAAAGGCAAGAGGGAAATGATATGTAATGAGGAGATTAAAACTCTTTGGAGTAAAAATGGTAACACCTATTTTAACTTAATTGACTTATTAACACATGAAATAAAGGAAGCCTGTGTTTAAAAACTGAACATCTGTACCCCTAAAATGAAGATGTTAATACAAAAATAAACCTTTTTTCTTACTCCCACTGGGCCTCCAACAAAACTAGGAAAGGCCAGATTATGCAGTCCTAATGCTTTTAACTTTTAAAAATGTGTAACTTTCAGATCTACCTCATTAATCATAAAGAATCAAAAAAAAAGTACTCACCAAGGATTTATGTAATTCTGTCTCCATGGAAGTCACTAGCAAAAGTCTCATTGATGTTAATGGGGCTAGAATTTCATCCAGATTTTTAAATCCTTGGCAAGATCATTTAAGCAAGACCTGTCACTTACCAGTAGTGTTTTTGTACATTGTGATAGACCCCTGAACAATGTTACTGTGACTTACAAGTAAATTAAATCATATTTGGAACTTGCCGTTGCAGGGGCCTCAAGAATTGGTACAGCTCCATTTCTCCTGTTCTCTGCCTATGGCACGGATAATTTAGTCTCCTGAGGGCTGTAATATTTTGGTCTAATTTGAGTGGTTTGGTTTAGTGGGGTGGAGGTGGCTGGGTGGTGCTGGTGACCTGTCCTACATGGGAGGTCAGACTAGGTATGATGCCTCCTTCTAGTCTTGAACTCTTAACTATCGTGGTGCTTGTGAAAACAGCACAGTGAGAGTGCTCTGAGGTAAGGCATAATATGAACAGGAGCTTGGCAAGCTCTCCCCATATACCTCTAGTGAAGCACTCAAATGCATTCGCTGCTACTCCGTTGCTTTATTTCTCTTGAGCCAAAATGAATGATTCTTCTGCATTGTTTCAGAGTGCACTGTGGAATGACCTAACTCTTTATACTTGCGCCTTGCGCCACAGCCTGTACCCAGGTTTCCGAAGTGGGAAGGAGGGCTTGTGTTAATCCAGTGTAATGTGCTTTAAGGTAGTGGTTGTTGCTAGCCGCCTTTGGTTTGAACATCAGCGATATTAGTGACCTGACTGGTATCACGCAGTAAGCTAGTCTTGTTGTATGCTGTGAACATTACTTATAACGCAATTCGTGGAAATAAGTGAACATCTTCCACAATAACACATTCCCATTGAGCCTTTGATTGCTTAATTGGTATGTTCCTTTTTTTCCCCATTGGGATATACCAGTTGGATTGTACTGTAATAAAGCTGTCCTCATTGCTGCTTACCTTATCTCTTACTGCAATGTGTTCTTACTGAACACATTAGTCCTAATTTTAAACTCTATGCCAATATATCCTAGATTTCTCATTTGGTAAGGTGCTTGGGATTTGTGTGATTCTCTTGTTCCGTAGAGCCTTAGGCAGAACTGTGTCTCTGGAATTAAACCTCTTGAATTGTTAGTTTTGGCTAAACTTAAAAAACAACAAATGGTCTGGTAGCACTTTATAGACTAACAAAATATGTAGGTGGTATCATGAGCGTTCTTGGGCACAGCCTATTTCTTAAGTGGGCTGTGCCCACGAAAGCTTATGATACCATCTACATGTTTTGTTAGTCCATAAAGTGCTACCAGACCATTTCTTGGCTGTTAGTTTTGGGTATGAGGTAAAGAAGAGCCACTTAAAACTTAGAAACGAAGTAGCTTTTACAAGATTCACAATACTTCTAGGATTTAATTCGTGGAAATTTCCTCTTGATTATTTGAGAAGCTGCAAAACAGATCTCTGAGGCTGTTAGAGCATTTGCCTGTGAAGGGAGCCAGTGTTGTTCTCCTACCAGATTAGAGCTACCTCAAAGCTTAGTCTTAATCTTGATCTGAGATGTGCAGGTGAAGCAAGCAATTTTTACAGCAGACACAGCATTGCACATGTCCATGTGCTTGAGAGCACAGGGACAACTTTTGTTTCAAGGAAACTAAACTTAGACTGTTAAAAGAACCAACAGTTTTTTGCTCAACTACAGGTAATAAACACATAGAGATATTTTTAAAAACAAAAGCTCACCATTGACAAATACAAACTGAAGTCATTGTGGGTAGGGCTAATGTGTATTAGAAAAGTTGCACTAGCAGTATTAAATTGATTTAAAATTAAATCAGTTCCACCAGTACAAACCTCCATAGATGTACTTAAACCACTTTAAGTCTTCCTTAAGATAAATCAGTGTAAATTGGTGAATGTAGTGAATTAAGCTAAATCCATTAAAGTGAGTTTTAAAGCAGTTTAAGTACTTGTATGCTAGGAGTATGCATTGGTGGTTTTTTACTATTAATTTATTCACACCAGTGCCACTTTTCTAAAGTAGACCAGTCAGAGGCCACTTTTGCAGGGAAACTGTATTGAAATATATAACCCATATGAGTTCTAGGTTGCTTTTATTTCAAATAGAAAGTCACAGAATTGATTTTAAAAAAATCTTCTAGAACCAGAGAGAGAGGAGATAAAATTCAAACGCTTCATTTGTTGTTGTGCCTTTCCTTCTGCAGGAACCTGAGGCTGAGGTTAGGCCTATGCTAGGGGTAAATTCAAATAAAGATACGCAACTCCTGCTATGTTAATTACATAGCTGGAGTTGATGTACCTTTAGTTTAAATTTTAGCGACATCCCCACCTCGAGAGGTTAGCAGGAGAAATACTCCCGTTGGCCTCCCTTACTCCTTGCGAGGAGTAGAAGTACGCACTGACGTGGGCATCCTCAGTGTTTGATCTAGTGGATCTTTATTAGACCTACTAGATAGAACGCCAGAAGGTCGATCTCCGCAGTGTCAATCCACATGACCTAAGTCTATACTGGCACTTTGCAGTGCTATAACTTTCGGGCCCATGGGTATGAAAAAACACTTGACACCCTTCTCTTCCCCCCTCCCTGAGCACAGCAAGTTACGGATCTGTACAGTGTCCGTATAAACCAGGCTACAGCACTGGGAGCCACTCTCCTTGTGGACTTCTCTTCCCAACACTGATGCTGTGGCCACACTTAAGAGTTTAAAGCGCTGCAGCAAATGCACTTTAAACATGTAAGTGCAGACAAAGTCTGAGTAAGTAGATGGGACTTGCACAGATATTGTCGGTTTTGGATTATGGGATGGAGGCAGGAGGAAATTTGAGAGCCTTTCATAGAGAATGTCCTGCTGGCAAGTCTTTCTTTACTGGAGGTGGTGTTACTCCAATTGGAGTGCCTCTGCTGACCACAGTGTGTCAGTATTGAATGTGAAGAGAGGGTTTATCCAGCAAGCAGGACTCAAGCCTTATAGGGCTGTCATAGATCAAACCCAAAACCTTAAACTAAACCTGCAGCTCAGATTTATTGCTTAAAGGAGCTATCTGGGATGAGGGGGAGGGTTAGGAGACATACTGCCAAAGGCTTTATAAATGTATTTGGAATAACATGTTGGGTTTTCATTCTCAAGCATTCAGTCTTTTTTACTAATCCCATTTCTCATCCGTCAAGAAGCTCTTTCTGTTGTCCCCTGACCTGGGCTATGTCTAGACTGCAGGTTTCCTTTGGAAGAACCTTTTTTCAGAAGAGATCTTCTGAAAAAACTTCTTCTGAAAGAGCATCCACACACACAAGCACATCGGAAAAGCGATCTGCTTTTTTGAAAGATAGCATCCACACTGAATGGATGCTATCTCGCATTTAAGCTGTGATTACTATGGACGGAGTGGCCACCAGGGCACTTGTGCTTTTTCCTCTTTCCTCTTCTTTCGAAAGAACTCCTTCTTCCCCGTCCACACACGCCTTTTCCTGAAAGAGCTCTTTTGGAAAAAGGCTTCTTTCTCGTAGAAAGAAGGTTACCAATGCTGGAAAAACCCCTCTGTTCTTTCGATTTACTTTCAGAAGAACGTGATTGCAGTGTGCACATAACTCAGGTTTTGTTGGAAAAACGGCTGTTTTTCCGACAAAACTCTGTAGTGTAGACATGCCCCTACTGAGTTCCTCCCCTGATAAAACATCTCTGTAATGCCGTGTTCTCTGTTTCTGATCCTTCGGCCCCAGGCACAAACACTTGGAACATGAGAAGAAAAGAAGTTGAAAATTTAATATTAGAAATCCTTTGGTAGCAAACAAATTAAAAATGTTTATGAAGCACAGAATGCTTCCAGTCCTACCGTGGAAGAGGAGGACATGTATGGTGAAGGGAAAGCTGTGCTACTACAAACTGTACTTTTAAGTAATTTCAGCATAATTTCAAGGACCTTCTTAGTAGAGAGGTTTTAGTGTGTTCTGATAGAGAAGTTTGTTCTGAGTACTTTGTTCAGAAAGTGAAGACAAAAGTTTAGTGGGAAGAATGACAATAAATAGTAGCGGGGTCGGAAGGTCACCGACTCAGAAGATACATTCAGAGATATGTTCAGGCGGGCAAGCTGTTTTAGCAGCAATACGTGATGCTATTAGACAGCCACCTGTTCAACAAGACACCTAGTTACTCCTGATACCTGGCCAGTGTTGGATTGGGTGTAATGGAAAGCTTACATCAGAACGGCCATACCGGGTCAGACCAAAGGTCCATCTAGCCCAGTAGCCTGTCTGCCGACAGTGGCTAGTGCTAGGTGCCCCAGAGGGGGTGGACTGAAGACAATGATCAAGCAATTTGTCTCCTTCCATCCTTCTCCAGCCTTTGACAAACAGAGGCCAGGGACACCATTTTATCCCCTGGCTAATAGCCTTTTATGGACCTAACCTCCATGAATGTATCTAGCTTGGGGGGGGGGAATGCACACATGCGCTCTGAAAGCAGAAACATCAGCAAAAACGATTGTGAAAATGCCCCTGCGATAGCTGGTATTTGGAACTTTGTTAATGATGCTCCTGGAGGTAGCTCTGTAATTTATTTCTTGAAAGGCCGATGTGATGGGAGCATTAATAACTGAAGAATGTGGGGAGGCTTAGGAGTGGATAGAGAAGCAATGTTGGCCACAGAACAACAACTGGGGTCCCGTGGTGGTACAGGCTGCTTTACTTTTCAAGATTGCCATTCTCTTCCCCATCACATCCATGTCCTAATAGATGTGCATGGTGATTGCGTAACTTCTATAAAAAGGTCTGTGACTTACAACCTAAAGGCTTTAGCATCTTGGTAAGCCTGCATCACAGGTAAGTTTGCATCCCTATTTTGCAGGTGAGGAAACTGATCCTGTCATTGCTTGGTGGGCAGACCCCATTGAAGTCAGTGGGGTCCCAATGAAGGCATATGACTCCAGCTGCTTGGAGCTTATTGCAGGATTGGGGCCAGAGACACAAAATTGTTCTGTGATTTCACAAAAGAAGCAGGTGGTAGAAAGGGGAACAGAACCTGGGCACCTGACCTTCCTCAATAAATTAGGAAAAAAACAATCTGGCTAAAAGTTAAACTCATGGGAGTGAGCAGCAGAGCCCTGAAATTAACTCTCTTGAAATATGCCAGGGTGGAGTGGAGAGGTGATGCAAGACACATTCTAAGGTAGGCTGTCTGGCAGGATATCTGTTACTTTTGGACAGGGTCGTGGTGTGGGGAGACTTCTTGTGCCCATCCCACAGCAATTGTTTGGTGCCTCATTCAGGTGAAGATGACCATGAAACATCTAAAAAAGTAGCATAGGCTGAAAAGCCAGGTTTAAGTTCAACATACCCATTCCTTAAAAATGGCTGAGTCGCTACCTGAAAGGGCGCTGTTTTAACAGATTGTTTTTCCTGTGTTTGTTCCGTTCCAGAGCCTAGCCCAGCTAGAGAACCTGTGCAAGCAGCTATATGAAACTACAGACACCACGACACGGCTGCAGGCAGAAAAAGCCTTGGTCGAGTTCACCAACAGCCCGGACTGCTTGAGCAAGTGCCAGCTCCTCCTTGAAAGAGGAAGTGTATGTAGAAAAAAATAATTGTCAGATCGAGACCGCTGGCATTCGAACTGGGCATTTTGGGTCAACGCACTGAATGAAACAGGGACGCACCGGGGCACTATAGGCACTGCATGCCCAGTAAACTAGAACATACTATTTACAAACCAGAATTAATCAGTTATATGACTGCATTTCTTCACTTAGTTTAGAATCATGGTGTCCAATGCACTAGCCACATGTGGCTATTTGGCCAGTTGAGTGTGGCTAGTTGGCTGACACAATTATTTACATTTTCAGAATAATGTGGCTAGTTCACTATAGAAGTTGCCACTATCGTGGCTACTGCTTCAGAATTGGTTGGACACCCCGGGTTTAGAAAAAATGGGAATGTATCCGCTAAGGCAGTGATCACCAACCAATAGATCAGGATCTACTGGTCAGTCTTGGAGCCTTTGACAGGTGATAGCCTCATGGCCAAACCAGTCAGTATCAAGTGCTGGCTCTTCAGCTGCCCATCTCCTGCACTTTGCCTTGGAGCTGTTCCTTCCCCTGCAAGCCTCCTGCTTGCCCGGCCCTGCACAGAAGGCAGAGGAAGGGTGCTGATGTCAGGGTGCCTACTCTCCCACTTTATATCCTATCTCCACAGAGCAGAGATTGCTGGCTGCTTTTGGGAGCGGTACAGGGCCAGGGCAGGAGTGAGCCTGCCTTAGCCCTACTGCACCACCACCCAGGAGCCACCTAAACAGGGCCCAGCTGGAGCCCACATCCTGAAACCCTACCCCAGTCATAAACCCCCTCCTACACCCCATGCCCCTGCCCTAGAGCCAAGCACCCCTGCATCTAAATGCTCTCCAAGAGCCTGCTCCTAGAACCCCCTCTGACACGTCAACTGCTTGCAGCTCAGAACCCCTCTCACTCCCAATCCCTTAATCCAAGGCCAGAGCCTGCATCCCAACCCTCTGCCCCAACCTAGTGGAAGGAAGGGTGGAGTGAGCAGGGGCGGGGTCTCGGAGAAAGGGCACAAAGGACGCAGAGCAAGGGTATTTGGGTTTCAGGTAGATCTTGGATTGCACTTACATTCAAAAAGTGATCTCAAGCATAGAAAGGTTGGAGACCCCTGCTAAGGTTTCCCTTTTGAGGAATTCTCTTTGATCCTAAAGCCCTATCTAAACTACAAAAATAAATATGCTTAAACACAGTTAAGAAGTGTGGTCCAGATGTGAGCTAGCATAGTTGTAGTCTTGGGGAGAGTTGTGGGGGAGATGAGGCATGGGCGGAGTTATTGAGAGTGGGAACACAAAGTGTAGCTCTAGCGCCATGCTAGAAAATAGTGCGAATTTGGGCTAACGTGTTCCTTCCAGCAGAGGAGATACTATTGCACAATCGTTCCAGTTTTGTTCATGCATCTATATACACCAATAGTGTCAATCATATGAAAAGAAACTGTCTTTTGATAAGTTGGTTCTTGATTAATCTTATGGGCCAGTCCATTATGCAGCCTGATCTAAGAATACAGTGTTAATTCTGAAAGACAAGTTCTCTTGTTTCCATTGCTTTCGGAGTTCAGCTTGGAAGGAATGATGAACAGTTAAAATCCCTGCATGAGATCTGAGACTCAGGTGGGGAGGGGAGATTAAAACAGCAGAGTCTGCTTTGGGCTATTTTGGCTTACTACTAAGAATCTCTTTAAAGCAAAAGCTAGCCTCTCCAATGGTGTCCTCAAAGCAATCTAGCAACAATTTCAAGCATAGGAAACAAGAACATGAACTTCAGAATTAATCTTATGTTAGGATTTATTGTCAATGTGTTTTTCATCCCCATCTAAATTTTATTTTCACAATACCTTCTTTTTCCTTGTATGTGATCGCTTCATTCACTTTGTGGCAGGATAAATCATGCTTAAAATTGCTTGGTCACAGAGCCTTTTGAGGTTTGACTTCTGGCCCAATGTGCATCCAGCCCTTTGAGTCTATTAGATCAATTCACAAAAATCAGGAACCATTAGCCATCCTGTCTCAAAGGATCCTGAAAGAGATGGGGGATGGTGCAGCGTAGTCCCGGTAAACATACACAAGCTGAATTTTTCTCTCTCTTTACATTGTGAGGTTTTTGGGTGGAGGCTTTTTAATGTCTTTGGAATTGAAAATAAATTAACCTTTGGGTTTCAAATTGCACTTCTCTCTTCCATGGAGGAACCAGCGACTAGCACAAGGAAAGAAGAAGGGATCAGTTTTAATGGAAAATCTGTGATGCCCAGTTTTTATTACTTTGATTATAACCCATTATGTATCTGTAATCTGTGGCAATTTGCTATTTTGTAAAGCTGATGCACAAATTGGATGATCTGACTCACATTAAACTCTCTTTGGGCATATTACTGTAAATGTGTTTCTGGTCTCTTCCATTCTTGGAATAGGTTATAGAGGCAAAACCTTTGTGTAGTACAGGGTATTATTTAACACAAGAAATGCTTGCAGTTTGTAGACTCTCATACAGCCTAGGATTTCTGATGGTTCACTCACATTATCTGTATCCTATTCCCTGGATTAAGTTAGTTAGTAATGTCCATTGGTCCAAGTGCTGTTCTGTATTATACAACATTAGAGACAAGTGTTTGTTTAAAATCTAGGATTGAGCATGTATTAACACTTTCCCATGGCTCAGAGAGAAATTATGAAAAGGAAAACTCTGCTTTCAAGCTAATGTGATGCTAGTTAACATGCCCAGTCCCCAGAACTGGGGTGAACTGGCTGCTGTGCTAATGGAGAAATCATTGATGCTGTGAATCTGAATTTGCATCTTTATAACTAAGCTTCCTCCCTTCCCAAATGTGACCTCTTAGGACAAATAGTCTTTGTGTGAGTACTGTCCTGCCCCATCACTCTGTGATCCCATCACAATAGCCCACTTGCTTTCCTTTGACTTAGAGCCATAGTACCATATTGTTGGCACTTGTTCCTTCGAGCTTGTCATAACCCTCTCCACCCCTGCGTGGGAGTGTGTAGGTGTTACGCTGCTGCAGCTATCACCCTGTTATCTTTTTCCTTCTATATTCTCTCTCTTTAAAATATTGTAGATAAACTTGGTGTATACGGAAGCAAGGAGCTAAGATAGTCCAGAGCATTTCGACTTGTGAACTAAGCTAATAATAAAACCCAAGTTTCCAGAGCTGAAAACTATTGAGTAAATGTAGCACAGCCATCCTATCTTCTACTTAGGCCTCTTTTGTAGTAAAACTTGCATTAAACGACTGCTTGTTGTGTTTTTTCTTTACAGTCATCCTACTCCCAATTACTGGCAGCTACATGCCTTACAAAACTTGTGTCACGCACAAACAACCCTCTGCCATTGGAACAGCGAATAGATATTCGTAAGTAGAAGCTTTTCTTTTCTGTGGCCAAGCCACTAGCATAGCAGGCAAATAGTGTGGATAGCGACTAATTCATAGTACTGCAATGTGACAGGAAGTCTTTCTAGGAGCTACTAGGATTTTTGAACATATTGTCCTAAAATGTAGAGTGAAAAGACAGCTTTGCTGTCAAACAAGGTCTTTTCTTAGCCCAGAGTCTACTGGATTTGATTGCCAGATTGGACCTGGATAATATCTGTCTAAGTAATCACAAATTTGTGGCCTTATGGATGAACAAGTTTTAAGATAATTCAGTTCTTCATGAAACAAAACACAGGACTATGTAGCACTTTAAAGCCTACAAGATGGTTTATTAGGTGATGAGCTTTCGTGGGCCAGACCCACTTCCTCAGATCAAATCGTGGAAGAAAATTGTCACTTCTTCCACTATTTGATCTGTGGAAGTGGGTCTGGTCCACGAAAGCTCATCACTTAATAAACCATCTTGTTAGTCTTTAAAGTGCTACATAGTCCTGTTTTTTGTTTCAGCTACACCAGACTAACACGGCTACATTTCTATCTCCGTTCTTCATGAATTTCACTGTTGATCTCCTAGTTCTTTTGTCTCCACTACTTGTTACTTGATTGAATCCAATTATTAGAAAGATGTCTATTTTGTATTTGCCCGTCTTTGTTCTCCTGTGCTGGTTTTCTTTGTGTGCATGTGTAGTAGGGTACTTTCTGTTCATTATCTCCCAGGACAAGTATTGAAGACAGATACCAGCTAAAGTTTAGTTTTTGCCTGTGACCCAGAGTGGGGATAACTTCCATGTTTGATTGTGAAATTGCCTTGAACTGAGTTTCACAGCTCTGCTACTGTCAAAGGGACAAAAGAGCTCAGCCACAACTCTAGTCTTGGCCAGCTCTAAAGAGTGGGCCAAGGTGGAAAGCTATTTGGAAAATCCAGGATTCTAGTCATTCAGGACTGAAATTAAACCCCAATTATGACGGCAGATTTCTGAATGTTCTGTTTTAGGAATAGTGATTTGCATGAGCAAATAAGAGCAGATCTGGTTGCACTGATGCATTCCTTTTAGGAAAGGAGAATGAATAGGATACATGGGCAGTCTCTTTCAAGAATATAGATTCATAAACTTTAAGATCAGAAGGGACTACCCTCCTGCACATTGCAGGTCACAGAACCTCACCCACCCATTCCTGAAACAGACCTATCACCTCTGGCCGAGCTACTGAAATCCTCAGATCATGGTTTCAAGACTTCAAGTTAGAATTCACCATTTACATTAGCATAAACCTGTCAATCACTCTCGCCCCATGCTGAAAAACAAGGCAAAAAGTGCAAAACCTCTCTACCAATCTGACCTATGGGAAAATTCCTTCCCAACCCCAAATATGACAGTTGGACCCCGAGCATATGCTCAAGACCCACCAGGCAGAGAAGAACAGATTAAGTTTGAGTTGAGAATGCTTTGTGGCAGTGGTCCCCAACCTTTCGGGGCTGCCCAGCGCCCGGGGGTGGGACCAGCCCAAATTATTCCGCGGGTGCACATAAATGCCCCGGCAGGTGCCATGGCACCCATGAGCACCGTGTGGGGACCACTGCTTTGTGGGACTCCACTTGTCATTTGCAGTCATTCCTGCTGGGGTCAATTTCATGGGATGGAGCAGAAGTGTCTCTGATTAGTGTCTCTTGTTGCGGGAGTAACTGTGGTATCTGCTTTGTGTGGTTCTGACCCAAAAGAACCTCTTCGTACCAGCAGGCAAAGGATTCACTGTTCAGTAATAGCAACCCTCACCAGCCTGACAAACTCTCTGCTCCAAACATGCTGCTTTCATGGTGTTTGCCCAAAAAGGGGATGGGAGGTGTTAAATGGAAGCTTACATCAGATAGGTCCTTATTATAGTTGTGTGATGTATGGACGGATGGTATTTGAGAAGTTGTATGTATGTACTAAAAATGTTGTAGAATGTGTGTCCTGGGCAGGCTTGTTGGAATTCTAAAGTGGACTCACCTATCTCCTTTGTGCTGGGCTTTACAATGTTTGACACATAAATAAAAGGAGGTCCTGTTTACATGTGAGAATCAAAAGGAAATACAGGCGGAAAGGGGATGAAAAATAAACTTGTGTGGGGAGACCTCTTGGAGCCAGCACACCAGGAAAGAAACCACGGGTAATCTTTCTAACTCAGGGAGTTGTTAACCTGCAAACCTGAGTGAGGGCTGGCAGAGCCCTGGGATTGAGAGGCTGAAGGTGTGACAACCAGCTATTGTTGCCCCCCAGATTGTCACACTGGATGCTGGAGGGGGATAGCAAAATGACTTGCTGTCTGAGGTCCCTGAGACAGCGTGTCAGTGCTCCTTTAACCAGCCGGAGTTAGCCAGCTTCTCCTTTCTCACTGGACAATGGAATGCTCTGATGTCTGAGGAACGGTTCTGAAACCTTTCAGCAGTTCTCACCAGACGTGTGTTCTCACACAGCACTGAACTCTTAATACAAAAATAACACACTTGTGTGTATGGGGAAAAAATTGTTCTATCCACAGTTTCATATAGCTAGAGCCTCCAAATTCTTGGCATATTGTTGTATGACTACTCTGTCAAAAATATATGTCCTTTACAGCTGTCTGGATACTATACTTGCACTTCCATACTTTCCAACATGGTGATGGGTTCCTGTGTTTTGGTGTAGCTTCTTAAAGATATTTTCCTTAATGTAAATTCACAAGCTTATGTCCAACTTAATGGTCTCTTTCTCTAGGAATTTCCTTATTTTTATTTTTTGTCTTGCAGGGAACTACGTGCTTAACTACCTTGCCACCAGGCCAAAGTTGGCAACTTTTGTAACGCAAGCACTAATTCAGTTATATGCCAGGATCACAAAGTTGGGCTGGTTTGACTGTCAGAAGGATGAATATGTCTTCAGAAATGTGATCACAGATGTCACAAGGTTTTTACAGGTCAGGGGCATTTTTGAAAAACAAGGTGGGGGGAGAGCCAAAAGCCTGGTGTGATTGGAGTATTTTTGTTATGCTTGAGTTTCCATAAAATGCCCTGAGAACCAGGGCAAGTGTACAGCTAGTCTTCCATTTCCACTGCATTAGCTGTTGTTACTCAAGAGTTCTGGTATTTATGGCCTGTCAGAGATGATAAATCTAGAAATTGACCTGTCTTGACAACTGTCCCATGTGTGATTATAAGTTCAGGGTAGGGGACTGTCATTTTGATTTCTGTTCAGTGCCTGGCACTCCTGGTGTGCTATAAGTATTTAATACTGTGGCAGAACTTGGTATGTAATTCCTCTTTAAACCCCGAATCCAAATGATCCATCCAAAATGAAAAACACGATGGGTTCCCATTCAAGTGAGGGCATATCATCTCACTTGCAGCTGTGTTACTGCGCTTGACAGATTGGTTGGTTTCTTGAAGTACTGTTCTTTTAGTACTAACCCAGGACCATCAGGGCCTTCAATTTGGGTGAGTGGTTTTTTTAGGTCATGAATTTTGGCTATACCAACCTCAGTCCTTTAAGCCGCTGTGCTGATGGGTGGGTGAGTCTTTTCATGCTCTGCCTGGGATTCCCTGGACAGCCATCAGAGTAGTACTACTAAGAAAAGAGGCGAACTTTCCAGGAACCTCTCATTGCTCTGCCTGGCCAAGATAGCTTCAGTGAAGAGGACTGGCTACAACTCATTGGCTGCAGAGTGCAAGATATGAGTTGGCGGTGTGACAAAGGAAGGTTTTAAGAGTATGTGTGTGACGTGTGAGGGAGGAAGGGGGTTGGTTATAGAAGATCTTCACGAATTTTATCTGGGACATTAACTAGACATATCTGTAGAAACAACCCTTCTCATAAACATGGTTATTAGCAAATATTTACACTGAGATCTCAGGGTGCTGTTAGAATTACAGTTGGACCCATTGGGTGGACATAAGACCTTGTCATAAGACAGACCCGGCCCACGTGAGTTTAGCTTTACAGGCAGAAGAGTGAACTTTTTCAGCAGTTGGTCCCAATCTGAGACTCTCTTCCTGGGAAGGTTAGCAAGGAATAAAATCACACTGGCTTTTTTTCCAATATAACTTTTTGACAGTAAAACATCCACAAGTTAGAGGAAGATGGCAGAGTAGTAGTAAATAACCCCAGAGTCCCTAGCTGCAGTGATCGAAAAGGAAAGGAACTTGAATGGTACTTTTATATGGGGGTGGTGAGAGTGTTTGATTTTGGATAGGTATTTGAATGGTGTGACAAGAACGGGATCTCAGCACTTACAAACTGTTCCTGAAAAGTAAAATTGAAGAAATGCTATCCAGAAAATATTACAGTACTGAAGGATTGCAACTTTCCCAAAACTCTCTGCTCACATGGTTTCTGGGGTTTTGAGACAATCCTGTTGATTTTCGCTCAGTAGGGATGTGAACGACTAGTTACTCCCTCCACCTCTATCAGAAAGAGGCAACGAGGGCAGGAGGGGGACAAGAGGGAGTGCTTCAAAGCGGCAGTGCCGCGTGGAGCCTGGGGCCAGACCCTGGTCTCCATGCTGCACTGCCCCTTTGAAACACCGCGTGCAGCCCGGGGCCAGCTGTGGAGCCCGGCATCAGGCTCCACACGGTGTTTCAAAGCAGCAGTGCTGCCAGGCTCTATGCAACGCTGCCGCTTTGAAACGCCGCAGGAAACACGGGGCCAACGGGGACTGTTTGAGTCCCCTCCTGGCTCCGTGCTCCCCGTAGCGCTTTCATCTTTAAAGTGTAGCAACAGCCCTGGGGCTATTGCTGCACTTCAAAGGGGGAGGTGCCCTTATTGACTAATTGAATAGTCAATGCAATTTGCATCGATTATTCAATTAGCCTATTGATCTAAATTTAACATCCTTATCACTCAGTCCTCAACTCTCTCCCCCAAAGTGTGGTGAAATGAAGGCTGTATTTGGTTCAGGGTCATGGGTTCAGTGCAGATTCCTGGCTACTGCTGCATAGTATCATGTTGATGCTTGAGACAAAGGCCTGTGATCACAGCCTTTTCCCCACCAAGACTGCAGCATGCTTGACTCCTGCCACAGGAGTGAACTTACCTTTGCAATCATGCACTTACCTTTGCCATTGATTCCATCAATGTAATTCCGTCTTTGAAGAATCAGCAGTAAATAGGCACCAAAAATGTGATTGAGAGTAGATAGATAAGCTATTCAATAACAGCTATATGTTGTTGTTTGAGCGCTCCATAGGCATTGTTAGCTGCTGAGAGCCTGACACATATATCAAATTGTACATGATATGAATAGTTTTTAAAAAATGCATCTAAATATAGAACTCCTGGGTATTTTTAAAAAGTTGTGCTTGAATATTTTCCAGTCACTGTGCTCTGAAGACATAGCACATCTAGCCAGACATATGATCTAGTACGTCCTTCTACATGGCAGAAGGATTTCAGAGTTATAATGAAATCTGGTGAGACCAGGTTAATGCTAATTCTTCCTCCTCCTCCTCCTCCTCCTTTTCCCTTTCATTCTCTCATCAGGATAGCGTAGAACACTGCATCATAGGAGTGACAATCCTGTCTCAGCTAACGAATGAAATTAATCAAGTAAGTGCTACAGCCTTCTTCAGTGAAGTAAGTGTCCAATTTTCTCATTTGTATTGTTCTTCTGTGTGTGTGTGTGTTGTGTGCCGATTTTAATTTTTTTATGCAATCCTATGCTTTTGCGGTAAGATATTATATTTCCTCTGATCTAAGGATTTCTTTGCCATCTCCTGTTCTTTTAGCATCTCTCATCTTCTCCAGTGCCTGGATGTAATGCTCCATAATAAAAATGAAGCAGCAGTAAAATAGCAAATGGGTTTGTGCCCAGTACTATCTCCTGTCTGTGAGGATAAAGCCCCACCGCATGAATTAGCAAAGCATCATTAGCATCTTTTGTCCTCCATTCCTATGCATTCTTTTAACTTTGTGCATTCTCGTTTTTTTTAAAATTAATAATCCTTCTTTGCCTTGTCTGTCATTCCAATAACTCCTTCATGGGGCTGTAAATATAGGATATCAACATAATACATTTGGCAAATTTTGTAAGTTTCCTTTCTGAATACATAGCACGTTACACGTTCAGTGCTCCTTACAAATACTGACTGAACCTGCCAGCATTTGTGGGAAGGTAATTATATAATATTCATATTTCAAACACTTTTGAGGGAGAGGCTGGCAGGGCAAGAAGGGAAACATGAGTTAAGTAACTTGACCAAGCTTACATTTGAATCAGTGGCATAAACAGGACTAGGACTCTGGAGTTTGTCTTTCAGTCCCACGGTTAGGTTTCTGCTAGATCTTGCTGCTTTGGTATTTATTTGAAAAGCTGGGGCTAGAGACATTAATTGGTCACATCTAAGCATGAACGAAAGTGTCATAAGCTCTTAAAGCCCAATTTATTTTCTAGTCATGACTCAGATTTTACTACAGGTTGAACCTCTGGTCTAACAACATTCTAGGACCACGGAGGTTGCAGGCTGAGAGCACAGCAGGTCTGGTGGCGGGCAGCGTGTGGGGCTGGTGGCCGCGAGTGAAGCCCAGCCGGCAGCCAAGTCCTGCTGGCCACAGGAGCCATGCCCAGCAGTGGAGCCCCACAGCTAGCCCGGGAATGGGAAGCCCCAGACTTGGCAGCAGAGCCTAGTAGGCAGGCTAGGTGCAGTGCGCTGGTTGGGCCGAGGAGAACCCGGAGGCCTGACCTTGTCTGTTTCGGCGAACTCTTTTGTTTGGGACTAAAGAGCAGTTTTCCCCAGGGCCCTTTGTTTAGAAGATAAATAATCTAGACTTTTGCTGAAAGGGCCAATATTAATTACTTTTGTTTTAGCCTTTTAAGTTCTCGTTAATAGGGAAACTAACTTTGCTTTTGCTAATATATGTGCAAACACTTGAAAATAATCCTGGCTTCCAAACTGAGAAATTCTACCATGGCATTGAACAACTTAATTAAAAATGATTGTTTGTAGTCTATTAGATACAGGAAATATAGGCCAGAACTTTCCCATTTTGGTGTCTAAAATTGTGCAAAGCACCCACTTCTCGCACTGAAGTCAGTGAAGTTCAGCTTCTCTGAAAATCAGGACACGTTTTGTTTAGGAGCCTGCAAGGTCTGCTCTGAACAGAATCTATTTCCACCCATTGTGTTTGGTTTAAACTTACATCACTTCTTGGGATTTGGCTTCATTGGTTACTCAGGCAACAAAGTTACTGAAACCCTAAGGCTGATTGTTTTCATCAGCCTTGGATGTTGTTACCCACACTAGATATCGGGTACTTCTGAAAATGTTACCTACATTCCATTTTCAAAAGTTATTTAAACATTAGCAGCTTAAGTTCTTGGAAATGGGCTTCAGGCTCCTAAATCACTTAGATGCTGTTGAAAATGCTACCCATAATCCTGCTTTAAAACTAGCTCAAGTAAACTTGGTTTTGCTTGAGGCAGAACTGTGTGGTTAAACAGTTTAGGAACATTGTTCTAACTTAGTACCCTAGACGGGTAATCTAGTTTTATCAACAGTTCAATAAGAGCTAATGGTAGTACAGAAACCATTATTTTATGTTAATAGAATGTAATACAATTGGAGAACGTCCCTTTGGTTTAATCAACCGAGGCAATGCAATTATAGGGGAGGAATGCCTCGGTGTGCCAGTCATGTTTTATTCACAGTGTTCCTGTGAATTATATTTGCTTTGTTTCCTTCCTGTAAATTGGTTCTAAAAGTTACTTGTCTCTCTACCCAGGCGGACACCACTCACCCCCTGACCAAGCACAGGAAAATAGCTTCTTCGTTTCGAGATTCATCCTTATTTGATATCTTCACGCTTTCCTGCAATTTACTGAAACAGGTAGAGATACTGCAGTTCTTGTCAAAATGCTGCATCAAATGTAGGGGTAAACTCCTTCCTGCTGTAACTCCATTGGAACTCGTCATTTCAATATTTGGCAGTTTTTTTTCACTCCTGCCTTTGGGGAAACTATTAGACTAGATTCCTACCTTTCACTTCTTAGCGTGTCTCTACTACAGAAGTCGAGAAGCTGTTCATTCATAGGAAAGGTTATAGGACAGTCTGATTTTCCTGTCAGGAATTCAGGTTCTGATTTAGGTTTTGTGTGTTCACTTTAATATATACCGAAGATAGAAATTTTATGATCTTTTTTTAAATTTTCAAATGAAAACACTTTGGACAGCTTATTTCCCCATTCCGTACAGGAACTGGTATAAAACCCTATTATAGTGATATAATTGGGTCCCCTAAGGGAATTGTAATTAAAGCAGATATGACATTCTAGTGTGGACAAGGCCCTTGTCTTGGTTGTTAGGTCCTGCCAAAATTCCTTTGTGCTGCTGAGTAGCTGCACAAAAGAAAGGTTAATGGCCCTACCACCTTTCCTCAACCAGGTAGTTCCAAGGGAGCCTTGGACTAGTGGTTTCCTAGGGGTAAAGTGAAGAAGGAAAAGATGCACAGGCATGTACAGTTTGGTGAGAGTCCTACAGGCATAAGCCTGAGGCAAGTGCTTCTTGGGATAGGGAATCAGTGCCTTAGCAAGGGTTTTTCTGCCAGGGAGAGTTGCCTTGCACAGTTTGTTACCACCTCTATTCAGGAACATAACACTGCTGTATGAAAAGCAATTACACTGTTTTTAAATCCTGACTCCACATCTGATTTCTGTACCAAACAAGAAAAGGATCTACAGGGTCCCAAGATCCACTCGGTGGCGAAATCCTGTTGGAACATCAACACAACTAGTGTTGTGCCAGTGTGTGAAAATGGGGCAATGACACTGACTAGAAACAGTGGGAAATTCATCAGTTTTACTCATCTAAAGAAGTGGAGTGATTGTTTTTTCAGCTCCCCCCTCCCCCCCCCCCCCCCCCGAGTCTTCAAACTGACTGAAGTATCAAAGTAAACAAATTTCATAAATAGGAAAAAAACAGGTTGTATCTGGAAAAATCTTTCACACTGAACAATTCCTGGTTCTGGTTCTGCTAGTCTTACACGTAAAGAGTTTGGGTTTTAACGAGGTCTGTCTAGCTTGACTTTTTCCCTTTTAATGTTACCACGGGTTCATAACGAAATGTAAAACGTTACCTAGAATTCACTTGTGTGTGCCACGTGCCTGCATGATTTATTTGTGATTTGTCCCTCAAGGGGAAATGAAACTTGGAGGCTTGAATGACATGACTCATTGGGGATACAGCCTCCAGTTTTATATGTCTTTACCTCTCAATCATCCTGCTTTTGTCTTCCACAATGTCCCAATTCTAAGGACAAATTGTGATGATTTCTGTTGTCCCATTTAATGCCCTTATTTTCCTGTGACTAATGCCCATTACCCCAGTTATTCCTTTCTCTGTTTGGCTGCTTGCACAAGCTTCTATGTAAAACACCAGATGTTTCCAAGGTGACCCTCCAGTGACTCTAGTTGTTTTCCTTTGGAGGGGGCAAAGGATTGGGATGCTAAGAGCTAATGATTGTCTACATCACGGTCATAAACTGGGAGACATTCTGGACTGGGGGTGACAGACAGTTTCAGCAATCAGTGAAACTGCATTGAGCCCCATTGCAACTGCTCAGATTGCTTTGTGGCAGAGTTAGGGTAGAAGTAGCTCAATTTCTCTATGAAAAGCATAGAGCAACTGCTGGTTTGTGTCTCGTGCTGCTATACAACAACTATGAGCTGATCTAGCATCACAAACCCACTAAACATCTTGTGTTGCTTCAGAATCCTTCAAAAGCGGCAAGGAGTCCTGTGGCACCTTATAGACTAACCAAAGTGTTGGAGCAGAAGCTTTCATGGGCAAAGACCCACTTTGTCAGATGCAACCTTGTCTAGTCCCTGAGTTTTGAACCTGGAGTAGGGTTGATTTAGATCATTTTTGCAACAAAGGGAATGCGCTTATTTCCCTACCAGAGGGTCTGGTGAAGTAACAGTATCCTCTGCTGCTAAATGCATATCAAGCAGATAGTGCTTCCTTTTCACTCAGTCCTCCTTGTGCAGTAGAAAAGCAGCCATGCTTGCCAGACTGTAATTATTCTGGAAGACTCATCAGATTAGGAACACAGGAAAACACTATCCATCCTCTATCTAAGGTCTAAAAACTCAAGTTCAGATTCCTTGTAAAGCGTGGGGCCCCAGGGATATTTCGGGGGTCGGAGGTGGCCTCACAACCTAGAAAATGAAGGTGGCACATGATACTTACGAATGTTACATCCTGTTCAAATGAAATTATGCTCCCGGTTCAGGCACCACGTTGTTCGTTTTTATCCAATGTGCTCTGCAGGCTTCAGGGAAGAACCTGAACTTGAATGATGAAAGCCAACACGGCCTGCTCATGCAGCTACTCAAGCTCACACACAACTGCCTGAACTTTGATTTCATTGGCACATCAACAGATGAGTCCTCAGATGATCTCTGCACGGTACAGATCCCAACTAGTTGGAGATCAGGTAATGCTCCTGATGGGGGAAGGGAAACAGGCTAATCTTCAAGGTGCCAAATGAGACTCTTGTGGCTGGCCAAGGCTTTGTCTACAATAGATAAATTGATCTTTGTGTCAGAGAACCAAGTGTGCAAACCAATTGTCCCCTAACCCAATTACAGACGTGATTCGTGTTGCTAGTATAGGCTGGTCCAAAACCACACAAATACCGTTCCTTCTGCCCAGTCAATCCTAGGCTCTTGTAGATTTCAGAAATTACAAATTTGTCTTGTGGCAAGCTTGGGGGGAGTGGGGAGGTTTCCATTACACTTCTCATAAAAGAGAAGTAAATAAGCCAGAATGGAGCCCTGTCCGTTCTGAAATCTAAAGCTGCTTTCATACCACTCCCTTTAAAAATGAGATTCCCTGACTAGGCAATTGTGAAGAAAATGTTGTGCTCTTTGGCAGAGCTTCTGCTCTTGTCACTTAAGGACATAGCAGTTGTACTGTCAGACCAGTGGTCTGTCTAGCCTAGTGGACAGTGCCAGAAGGAAAGAAAAAACAGGGCAACTTTGAGTGATTTCTGCCCTTTCATCCAGTCCTAGCTGCTGGTAGTCAGGGGCTTAGGGACACCTGGAGACACTTCTCTTTTTCTAGCTTTGTGTAGCACATCCTTGACATCGTCATATTCCTTAGCAGTCACTCTGCAGTCACAGATTGCTTACAAAGACCATTTTATGCTTGTCTGCACCCTCTTTACGCTAGAAAGAATGATACAGTTAGAGAATTCTAGTGCTGTGCTCTAGAGCTGTCTCTTACAGAAATACACGTATTACGTTAGAGAAATATAGCAGGGCATTTAAAGGAAGCAAAGTACTCCATAGGATGCAATCATGCAGATGTCCATAGTAAGGTGCTCCTTTCTGTCTGTTTCAGCATTCTTGGATTCCTCGACCCTACAGTTGTTTTTTGACCTGTATCATTCCATCCCTCCATCGTTTTCACCGCTGGTGAGTTCAGAGTTCATGGTTCTTATGAAACCTAATACTAGAAAGCATTTACAGCACCGGGAGAGCCATAACTAGGGACATCATTGACATATGGGCCTGAGATACTGGCCTTTTGATGTAAAATGATGTAGGATGCTTCAGAACAGATGCTTATTTTGATAGTATAGTATTATGCCCTAAAGACCAAAAGGGAGGCTGTGCCCAGTTCTTTAGTGCTGGTAGTTTTGGTATCTCCAGTGGTTCGAGTGGATTAAGAAGCAGTCCCCATTGGTTGGAAATATTGTGCTGCCCTTCTCTTGCCAGGCCTGTTAGAGACTATCCAAGTGCTCTCAGCGAATGTACCGTCCTCACTGCCTAGGAGAGAGCCAAGGGATGGCATTGCCATTTTATAGGAGGGAAAGCAACAAGAGTTGAAATGACTTGCCCAAAATCACACGGCAAGTTGGTGCCACATTTGGGAGCAGAACCCAAGAGACTGACCCCTGAGTCCCATTTTCTATCCACTAGACAAGAAAGGGCCAGTAGCATCAACCCAAATAAAGAATTCACGTGACTGGATGTTTTCTGTTAAAATATTATTGCCAACCAGCAACCGGGTGATCTGATCCAATAATTGAGTTGGTGCGTAGAGCTGCTCACTCTGCAGCCAGACTCAATGGCTACGTCTACACTGGCACCCTTTTCTGGAAATGCTTAAAACGGAACAGTTTTCCGTTATAAGTATTTCTGGAAAAAGCGTGTCTACATTGGCAGGATGCTTTTCCGGAAAAGCGTCCGTGGCCAATCTAGACGCGCTTTTCCGCAAAAAAGCCCCAAGTGTCATTTTCGCGATCGGGGCTTTTTTGCGGAAAACACTACTGTGCTGTCTACACTGGCCCTTTTCCATAACAGTTTTCCAGAAAAAGGACTTTTGCCCGAACGGGAGCAGCATAGTATTTCCGGAAAAGCAGCTGATTTCTTACAGTAGATCGTCAGTGCTTTTCCAGAAATTCAAGGGGCCAGTGTAGACAGCTGGCAAGTTATTCCAGAAAAGCGGCTGATTTTCCAGAATAAGTGGCCAGTGTAGACACAGCCAATGTGTATAAAGCATTCAAATCCAAATCCTGACTCAGTCAGCAAGAGTCCCATGGTAAGATGATTCTCCCTTGGAAGTTGTTCTGATCTGTGTGTGAATGTGGCATGGTAGAAAGCAGATTCTGTAAATACCTTTCAGGTGCTGCTCCGGGAGAAGCCCAGCAAATCATTAAATCTTAAAAATTGGTTATTAACAATGTTGGTCATTACAGGCAAAGAGAGGGAGGGGAGCAACTTACATAGTTCTCTGTTGGTAGATAGTTTCCCTTAACAGCACTAAATATTTCAGAATTGGTACAACTGGGCTAGTTGCTTATGTATCTCACAGTATTTAAGTGTCTAAATATTTTTCCTAGTTAATGTAGACATATGCTGCAATGGAAACATTTCTTAACTCTGGCTGGAGAAGGGAGAATCTTCCTTCAAAAATAAATTTCTAGGAGAGGTAGGACAGAGCTGGTCACTTCATTATCTAGTGCTAGCCAAGTTTGAGATTCAAGCCTCTCTGAAATTCGAGAGAGTTTTAAAAAAATCACACTGTTAAGCATCTACTCATCTGGGCTTATCTCAATTTGTGTGGCTTATTTCGAGGTATGTCAATTGCATAGCTTATTTTGAAATTGGGAGCATTTACACAGCACTTATTTGGCAATAGAGCACTCTTCCTCCGACTTCCCATGCTCCTCATACAATGAGAGGTACAGGAGCCAGAGTAAGAAGTCCTCCAGCTTGACAGTATCTTGACTTTATTTTAAAATAACTGCCTGCTGTGTAGACGCAGGCTAAGTTATTTTGAAATAACATTGCTGTGTAGATGTACCCTTACACAAGTAATTGCTCTGAGCTTTGATCATTAAGTGCGAGGTAGCAAGAACCAGAGGAGCGTTAACAGCAGAACAGGTAGTTCTATGACAGGTTGGCAAACCGGGGCTTCTCTTAGTGCGGAGAGTCTATAATTAATTTGCTTGCAGTGTTCATAATCCCATTCAGCAGTGTGGCAATGGATTCACTTGCATAACTCCATCTTTGGAATCTACCTTCGGCTTAAACGTAATAGTGGTTGAGACGGGAGCACTCTAATGTAAACAAATGTGCACCTTGCCATTCTTCCTTCTCTGACCCTGGACCAGGCATGTCAAACTTGAAACCTACTGAGGGCTGCACAAACGAAAGCTGATAGCTTTCAGGGCCACCAAAGAAAATGTACTTCTATTGGAAAGTCGTAATTATTTATTATTATAGATTATGTTTTAAATATATTTTATAATTTTCCAGGTCTTGTTTTAATACAATACAATAATTTGATGTGTAAAATTGTTGTTTGCCCATATAAAATAATTTTTAATTTAAATGTAAATTGAAAGTACTTTTTAATTTTTTTTAGATGATACATAACTTGTTTTGTTGAAATCAAAACAAGTATAGACCGTGGTTAATCAAATAGAACAGGCTTCTGTGAAAATTTCAGATGCTTTGTAAGTTTGAGATTTTGCATAAACATAATATTCGTGCAATTGCAAAAAAATATGTATTTATTGATATAAAATTAATATACATTTTGTGATTTTTATTTGGGAATAAATAAAATGTTAACAAAATATCCCCGTCCTCTCCCCCAGAGCCAGGCACTCCCATACCCCTGTTCTAACCCAATCCCCCTCCGCTCCCCCAGAGCCGCCCCCCCACCGCTCTAACCGAATGCCTCATCCCTCCCCCAGAGCTAGGCACACACACCCCTCTAACCCAATGCCTCCCCCCAGAGCCAGGCCCCCCAACCTAATGCCTCCACCCTCCCCCAGAGCCAGGCATCCCCCAGATCCCCCACACCTAGTGTCTCTCCCCCCCCCCCCAGAGTCAGGCACTCCCAGCTCTCCCCCCTCCGCCCCTCAACCTAATGCCTGGGTCCCGAAGCCACCGCCGACCCACACATTTCTTCCTCAGGCGCTGGGGCAGCGTGAGCACAGCGGCCAGCTGTGAGCAGGCGCTTGATGCCTGTGCAGAGCGGCCGGCCGGCCATGAGCATGTGCTGGAGCGCAGAGCAGCCTGGCCAGCTGGGAGCAGTCACTGTGGTGCCGTGCGCAGAACGGCCAATTGGCCGGCTGCGATCTGCACTCAGCCACGTGCTCCGAGCGGCCAGCGGGCCGCACTTTATTCTTTAATAAAAAGGTAGTGGCGGGCCACACAAAACGTTCATCCATGCGGCCGCCAGAGGCCTGTTTGACATGCCTGCCCTAGACCTATTAAACTCTCTTCTGTGGAGAGGCTGGCAGGGTTTCCTCCCACCACCCGTATTGGTCAAGTCCTCCTTTGTTGTGCACAACGACAGATGACCGTAGTGAGGTGAGAGCACAACCTGCACTTTTGCTTTCACCGTTTGGGGAAATCCTTTATTTCTGTCACCACATGGCCAAGGCGTGGAGACTGTAATATAGTCATGGAGTTTAAGGCTTGAAGGGCCTTCCTAAACTGGTTATTCATTAAGCCATGAAGCTGGAGAGGCGATCCCCATGCTGCTAGTGTCTTACTCCCTGCTGCTTGTTTCCACTGGATTTCTCCTGGTTTTCTCTTTTCATGGGGAGAACATTTAGAGGTGGTTTTTCAGGTTGTAAACCACACTTTGAACTATAGCAGCTGAGTTTGATTGCTAAGGAGTAAAGAGAATACTTAAATGAACTACTACCTCTGGAAAGGGCAAACAACTCAGACCATTCCCTTCAGTTGGAATGAAGCCCTTTCCATTTTGTTCCTTTTGCTTCCTTTTAGGTCTTGTCCTGTTTAGTCCAGATAGCGTCTGTCCGCAGATCCCTTTTTAATAATGCAGAGAGAGCAAAGTTCCTGTCTCATCTCGTTGATGGTGTTAAACGGATACTGGAAAACCCACAGGTGAGCATAGGGCAAGCCAGGTATTTCTTAACAGTATTATTTCTACAATTTATTGCATTTGCTACATTTGCTTCCCTACACTACTCTTCTGTCCTGGGCCCTTCATGACGAGGTAAATGTAGAGGAAGGTGACAAAACATCAGAGAAGAACTAAAATGTTTAATGAACTCAATGTGTATAGTTCATTTAAGTGGGAAACTAAAAGGTAAAGGAGAGAATAAACAGTCAGAGGTGAAGGTTTAAAAAGTGTAAACCCCAGAGATGGAAGCGAATTGTTTAGTGTGATATGTATCAAAGTGGAATGAAATATATGGAACAGCTCTGACTCCCATTAAGGCTTGGGAGACTAATGGTGTTGGAGTTTACCCCACTATTGAATAGAGAAGTAAGAGTTTAATTGGACAAAAATGCTGAAAATGTGTTTACAGAAACAATCTTGCACTGAGCAAGAAAGAAAGACTAAGATGATGTCTGTCATCTTTACCTACTGTTCTTCAGTCTTGCACTCCCAATCAAAAGTTCTTAAATATCACTGATTATCTGTGTTGAAAGGAGATTTTCAAGAGTGATACTTGAGCCTAGTTGTTTACACCTTGTGTAGTTTGCCACTGTGAATTATATATGGTCCAGACTAATGTTTTAGGTACGTTCCAAGACCTGCCAATGATAGGGTGCATTTCAGCTGGGTCATCTATACTGTGTGGCTTTGAGGGATCATACTTTACACTTACACAACACAGTCCATGTAAGGATATCCAAGGAAGTAGAGGTGGGCAAGCACTACCCCTTGTTTTAGAAATGGGGATCTGAGGCATGGAATGATGAAATAATTTGCCAAATCATGAAGCAAATCAGTAGGGCCTGGTCCACACTAGGACCTTAATCTAAAATAACCCCTCTGCCCCCCCCCCCATTCGAATTTGTAAGTGGTGCGTCCACACTACCAAACCCATTATTCCAAAATGAGGGGCTGCGGAATTTGAACTCTGTTCTCCTGCTTTTCATGAAGAATAACACTAATTTAGAACTCGTAAGTCCGAAATAACACTCCGGTGCTACTAATACAAACTAATTGGCCTCCAGGAGGCCTCCTGCAGCTCCCCAGAGTGCTTTGTGGGGCTCTGAGTTCGAAGTAGGTTCTGTTAAGGTAGACGCGATGCCTCAGACTCATTTCGATGCTTCCCTGTGGTGAGGATGTGCAAGTTCGAATTTGTTAAATCAGGAGACCAGAAGTCACATTTAGTAAATTTGAAATAATTTCCTAGTGTAGACATGGCCTGGCAGAGTTGGGAATAAAACCCAGGTCTCCTAACTCCCATCTCTGTGTGCTGATAGACCACTAGACAGTGCTACCTGGCTTACTATTTGACATACTGTTGGTTCTCTTCCTCCCCAGAGTCTGTCAGACCCGAACAATTACCATGAGTTCTGCAGATTGCTGGCACGATTGAAAAGCAACTATCAACTGGGAGAGCTGGTGAAGGTGGAAAACTACCCTGAGGTCATCCGACTCATTGCCAACTTCACCGTGACCAGTCTGCAGGTGGGAATTCCTGACATTTGGCCTTATTGGAACCTCTCACAATGGAGGAGTCCCCCTTCTTTGCAGGAGCTATGCCCATTTGTCAGGCCCAGTAGCAACGAGGCTGCGGCATCCACTCAGGCTTTGTAATGGCAGAGTCAGTATTGATCATACTATGAACCTTGGCTGCAAAGTACTTGAGGGGAGGGTTGTAATTACAGCCCTGGAGTTTTTCCTTGTTCCGTCAGTAGCAGTGGCTGATTCATGGCTCTTTTAGCGTAGTGCATCAACCCTTCATTAAAATGTAGTGTAGAGGGTGATTCAATCAGTATCGTGCAGTCCTTTCCGCTGTTGTGCAGCATACAACTACATCTCTGTACACAATAAAATGACATTTTAAAAATTCTTCCATGGAAACTACTGCACACTGGCAGCTTTGATTTGTAGACCATTGGAGTGTATGTAGCTTTTAGCAATATGCAATGTTGTTGAGATGGCTTGTAAATGAAGGGGTTTAGTGGAGGCAAATAGGAGCAGTTGAATTTTACAGCTTGAGTGAGGATTGGGTGTGTTTGATAGTTCCAAGAGAACTGAATAAAACAGTTTAAGATATTAAAAAGCAGGCAAGCTGTGTATGCCTGGCCCCAGGTGAGGGACTAAATTGCATTATGGGTGCTTCATCAAACCAGAAGTGTGTTGCAATATTGCCGTTTGTAATGTAAATGTCAGTAATTCTGCATGTTGCTGTGCCGCTGTGTCACTTCCCTTCAGGACAGATGGAGGGTCTCGTGTTCTCATGCAGGAGCCCAGCAGCAGGGTTGGACCAGGCTGCCCAAATGGTTTAAAAAAAGAAACCCCGTTTTACGCCAGGTCTCCAGCATTGAAAGTCTAGTGCGGCAGAGTTTGACAGCCCTTCTCTTGGGACTTCCCCTGAGCTGTGGCATGTGAAGAGCACTGAAGGGACAGCTCTAGAGAGCCCGTGCATAGCAAGCCCTAAGAGAGATGGAGCTCAGCAGGGGCTGACTTTTGCTCTGCCTGTGTTGTCACAGTACTAGGGCATGGTTTCCTCGCTGCACTACCATGCTCAGAAGAATGAGGAGAGAAAGAAGCAAGGCTGTTCGGGTTGAGGGAGGGCCAACCCTACAAGCAGGTATTTTCAGACCTGCACTGGGGCCTGAAGGCTTCAGCTCAGCTCCATCTCATGCAAGCTTATTTTGGCCTATCCCTGGCTCCTTTGCTGAACAATTTTCTTCCTTTAGGCACTCTTGGAATTCAGGGGCTGATTTAAATTCAGCGCTGCCGAGGAAAACGGAGCATTAAAGCATCCTGGATAAGCCCCTGACAATCTAAGATGCTCTCCTACTGGCAGACGGTTCAAGACAAACGTAACATTCTGCAAGATCCTAAACTCACTGGCTTCCTTTGCTTTCTCTGTCTTGGTACCTGCAGCACTGGGAGTTTGCACCAAACAGCGTACATTATCTCCTAAGCCTGTGGCAGCGGCTGGCAGCATCTGTGCCATATGTTAAAGCCACAGAGCCGCATATGCTAGAAACATACACTCCAGAAGTCACGAAAGCATACATCACTTCCAGGCTGGAGTCTGTGCACATCATACTGAGGTAAGGGAAGCCTGAAAAGGCACAAGCATTTCTACTTCAGTGCCTACAGCACATAAGGGAAAATCTTGCAAGGGTCTTTGGTCGGGATGTCAAATCCTATTTAATTGATTAAGCAATTAAATGTAGCGTTTAACCGGCTCACTGATTAAGGGGAGGCAGGCAGGGGGCTGCTCCAGCCTGGCTGGGCTAAAACGCCCCTGTCCACAGCTGGCCCTGTGGGGCTGGAGCAACCCCCTGCCCACAGCATGGCGAGGAGCTGCTCCAGTCCCCACTGGTTAACTGGAACCAGTAACCTTTCACATCCCTAGTTTTTGGAATTAGATGCGTAGTATTGAGTCCAGTCTTAGGATGTTTTGCTTTGTCAGTGAAATGTCTCAGGAGGGATGTGTCATCCTTTTATATTTGCAGTGTATTTTAATTAGAGTTAATTTATTGGATGGAAGAAAACCAAAATATGAAAGATGGGAAACACTAAAGCACGACGACAACCAGATGCCATAATACTTGGTATTTCTTAAACACGTAAAGTGCTTTGTTTAAAACCCTGGGCAAATATTGTCATAAACCTGTGATGGCCCTTTCAGCTCTATTAGTCCTGTGCCCATAAAACAAGAGGACACTAGTGATGAACACTCGGTTGTATTCCATCAGTCTGTGCAGTGCTCCATCATGAGAGCTACCAGAGGCAAAGATTCAGATGATCAGGTTTTAAAATAGCCGTGTGCCTAGGAGAAGTGTCTTCCATGGGGGAAATAAGCTTGTTGAGGGTCAGGCTAGCACGAATACTAAGCTTCATTTATAATGCTGTTTTCTGCCCACGCAGAGATGGTTTGGAAGATCCACTAGACGACACCGGCCTTGTGCAACAGCAGTTAGATCAGCTGTCCACCATTGGCCGGTGTGAGTACGAAAAGACCTGTGCTCTCCTGGTGCAGCTCTTTGACCAGTCAGCCCAGACTTACCAGGAGCTGCTACAGAGCGCCACTGCCAGCCCCATGGACATCGCCGTGCAGGAAGGTGAGTGCAGTCCAAGAGCAGTGGCCAGGGAGCCCTGGTCAATTTGCCCCTTTCAAAAAACTACAGTTCCAGAAACCTGCTTCCCCCATCGAATCCTGTCCAGAGAGACCCACTCCTACAGTTATTCTCTTGTGAAAATGAGCAAGGGGCTTGGACATATTCAGCCTGTTTTATAGGGGTGTTATGGTTTCAGTTAGAGGGCCAGGTTTTTACTTTAACTCCTTTTCCCTGATGGACCTCTGATGTTGCTGGACCAGAGAGTCCTGGACCACGGAGGTTCAACCTGTGAAACTTCAGATGGTGAGGACTTGAGTGTGTCTGTCATACCAGCCTTGTGTGCTTTCAGAGGATGAGTACTCCTCTTTGCACATATGCAATGTTTCCAGAAGCCTACAGAACATGGTCTTGTATTAAAGGAATGTCATGGGGTGAGGGTGATCTTATGAGGACAGCACACTGCAGCTAGAAACGATGCTCTGAAGCAAATAGGTACAATTTCCAGGATCAGAACTGTGGCCTATCTTCCACTAAATGGAGAATCAAGTAATACAGGTTGAACCTCTCTAGTCCAGCACCTTTGGCACCTGACTAAGGATGTTAAATAGAGGGTAATTGACTAATCGAATAGTCGATACATTTTTGTATTGACTATTCGATTAGTCAATAGAGTGCCTCTGCCTTTCAAGTGTAGTGCTCCCAGCATCCGGCTCCTCGCAGCATTTTAAAGCAGCATCCCTGTGCGGCGCCTGGGGTCAGCTAGGGACTCAGCTGATTCCGGGCTCCACGAGGTGCTGCTGCTTTGAAATGCTTCGAGGAGCCTGACACCGGGCTCCCCGTGGCATTCAAAGTGGCAGCGCCGCAAGGAGCAGCTGACCCAGGACTCCATGTGGCGCTGCTGCTTTGACATACCCTCCTGTTCTTCCCCCACCCTTGCTGCCTCTATTTAATAGAGGAAGCAAGGGAGGGGAAGTGACTAGAAGACTGTCCATTTGCTTATCGGATAGTCGACTAGTTCTTCACCTCCCAACACCTGACCAGTGCCGAGCCAAAGAATTTTCTGAACCACGGAAAATGGATGTTGTCTAGCAACATCACCAACACTTCTACTACTTACTGGGCTCTTAGAAGACATTTCGGGGTAAATTAGAGCTAAATAACAGCACAGAACACTGAGAGCAGGCCTGGTGGCTGTAGACAAACTTTATGGGACTACAGGAAACTCAGCCACACCCATGATAAGTGGACACCCAGCTAACTAAAATCATGCCAGACCATGGATGTTGCCAAACCAGAGAGTGCTGGACTAGAGAGGTTCAGCTGGTACTGACGTAACTGTAGCTTCTTGATCGGTAGAATAAAATAAGCTCTTTTAAGCTTTCTTCATGAGCCTTGGCTTTGCTGGAGAAAAACCCAAAGAATCCCTTTCTCTCACTACCATGTTGCCTGTCAAGTGTTTGTTTCTGATGTCATCTGTTGGCTTCAGGGCGTCTGACGTGGCTTGTCTATATCATCGGGTCAGTGATCGGTGGCAGGGTTTCGTTCGCCAGCACAGATGAGCAGGATGCCATGGACGGCGAGCTGGTTTGTCGGTAGGCATGCTGGATGCTTTCTAGCTACACTAAGCACTGTCCCGTTCTTGTGGCTGTGGGGTAGTAATTCTCTAGAGGATGTTCTCCCATCCCTCTTTTCTTACTCTCACTATAAATAACTGGATGGAATCGGCCCTCGTGCACAAAGACATTGATAGCACCGGCTAGACTCACTGAGCAAATGTCTGTTGGGATCTGTTTAAACCTGAATGTCTCTATCTGTTTGGCAAGGGATCTAAATAATCAAAGGGGAGAGTATGTGAGAGTGGAATTTTTCCTACTTGTTTAAACATCCGCTGCAGAGTAGAACCCGGTGTGTCTTGGTTCTTTTTGGGGATGAGAGGTTTTTTTATACGAACCAAAATGGCTTTGATAGTACATATCTTGTGAATACCCCAGTTTCCTACAGCAGATGGAATTCTTACACAGGGAGGCACTTGTACATTTTTTGTAGCCAGAACTGTAATCATAATTGCTGATTTGTGTGGTATGGGTAATTAATATGCAGTGCATGGCTCTTAAACAATCCTAAGATAAGCAAAATGCCATGTAGAACATAAGCCTAATACTGCTTCTCTGGGATCAAGCAGGAGAAAGAGGACTTAATTAATCTGAGACTTTATCAAAGTTGGTCATGTAAACTAGGGATGTTAAATTTCGATTAATCAGCTAATCAAATAGTCGATAAGGGGTGAGGTGGGGGACTTGCCATCCTTGCTGCACCTCTGCCTTTTAAATGTAGCAAGTGCCGCCCACAGCTCTTACTGCATTTAAAAAGGCAGAAGAGTAGTGGGGAACCCGGGGCAAGTAGGGACTCAAGCAGTCCCTGCTCGCCCCGGTTCCGACTGCTGCTACACGTCAAACGCAGAAGCATGGCAGTTGGAACGGGAGCAAGCAGGAACCGGTTGGGTCCCCGCTCGCCCCAGGTTCCCCACTGTGCCTCTACCTCCCCTGCCCCCCTGGGGAGATGATTCTAGGGGGAACCAACTTTTAAGCCAGCTCTCCCTCCCGCCCCCCCCCCCCCCCCCCGCTTCCTCTGATACAGAGGCAGCGGGGGGGGGTGGGGCGGAGCGACTAGTGGAGCAGTGACTCAACTACCTGATAAGCCTAGGCTTACTGGGTAGTTGACTAGCCGCTTACATCCCTATTCTCAGCCATACGCAGCTTGGAAATTATACCACCTGCCTGATACCACTCTTCTGCGCTCCCTTCTCAGTGTTCAGCCAGGCTGGTATTTCTTGTCCTCCTGGAGCTGTTGATAGATCTGTCACTTCTTCTTCTTTCCCTCCTTTCAGGGTATTGCAGTTGATGAACCTGACAGACTCTCGCCTGGCACAGGCTGGGAACGAGAAACTGGAGCTTGCCATGCTGAGCTTCTTTGAGCAGTTCCGAAAGATCTATATTGGAGATCAGGTGCAGAAATCCTCCAAGGTAATTCCTTCTCCCCTGCAGCCTTGAGGCATTGCTGGCTCCGGTAATGCCTTCACTTCTTTTGGCATATGAGCTGCTAGATCTTAATTTGCTCTTGTGTTATAAGAGCTTATCAGAAGCTCCCATCCCTCCTGCTTTCCACATACCCCGTTTTACACTTACAGCTTCAGCAGTACACTTTGGCACTGCTTTTCATTAAGATGTCTGATTAGGGCACTACTCTAGGTCTTGGAGGACCTGGGTTCATATCTCTGTTCCATCACAGGCTTCCGGTGTGACCTTGGGCAAGTCACTTAACTTTGCCATGCCTCAGTTTCCCATCTAAATAATGGTAGATAATAGCCTTGCCCTAGTTCACAGGAGTGTCAAAGGGGAAAAATGCATTAGGAGCTGAGTGCCTCACAGTGCTTAGGAGAATGGGAGCTATATCAGTACCTCAGAGGTGTTAGGGCTGGGGTGTGGTTCTGACGTTTAGTTAAAACTTACTGGATTGTTTCCTAGACATTCTGAAGATCCTCTAGACTTGGCACTGAGGTGAAATGTGACGTGTTGGCTGCCAAAGAGGGCAGTTTTTGAAGACAAGGGAGGGTTAATGAAAAAGGGCCCCTCTCAGTTTTCCTGCTATGTCCCCCCTCTCAGCGTACACTGGATGTTAACATTGGGGTACTTGGTTCTTAAAGAGAGTTGAGAGAAACTGTCCCATCTTCTTTCTAAAAATTTTCTGTCATTCTGATAACCCATAATTCCCAATTGGCCAGGGACGTGGGTTAAAGCCCCAGTGAGACACTCTTGCTTCTGGAGCTGCAGGGGGCTTGGGAGCATGTCAGATCCCAGGGATATGAGGTGGGGCGTTTGTTGCACTCTGCTCATAGCTGTGTTAGTGTCAGAGCTATGGGGCTGCGTCTTCAGAGAGAAAACGAATGCCCCGATTTTGTATATAGCATCTCTAGCTGCTGAGAGCCCAGCTGGGGATGAACTTGTCTGGAATGAAAAAGAGGATGAAAATCTTACAGGTCAACAACATGTTCTGCTTTTGTTAACCTGTTACCCCATGTAGAGTAGGGGTCTGAGTAAGAATGCGAGTGCCTCAGGGCAGGAACCTTCTCTGGCTAAGTGCAGCAGGGAAGAAAATGAAGAGCTATCAGGCCATTTCATAAAAGTAGGCTGGGGATCAAACGTTCTCCCTGCTTAACTGCTTGGAGACCCTAGTGTTCGGGGAAACGAATTAGCTATTTTTAAATTCAGGCTGCGTCCCCAGTAGAGTCCTACCTTCTTCCAGCAAAAATGCCACTAATTCCATTGACTTCTTGTTAACTTTTGTGTTGCTCTTTCCCCTCCAGCTGTACCGCCGTCTCTCCGAGGTCCTGGGATTGAGTGACGAGACCATGGTCCTGAGCGTCTTCATAGGGAAAATGTAAGTAGTTCTGCTTGCAGGCATCAGGGATGCCAGGAGTAACTGGGACAACCTCACTATAAGAGAGTGTTGTTCAGACTGAGAGGGGAGCCTCTGGCTATTGGAGGGCATTATAGGCCGTGGCCAGAGGTTTAGGTCCTGTACAGCATCCAGGATTTATGTATTTTACTGCGTCATGGAGACACACAAATGGAATCCCCTGCAGCTACACCAGGATAATGGATCCTCTTTTCAGTGCCCCCTTAATTGGGCTTCTGCCATCATCGTTACAAGGGGCAATCTCCGTTATCGTACATCGCCACGTCGTTATTGCTAATCACGAGCCTAGAGACCACAGTGGGGAGGGGACTACAAATAGCAGTAGGCAGTTCAAAATAGCGCCAGTACCGATCTTAAACCTCTTCCACTTCACTAGACTGCCCCCTCGTGGCCTGTTGCTTAGGAGCTTCCTCTGGATTGAACACGTCAGCGGGGTTTTCTCCTGTCTTTCTGGCCGTCCCCGTTAGACTCTGAACCCCTTCCATACCTCCAAGGCTGAAGCCCAGTGCCGTGCGCCTGGATGCACATGGCCATCGGCTTCCTGCACTCCTCCTGCATTCCTTTTTTGCCTTGGTGTACGAGGTGCCTGTCCACTCTTGCCCATCCACAGGGGGTTACATGGCTCTCCTGGAAGAAGCAAGGGCTACTAGAATTCTGCAGCTGACAGTGGATGGTGCAGGTGCAGAGTTGCATAGTCTGCATGTTGTCACTGCCGCAGAATTCTCTTACCCTTGCTGCAGAAATCAGCCCTGGAGTGCCACAGAATTCCAAGGGCCTGGGTATGGGCCAGTGTAGCTTGGGACCCAAGTAGTGAAGATTATCTGAAGGATAATTTTCTAGTCAACCAAATGTAAGTACAGTAATTTTATACCAATATTTTGTGGCTTGTGATGTCTGTGACTTTTTTGGAGGGTGGAGATGGAATTGGGTGACGTTTGATGGACAGTTCTACCTTGCAAGAAAGGAGAGTCAAACCGTCCCTCTGACCTGTTGTTCTTCTCCTTTCCTGTAGCATCACCAACTTGAAGTATTGGGGTCGATGCGAACCAATCACCTCCAAGACACTGCAGCTTCTCAACGATCTCTCCATTGGATATCCTTTTCTGTAAAGAGCCTGGGCGTGTCACAGTGGAATTTGGGGGACGCCACACCAGTGTGTTCAGATGAAATGGGATCATTTTGCATAAGTTCATTAGTTATTGCCGTCCACCGAGCTAATCTTCCAGTAGGTCTGTCAATTCGCCGGCAACTTCCTAGAGCTGGAGAGCGGCATCTCCAGACAAAAATTCCAGCCACATAATACTGGGCGTGACTGTCGTTTCCACTCTCCCAGGTTTGTGCTGTGATTCCATGTGAACTTGGCTTATTTTAAAAAACAAACCCCCAGATTTCCATTTTTCCACGTAACCCCGAAACACCTTCATACATAAGTGACTGCACTGGGTCAGACCAAAGGTTCATCTAGCCCAGTATCCTGTCTGCTGACAGTGGCCAAGGCTAGATGGCCCCAGAGGGAATGAACAGAACAGAGGCTAGGGACACCATTTCTACCCATCGCGGCTAATAGCCATTGATGAAGGACCTACTTCCATGAATTTAGATGTTTTTTTGAAAACTGTTCAAGTCCTGGCCATCACAACATCCTCTGGCAAGGAGTTCCACAGGTTGATTGTGCATTACATGAAAAAGTACTTTTGAGTAGCCAAGAGAGCACAGACCTTTTCACCTGGTTGCAAAGAATCCCAGTAGAGGGCTGTTACATTGTCAACTTTATAACTAAGGATTATGGCTGCTTCGTATCTTATAGCCCACAGCCTTCATTTGTGTGCTGCCGAGGCATTGAAGACCATAGTACAGGTTGGGGTTACCTCTTCCTTCCAAAACAAGTTGAAAATGAAGTGGGATTCTGCAGTGGGGTGAAATGTGCATCTTCCTCTTTCGAAGCAGAATAGATCCAGTGCACTCCAGAACTCGTAATGCATGATAGCAGGATCCACACAGACACTTACAGCATGGAAGGCTATTATAGATAGACACTCCAGCTTGCTGTGCACCAACTGTTGGTATAGACGAGTCCTTGGTAATAGGAGCTGGTTAGAGAAAAAACGGTGGCTGAGAAACTTCACAGGGCCTGAAAGCATTTTGTAAAACGTGTACGTACTCCAGGAAGCATTCCCTTGTATGCGCTTTGCAGGCACTTGGAACCATCCAGGGACTGGCTGGTTCTGCTTGCTGTTTCCTTAACACCCTTTCTACATACAGTAGTGTTAGGAAACTGGTGAAACTGAGCGCAGTACAGTTCATGCTGAACAATCACACGGTAAGTCTTTCATTCCCTTCCAGCCTCTCTTGTAACAAACTCTTACATGAAGGTGCCTGTAGGCAGGCTAAAGCAAGAACCAGTCCTTTATGTTCTCACATGCAGGCGCTCTTCTGAAGTGTAACTGCAGGTTTCCTGAATACTTGCTTCACAAGAGACTGTTACGATTATGATCTCCATTCTCTGCCTCTTTCTTAAGCCTCTACTTTAAATCCAGGATGTCAGAATTATATAGTCCCTCTCAGCCAAATGATTCCTGCTTCTGTACAAACATAATACAGGAATCAGTCTCTCTCTTTTTTTTTTTTCTGTGTCTCAAAGACACTCTGTCACACCCCTCACCAAAATACAACTAATTCTGGCTAAGAATGTGTGGAGCTGTGAGGCCCTGCTTTGGGAATTTCAGGGAGATGGCATGTAATAACATTCTAACACCCTGGTCACATTCCTATCTAATAGACTACCTTTAGGGAAAAGGTCCAAGGGGTGTTTAGCTGCCACAGGGACCAGGACTCAGACTTGCAGGTCTGCCCATACGGGTGGTCCTCCAGCAATGCAGTGTGTTCTCATGCAGTTCTGGGGTATTAACTCAAAGATAATTTTCAGAATCAACACTAGTTATAACAGCACTCAAGGGTTCTCTCTGGAGGGCCCTGGATCTGGTCCTTTACTGGAAATTAATCAATAATATTGCATTAAAGTGTAATCCTGGCTTCCACTGGGAGGAAAGGTGGCTGGATATGATGACACCTAGAAATCCCTGAGTGAGAGGCAGATCTAATGGTTAGAGCAATGGCCTGAAAATTGGGGCTCCTTTTACACACACTCTCTGTGTGGCCTTTTACCATCCCCATTTTACATATGGGGAAATTCATCTCTCTTTGGAGGCAAAGCAAGACTTAAGTGATTATAAAGCACGTCAGAATCCTCAGACAAAAAGCAAAGGATGCCTGTTAACCGTATCTCTGTAATACCAGGGAGAGTGGCCCTCTCGTGGCTTTATTTTTTTAGGTTAGCTGCAGCAGTAAAGTGCTTAGCAAAGCAAACAGTGGCTCAGTCCTGCCAAGGCTCTTGAAAGAACAGAGTACGAGTCCAAGCAATCCAGGCCCCTCAGTGCCCGTGGGCCTCTAACCAATGAGCCTTGTCACCCAGCCACTCACTGTTAACTTTGCTTTTTCATTGACAGAGTGAGCACTTTTCATTCCTGGGTATTAACAATCAGTCCAACCTGACTGACATGCGATGTCGGACTACTTTCTACACTGCACTTGGGCGCCTCCTCATGGTGGACTTAGGTACTGCACCCCATTCTTACAGACCTGAGAGGAGCGGGGAAGTTGGGTTGCCAGCTTGTTCACAGGGCTCTTAAATGTTCTGCTTACTTTCCCTGTGGAAGGTGGTGGCTTCGCCAGTAAAACGGCACTCGCCCCGCCAGGAAGGGAGAGGAGTCTTGAGGGGGAGGGATTGCAGTGATAGTCTGTACTCGTAAGAGAGAGAGGCAGGCCACTAATAGGGCCAAATTTTCCTTCACGAGCTGACTCTTACAGACAAATCCACGTGCAGTCTTGATTCTGCAAAGTTCTCTCTGCACCCCCAGTCTTTTGTCCCTGGCAGGGGTTGATAAAAGTACCATCTTTAGCCAGGGAAACGGGGGCTCCCTCAAATTAGTGCCTTTCTTTCACTTCCCAGCACTGTGCTGTGACATGTGGCACCTGGGTGGAAGTTGCCAATTTCCCTCTTCTCTTTCAGGGGAAGATGAGGATCAGTATGAACAGTTCATGCTGCCCCTCACCGCTGCATTCGAGGCCGTGGCACAGATGTTCAGCACAAACACTTTCAATGAACAAGAGGCAAAAGTAAGTCCGAATTGAGTGAGACAAAATCTTGGGTTAATCAGTGCCTTGGGACTCTATCGGCACTCCTTTTCCAACAGGGGCCTTGTCACCCATGACCTTAAAGCGCTAAAAAGGAAGTTTGAATAATTCCCAGTGTTTGGGAGGTGGTAGCCACGGTTGGGGAGACCCTGATCTCTTGGAGAGGGAAAATGATCACTAGAAGAGATCCAGACATTTGGGGAAGGGTCTCCTGCACCCAGAATAGCTGCGCGGCTTTAACCAGTGACGCTTCTCAGTACCCTCCTTGCCTTGGCTTAACTTGGGTGCATTCCTGTTGCGTAGGGAAAAGGAATGTCCAATTTTTGAGACCAGAGGCCACCAAAGAAACGCTCCGTGCCTCTTGGTTGGAAGGGTGATGGGCTAGTGGAGGCGGGGAGGGGGTGGGAAGTGTCAGAGTGTCACTTAACATGTACTGTATCTCTCCCTTCACAATTTAGAGGACCTTGGTCGGCCTTGTGAGAGACCTGAGGGGAATAGCCTTTGCCTTCAATGCCAAGACCAGCTTTATGATGCTGTTTGAGTGGATGTATCCTCACCCTAAACAATCCCCCTGGCCACAACAGAGGACTAAAGGCTTTAGCCACCCGTACAGTAGAACGGAGGGATAAGTGGTTCGGGGCTGCTGCTCCCAGAATCCTAGGACCACCGGGCTGTCTAATCGAGCTGCCTGCCAAGATGCGGGGTTTGAACCTGTGGAGCACCTGGTTCATTCTGCATTCAGTTAACTCTTGATTTGTAGTTCTCTTTATAGGCAAGAAAATTGGCAGCTCCTGTTGCATTTCTCTCAAGCTTTGAGAGAAACTCCTTTGGGAACCCTGTTTGTGGCTTCGTGTGTTGCATCCTTCCACAAAGGAGACTAGAAATCAGTTCTAAGGCTTAGGGTTGAATTCTACATGGGCCTAAAGGCACTAGGCACCCAAATTCCCCTGGCTTATAATGGCAGTTGGACACCTAGCTCCTTTAGGCGGCTGTGAAAATGCCACCCTACACCTCTTGCTCTCTAGAGCTGGCAGGAGTTGGGAAGTAACCTGTTCACCTCGGGGACCTCCAAATGGAGTAACACATGGCCTCCAAGGGTATGTCTACACAGCAAAGTTATGCGAGCGTCTGCACAGCACTTCCGTTATTTCGAAATAATGGACGACTTACTCCATCTTCTGTAAATCTCATTCTGTGGAGAATAATGCCTATTTCGAAATAAGGCGTGTGTAGACGCTCCACTGCTGCTATTTCGAAATAGCCCCTCCCCAGGGCTAATTTATTCCTCCTGGGGCTCTAAATGGAGAGAGCACGTCTACATTAGGGAAGCCGGCCTCGGACTCATTTTGAGTCTCCCCTGCAGTGTAGACGTGCTATTTCGAAATACGCTATTTCAGAATAACTAGTCCGGAATAGCTTATTCCAAAATAACTGTGCAGTGTAGACATAGCCCAAGTGTCTGTTGTGTTCTTCCTGGTGGAGGCCACATGCCTTTATCATGGGGCAGGTGGCTTGGAAAAAGTGTATGCAACGTGATCACAGCTAGCTTTGGCAACAGCGGATGCAAGCAATCCTGTTATTTCCCCCAAGACTTTTTCAGCGATGTTTTTGTACTAACTAAATGAATGTTGCCAGCCAAATAATCGGTTAAATGGAAACAAATGACTGTTCTCCTGGAAAGTAAGACCATAGGCCCAGACAGAGGTCAGTAGCAAGAGAGCTTCTCTCCAAAGCCTGGAGCTAGGGCAAGAGTTTTTAAACTGTTGACCTTTTCTTCCCAACTAAAACAAGAAAGCTCCTTAGCTTCTGAATTGCAGCTATCCATCCTACATGCCAATTCTACAGCGGGCGATTGAATTGTGGTACCATGACCCAGCCTGCACTACACCTGTGCTCAAACTGATGGCAGAGTTGGTGCATAACAGGTATGAGACTCCAACATCCAAAAGCAAATGGGAATTCCTGTCTCTTCACTGTCTCACCCTTTAGTTTGGGGCTTGAAAATATTCTTTGCAGCCCTGTTATGTCTCTTCCATTTCCCTCTGTTTATGCCTTGCAAGTTGCCCTTAAAAAAAACTTAAAAAAAAAAGCAGCAACTCTTTTAGCAAGGAGGCAAATATAATCGTTTACACGTGACTTATGCATTATGAGTGGTTGAATCAAAGAGCTGTCCTCCGTAAGCTCTGAGCGGAAGAGAATGTGTAAAGGGACAAGCTCAGAAGCTGCTTGTTTGTTTATTGGAGTACCTCTTTCTGGAACCCATCACCATAACATCCGAGAAATTTACGTTAATTTAAAAACATGCAGTGAAAATAAGTTCTGCGCCATGTGGTGGTCAGATGACAATGGTTCTTTTTGCAAGCAGATTGATTTCTCTCTGCCACTGTTCAGAAAGGTTGGAAGCTGCCTAATGAGAGAGTGAAAGATCGCCAGACTTTGGCTCTGGGGTACTGCCAAGTGATCAGAGCTCTCTATGCAAGAGCACTGCTAAGCGGTGTTGTAGCCATCCAAGAAGGAAACTAGACTTGAACAGACACACAGTGGCTTTAATATTCTCAAGGATCCATATTGTGCTGCTGTTTACCGTAGACAAGAGATTTGTGAAAGGACAAATCCTCAGACTTTGACATCAGAAGGGATCGCCATGATCGTCCAGTGACCTCCTGCACGCTATAGACTGCAGACCTCACCTCGCCCCATAACCTCTGGCTCAGTTACTGAAGTAGAATCCTAGGGCTGGAAGAGACCTCAGGAGTCATCGAGTCCAGCCCCCTGCCCAAGGCAGGACCAATCCCAACTAAATCGACCAACCAGGGCTTTGTCGAGCCAAGACTTAAAGTCCCCGCAGTTATTGAATCTCCCCTTATGAGGTGAGAGCTAGACGAAAAGATTCCCTTCCTGTGTTTCCATTTGAAAACATCTTCACATGGAGGGAAGCAGCCTATAGAATTGCCAAGTGCCTACATCATGTGATGGACAGGCATTGGTCCCAGCACTGCGAGACCTTGCTAGAAGGCTGGCTTCCAAGATGCTCCTTGTGTGTCGGCATACATGGTGTGCACAGTCACAGCAGTTATTGCTGAGCCAGGTTTTCTGGCACGTATGAATCGTACTAGTCTTAAGATTTGTGACGTACAGGCCTTTTCTTTGGAGTCAGCAGCTCTGTGACAATGTTCTGTCCTGTATGGCCTAGTGCCACCGTTACCCCTGCCTGGGGCAACCATCTGAGCTCCCGCAAGTGGCCCTTAACACAAGGGTGCCACCGCATAGATCAGCAGAGCAGGCTGACACGCCTTGTCCCTTTGCGCTTCTGTGTGAGCAGCGGTGAGTTGACTTGGCTCTGTTCCCCCTTCTAGGTCCCAAAGGCTGCAGTTCGATGTGTCCTCGCCAAACGGCATCCTGCTCTTCCGGGAAACGAGTAAAATGATAACTACATATGGTGAGTCCCCGGCTTCTGCCCTGACGTAGCTCCTCGCCGCTGGTCACTCGGGGAGCGGAGGCTGGTGCCCTTGTCACTGCTGCCTGGGGACTTGAGGAGGAGACTGGGGTGGGATGCAGGGTGAGGTAACTGGAAAGGTTCTTACTGAGATACAGGAGGATTCTCTCTAAGGCGTGATGCTAGACAAGCAGGGGTGAGGGCTCCGGGATCTTGCCTGGCATGGAGAAAGGGAGAGGACAGCACACAGGTCTTCGGGTGGAGGCCCAAGCAGTAGCTGGGCTGAGCTGCACATGAGCAAAGGCCTTTCTGTGTGGAGTTGGGGGTTCCTTGGGGACTGGATCCTACCACTAAGGGGAGCCATTAACACTGCCCTGTTCCACCCTGCAAAGCCACTCGCATTCAGCCAGGCAGACCAAGTCATAGAATCCCAGGGCGGGCAGAGACCGCAGGAGTCATCGAGTCCAGCCCCCTGCCCAAAGGAGGACCAGCCCCAACTCAGTCATCCCGTCCAGTTCCCAACGGCGTGGTGTGAGCATAAGGGGGTGAAGAGCCATGCTGCTAACCAGTTCCTGTTGGGACACACCGCATCATAGAACAGGGCACATGGCCCCTCTAAGCTTTGCTCACAAAACTGGCCCGGAGTTTCAGCACCAAGTGTCCATTTTCTTTCTCCATGGTCACTCACAACTTTGCTGCCCCCCCGGCCTTCCCCAGGGCAGTAACACCCTGAGATGGGGGCTGGAAGCAGGGCTGGGATACTAAGTCTCCTTCTGTGCTTGCGCAGGGAATCGTATCCTAACACTAGGGGAGGTCCCAAAGGATCAAGTCTATGCCTTGAAGCTCAAGGGGATTTCCATCTGCTTCTCTATGCTGAAAGCCGCGCTAAGCGGCAGCTACGTCAACTTTGGTGTCTTCCGTCTGTACGGGGACGATGCGCTCGACAACGCCTTGCAAACCTTCATTAAGCTCCTGCTCTCCATCCCGCACAGCGATCTTCTGGTAAGCCAGCCCGCCTGTGATTAACCTCCAGACCTCGTCTAATCCCAAGCGATGTGCCAATGGCAGAGCCCGTTCCCTGTGTGCCGACTTAGCTCCGCAGTGGAGACGCTGTTTTCTGCTGGAACAGCCGCTTTTCTGTCTCTGCCCAACGGCCCCCACAATTGGCTAATGACAATTCCATGAGTGTGCGTCCCTATGAAATGATTGTTCAGGGCACGTCTGTGCTTGCTGGAAGACCGACACTCCAGAGGTTGTTCTTCTAGCGTTCGATTTAGTGGGTCTAGTATAGACCCATAAATGGAACGCAGAGGGCAGCTCCCACCAGCGTCCAGTCCTCCTCCTTTGGTGAGGAGCAAGGAAAGCAGACGGGAGCGTTTGCTGGAGCTGCGTAGCTCAAGCCGACTTTCCAGGCCCAGTGTAGACCTGTCCTCGGTGTCTTGCTCCTGAGACGGCTGCTCCTCACTCTGACAAACAGGAGCTCTACTTGTTCTATCCTCTCCCCATAAGCTGCCATGATGTAGTCAGATGCCAAAGCGAAAACCCAGCTGCACTGTAGCGAGGGAGACGCTGGAGTTTGGGTGTTTGTCGTAGGGATGTCCTAATGACAAGTGCCATCAGCACCAATGCTGAGCTGCTGAGCTTGAAGGAGTTAATTTGACAACAGGGAAGCGACAACCTTCTAGGCTGTCTTTCCCTTTTCCAAATGTGTCTAGGGTCCCTCCCAGCTGCCCCAGCCCCTGCCAGGTCCCCTTACACACCACGATCTCCCTCTGCTCTTGAAAAGCAGACCGTGCAGACTTGTTGAAGCTGGGACAAGGGCCAGGGCTGCTGGTATCCATTGTATAGCATCCCTGTGTTCTTCAGCAGGGGGGCTCCGACTCCAGACTGCAGTAAGATCTGCCTGGAGGGAAAGGTGGATTAAAAGGGTGACGGGTGCAGCCTGGGGAATTGAACTGGTGGCTTTTGAAGGACTATCTGAACCATACAAATGAGCGAGCTCCTGCCTTTCCCCCAGGCTTGTGTTTACCAAAGATTCTGAATGAGCTGGAACTACTGAATATTTACCACAATCTGCTGCATGCCCAGAGCCCTGTATGGAAACAGCCCCATTCCTCCTCACCAGCCCCATTTCCCTAGGGGGCTTGTGTTACCCTGCAGCTTCTCTTCCCTCCTGGCATTGGGCGTTGGCAAGTCTCTGTAGAGCAGTGACCCAAATAATCCCTTCTCTGAAGAACACTTCATGCAGACGGAGACTTTCCCTTCCCAGTGAGGCCGTGGGCAGAACTCAGCACATCAGCAATCCGAACAGTCTTGTTAAAGGCCAGCCCCGTGCAAGTACTCTAGAGTACAGTATTCCCTGCTTACTGCAGGGCTTGTAAAAGACCCCTGCCTGTGCTGATGTGTCTGACCACAGCGTCTGCGGGGTTGGTGAGAGTTTGCATTGTTACTCAGGCCCGGGCACTCACTAAACTTCCTACAACAGCCAGTTCCTACAACAGACCCCAAGGGCTCACATGGGGTTTTCTGACTGGTACGTTGCCACTGACCCACCAGAGCAGAAGGCCGAATGTCCAGCCGACTAATCCACCAAGCCAAAAACTGGATGGAAAAAAGAGATTCCAGCATTACACTAATGAAAGAAACGTGGCTGGATCCACGTGTGTGATGCTGAGAGCACATAATGGTGATGACCTAAAAATGTAAATGTAGAGCACATACGCTGTCCATGGGGAATGTCTGCATAAACACTAAGTGAAGTAGACTCTCTCCATGAGCAACATCCAATTGGTTGAAAAGTGGGTTGAAAGGGATGTGATTCAACTTGCTTTGCTCTGAGGAAGTCTTGTGCTTGATTCTGAATTAACCGTTAGACCCTAAAATCTCTTCCCTCTCTTTCTCTCCGCAGGATTACCCCAAACTCAGCCAGTCCTATTATTCCTTACTGGAAGTTCTCACCCAGGACCACATGAACTTTATAGCCAGTCTAGAGCCCCACGTAATCATGTATATTCTTTCTTCCATTTCAGAAGGTCTCACTGCACTAGGTAACCAGCAATGTGCTTTTGGGGTACATAAAATGGGCTCTCTGGGGAATGGAGGATTTTAGTAAACTCTAGTTTACGTTTATACTAATTTTAAGAACTATTTATGATGCAGATTAAGGAGGCTTTAATTTCCTTGGCACAGAATGATTGAATAAGGCCACCAGAGACGGCTGTCCCCAGCATGGCATTGCTCACACTGCCCCGAGGAACTCTCGATTTAAATAGACAAGAGATGAGAGTTTTTGTCCCATTTTAGAGCTGGAGAACTGAGGCACAGAGAGGTTTAAGTGACTTATCCAAGGAGGTAGAGCTGGGATGGGAGAACCCAGAGCAGTGCCTTAACCCAGGATGAAAATAGAGGCACGTGGTCTGTAAAGATGATTGAAATGAGTCCACGGAGGAGAACATGAGGACATCTATGAACCTTCCTGTGCTGGCAGTCCTCCCTAATTCATACCCAGGATGGAAGGGGAATTCTGTTGAATCCTTTAAATGTGCACAGAGCAGTGGGTAACAGGTAATAGAAAATCTAGCTCTGAAAAGTAGAGATCTGTAGATGGGCAGGCTGAGCGTTAGTTTAGCTCAGTGAGTATTCATGGTGCTCTGCACACAAGATAGTCCCAAACAACTTAGAACCTCAGGCTCCTACCCGGCCTACACATCCGGACGGGAGCACTGTTGACTGCAGCGAATCTCCCATTACTTGATTCTGTGCTCAGCCTTAACGTGACACATGGTGGACAGAAGGGGTAGGGAGGGTGTCAGTAAGGTCACTGTTACTTTGGGAAGTTATCTGCATGTCTTGGAATGTCTGGTTTTATGTTTGTAAAGCCGCTGCTAATGGTGCCCATACCCACACGGATCCCTTGGCACCAGAATTAATCTTTGTAGCATCCTCTTAAACGTTGAGGGCCCTCAGCATGGTGTCTGCTCCTTCCAGATGAGTCTGTTAAAGAGGAAGAGCTGCTTGTGTACAACAGGGTGTGGGGGTTGAATGTGCAGCTTAATCTTCCACAACCCAGATTGTAAGAGCAGGCGGCTGAGAGCATCAAGTGCTCAACCCCGGCCTGTTACATGAGAAACAAGGGAGCCATGTTGGGAGCCCCTCGCCAGGTGCAAACACAGGTGAACACGTGCCTTCCTGTGTCCTGCCCACGTGACTAGGGCACGGAGAGCTCACAAGGGCACCGTTTTGCTTCGCCTCCTCAGTCACAGTGGGCTTGGCCGTAGGAGAATAGTTAGTGCGTCAGCTGGCGGGTTGAGGATTAGTGCTCTCTGGGTAGGTCTCGGAGGGAGAAGGGCTGGCCAGGCGGAGAGGGGGCCCGTCAGGGAAGGGCGGCATGGAGGGAAATGCTCGTGTCCCACTGTGTTCCCTTGTTGTCCTCCTCAGACACTATGGTTTGCACAGGCTGCTGCTCCTGCTTGGACCACATTGTGACGTATCTCTTCAAGCAGCTGTCTCGCAGCACCAAGAAGAGGACCACTCCCCTGAGCCAGGAGAGCGACCGGTTCCTGCACATCATGCAGCAGCACCCCGAGATGATTCAACAGGTAGAGGGGAGGGACCGGCGAGAGGGAGGTGGGCTGGTTGCAGGGCGCTGGCTCCATCTGGTGGCCAAACAAGGGGTCGCCCGAACTATTCTGTGGGTCTCTTTTCCATCCTCAGCCCCGCTACCCCTGCCTCATAGCTGAAGCCCAGAGGGGCTAGGGACATGCCTGAAGCCGGCGGGATTGGTGCAGTCTTAGCCATCAGTAGATTGGGCCTTCCCACCCTGCGTTCAGACAACACCTCTCGCATGCTGCATAGCTGATCTCCCAGAACTGAGAACTGTGCTTCGGGGCGGGCGACTCTAGGCCAGAGGGTGGCGTGTACAGTATGCACTGGTTTTAAACTTCAGTTTGAAAGAGAGAGCCAAAACCTTTTAAGCATAATTTTAAAATACCCCAACAGGTAGAACCTGTGTTGTGCGACGTACTGGTACCAAGTACTTTTCTGGCTTCAGCTATATCTGCCTGCCGCGAGCTTGCGCTATTTTAACACACCAGCCAATTCAAAAGAGGCTAGAAAGCTTCAGGAGGCTGGATAAGTGTTTGCAAGAGACCAGAAACAACACAGCCCTGCTGCTTAATGAGGCAATGGCCAGGATTTCCCCCTGCCTTGAGCCTTTTGCTTTTTCTACTCCAGCTGTGTCTGTTACCTTAGCAAATGTTGCCTGAGTGCCCGTAGGCCTGGAGTTCATAATCACCTCTGCAGGATGGATTTAATAATCTGGTTTTGTTCCTGTTAGCACCTCTGTCATCTGCCTCTCACCGCTCTTCCCATTGCCCAAGGTGAACACCAAACGGGCCAGTTCCCTCTTTGCTGGCCGTGACTATGACGTGTAAGATCTGTAGTGCGAGCTGTAACACTAGTCTGCTAGTGCTTTTCAATCACAGCTCCGCTCACGTGTAGACGGACTTCGCCACTTGCTGTCAGGCTTCTCCCATTCTGTGTCTGTTCATCTGCCAGGTGCCGTGCTGTGCGTCTGCTGGGGATCTGTTCGCCCACCCCTTTTGGTGAAACGCTTGTCCCCAGTGCGTCCCTTCCCCCGCCAACACATGCTTGCTTCCAAATTGCCACCCTGCCAGCAGCACGCTGCGATCCCATGTGGCCACCCAGCCCCTCAAGTGAGACAAGAGCTCGACTTCAAGGACTGCTCAGGCTGCCCCCTCTTAGCAGAGCTGGCCAGAAAAAGAATCGGGCTTTGTGTTTGGTTCGAGGGAGTTGCTGTGGCACAAACCAGAGCCTTGGTCTGCTGCAAGCAGAGACTGGAAACTGCTTGTGTGACTCCCGGGGGTTAAGATCTTGGGCTTACTTTGGAGTCTGGTTCTGACGTGGCCTCGCAGACTACGGAGGGGAAGACGGGGCGTGCGGCAGAGACGAGGCTTTCAATGGATTGAAGGGCCTGCTCTCCCCGTTTCAGCTCTTGTAGGCATCTAGTTTCAGGGGGTTCCTAGCCAGGGATCCCTTCTGCTTGGGGACAAGAGGGGCTTCCTGCCATGGAGCCCCGCATGGCATTTAGCTGCTGTACACATTCCTGCATCCGACTTAGCTGTGATCTCCTGGGAGCTGCTACTGCTCCCCGCCCCCATGTGAGAGCACAGATAGGAGGCAGGCCCAGGAAGTGTTGCGCGGACCGGGAGTAATCTCTCTAGCCTCGAGATCTGACCTCCGGGTACAGTAAGGAGAGTGCCCACCCAGGGCTGGTGAGGACAGAACCCCCTGAGAAGAGCATGCTGTGCTCACACAGTCCATTCTGATGGAGTGGGAGCGGGATGGGATGATAAATACTGGCCCATTCTGCCAGGGCAAAAGGTGGGTTGGAGGAAACAGCCTCTTGATCTCCCCCTCTCTCTCCAGATGCTGTCAACGGTGCTGAATATCATCATTTTTGAGGACTGCAGGAATCAGTGGTCCATGTCTCGACCTCTGCTGGGCTTGATATTACTCAATGAAAAGGTAGGCCCAGCCCCTCTTGCTGGGTTAAGCTGGCTTTAATCAGGCATGACCCAAGGACTGGAGCCCAGCCTGGCAGCCTAGCAATGAACAAGGGGTACCGGAGCTGAGCTGGGGGGTGGACGCCAGGCCTGGAGTGGCTGAGGGCAGTGCATTGAACAGGGAAGCTTGCATGGCACTTGCCGGCATCATGCTTAAGATGATGTCTGGCGGGGGAAGAGCCGTGCCAAGTCTAAGAACCCATCCGGAACACTCAGCACATGTTCAGCCCTCTCCTCTCCCTTCGCTTGTCTCCTGCCAGTATTTCTCCGACTTGCGGAACAGCATAGTGAACAGCCAGCCCCCCGAAAAGCAGCAGGCGATGCACCTCTGCTTCGAGAACCTCATGGAAGGCATTGAACGCAACCTGCTAACCAAGAACAGAGACAGGTCAGTATGGAAAATCCCTTGGCCAAAGAACCATATTTGCAACCCAGCAGCACGGCCGACCGCTCCCCAGCAAGGGGGCCACTATATGGGCAGTGAACCTGCGCCACGTGGCAGGGCCCCCCACCCACCATGGAAGAGGGCCCCTTTGGCCTGGGCACGTTGGTGCACAGTGTGGTGGGTGGCCATGCCTTGAGCATTTCTTGCCATTTGGGGGCCAAGTGCTACATGGCCAACATGGGAGTGAAGTGGGGAACCTCCGGCCCACAAGCTAGATCTGGCCCCCGGCTTACTTGGATCCAGCCTGCAGTTAGTCTCGGCATCCCCCAGCCTCCCTCGGGGCTGGAGCCTGTGCCAGGCCAGCGAAGGTATTTGGAGTTCCTTTACTTGTTGGGAGCAGGGATGTTTAATTGGTTCCCTGGTTAAACATAGTGTTTAACCAGTTAACTGATCAAAGGAAGGGCTGGCGGCCATCCTGCTCGGGGGAGGAGGGACCTGCTGGCCTTGCATGGGGCCAGAAGTGGCAAATCACACTAGCAGCCCCATGTGCGCTGAGAGCCAGCAGCTCTACACAGAGACCCGTTGGGGCCGAGCAGCCCTCTGCCCACAGTGACCTGTCACCTGCCACGGGTGATTCTTGCTGGGTAATCAGTTACCCGTGCACATCCCGAATCAGGAGTCAGGTCAGTGAGGGGCATGTTCCCCGTCCCCCGAGTAAACTCTTCAATTCCTTGGTGTAACGCCAGCTCCCGGGGTTTAGAAGCCTGAGCACCTACCCAGGAGCCCTATGGAGCTAAGGGCCGAACCCCTGCCTCTGTTACAATTCTTTTAAAAGCAGCAGCTCAAAGGCAAACAGGCTTCCCAGTGCTGAGGTGCAGACACAGCCCAGATCCCTGGCTCCCCCCTTGCACTCAGGCATGACAGTCTGAGTTCCCCCTGCATCTCCCACGCAGAAAGCAGGGCTGCAGGGTCCTACCGTGCCATCTGCTCTGTGGGGTGGGAGCAGGGCTAAGTGCCCTCTACGGCTTCTGCTGTCCCTGGTCCCCACCGGTGGCAAAACCCAGGCCCCTGTGTGTGCGCAGCAGACACGCACGTGTTGTACCCTGGTGTAGAGGGAATGGCTGGGCGCTTGCCAGCTCCATTGTCACACTGGCAGACGTGTTCCCTGCTCCTCCGCTACCTTCTCTCTGCTCCCTGGATCCTGCAGGGCCAGCAGTCCCTGGCACGAGGTCCCTCCCACCTGTCAGTGGCAATGCTGAGCCTGACACGGCTGAGCGGCCAAATGCAGTCAGGGAGCCCCAGGCCTTCGGCAGTAGCCTGTTCGCTTAATGCTAGAGCAGCAACCACAGCTCCAGCTGTCCCAGAATTAGTGTGATGGGCTGGGTGTGGGAACCTCCTGGCTACAGCTAAGTTATAAAGGGGAGAAGTGTGGTCTAACCCTCGAAGTGCTGGCAAGCGGCCCCCAGCGCCCTGCTCTCACACCCCTGTGCTCTGTAGGTTCACTCAGAACCTGTCTGCGTTCCGGCGAGAAGTGAACGACTCTATGAAAAACTCCACCTACGGCGTGAACAGCAACGACATGATGAGCTGACACCTTCCCCCGACTCCACCTGTACAGAGCAGCATCTCTTTGGCCTGGACCAGAGGGGTTAACGTTTCCGATGGAAAGATAAGAGGGCGTTTCTGATCCCTGCTCTTCCCTAGCGTTGGGCTGCGGTGCTCAGTTGGGGGCTGTACTCCACGTCCAAGGGAGGAGGGAACAGGAGGGATGTTAAAGCTCACCAGGGCAGGGTGCTTGTGTTTCCTTGGGAGGGGGTGGAAGGGCATAGGCCGGGGGTGAGAATCCAGCAGCTCCCTACGACCCGAATGTCTGGGTGGAACCCTAGCACTCTGCTGCAGCCTGCCTTGTATAAACATGTACATTTTTTCATAACATTTTGAACAAGGTTTATATTGACTCAGTTAAAAAAAAAAAAAAAAGTATGATTGAAATTTTTACAGAGTCTAGTGCACCAATGCTGAAGTGAGGGTTGTGTATGTGAGTGAGGAAGGTGTGTCTCATGCTGGCCTGAAGCTTTCCTAGGCAAGGGGGTGTGAAAGTGCAGAGATATATTTAGTGACAAGTGTAGAGAGAAGCAAAAAAAAATGTAAAATTCCAAATGTATATTTTTTCTTATAAGCCCCTTTAAATGACAACTTCCTGTTACCGTTTGCCCCTTGTTATTAGGAACTCTAAGCCATCCAGCTGTGCTAGCTCATGGGTGTCTCCCCTCCGCCCTGTGTAACAGTAAATGCTGTCCTGTTGTCAGTCGCCTTCAGGCCTTTGCCTCTCACCATGTGGGGAATCGCTGGACTGGTGCATGCCGCACGTTCTCCCCTCCACAGCCCCTCCCCCCCTTTTTTCCTTTTCACTGTAAAATGTCCCTTTCTTGCCCATTCTGGAAAGCTGGAAGTGCAGGTGGATCAGCAGCTGTCTAACAGCAGGGCTTGTCCTAGCACTGGTGCTCCCAGTGAGCAGAAGAACTGCATCGTCTTCCCTTGGTAGTGCCGGTGTCGATACACTGTGCACTCCTGAATGTATGACACAGCCAAGACCATAGGATTTCTGTTGACGCTACCACCATGGAGGGTTCTTAATAACAAGGTCTGCATAGCATGAAGTACCCAGGACCCCCCCCTTAAACCAAATCCATTTTTCTAAATCACCATATTAAATGTTTTGGATATAAAATTTACTTACTGAAGAAAGTTATGGGGGGAGGGGAAAACCCGTTGGCCTTGTACTTTTCCACTATTGTTGCTGCTAGTTGTGTGCATCTCTAGCTCAGTTCTAACTCACAGACACTGTCCTTAGGTTTTATTTCGATATCCCCAACATCACCAACTCCATTTTTTTTTCCTTTCCTCTGGCGATTGTGTGTTGGGTCCTTTTTTTGTGTGAGCAGATTGCTGGTTGACTTGTAAGGGTGTTTGCTGCATACAGTGTAAGCATTGTGACTGCAAATAAACTTCAATGGTTTCTACTGAGCTGTGCCTTTTTCCATCTTGATCACCTCCACTCCCCCCTATTAGGGTTCCTATTAGGAAGGACCCTCCAGCAGGGCTGGAAGTCTTAACAGCTCGTCCTCCACTAGCTTAGTTTTGTTTGAAGTCTTGCAGGTCAGATGCAGCAACTGTTAGTTTCACTTCGTACTGCTGCCTGGACCTGTATGTTAGATTGAAGGATTTAACCCCAGAGCTGCTGTAGCCAAGGTAGGACCAGTAGCTGTACAATACATGACCTTCTGTTGTACTTCCTGCTGCCCCTATCTCCCAGGAAACGCATGTTCCACACCAAGTCACCCGCTGGCCAGTACCTACTCAAAGTATGAAACATGCCCTGAACTCATGCTGGCTCCTGGCTGTTAACAGCACCAAGATTAAGGCAAGAGCTCATTCATTTGATGCAGAATCGCAGTCCAAAACCTGTCAGATGTAATCCTATAGAGTAGTTAGCAGGTCCATCTAGGCCTTATAGCCTCTCCCCAGAGGAACCAGGATCATTCAGGGCTGAGTTTTTCCTACAGTAACGCTGCTGCTGTCATGAACTCATGTAGAACTCTGCCCTCTGACAGCGATGTAGCTCCGCAAACCCCTTCCCACTCCCCTTGTTGCAGGAATTAAGCTAGGGCAGCATACTGACATTTATTTACAGGCTGTTTGGTCATTAACATGGCAGAAATGCTGCCATAAGAGCACTGTAATGCAGTGAAACCAAGTTGTCCAAGCCCAAAGTGTTCTGAGTCTTGCTTTGTTCTCTTTATCCCTCCACCATGAATGCATGTGCCTCTCCCTCCCCTATGCAAGAGTCCATTTAATTATGGCAGTTTCTATGAATCCTCAGGGCAGCAAGGAATCTTCCTGCCCGTGGCTGGCTGGCTAGTAGAGTGACAAATTCTATCCCAGCCTCATGCAGATCCTCCTGTCTCTGCAGCAGCAGACTGTGTGTCCATGGCACGGCTGTAAACAGCGTTGTTATAGCCCTCTCGGTTGCGAGCAGTTTCAATAGCAAAGAACTGGATCCTGGTGACTGACGGGAAAAAAGCATGTTTAGAGCAGATTCCCCCTTCTCTGCACTGTCTGATGCTAGGCTGCCCCGACACACCCCAGCAGCCACAAAGGAGCAGAGATGTAATTGAACATAACTCTATTCAAGCCACTACGGCAAGACTGGGCAGTGAGCACTCTGGCAGAGCCAGTAGTAGGTTTCCCAACTACAGCTCAGCCCCTGATAGGACAGTCACAGCAGAGAACAACGCTCCCCTGAGAGGAAGTAGGATCAATTCAGCTATTACACAGGCCTGTAGCAGCAATGTGCAAGAGCTGATTCTCAAACAACTGTTTCCCATTAGGGATGTAAAATCTCATTTAATTAGTTAACCAGTTAACCCATTAAACAGGGCAAGGTGGGGGGGAGCTCTCCCCACTGGAGCAGCCCCCACCTGTTAACTGTAACTAGTAAGCCTCACCTATTAAGAGTGAGGCTTACTGGTTAGATTCACATCCCTATCGCCACAATAAAGTACATTATTGGATCTAATCTCAGGGGGCTTGGTTCAGGACCAGTTTGGAACCAAACCAGTGTGAGATGTGGAGGGACTGGTAACTTCATTACCACCATGTTTGAAAGCTCTGTGTGTTTCTCTTCAGTCAGCATTTCTCTCCAATCCAGAGATGCCTAAAAATGTCATTCGGGAAACGCCCAAATAAAGGGTCCTAGCCACACAATGTGAAAGTGACATTCCTGCCTTTCTGGGGCTCTGTTTCCCTGGTTCCTGCTGCAGAGCTGGGAGCCTGGGACGGGATTTCTACACCCAGAGTTTGGGAGCCCTGTTATATCCAGCCTGGGGCTGCATAATCAATCCTGGAGCTAGGATTTCCCAGCTCTCCAGCGTCCAGAGACCCTGATCCAGCCCAGTGCTTTGTGCCAGGGAGCCTGCCACTCCTAGAGCAGTTTCGGAAGAGGAGGGGTCCACAGGCGCCTACTCACCAAATATCGTGTTCTCCTCTGTGTAGTCCTTACTGCAGTCCAGGCGAAGCAGGGTGCCATAGTTGAAGTCTTCAACTACCCCATCAAACTGCATACAGAAGGGGCGCCATTTCTAGAGCAAGCACAGATCGCTTTCAGCCTTCTTTCTGGGGGCCCCGTTTACCTGTGGCCTCTAGCAGGAAGCACGGGTGCAAGAGGCTAGCAGGTAGGCTGCTTGCACTACACAGCAGCCAGAGTTTATTTCTCTGATCTCCGTTCTCCCTTTCACAGCATCCAATGCCTGACAAGAGACTGGATGTGAAAGCACCATTGCTCGTGTTTTACTCCTGAGCTAAAGAAGGGGATACCACCATCCAGTCCCCCTCTGGCCAGACAAATGCTCTCCACAGAGGGGGACTTCTCCTCCCCTCAGCTCCAGAAGCTCACTGCTATCTCCTGGGCCCGCTAGAATCAAAGGACCATGCTACTTGTACATAGTGCACTGACCGCTTTGGCGGGCTCCGATTTGAGCTCCTCTGGGTCAAGCACGTCGATCTTGAGGTCCCCAAAGCTTTTCCTGAACTCAGCATAGATCTGGTCATCGACTTTTGTAAGTTTCAGGAACTTGGGGTCAACAGAGGAAATAAGCTGGAAGGGAAACCTGAGAATCAGACTGAACAAGGCAAGCAGCAGAGGGATGGATCACCAGAGCATTTTGGCTGAATGGGAAGGCTTTCAAATATGGTGGTAACTCACTCTCTTCTCCCCTCCCCCCCAAATCTCAGTGAACCACAGCCAGGGTATGTCTAGACTACATGCCTCTGCTGACAGGCATGTAAATTAGACATACCGACATAGTCAATGAAGCAGGAATTTAAATATCCCCACTTCATTAGAATAAAAATGGCCACCGCATTGTGCCAGCTCAGCTGTTGAGCCAGCACAACATGGAGGCCATTTTTATTCTAATGAAGCGGAGATATTTAAATTCCCGCTTCATTGACTGTCAGTATCTCTAATTTACATGCCGCTGTCAGCAGAGGCAAGTAGTCTAGACATGCCCCCAGTGACACCCACTTCAATGCAGATCATCTCTAGTCTTAGTCAGATTTTCAGAGAGGCCCTTCACCCAACACCTGGAGCTCTTCTGCAATGTTCTTTGTACTGAGCACTTTTCCCAAGTGTCGTTCAGTTACCACTGACTGCACCTCCTCCAGGCTCTGCCCCATGTTGTCCCTTCTCTCGAGGGTCCACGTTCTCAGATTGGGCTGCAGTCCCCCGGCAGTCAACCATGATGACCCCAGCAGGCCTGTCTGAGGTCCAGGCCCTGCCATTCTGTTCCTTCCAGGAGCAATAGCAGCAATGCCCAGTAGTCACGCCGCCTGCTTCAAGCCACACTAGGGTAGTCCTGGGAGTTTAAAGCAAATAGGGCTGCAAATGGCTGACGTGACTTTTAAAGAGTCAGCCATCTCTGTGCACGTTTGGCCTATGCCTGAGGGCTGCCGTTCCTAGGAGCTGGGGAAAGCCCAACCTTCACGAGACCTGGACCTGTCCATGGCAGAGCTCACTGATCCCTGCCCCTGCTTTGGGCTTTAATCTTGTCCCATCATTAGACCAGCAAGAGCCCTGCCTTCCTCAGGGCTCAGCGCTACCCAGGCAGTCTGGCAGGTTCAGACAGGAGTCTGAAACGAGCCGCTATCCTGTCATTCCCCAACTCCACATTTGGTAGGAGGTTGCTTATCTCTACATGTTGTGTTGCTTTCTCCACACACAAACCCCATTAGATCAAGCCATTGCTAAAGGAAAATCTTACAACCCAATATACAATCCCTTTCCCTCACTGACAGTCACTTTCCTGAAGTTACCACATCTCAGTCTTCGCTGCCAGTGCCCACGGAAAGAACAACTCGAGGACTAGAAAAACTGGCTTTCAGTGTCTACAGCACTCCTTACTCCAGCTCCGGGTTCCCCTCAATCCTGATTTTCAGCCCCCTTCTGCTATTTCAGTCCGAGGCTCTGTGAAATATGCCCGTCAGGTAGTGGCTTATTCCAAGGAGAATATCAGAAAATAACCCACTATTAAAATAAAAAGCCTGAAATGCCTGCATCTCAGCCCCATTGCTACATCTTTATTGGAGCATAAGCTTTCGTGGACAAAGACCCACTTCGTCATATGTGTCTTTGCCCACGAAAGCTTATGCTCCAATAAATCTGTTAGTCTATAAGGTGCCATAGGACTTCTCGTTGTTCTCGCCGATTCAGACGAACATGGCTACCCCTCTGATACTGCTACATCTGTTTCTGCTATTCCCATGGACTTACGTTAAAATAGACTTCAGCGTGCTGGTACGCTTTCATGGCCCAGATCATTTCAATGTTGGGCTGCAGACAAAGAGAAAAAGCCGTGACATCAACAGACAGGCTGACCTCATTCTGTGTCCATCGCCTTCCGTTACCTTAGCGTTGGCAGATGACAGTTTCTGTAACACAGACAGAGCTTAGGTTTCCCCTACGATTTCATCTGTTCATGTTCTTTCCCACATCCTGTCTCAAAGGGGGGAAGGCTGCAAGAGTAGTATCAGCTGGAGGAGATACAATTTCATCATTCTAGGGCTGCCTTCATGTAATGTGCTTTATCAATTTAAGGTGCATTTCAAACTATGCATAAATGACACTTTCACGACCAATAAAATTCAGTCACCTTGGGGTGGAACATGGACGCTGTGATACATACTGACAGACAGGAAGTGGAAAAGAACAAAGACAAATGAAACCAAAGGAGAAACCTAAGCCCCGACTATATTACAAAAATGGAATGTTTATAGGTTTCTGTCCAAATCGTGTCTAAATGTGTTGTTCCTCCCTAACATGGGTAGTATTTTTTTCTTATCCACCCAGGCAAGAATAAGCTACTTGATACCAGGTTTTAGCCACTTCCATGTTTTGTAACCAGATCCAACCTGGTTAAATTCATAGTGGAAGCAGACTGTAGTTAGAATTTAAACCAGACAGTAAATTAATCAACAGGATGAGGTCTGATGTGAATGCAGCACTGATGAGCAGTGCCCATTTGCCAGCAACAGAGGCTGAAATACTCTGGGTACTAGAGATTTAAAAACTGCCCAAAAAAGTTAACAAAATGTTTAACTGGTTATCTGCTGGCCATGAACTGCTCTGGCCCCACCCCGCCCAGGGGGCTGATCTGACCTGGCCCTGCGTGGCCTGGCCACAGAGGAAGGGGTTGTTTAAGGTCTGCTGCCCGCAGCTGCCGGGATCCTGTCAGTCGGGCCGCCAGGGATCCTGCCAGCAGGGCCCTATGGTTAACCAATTACCCATTAACATCCCTATTGTGTATGTATACGGGCATCAACAAGGCAAGCATTCCCATGTCCATCCACCAATCCTACTGCCACAGGTGAATCTTTGGTTTCATTTAAGATGGCATCAAACTTAAGGGCTGGAAAGTTTTAAAAAAGCTGGAAAACACAGCTTAGAACAACTCTGAGATCCAATATCCCTGAGGCCTGTTTCATGGAGTAACGACTCCTCATCAGGGAATGTAAAACTAAGTGCTGCCGCTGTTCAATACCCTTCTTGGGCCTGGCAGACAGTCCCTTTGTGGGAATACTCACATCATTGCCGTAAGCTTCAGCCGGCAGGGACAATGCCTGGGCTGCTGCCACAGCTTCACTGGCTCCCTGCACATGAAACAGAGAGAGGTGGCTGCTATTAGCACCACAAATGGAACCACAGAGAGAGAGAGAACCTGGAACGGGTTTAAGTTGTATTGAAACCAATCAGCACAACCAAATGGCAAATCCCAAAGGAGTCAAACGAGCACCAGCAGGGTGCGTGCCCCGTACCAAATCCTTGCTCTGAAGTCTGGCCCACAAAAGCTCATCACCTAATAATCCATCTTGTTAGTCTTTAAAGTGCTGCATAGTCCTGTCTTTTGTTTTTTGCTCTGAAGTGTTTTTCATTCACAAAGGAGGGGTCAAAGGTCGCAATGTAAAATCAGAGCGCAGTTGTACAGGGCATGCACCCCTAGGAGTGCAGAGACCCTTTTTACTCCTCACTGCCAAGAGCAGCCCCCTAGACCCACACACACGTGCCTGGGTGATATCATGGGTTGGGGGGAGCAGGTGAGGATACTCACTATTCTCCCCTTTATAGTGCCAGAGGGGTTACAAGACAATGGAGCTCAACCCAGTAAAAAGTCACACGCAGAGCACGTGCCTTTGGGGGGCAGAGAACAGGGATGGGCCATACGGACGGACGGCGTCCTAGGAGAGGAGTCCCCAGAGGGTGCTCCCGTGAGGCATCAAAGCCCCCCCCGTTCTGCGCTTCCACAGTTCTAGCCCCCCCCAAGGGGTTTGTTCCCCCAGGATCCTAACTTCCAAGGGCTCTGCAGGTCGGCCCCACGTACCCCCCAAGGGGGGGCTGAGCCCCCCCCCCTCTCCAGGGCCCCTAATCACCCCCCTGCACATCAGCTACCCTGCCGCATACGTTAAACTTCCTCCAGCCCCACCTGGGGCTCAGCCACCCCCGGGACCTCCCCCCTCCCCCCTCCCGGCCCCTCCCCCCCCCGAGCTCGAACCCCTCCCGGCCCCTCCCCCCCCCGGCCCCTCTCCCCCGAGTTCGAACCCCCCCGGCCCCTCCCCCCCCCCGAGCTCGAACCCCCCCCGGCCCCTCCCCTCCCGAGCTCGAACCCCCCCGGCCCCTCCCCCCCCGAGCTCGAACCCCCCCGGCCCCTCCCGAGTTCGAACCCCCCCCTCGGCCCCTCCCACCCCCGAGTTCGAACCCTCCCCCCGGAGCTCGAACCCCCCCCCATGGCCCCTCCTCCGATCTCGAACCTTCCCCCTTTTCCTTACCAGGGCCCCCAAACCGCCTCCTGCAGCGGCCATGCTGCCTGTGACCTCTGACCCCCCTCCATCCTTTCCCTTCCGCCCACACCGGAAGCTGCCGCTGTGGTCACTGAGCATGCGCAGAGCCTCCCTCCGAGGGGTGACGCATGCGCAGCAGGGGCGGTCCCGGCTGTGCGCCCCTCCGGGCAGGCACCTGCGCCGTACGGAGGCGCCCTCTGGCGGCAGCTCCAGCGCATCACAGCCTGGGAGCTGCTCTCTCTCTGCCCCGGGACACCAAGCTGCCAGTCCCCCCTCCCCCATCCCAGGGAGCCTCCCCCTCCCCCCCAAAGTCCCAGCTCCCTGGCACTCACGCCCAGCTGGCAGGGAGCATTGGGCAGCACTCAGAGCACTTGCCACAGGAGGCCTGTCCCGTGAACCCCATTTTACAGGTGGGGAAACTGAGGCAAAGGACCGAGACTTGACTTGCCCAAAGTTACCCAGCAGCAGAGATTCTCAGGCCCCAAGCCAGTGCACTAGCCACAGCACCTCTTCAGACCTGCCCTGCAACCTATTCCAACACTTCCGAGCCTACAGCTTTGCTCCCAATAACAGCGTAGCTCCTGCAGGTCACTGTGTGGGACAAAGTCTTGGACAGAGGCACAGATCGTGTTTTGGGGTTGTCTAAAAATATCCTAAATATGGCTAGTCACATGATGAAGGACAGTAAAATCTGTGCTGGGTGCATGTGCACAGCAAATCCAGCAAGGGAGTGAACTGTTATTGTCCAGCTTCCAGTCAGGTTGACAAATAGTAGAAAGTAGCAGGAAAAACCAGTCACACAACAGGATCCATTTATAAACAATTATTATTATTTATGACTATGTGTGATTTGGTGCTTAGGCTATGGTGCCATGCATTAAAAATTAACACAGCTCCTGACTTTGCGAGTTTACAAATCTAATTATTATTGTTATCTAGGTTTCAGAGGGATAGCTGTGTTAGTCTGTAACTGAAAAAACTTTAAAAACAGCAAATAGTCCTGCATAGGGTTGCTAGACGGTTTCAACAAAAATATCAGATACACTTGACATGACATCACAATCTACATTACATTTTATTTAGACAATACCGGACATTTCTATTTTCTCAGTTTGCTTCCCGAACAGAAAGCTCAAATAGTGGATAGTGGACTGTCTGGTTCAAAACCTAGTCCTGCAGCACCTTAGAAACTAACAAAAAATTTAGATGGGATCATGAGCTTTTGTGAGCACAACCCACTTCTGTCAGTTGTTTTACAGTAGAACTTAGGGGTGCCAACCCCGCTTATGCGCTAGCAGCTGTATTGTAGGTAGAGTTAGTGTAAGAGACCGTTCCTGCTCAGAGTCAAATAAACAAGACAGATAGGCTGTGTCTAGCCTGGCAAGTTTTTCCGCAAAAGCAGCTGCTTTTGCAGAAAAACTTGCCAGCTGTCTACACTGTCCGCTTGAATTTCCGCAAGAACACTGATGATCTCCTGTAAGAAATCAGTGCTTCTTGCGGAAATACTATGCTGCTCTCGTTCGGGCAAAAGGGCCAGTGTAGACAGCTCAGATTTGTTTTGCGCAAAAAAGCCCCGATCGCAAAAATGATGATCGGGGCTTTTTTGTGCAAAAGTGCATCTAGATTGGCACAGACACTTTTCCGCAAAAAGTTATTTTGCGGAAAAGCGTCCGTGCCAATCTAGACGCTCTTTTCCGCAAATGCTTTTAAAGGAAAAGTTTTCCATTAAAAGCATTTGCGGAAAATCATGCCAGTCTAGACGTAGCCATAAAGTGGCAAAAGAGACAGAAAGTGACTTACATAAACTCACCCAGCAACAGAGCCAGGATTAGAACTCGAATCTTCTGGTTCACCACCATAACTACTAGACTGCAAAGGTTACACCACTGCTAACAGCCTAACGTCCCACTGTTTTTGCTCATGCATGTCTGATTCTGGGCTCATTCTCTAAAACTTAAATGCATTAGGAAAGAAGTGACTTACTAGGCCTGGATCTTGCAAACTGCTCCACAGAGACTCTTATTCGCATGCAAATCAGGTTACAGGGCAGAGGCCTGGATTGGTGGTTTTAAATCCCTCTCTTGCGGGAGACCTGGGATTTTGATCAGTGGTTTCAGCATTCCTATCTGCAATGCCTTTGCAACATGAAAAGTGCTGGAGATCTGCCAGGTGCTAATGATCAAGATTTTATTTCCACCATTGTGTTTGGCCAGGCTGAGATTGTGAAGCGTTTTCTCTGTGAAAGGTAAAGGGCTGTTCCTCCTTAAGGCCACATTTCTGCTGCCAGCCACAAGGCTGAGCCTAATTGGGTGAAGTATTGAGTTCACTCACCTGTTCTATCTTTATAAGCAGCTTGAGCAGGTAGATCTCTGTTTGCTGGGGGTGCTAGTCCTGGCCCCTTTAGAAGACTGTTTTAAGTTGTGTGAATGAGGTTGTGCTTGGTAAGTGAGTTATTAAATGCAGTTGTTAGCAAATGCTTTGCTTTGAAAGCTTCCTCTTGCAGGTAGCAAGGTGTGTGTCTGTTGGAGAGGTGCAGTTTGGGGGTGCTGTATTGTGTGTCCTAAATCCCTTGTGGGAGATCGTACTTTGCTGTTCTCTGAGGCAGAGGGTTTCAAACTCTTTCTCCTGACCCGGTTGAAGAAAATTGTTGATCCCATGACCTGACATAGACCATGACTGGAATGTGGGCTCCAGATTGAGACTGAAGATGGGAGCTTTGGACTGTAGGAGGGGGCTCTGGCTTGGTGGGAGGAGCAGGGCTGGAGCAGGGGGGGGTTCACCTCGAGCAGCTCACGGTCAGCGGTGCGGGGGGGGGGGGCTAAAGCAGCTTCTTGTCTCACTTGGCACTGCAGACCCTAAAGCAGCCAGCAGCATGCTCCCAGTGGGAGTGCAGAGTTAGTCTCCACCACCACCCCCTCCCCAAGAGCTAGGCCTGCCGCTGGCTGCTTCTGGGGCGCAGCACTGTCCGCAGTACCAGGACAGGCAGGGAGCTGCCTTAGCCCCCCACTGCTCACCTCATCCCCCTGCAGCCACGAGACCCAGCGCCCGACATTCCATGACCCATAGATTGAAAACCACCGCTCTAATGTGCGACCAGTGGTGAGGTGGCTGTAAGAACTGAAAGGGATCAGGCTCACAACTCCGTTGATGGCTGGGGTAGGATTCTGACTTGACCTTTGCAGCTGGGTTGGTTGGAGGGAATAACTAGGCCACAAGTGATGAAATGACACTGTTACTTACCCTACATCTCTTGCCAGTGCTGGGGAAAGTCCGGTTCTGACTTCATTGGCCCAAGAGCAGCTCCCTCTTAGCAAGCACTGAAAGTGACGAGTCTCTTGTTAAATCCTGGCTCGTCAGTAGCACAGCTCTGGATGTTTGGGATCTGACTTCCAGGGCAGCCAGGGGCTCTGTAGTTGCTTGGCACCATGGACAGCCAGACCTGGGAAGTGTTTGGGAGTAGTCCAGTTGCTCTCTGTTTCCTCTGCTAATAAATAACAGCTGCTACAGTTTGTAGTGATCCTGCTGCAAAGAGGACCTGCTGGTGCCAGGGTGAGGAAATGTGACCCCAGTTCTGGTAAAAAAAAACAAGCAATCCTGTGGCACCTTATGGGGGGAGGGATAGCTCAGTGGTTTGAGCATTGGCCTGCTAAACCCAGGGTTGTGAGTTCAATCCTTACAGAGGCCATTTAGGGATTTGAGGAAAAAATTCATCAGGGATGGTACTTGGTCCTGCTGAGAAGGCAGCAGACTGGACTCAATGACCTTTCAAGGTCCCTTCCAGTTCGAAGAGATATAGGCAATCTCCATTAATTTAATTTATACCTTAGGGAGTAACAAAAAATGCAAAGAGAAGCATGAGCTTTGGTGGGTAGAACTCCCTTCCTCGGATGAGTTGGAGTAGAAAGAACAGAAACCAAGAGAGCTGTAGAACAGCAAAAAGTGTTTCCCTGCCAATTGCAGAACCCATGCTAGTGATGCTAATGAAATGGGCTGGGTGTATCCCATTCTGAGCTTTTGATGTGACGTAATCTCGCTGTAGTCTGTGTAGTATGACGATTGTGATGGATTTTTCACTTTATCTTTGGGAACGGCCATCTGTTTGCACTTGCAGAGGAGGGTGGTGTCTGTCTGTGCAAGTTTCTTTGGCTGAAGGGGGTTTTACCCGCGAACACTCGTGATACTATATATATTTTCTGTTAGTCTCTAAGGGTATGTCTAGACTACATGGCTCTGTTTCATGAGGCATAAAGGATCTGACAACAAAGGGTTCCGGGGTCAGCAAATCCCAGTCTAGACTGCCGCGCTGTGCCGACAAACAGCTGATTGGCACAGCACGGTGGCCATTTTGATGTAAATTGATGTGGCGATTATTTAAATCGCTGCTTCATTTTCCTTTGTCGTCCTGCCTCATCTACATGGCTCTGTCGAGAGAGCCGTGTAGTCTAGACACACCCTAAGATGCCACAGAACTACTCATAGGTTTTAAAGTTACAGAGTAGCATGGCAACCCCTCTAAGACTTTTATCCATTCTGGTGTTACAAAAGATGATGGTGCGCTCAGAGACGTTGCACAATTTAACAAAATCTCTGTAACTCAGATGTAACAATACTCCCTCTACAGTCGGATAACAGCCTGTTAAACAGGGCTCTGATAGCTATGTTCCTCTCTAAACCAAAACTTGCTTTTTCAGCTATTGGTTTGGTTTCTGTTATTTACACAGCAAGGATCTGTAAACGTCTTAAAGCTTCCAAAATACAGAGGGGAGGGAGAGCGTTGAAAAGCTCGAAATGGTGCAGGGAAGAACCATACTGACTGGAGGACTGAGGAGTGTGCTCTTTGAATCTCTCGACGAGAGACTTTTTCTTTAGTTTCTCAAAAAGAAGAGTGAGCGGTAACTTCCTGAGTGTTTAAGTTTTTTTGGGGGAAAATATTCGGTCCTCTGGCTCTGTAATCCTTTGCAGAAAGGTGTAACAGGAATCTGGGGCTAGAAGCAGAAAAATTCCAGTTGGAAACAAGGCCCAAGCTAACCGGGAGGGTGTTAACTGTTGGAACAAACTAGGACAGGAGGGAATGGTGGACTCTTCCGATCCGGAGTTCAGTGGCTTAAGACTGGCCTGTAGGATGCAGGAGATCAGACTAAACCAGCTAATGCTTCCATTTGGCCTAAACTCCATGGAAAACTCAACTCCCGTCTCAGTGCTGTGGGAAAGGCTCTGTTCTGAGTGTTGCTTTCTTCCTTCCCTCCTAGCACCCATGGCTCTGAACAGCAGTACGAACAGCGACAGTAAATCTGAGAAGCCGGTGTCTCTCATCTGGGGTAAGAACCTGTCTCATGACTATCCCTGGGGCTTGTCCTGCCTCCCACCTGCTTTTTTTGCCTGTCCGGTTGCATCTTGTTGGCTAGCCCAGTGGTTCTCAATCAGGGTACGTGTTCCCCGTGGGGAAGCCAGAGGTCTTCCGGGAGGACATCAACTCATTCAGACACTTGCTTGGTTTTACAGCAGGCTCCATAAAAAGCACCGGCGAAGCCCGTGCAAACTAATGTTTTGTACAGACAGTGACTTGTTTCTCGTGCTCTGTGAGCTGGCCACTGAAATATTATATTAGAAATAATATTAGATGCTGGTCCATTGGTGTTTAATTACATGGTGGAAATGAGACCATGAGCAGCAATTTCTCAGTATTAATGTGCCATGGCCTTTTTTGTATTTGCTCTGGTTCCTGCAAGCAAGTCATTTGTAAGTGAGGTGAGACTTAATATCTGCAGATATACCTATCTCATAGAGCTGGAAGGGACCTGGAGTCTAGTCCTGTGCCCTTACAGCAGGACTAAGCACCATCCCTGACAGATTTGCCCAAGAGCCCTAAATGGCCTCCTCAAGGATTGAACTCACAACCCTGGGTTTAGCAGGCCAATGCACAAACCACTGAGCTGTCCGTCCCCCAGACTTGGGGAGTACACAAGACAGATCCGACATTGGAAAGGGGTTAATCTCGAAAACGTGAACCACTGAGCAGTGCTACACACTCCGGAGGGCAGGGAGTGCCGTGTGTTGTCCTCCTAGCACAGCAGGGCCCCAACTTGCCCGTGTCTTCTCTGCGACTGTAATACAAGCTGTCCCAACGGGGTGGCTTTGGGCTATTCCAGGAAGAGTCTTGCAAGACTCCCCGGCCAATCGTAGCCCCCCGCTGAAACGAAAACACGTTTCCAAGGGGTGATGATTCTCTGCCTCTGACAAATCAACGGGAACCTTGGTAGCTCTGGAGGGAGTATCTGGAGGGCTCTCCTCTAGGGAAGAGGATGGGCTCCGCTTCTTAAGGCCGTCAGGTACAGTCTCTCCTCTTGGCTAGCTCTGAAAATCCTCTTGGCACAGTCTCCTCTTGGCTAGCTCTGCATGGAGCTGCCAGATTACTTTTAGCCCCATTCCTCTCTCCCCAAGCTAAGACCAGAAGAGCGGCCGTCTTGGGTCAGACCAAATGCCCATCTAGCCTATCGGCCGACAATGGCCAATGCCAGGAGCCCCTCTTAGGACATGAACTCTTTCCCCTGCGTCTTAAGTGGTTCTTGGCACCGGTTGGCTGAGGCTTGTGATGGCTCCATGGGACGATTTTGGCTCTAGAAACAGGATCAGGAAGCCAAGAAGAGCTTGGAGGGAGTCCAATTGCCACCTCTAGGCTGAAGGCACTTAGGTCCTGGAGGTTTCCCTTAGGTCTCCTCTCCATCCCTCCCTTTTGGCCCCATCGCCGGTGCCTGGCTTAGACACGGCTCAGCACGTTCTCAGCTGAGCCGGCCTGACGAGGCCTCTGCCGTCTGCCTCCGCCACAGGGTGTGAACTAAGCCGTGAGAAGCAAACCTACACGTTCCAGATCCCGCAGAAGTGGAAGTATGAGCAGCAGCTGGCCCTGCGGACGGTAAGTGCCTTGCTCGGAGAGGTTCTCTGGGCAGCGGGTGGGGCTGGGGCTGAACAGGTAGCTGAACGTCAGCTGTCCTTGGAAGCTAATCTAGAGGGGCGGAGAAGAAGTTTCCCCGGCCTAGGTCCTGGAACCGCCGAGGATGCAAACGCTGCAGGCAGAGAAGAGACTAGCTCATTACTCGCTTGCCTCATTCGTGCTTGTTGACCAGAGCCGAGGGCGGGTTTATGTGCTCCAGGCCTGCAGCCCTCGGGGTCCTGATCCAGGCAAGCCGGGGGATGCGAGGCCTGAAGTTCCCCACCCCCACTTTAGAAGGTTCGCCACCTTTGGCGTACAAAACACCAGGACACCTCCTGAGCCCATCAAACTGGACAGCTTGGGGGGGGGGGGTGCTGACTCCTTTCCAGACCTCCTGGGCCAGCTACCCGCAAGAGATGGTCCTCAGAACCTGGCTGGGGCCAATCCTAGAGCACTATAGACTTGACTGGAACCCGATCTGGGTTTGGGCGGGTGGGCGGGGAGAAGTCTAACGATGGAGCCTTTGCCAACATGGCTGGAATTCTCTTACTAAAAGCTGACGACTCCTGCTCTCCCCCAAAGATCTGCCTAGGTGAGCGAGCCAAAGACGAGTTCAATGTTGTGGAGATTGTCCCCTCGGAGGACAGCAAGGATACCACGCCCGTGCCCCTAGCAACCCTGAAACCTTCAGTACTGCCCATGGTGAGTGCCGCGGGGGGCACGATGGCGTATGGGAGAGAGGAGTCTTTCAGGGTATGTCTCGACTACATTGTTTTTCTGAAAAAACTTCACCTGCGTCCACACTGCGATCGCGTTCTTTCGAAATTAAATCGAGAGAACGCAGGGAGGGTTTTCAACATCGGTAAACATCAGATTACGAGGAAGAACGCTGTTTTCGAAAGAGCTCTTTTGAAAAAAGGCGTGTGTGGATGCAGAACAGGGACATTTTTCGAAAAGAGGCAACCGAAAAAAGCCCAGGTGCCCCGGTGTTCATTCTGTGCATAGCAGTCGGGGCTTTCTCTCGAGAGGCGTCCATGCAGTCTGGACGCTCTCTTGCGCAAAAGCTGATGGCTTTTTCAGTCCGGTTTTGCGATGCGGATGCTCTTTCGGAAGAAGCTTGCAGTCTAGACGTATCCATAATGGACTCTGCGGGAGGACAGGGGGACACGGACCTGGGATTAGCTCTGATCAAGCAAAACACCCAGCCCAGCTGGGAATGACTCCTGGAGCGAGACTCTGCTTGCTAGAAAGGCCAGGCTTGGTGCAAGCAGGAGTGCTGCCCTGGGTGGTGGACAGGCTGGAATAGCAAACGGGAGGGAGGGGAAGTGCATGAACTGAAGGCTGAGTGCACCTGCGCAGCCGCCCGCTCCTGCCAAAATAAGTGTGCCCTCGTTTCCGCCTTCCCGAAGACCGTGCTTGAGGATCCTGCCAGGCCTCAAAGCAAACCTGTTTTCCAACTTGACAGGGCGGTTGCCCTGTATTGGCAAGGCAAGGATGAAAACAGCCCTGGGGACCAATCACAAGCAGGCATGAGGCAGCCAATCAGGGCCTGGCTGGGCCCTATAAGGAGGGCTCCTGGACAGGAGGAGCTCAGTGTCTCTCCTGCTTTGGAGGGAGAGGGACCTAGCTGCCGGCTAGCAGGGTGCCTTGGATAGAGCAGTGCGGGGGGGAGCCAGGAGAGCTCAGGCTGAGGCCTGGTGACCGGGGACAGGGAGGTACTAGGGCTGCAGAGGAGCAGCCAGGGCAGGAATCGGTGGCAGGTCCAACTCCCTCAGGCCAATGATGAAGTGGCCAGTTCTGCCCCGGAGGGAAGCCAGGGCTAGAGGCTGAACCTCAGTGGGGCACTGAGGCACGTGGTGGGTTGCATGGGAGAGGAGGACCCCAGAACAGGGGGGCTGCTGCGGGGCCCGACCCAGGGGAAGGGGCATCACAGTCTGCAAGAGACGTGGGGGCCGAGGCCACGTGGGAGGAGAGCTGGGGGGGAAGCCAGCTGCTGGCAGGCGATCCCGTGCTAATCCCGGACTGGCCAGCAGGAGGCGCTGTGGCAGAGTCAGGGCTGTGACCCAGGTACAGCTCCCAGCTGGGTCTCAACACAGAGCTTAGAGACCCTCGCTGGCGTGGGGGAGCGTCCCCAGCAGGCCAGGACCTAGAAAATTCAGCCCCGACAATGCACAAACCGGGGGGGGGGGGGGGGGGAAGAATTGCAGAGGGCGTCTTGCCAGGCTCTGGCGTTTGTCTGCAGGGAAAGTGGGCAGTTGGAAACCTAGGGCTGGGGGAGGCTAGCCCCCAGCCCTGCCCCCCCCCCCCCCGCCCCTCTCGGGAGCCATGCCCCCTCCCCGACTGTAGGGGCAGCGCCCCCTTCCCCCGAACACAGGTGAGGTGCCCTGGCCTCCCTGCCCCCAGCATGGGGAGGGCGGGCAGGCGGGCACCCTCCCAGCCCCGGAGCGCGGGGAAGGTGAAGCCCGGGCAGCCCCAGGAGACTGGGAGAGCTGTGCTGAATGGGGGGGGGAGAATGTGGGTGGAGAGGGGGCAGCCAGGCAGTTTGCCGTCCCCTGCCTCTTCCGCCCGCCGCCCACGGGAAGGCCCATCCTATAACGCTTCTCTTGCAGGCCACCATGGTGGGGGTTGAGTTGACGCCGCCCGTCACCTTCCGGCTGCGAGCTGGCTCTGGCCCCGTCTACATCACCGGACAGCACGTGACGTGTAAGCCCGCACCGCGAGGGGGGAGCGGGGTCTGGGCCCTGGTGTCAGTGCAGTGCCCTCTGGCTCCCGCGGGCTCCAAGACCTACCCAGGAGCCGGCACCTCCTTAGGCTCCATGCAGTTCAGTGACTCCCCCATCTCCAGGCTCAGGAAAGCCACAAGCTCCTGCTGTCCGAGCCGGGGCGCCGCAGGCCTCTTAACCGCAGGTTCCCTCCCCTCGGCCCTGCCCCTTCTAGGCGGGGCGGCTGGCCAGGGAGCTCCGGGAGTGGAGGCTCGTTCTTGCGGGGCCCACCCTGGCTCAAGTTAGAACCCGGACACCCACTCCTTGGAGCAGGGCACGTCTCCGCCGTAACGCACCACAGCTTGTCGGGCTGGCTCTACTCCGGAGCTAGGATAACCCCTGGGCTATGTCTACACTCGCGGCTTCTTGCGTGAGTAATATGCAAATGAGGCTAAGCGTGGAATATCGCCGAGCCTCATTTGCATACCGAATGAGCCACCATTTTTTTTCAGAAGAGGCTCTTGCGCAAGAAGGAACGTCTACCCTGCCCCTTCTTGCGCAAGAAAACCCCTCTCGCGCAATGCCGTTCTTCCTGAAAAGCAATAGGTGTAACGGCGTTGCACAAGGAGGTTTTTCTTGCGCAAGAGCCTCTTCTGAAAAAAATGGTGGTTCATTCGGTATGCAAATGAGGCTTGGCGATATTCCACGCTTAGCCTCATTTGCATATTACTCGCGCAAGAAGCCACAAGTGTAGACATAGCCCTGGAGTGGGACTCCCGCAGCTGGTCACCGAGGAGGTGTCTACACAGCACCCTGAACTCGAAGTAAGATCCTCAACGTGTGCTACGCAAAGGGGGTCTCTTCCCTCGATGCTATTTCGAAATAGCTTCTTTTGAAATTGGGCGCATCTACACAGTGCCTGATTTCGAAATAACGCCCGATTTCGAGACATCCCGTCTCCTCCTGTGGAACGAGGGTTACAGGGAAGCCGAAATAGCACGCCTGGTACTTTGAAAATAGCTCAAAATAACGGGCGGGTTAAGTCAAGCCACAGGGCAGCTATGCTTCCGGTATCCGGAAATAGCCACGCTGTGTAGACATACCCCGAGAGGCTACGGCGTGGCTAGCTGCTCTGGTGGCGTGTGACCTGCTCTGAGCCACGGCTGCTCTGCTTTGCAGTGATACCAGATCTCTCCTGGGATGAAGAGGAGGAGGAGGAGGAAGAGGAGGTGGCTGAGGAAGAATCCTCGCAAGAGGAGTCTCCCCCCAAACCCATCAAGCATGCAGCACCCAACAAGAGGGGTAACATTGCCAAGGTACGCACGAACGGGCTGGCTGGGGGCTCCCGCTGTCAGTCGCACGGCCCAGTTCCTGCCTGGTGGCACCACTAATTCCCTGGTGAAACACCGTGTCTGTCCCCCGGTGCGGCAGCGACTCGTGGAAGAGTAGAGTGAGCTAGCCACCTGAGCCTGGCAAGATCTCTCTGGCTCATCCAATGAACCAGTCTCTGCTGGAGGCAGTCTCTCTCACATGAGACTCCGAAGTGCTTGTGGCCACTGAAAACCATGTGAGTCCTGCAGAAAACTTAGCACCTTAGCTAAATTCCAGAACAGAGAGTGGTTTTGTATCTGTGTTCTTTCCTGCCCATCAAAGTGACAGAGCCCCTCACGTGGGGGTCCCCTAACCTGGGGCATAATATTGCTAAAGGTTTATTCGCTGTGCTATAGCCCAGAGGTGGCTGCATTTCAGTGACGGGCATAGTGCTGCTAAGTCACAAGTCTCTCTGGGATATACTAGGTGGTGCTTGGACCCCTCCCTTCGTTGGGGAAAGTCCTGCATGGATGGGCCAGGTTTCATGCTGCTACAGCTCCTCTTTACCCATTTCCCTGCTATCGGGACAAGCGATGCGGTTCTTCCTATGTGGGAGGATTACGGGCGGTTCACAAGACAACGTCCCTTCCCCTCCCGCCACTTAGAACTTGTGCTCAGCTCGTCAGCTTTAACTGCGTCCGTCTTCTTCCCAGAAGAAGAAGATGGAGAAGGAGGAAGAGAAGTGAGTACGATCAGCGGAGGGATGGGGGGCGTGGCTGGGAATCTCGAGCCCTGCAAATCGCAGATACCCACTTGGTAGCTGCATCCGCGGTGCCGTTTTGCGGATGTGGGTATACATTTTGTGTCTAGAACCTTGCAAATTCGCAGCGATCTGCTTTCTCTCCACTGGGATCCGTCTCTGCAGGGGTGGCTGCTAAGATCGATGGGTCATTTCTGCCGAGGCGGGTACCAATTTTGTATCCGTGCAGGGCTCTCTGGATAGCACCCTCCATGAGATGGTGGGGATGCTGTCAGATTGACCTCCAGAGAAGTGGAAGCTAACGAGCTCGTGGCAAGAGGGGAGTACTAGAATACCATAGGCCGGGGGGGGAGGGAATAGTGATATTGACTGACCTCCAGGTCAACCCGAATGTAACAGCCTTTTTGGCTGGGCATGGACGCTGCCGGGCCTAACTCTCTGGTAAAGAGCAAAGGGTAAAGAGTTCTCTGAGTGTAGTTATTTACAGTTCACAATCCTGCTGGAAGGGCATCACCGCTGGGGTTCCACAGGGTCTATTTTGGGACCAGTTCAGTTCGATATCTTCATCAACGATTTAGATATCGGCATAGAGAGTACGCTTATTAAATTTGCAGATGATCCCAAGCTGGGAGGGATGGCAAGTGCTTGGGAGGAGAGGGTCAAAATTCAAAACGATCTGGACAAACTGGAGAAATGGCCTGAGGCAAATAGGATGATGTTTAATAAGGAAAAATGCAAAGTGCTCCACTTGGGAAGGAACAATCCGTTTCTCTCACACAGAATGGGAAGCGACTGTCTAGGAAGGAGTACAGCAGAAAGGGATCTAGGGGTCAGAGTGGACCACAAGCTAAATATGAGTCACAGTGTGATGCTGTTGCAAAAAAAGCAAACGTGATTCTGGGCTGCATTAACAGAAGTGTTGAGCAAGACACGAGAAGTCATTCTTCTGCTCTGTTCTGCACTGATTAGGCCTCAGCTGGAGTATTGTGTCCAGTTCTGGGCACCGCATTTCAAGAAAGATGTGGAGAAACTGGAGAGAGTCCAGAGAAGAGCAACAAATTGCTAAGATTTAGAAAACACGAGCTAGGAGGGAAGACTAAAAGGTCTGGGTTTCTTTTGTTTGGAAAAGAGAAGACAGAGAAGGGAACATGATAGCGGTTTTCAGGTATCTAAAAGGGTGTCGGAAGGAGAAAAATTGTTCTTGGCCTCTGAGGATGAGACATGAGGCAATTGGCTTAAATTGCAGCAAGGGAGGTTTAGTTGGGCATTAGGGAAAACTTCCTCACTGTCAGGGTGGTTAAACACTGGGATAAGCTGCGTAGGGAGGTTGTGGAAGCTCCATCTCTGGAGATATTTGAGAAGGCTAGATAGGCATCTGTCAGGTATGGCCTAGACGCTACTGGGTCCTGCCATGAGGGCAGGGGCCTGGACTCACTGACCTCTCGAGGTCCCTTCCTGCTCTCGTGGTCTGTGATGCTATGATAACTGTCCTGTGAGATGCTATGGGAAGTTGACACTGGCATGTCCTTACCCCGTCGCCCATGCCCAAAGCCATCAGCGAGGTCTAAGCGCCTTAGAACCTAATCGCTAGCGGCGGGATTGTTCCAGCGAGCGGCAGGAGCGCAGGATCTAGTTCTGTGAGTTTATGGCCTAAGCTCCCAGGCGTGGCTCTAACCTCGCGCTTCTCTTCCGAGCAGCAGCACCCCTTCGGACGACGACGCCTTTCTCAGCAAGGTAGGAAGCCGAGCGCTGATGCCTGGGCCCCAGGGACAGGTGGCGGGAGACCCGTGAATAGCATTGAACGCTGGCTGGGGACCCGCTTCAGCACAGAAACCTCTTTTGAAGCTTTTAAGGCTGTGGCTGAATTCCGCCCGGGGCTCGCGTGTCCATTTCATGGGTTGCTGCTTTGTCGCCGCTTGGCTCTGTCTAGAGCTGGCTGACCAGAATTACTCAAAGGGAAACTGGCTTTTAGCACAAGTCATGCTCAGGCCGAGTCATTTGCGAAGGACCTACACCCCTCATTGTCAGCAAGTACCAAATATTCTAGCAGCTGGCGAGTGTCTGTCACATGCCCCTGTCTGCTTCCAGTTAGCTGATAAGCCCTGGAACAGAGCAGGCAGACATGAAAACACCCTCCTGACAGGGAGAGAGAACCAACAGGCATATGGATAATTATCTTGGGCTTAGATCAGCATACAGGTCATGCCCACTATGTCGCCCCCGGTATACATCCGTTCTGCGCTACTGTCATTGATACTTGCAGGAACAGATGTGCTATATGTCCTCCTATTCCTTGCTCTTAAGTCACGCAAAAAAAAAAAAAACCCACACCCTAATTTGCACAAATGGAAGTCAGCTGTGGGGAAAAAAAAATTCCCCGCTTTATGTTATTTTGCTAGAAGGTTTTTTTGGAACGTATCTTGGACTTGTAGCAAGGATGGCCTGTCCTCGTGAATGGGCTCTTGCTGTCCAGCTCGAATAGCTTCCATGAGCAGAGTAGCTCTGAGGTAACGTCTTGGCCTAGGGAACGAGGCCATGAAATCGAGGGGTACCTAGCTACCAGGCTGTGGAACTAGCAATAGCCGGTCTTTGTTCCCTTTGCAGGGAAGAGGAACGGTCAGAGGGAGAAAGTCGGCAGCAAAGAAATAGACTGATCTGCAGCCAGCTCTCTGTGAGGTAAGACTGTTATGCAAACCACCAGACGGCTGCGCACAGCGGCCACCGAGATGTTGGTTCTACCGCACCCTGCCATGGAGCGACCCATATCTGTCCCAGGTTCCCATGAAGGCAGGGATTTGGGGCAGCATCTTGAGGCTCCGGTGTCCGCACGTGGGGCAAATTCTGGCTGCACCAGGCTTTGACAGGGCAACATACCTTATGGGGGGGAGGTGGTAGACTGGGTATATCTTGACTTGAATAAGGCTTTTGGTACAGTCTCCCATGACCTGCTCGCAAACTAGGGAAATGCAACCTCAATAGAGCTAGTATAAGCGAAGTGCATAACAGATTGGAAAACCGTTCTCGGGGAGTAGTTGTCAGTGGTTCACATTCATGCTGCAAGGGCAGAATCAGTGGGGATCAGCAGGAATCTGTTCTGGGATCGGTTCTGTTCAGTTTCTTCATCAATGACTTAGATAATGGTATGGAGAGTACATGTAAATCTTGCAGACGATACCAAACAGGGAAGGGATGCAAATGCTTTGGAAGCTAGGGTGATGAGTCAGAACAGTCAGGACAGACTGGAAGAGTGGTCTGAAGTAAATAGGGTGAAATTTAAGTAAGGACAAATGCAAAATCCTGCACTTAGGAAGGAACAATCCGTTGTCCAACCTGGCGAGTGACTGCTTACGGAGGCATAATGTGGAAAGGGCTCTGGAGGGCTTAGTGGACAAAGCGAAATATGAGTTAATGGGCCCCCTGCTGCGATGTCTTAACAGGAGTGTTGTAGGCAAGCCAGGAGAAGTCGTTCTTCTGCTCAACTCGGTGTTGATGAGGTCTCAGTCAGAGTATTGTCTAGTTCTGGGCACCACGTTTCAGGGAAGATGTAGAGGAATGGGAGATGGTCCAGAGAAGAACAAAAATGATTCAAGGTCTAGAGCTATGAGGCAAGACTGGGGGAAACAAATGACGTTTGTTGAGTCTGGAAAAGAGGAGATTCTGGGGGAACGTCACTTTTTTTCCAAGTACCTAAAAGGGTGTCACAAGGAGGGAAGAGAAACCTTCTTCACCTCGGACAGGACAGGAAGCCAGGGGCTTAAACTGCAGCAAGGGTGGTTGAGGTTGGACATTAGGAAAAACGTCCTAATTGACAGGGTGGTGAAACACTGGAGTAAATTGCCGGGAGTGGTTGTGGATTGGGAAGAGCAGATTAGACAGACCTGTTATCAGGGATGATCTATTCTAGAGGGTGCTTGGTCCTGCCGTGAGGGCAGGGGGCTGGACTGGATGACCCCTCAGGGTTCCTTCCAGTCCTACGATTCTATGCTCCTTCTTGGGGAGTTGGGTGGGTAAATGGCTAAGCAAACGCCCCCGGCTGGAGGAGGGTATTCAAGGAGAGGACCAGGGATCTCAGCCCACGGGGATAACACACAATAGAATCCTTCAGGCAGGAAGCTACTGGCGCAGTAACTGGCTGTCAGGAAAATGGCTTGGCAGAATAAGCATGGACCTCGGAGGCCCTGCCACTAGGCCCTGATTCAGGGTGGTTCTCGCACTGTAATTCTCCCCCAGTGCTCCTCCCACGTGCAGGCTCTGAACCCACTGAAATCGGGGCCAGGGGACTTGGGGGGTGGCCCAAACTCCCGGCTTCTCTCTGGAGAGCGCCTCAGCACAGAAGTTCTCCAGGGCTTTACCCCGATTCCGTGCTAAGATCTGACGTCCGTTTCCACTTGCCTTCTAGGGCCTGGCGCGGAAGAGACCAAAGAGTTTTGTTTTGTGTTGGGGGGTTTTTGTGCTGTTTTCTGTTCATGTCTTCAGAAAAAATAAAGTGCTTTTCATTTTGCACCCTGGATTTCGCTTCCTTCGTAAGCCGGGGAGAGGGTGAGGCACCTGGACGGAGCAGGGGTTTTAAGGTGCCTGAATTTCAGGCTGGATTCAAAGCCCCACGACTAAGCTCAGATGATTTTCTTTTTACATTCGGCAGCTTCAAATTCTAGCCATTGTTGGGTCTCGGCCGCACGCCTGCGGCTGGTCCATGCTGCTCGGTCTCGCCAGAGCGTGGGGCTGGCAGGCATACGTGGGAAGGGGGTTCAGGCAAACCCGCGGCAGGACAAGGGCTGAGTACCTCAGCTGACCTACTCCTGCAGGCATCCCGCCCTTCTGCTAGAGCTTCAAATGCAGCACTTGCACCCCTCCCAGGATTAGGCCAAAGAAGCAGGTGCTGTGCTCCAGGGCCACGGCTCCTCTTCCACAGGGTCTTGGGGTAAGTGCTCCAGGGGCCACGGCTCCTCTTCCACAGGGTCTTGGGGTAAGTGCTCCAGGGCCACGGCTCCTCTTCTACAGGGTCTTGGGTAAAGTGCTCCAGGGCCACGGCTCCTCTTCTACAGGGTCTTGGGGTAAAGTGCTCCAGGGCCACGGCTCCTCTTCTACAGGGTCTTGGGGTAAAGTGCTCCAGGGCCACGGCTCCTCTTCTACAGGGTCTTGGGGTAAAGTGCTCCAGGGCCACGGCTCCTCTTCTACAGGGTCTTGGGGTAAGTGCTCCAGGGCCACGGCTCCTCTTCTACAGGGTCTTGGGGTAAGAATACCGAAGGCTTCCCCCTCAAATCGTGTGGAGCGGCATGAACAGCAACAGGGCTCCATGTAAGACCCAGTGAACACCGTCGAAACCTCCCATGAGCCGCCCCCGGCTCTCCTCCGCCACCCTGGCTGAACCTTCTAGAGCAGGGCTACTCGACTTGGGAAGCCCCGGAGGCCATGGTGATACTTGCAGCACATGCCGAGGGCTGCAACTTACATGTGGTTGCCTAGACGTGCAATAGCTTGTCACATTAACGGGCAAGACGACACAACACGCAGGCCCCATTTAAGTCAGTTCTGCTGGTATTAATAAAATGCAACATTGACCCGATTTCCACTCCTCTGCCGGCACTTTTAATAAGCAATGACAGTCCAGGAATGTGTGTGTTCGCAGTTACAGCAATGGAAGTGCATTGTATTGTCTACTTGTTTTGTGTGGGCTCCCGGCCGCGGGTCGAGCCCCGGGTAAACCCAAACCAGGCCACAGGTTGAGCAGCCCCGTTCTAGACTCTGCCTCTGCAGGCTGAGCAACGGCGCCCGGAGTCCTGCGCTGGCGTCTGACCGTCGAGTAGCTTGGCAGCTGCTCCGCTGGGGTGGCCGTGCTGGGGCAGCGTAGTTCTGCTCTGGAGCTGTAGAGGACAGCACTGCAAAAGGAAAGAGCCGGTCAGCAGCTTTCTGGTTAGCTGGCGGCCCGGCTCCTGAAGGGCACGGATGTTCAGGGGCCCGCCTTTTCCAAGCCGAGTAAATGAAGCGGCATCTCTGTGTAGGAGTCTGAGGGGGCGGCTGTCCCCCTCTCTCCTTTCCCAGGGAGAGAGCCCCTCTGCCGTGGCAGGAACGTGGCCCTGTGGCTCGCCTCCAACTCCCCTCAGAGCCAGCTTGCGCCAGGGAGCCGGCCTTGCTCCTCACGGCTGTATCCTGCTGGAATGACTTGTATCATGGGGGCGCGGAGAGCCCTGCAACCAAACAGGGCCCTGCCTAGGATGGGAACCAGCAGGGATGCAGCAGCCCCGGGCCCAGCACCTCCGCTTGTTCAGAAATGTCGCCCTTGCATGGCCAGATGCATGCGAGCCCCAGAGGGGTGCCCATCTGCTCACAGGACTGGCGCTGGCTTCTCCCCTCACCTGCCAGCTTCCTCCTTCCCCTGGAGCCAGCTCCGGCTATTAACAATCTAGACTTCTCTCCCCTTCGTCTTTGTCAGGACTGGGGCAGCATCTGCTTCAGCCAGAAACTAAGGGGAGGGGGCAGTGCTGGTAGTGACTGGGGATGAGACTGAGAGGGGGGGGGTGCCGGCTTTTCCCAGGGGCTGTGGGTCCCACAGCGGGTGCAGCTAGGAAGGACCACCCCTAGAACAGGGCCCATGGGCTCAGTGGACTGCCCCAGAGGCCCGCCTGGGGGCAGGGGCGTGGGGCAGACGTGACCTCCCTGGGAGCGGTACCGAGGGAAGGGACTGCGGCAGGAGCAATGCGCTCCCGGGCCGACACTGGCTGGCTGCCGTTCTCCTGCGCCAGGGCTCGTCCTGCCCGAGCTGGGGACCCCGGGGCGCCTGCCGCCCGCCCCTTGGCCATCCCTGGCCTCCTGCTGACCCTGCTCTGCCTGGTCCGAGCCCCTCGCCGGCCTGCGTGGAACGAGCTGGCTGCAGGGTGGTCTCTGCCCAGCTGCTCTTGCCGGAGCAGGTCCCCCCCCCCACACACACACACACATTGTGGTGGGGGGGGGAGCTAATGAGGGGCCGCTCCTTGGAGCTGGGGCCTGGCTGCAGGGAGCCTGGCGGAGGTGGCGACAGGAAGAGGCTGAGGCTGCTGTACTGGCCCAGCTCCCAATTTGTCCAGGGCTATAAAAGCTCCGCGGCCCCAGAGATGGATGGCTCAGGCTGCTGGGTGGTCCTTGGCGGGCAGGGATGCCCCTCCCCCCCCGCTTGGGGAAGAGGGGTGCTGCTGCATCCTGGGGGGGTCGGGTGAGCTGGGCCTTTTAGCCGGGCTACAAACCCTGGGGCAGCTGAGTCCGGGTTCTGCCACCTACCCCCAGCAGGGTCTCCGGCCTGCCTGCCGGCGCTCCCATGTTCCAGCCCCCGCCTGAGCCGGGCTCGCGGGACTCTGCCCTCGGTCGCTTTCTCCAGTGCATCCGTGCCCATCTTCCCCCCTCCCCCCCCCCCCCCCCCCCCCCCGTCCTGGCTTCCCCCTGCCCCGGCTGGCTCCTTAGCGCGTGTCCCCCCCCCCTCCCCCGGCCATGCCGTGGACCTGTTGCACAGGGCAGTCCTGGGTCCCTGGAGCCAGCTGGGTGATGTTCAAGCCAAGGCACTACCAGATCTTTAATAAGCAAGATCGGGCAGGGTTGGGGTTAGGTAACCCCATCTAGAGCTTCCGGCAGCCTGGACCCCCTCCTGGCACCTGGAGCATCTCTCTCTCCCCTAGACACCAGATCCTCCCCCAGTGGCAACCCCTCCCCGCCCCCGGCCCATTTCAGGGACTCAGTAAAGAATTCTTTTCTATTTTTTTTCCATCCATGTGCAGAATAAATTTGTGCACTGAGGCATGTGCACCACCAGTAGAAGCACATGGTGCCAGCTGCGGCTGCCCTGCCAAACAGCTGGGCAGTGTTTGAATCTCTCCTGGGCAGCTGCCCAAGCACTCAGCCTAGGGGGAACACTGGCCCTGACTCTAGGGCTGTGTCTAGACTGGCCGCTTGACTTTCCACAAGAACACTGATGATCTCCTGTAAGAAATCAGTGCTTCTTGCGGAAATACTATGCTGCTCCCATGCTTTTTTGCGCAAAAGTGCATTTAGATTGGCACAGATGCTTTTCTGCAAAAAGTGCGTTTGTGGAAAAGCGTCCTGCCAATCTAGACGCTCTTTTCCGCAAATGCTTTTAACGGAAAACTTTTCCGTTAAAAGCATTTGTGGAAAATGAGGCCAGACTAGACGTAGCCTAGGAGCTCAGGGCTGGTCTTAAAGCAGCGGGAGCCGAAGGGACATGCAGCCCCAACCTGTCCACTCTGAAGCCATTTCAGGCACGTGCCCTGCTCTGTGTCCGTTTCTGCTTTGGTAAAATGAACCTGGGGGTCCTGCCTTACGCTTTGGCTGCCAGCCTGACCTACCCTGCCCTTCAAATCCCCTCCCAGGTGTTTACACCCCCCAATTTTGGCCTAACTGGCCCCTGCGGCCGCCTTCCTGTGTGTGACTCGGCTGTGAGGTTGCACCCCAGAGCTGGGTGCACTGCAGTGACGGATGGGCTTAGTGGTGCGGTTCGCAAAGTGCTTTGAGGTGGCTCGACGTGTAAAATGTTCACCTTCGTTCACCGGGGGAGGCCAGCCCAGCTTTCCGCCCCCCCATGCTCTAGAGTTTCTCTGCCGAGGCAGATGCCTCTCTTAAAAGCCACTGCTGGAGCAGACGGCTCCGAAGTCCCCATAGGAGAAACCCCCTCTCCTCCCCCAACACACACACAGTCTGTCCCCAGCGTAACAAGTGTGGCTGTGAATAGGAGACAATAGCGGATTACCGAGCAGCAGGAGAGACAATTGTAACCCATTGACCTGGCCTTGCTCTGGAGTTAGCAGGTATTTGTGGCAGGTCTGCCGCCTCTCGGGAGCATGGTGGGAAACCGCTGTGCTGCGAGATTGGCTCCGAGAGGGCAGCAAACCCTTCCACAATGGCCAGCTTTAATTCTCCGCCAGGTGTGTGGCAGGGCGAGCGGACCTGGGGGGGGGGGTGAACCACCAGGGCTTGCGGCCATCCCTGGAGGGGCGGGGGAGGGAGGTAAAGAGATCATGAATGAGCGGGGTAGGGGTGCAGAGTCCCCCAGCTCCAGCCTCAGGCCTTACCCTCGGGGAAAACGCAGCGGCTCAGCTTGTCCTTTGCCCTGGGGCGAGGAACGCGAGACAGGACGGCGCAGCGGACCCAAGCGAGCCAGCAGCGGGCTCCCCCCACCAGCAAAGCCAGCCCCCTGGGAAGCCGGGGATCCCCGTGGCTCCGGCACACAACGCTCTACTGGATGCAGTGGGCCCAGGCTGCTGGGAGAGAGAGATGCGACTTAATGAGGCTCTTTCCTCTGCGCAGTCTGACCTGAGCTGGGGGGGCTATTTACATCTCCAAGGGCCCCTGCGGCCCCGATCCAGGGTGCTCCCGAGCGGTGTTGTTTGGACTGGGCTACAGGAGACAAGCCCCGGTGTGAGCCGGGGAGAGGGGACCCGGCTTGGAGAGGGGGCCAGTTTGAGCTACAGCGAATCCTTCCCAAGCGCCGTGGTCTGGTCTCGCCGGGCGGCCTGGCGTGTCAGCAGGCCTCTGCTAATCCAGCTGTCCCAGCATGGCCCTTCCGGGCCTCAGCCCAGGCTGGCACGCCCCAGCAGCCCCCTGGCACTGCCCTGCTGCCGACAACGATCCGTCCCAGCCCCGCCGGCGAGGGGAGATCAAAGGCTGGAGGGGGCAGGGCCATGCGAAGGGCCCCTGTGAAGATGGAGCCCAGCTGTCAGGGGGTGGGGGTCACACATCCCGAGGCAGACAAATGGGGATGCCATAAATGCTGGAATGAAGCCCCCCACCCCACGTTCCCCCCTCCCCAGGGATGGAGGCTGCGAGGGGGAGTCACAGCAGCTGCCCACGCAAGTCCACTGCCCGGCTTCACTGTGGGGGGCCCTCCTGGCCCCTCAACGTCCTCATGGGGGACCCCACTGAGCTACTCGGGCCTCTCCCCAAGCTCTCCCTGCGAGAGGACAGGGGCCTGGGGGAAGCGAGACGAGGACGACGGCAGCCGCTCGCCGCCTGCGGGTTGAGAGAGGCACCCAGGAGCAGTGACTCAGTGGGCATGTTCACGCCACAGACGACACTGTGGGATGCTGCTGGACGGCTGGCACGGGCGGGGCACCGCTGGGGGGAAGTTCACCCCGCTGGACGGCTGGCACGGGCGGGGCACCGCTGGGGGGAAGTTCACCCCGCTGGACGGCTGGCACGGGCGGGGCACCGCTGGGGGGAAGTTCACCCCGCTGGACGGCTGGCACGGGCGGGGCACCGCTGGGGGGAAGTTCACCCCGCTGGACGGCTGGCACGGGCGGGGCACCGCTGGGGGGAAGTTCACCCCGCTGGACGGCTGGCACGGGCGGGGCACCGCTGGGGGGAAGTTCACCCCGCTGGACGGCTGGTACGGGCGGGGCACCGCTGGGGGGAAGTTCACCCCGCTGGACGGCTGGCACGGGCGGGGCACCGCTGGGGGGAAGTTCACCCCGCTGGACGGCTGGCACGGGCGGGGCACCGCTGGGGGGAAGTTCACCCCGCTGGACGGCTGGCACGGGCGGGGCACCGCTGGGGGGAAGTTCACCCCGCTGGACGGCTGGCACGGGCGGGGCACCGCTGGGGGGGAAGTTCACCCCGCTGGACGGCTGGCACGGGCGGGGCACCGCTGGGGGGAAGTTCACCCCGCTGGACGGCTGGCACGGGCGGGGCACCGCTGGGGGGAAGTTCACCCCGCTGGACGGCTGGCACGGGCGGGGCACCGCTGGGGGGAAGTTCACCCCGCTGGACGGCTGGCACGGGCGGGGCACCGCTGGGGGGGAAGTTCACCCCGCTGGACGGCTGGCACGGGCGGGGCACCGCTGGGGGGGAAGTTCACCCCGCTGGACGGCTGGCACGGGCGGGGCACCGCTGGGGGGAAGTTCACCCCGCTGGACGGCTGGCACGGGCGGGGCACCGCTGGGGGGGAAGTTCACCCCGCTGGACGGCTGGCACGGGCGGGGCACCGCTGGGGGGGAAGTTCACCCCGCTGGACGGCTGGCACGGGCGGGGCACCGCTGGGGGGGAAGTTCACCCCGCTGGACGGCTGGCACGGGCGGGGCACCGCTGGGGGGAAGTTCACCCCGCTGGACGGCTGGCACGGGCGGGGCACCGCTGGGGGGAAGTTCACCCCGCTGGACGGCTGGCACGGGCGGGGCACCGCTGGGGGGAAGTTCACCCCGCTGGACGGCTGGCACGGGCGGGGCACCGCTGGGGGGAAGTTCACCCCGCTGGACGGCTGGCACGGGCGGGGCACCGCTGGGGGGAAGTTCACCCCGCTGGACGGCTGGCACGGGCGGGGCACCGCTGGGGGGAAGTTCACCCCGCTGGACGGCTGGCACGGGCGGGGCACCGCTGGGGGGAAGTTCACCCCGCTGGACGGCTGGCACGGGCGGGGCACCGCTGGGGGGAAGTTCACCCCGCTGGACGGCTGGCACGGGCGGGGCACCGCTGGGGGGAAGTTCACCCCGCTGGACGGCTGGCACGGGCGGGGCACCGCTGGGGGGAAGTTCACCCCGCTGGACGGCTGGCACGGGCGGGGCACCGCTGGGGGGAAGTTCACCCCGCTGGACGGCTGGCACGGGCGGGGCACCGCTGGGGGGAAGTTCACCCCGCTGGACGGCTGGCACGGGCGGGGCACCGCTGGGGGGGAAGTTCACCCCGCTGGACGGCTGGCACGGGCGGGGCACCGCTGGGGGGGAAGTTCACCCCCCTGGACGGCTGGCACGGGCGGGGCACCGCTGGGGGGGAAGTTCACCCCGCTGGACGGCTGGCACGGGCGGGGCACCGCTGGGGGGAAGTTCACCCCGCTGGACGGCTGGCACGGGCGGGGCACCGCTGGGGGGAAGTTCACCCCGCTGGACGGCTGGCACGGGCGGGGCACCGCTGGGGAGAAGTTCACCCCCGCTGGACGGCTGGCACGGGCGGGGCACCGCTGGGGAGAAGTTCACCCCGCTGGACGGCTGGCACGGGCGGGGCACCGCTGGGGGGAAGTTCACCCCGCTGGACGGCTGGCACGGGCGGGGCACCGCTGGGGGGAAGTTCACCCCGCTGGACGGCTGGCACGGGCGGGGCACCGCTGGGGGGAAGTTCACCCCGCTGGACGGCTGGCACGGGCGGGGCACCGCTGGGGGGAAGTTCACCCCGCTGGACGGCTGGCACGGGCGGGGCACCGCTGGGGGGGAAGTTCACCCCGCTGGACGGCTGGCACGGGCGGGGCACCGCTGGGGGGGAAGTTCACCCCGCTGGACGGCTGGCACGGGCGGGGCACCGCTGGGGGGGAAGTTCACCCCGCTGGACGGCTGGCACGGGCGGGGCACCGCTGGGGGGGAAGTTCACCCCACTGGACGGCTGGCACGGGCGGGGCACCGCTGGGGGGAAGTTCACCCCGCTGGACGGCTGGCACGGGCGGGGCACCGCTGGGGGGAAGTTCACCCCACTGGACGGCTGGCACGGGCGGGGCACCGCTGGGGGGAAGTTCACCCCACTGGACGGCTGGCACGGGCGGGGCACCGCTGGGGGGAAGTTCACCCCACTGGACGGCTGGCACAGGTGGGGCACCGCTGGGGGGAAGTTCACCCCGCCGGGCGGCTGGTACGGGCGGGGCACCGCTGGGGGGAAGTTCACCCCACTGGACGGCTGGCACAGGTGGGGCACCGCTGGGGGGAAGTTCACCCCGCCGGGCGGCTGGCACGGGCGGGGCACCGCTGGGGGCAAGTTCACCCCGCCGGGCGGCTGGTACAGGCAGGGCACCGCTGGGGGGAAGTTCACCCCACTGGACGGCTGGCACGGGCGGGGCACCGCTGGGGGGAAGTTCACCCCACTGGACGGCTGGCACAGGTGGGGCACCGCTGGGGGGAAGTTCACCCCGCCGGGCGTCTGGTACGGGCGGGGCAGCGCTGGGGGGGAATCTCACTCTGCCTAACCCAGCGTCCAGATGGGGTCTCGTTGCTGGCTCCTTCTCCAGACGGGCTGGGCAGCTGGAGGAATCTGAGCCTGGGGTGAAACGTAACAGCGCCAAGTCATGCCCGTCAGGACCAGCCGGAAGGCGTTTTCCATAAGACGGGGACTCACCAGCGGCAGAGGAGGAGAAGACGTGTGTCGATCCCAGGCCGGCTATGTGATGTGGCCTGGGAAAAGTCAGCTGCAGTCCAGGGAGGCGAGCCAGCTCCCGTAGATACCAGGTTGGTGCAGGCACTCGGCAGATCTCTGGAATACTCTGTGCAGGTCTGATCTTCTGTGTCCGCTAAAGAGAAACTCAGGCCAGGCCAGGGGCAGAGCAGAGCGAGCTGTTTCACGATTGAACTAGATAAGTTACAGGGGGTGGGGATACAGCGAGGCCCCTCTATGCCTCTATTAGACAATATCTCCAGGCTGGAGAGGGGACACCGTGCGGGGCGAGGCTCCGAATTACTAGAGAGTCCTTGCTCAGGGATCAGAAGGGGGAAGGGGTCATACCCACAAGCTGAGGGTCAAACGTGGCCAGATTTGGGGCCAGGAAGGACTTTTCCCCTAGGTCAGGTTGGCAGAGCGCATGGGGCTTTGAGGGGATCTTGGCGGTGGGGGCGGGCGAGGGGTTTGCCTTCTGTCCCGGCATGGGGCATGGGTCCCTGGCAGATTGAAGCCAGTGGAAATGGTGACGTCTTTAAATCAAAATGGGAGGACTAGACGCTATGGACCAGCTGCAGGGGTGGGCGGGGGAGGATCTGGCTCTCCCCTTTGATTGGCCGCACTGAGAAATTTGGCCCTTGGCTCTCCCCTTTGATTGGCCGCACTGAGAAATTTGGCCCTTGGCTCTCCCCTTTGATTGGCCGCACTGAGAAATTTGGCTCTTGGCTCTCCCCTGCGATTGGCCGCACTGAGAAATTTGGCCCTTGGCTCTCCCCTTTGATTGGCCGCACTGAGAGTTTTGGCCCTTGGCTCTCCCCTTTGATTGGCCGCCCTGAGAAATTTGGCCCTTGGCTCTCCCCTTTGATTGGCCGCACTGAGAAATTTGGCCCTTGGCTCTCCCCTTTGATTGGCCGCACTGAGAGTTTTGGCCCTTGGCTCTCCCCTTTGATTGGCCGCACTGAGAGTTTTGGCCCTTGGCTCTCCCCTTTGATTGGCCGCACTGAGAGTTTTGGCCCTTGGCTCTCCCCTTTGATTGGCCGCACTGAGAGTTTTGGCCCTTGGCTCTCCCCTTCGATTGGCCGCACTGAGAGTTTTGGCCCTTGGCTCTCCCCTTCGATTGGCCGCACTGAGAGTTTTGGCCCTTGGCTCTCCCCTTCGATTGGCCGCACTGAGAAATTTGGCCCTTGGCTCTCCCCTTCGATTGGCCGCACTGAGAAATTTGGCCCTTGGCTCTCCCCTTCGATTGGCCGCCCTGAGAGTTTTGGCCCTTGGCTCTCCCCTTCGATTGGCCGCCCTGAGAGTTTTGGCCCTTGGCTCTCCCCTTCGATTGGCCGCACTGAGAGTTTTGGCCCTTGGCTCTCCCCTTCGATTGGCCGCACTGAGAGTTTTGGCCCTTGGCTCTCCCCTTTGATTGGTCGCACTGAGAGTTTTGGCCCTTGGCTCTCCCCTTCGATTGGCCGCACTGAGAGTTTTGGCCCTTGGCTCTCCCCTGCGATTGGCTGCATTGAATAGTGCAGGGGGCTCTTTCCTCGGGTTGCGCTGTGGGCGTCCGTCCCCTGCCCTGTCTCTCCCTCCGGCTGTTGTTATCAGCCCCACTGACTCCTGCACGCTGGCCTCCCCGGCACTGCCCGCCAAGTGCGCCAGCCGCCGATAAGAGTCCCCACGTGCCCAGAGGATCCACGCGAACAGCAGCCTTGAGCAGAGACTCCCCCTGCCCGGCCTATCGCTCCGAGGTCTCGGCAGCTGGCAGGCACACTCGCACCCCGCTCCGTCGCCCGCCTCCACTTCGCTCCTTGGCTGGCCAGCTCTGCGGGGTGGCTCAGAGCCAGCGTCTCCAGAGACGGGCAGGGGAGAGCTGCAGATCCCAGTGCCCTGATCCCTGCTTCATCGCAAGAGCCCCCACCCCTGGCTACTCAGACGGGGCAAAGTCTTCCCGGGCTCTGCAGTGGGGAGCCAGGGAGCCCTCTGCAAGCTACCAACAGCTCCAGTGCAGGCAAACAGCAGCCGCAGAAACCTACGTGCCTCTACATCGGGGCGGGGGGGGGGGGGGGGGAACCTAAGGCCCAAAGGCCAGATGCGGTCCCTGGCTTGCCAGGATCCGGCCCCTGGGGTGCAGAGCTCCTCCCCCACCTGCAGCATTGGGGAGCCCGTGCTGGCACTCCCTCCCCGCTGCCTCCCGCCCGCCTGTTTTTTCCGTGGGTCAGCGGCCCCCAACCCAAAACAGGTTCCCAAGTCCTGCCACATCGTACAGGCTTCATGTCACTTCTAGCCTAACAGCAGAGGTGATGGCACAGACCTCAGACCTCCTCTTTCTCTTTCTTTCTTTCCAAAGGAACATAAGAACGGCCAGACTGGGTCAGACCAAAGGTCCATCCAGCCCAGTGTCCTGTCTGCCCACAGTGGCCAAGGCCAGGTGCCCCAGAGGGAGTGAACCGACCAGGTAATGATCAAGCGATCTCTCTCCTGCCATCCATCTCCACCCTCTGACAAACAGAGGCTGGGGACACCATTCCTTACCCATCCTGGCTAACAGCCATTGATGGACTTAACCTCCATGAATGTATCTAGTTCTCTTTTAAACCCTGTGATAGTCCTAGCCTTCACAGCCTCCTCTGGCAAGGAGTTCCACAGGTTGACTATGTGCTGTGTGAAGAACTTTCTTTCTTTCTTTCTTTCTTTCTTTCTTTCTTTCTTTCTTTCTTTCTTTCTTCCCTGGGTTCTCTCCCTCTCTTTCCAGATTGCATGCCTCAGCAGTTGTTGTCTGAGAGGGAGATAGAGAGGGACTCCTGGCACACCTCTCCTTTACTGAGCCCTCTTGCGATCCCCCCTTGCTCCATCCCCTGCGTCCCCCTCCCCCCCGGCCCTTGTCATCAACGTCCTGCCATCCCCTTGGCTCCAAGGCTGTTGCCCCAGCTGGCTGCTTTCCCCTCTCTGCCCCATTCCTTCCCTGCGGGATCCCCTGGGAGCCGGCAGTGATGATGGAAGGACCACTCCCCAGAGCCAGGGACTCTGTTTGCAAGCATCAGCTCTACAAACACACTGGTTTTACGGGAGAAGCCCATGGCTAAGGCAGGGGGGAGGGAGGGGAGTGGACCGGGGAGCGCTCATCAAGCGGGAGCTGTTGACATCTGTTTTCATTGGGGATGCTTTGATGCCGGCTGTTCTTGATTGAAGGCAAACAGAGCCCCGGAGGCGGGTGAGGACAGGTTCCCTGCCCTCGGGGGACTCCGGTGTCTCGGCACGGCCATTAATAATGGTCCGAGGTGGCTCCAGCTCCTACCTACAGCTGTTTGCGCCGTGTCGGGCTTGCCGGCTGCATGGTCCCAGTGCAGGAGCCAGCAGGTGACCCTGGGACGTGGGGGCAGGCCAATGAGCCCCTGTAGGCCAGTGTAGCCCCCTTCCTGCCAGGCCACATCAGACTCATGGCCCAGGCTGGAATCCCCATGGACCGAGGGGCCTTCTATTCCACCGTCCCATCTCTGACGGCCCCCAGTGCTTGAGTGTGTAAACCCCCCTCCCCCCGTGACAAAGAGTGCCCCCTGCAGACCACCCGGGGCCAGGCTTGCTCACTGACTTCATCTGGTGCCACCTAGCTGCGGCAGGCCCTTACGTGCCCAGATACCATGGTGATGGGCTCTGTGTAAGAACTCACACAGGCTTTCGATGCCTTGGGCTCCCACAGCCGTAGAACGGAGGTCCCCCCCCCCCCCCCCCATTGCCTGATGCAGAAGTTCATTAGCATTGTCCGGACAATAGAAGGATGGTCACACACCAGTTGGGGCATGGCTGAAGGGCTCAGCACCAATGTTCCCTCTAATTCCCCACCCCATACATGTGTGGAATAAATTTTGTTCTGCGCACCAATGCATGTGCCGGTGTGCACCACCCGTAGAAACACAGGCTGCTGACTAGGGGCACTGCTAATCAGTTGGGCAGCATCTGAATTTCTCCTGGGTGGCTGCCCAAGTGCTTAGCTTACACGGAGCACGGCTCACCTTTTCCAGGTTACCCTGCAGAGACTCCCTGGCTTTTTTCGACAGACCCGAATTCCAGGTGCCCCGCACTTCCAAGCTACAGCCTCTCATCTTTCAGACAGCAGCCCTGGAGAAACCCACTCCCCTCTCTGCAATGCAACCAGCACAGCCACCAGTCCAGAGACAGAGGAAGTTGGGATCCTGAAACAATGAGGACGGTTAGCCCCAGATCCCGACAGCAGCCCCTTTAAACCAGTGCTGCATGGTGAGTATGGTGGGTCAGTGGGCTCCTGGGTTTGCCTCAAGGCTCTGCCATGCACCCCCATGCGGGGCTCAGCCAGTGGGGCTGTTAGCATTACTGGGGGGCTGTTAGCCACCCAGAGTGAACACCAGCTCGGGGGTGAAGAGCGGGGAAACTGTCCTCAAAAGGTCTGACTTTGACAAGGAGAGGTGGCAGGAAACCAAGTGCGTTCCATGCTCTTGCAGACAAAAGGCACCGGTGTGCATGCAATTGTATTGCAACCGCTCCATGTGTGCAAACCCTCGTGCAACATGTGTGCAAATCGGTGTGCGATGTGCCACATGTATGCAAATCGATGTGCCACATGTGTGCACCCGGACGTGCAAACCAATGTGTGTCGCCATCAGTCAAACTACAGTCCAAAGCATCAGTTACAGGAGGTGCTGGGGGAGTTCCTGACCCACAGGGGTAACAGTCTGGGGGGAACACCTGCCCAGCCAGACCATCCCCACCACCATCCAGGTTCTGACAGTGCACACCTGTGAGAAAAGCAATAGCCAACTCTTTTGTGCCCTCCCAGCTCCCTCCTTCTGAGCATCTCCGTGCGCTTTGAAATAACTGCTCATGTGGGACATCAAGATGGGTATCCCCATTTTACAGATGGGGAAACTGAGGCACAGAGCTGCAGGTCCATAGCGAGTCATTGGCACAGCCCAGAAACTGGGCCACCAGTTCCCCCCTGCTGTAACCACTAGACACCACTCCCTCCCAAACACATAACACCCCCACACACACTTCCTCCTTCCTGGGATTTTCAAGTGAAGCCCCCTCCCCCTTCCTCACCCCCTGGGAGTGAGGGAGAGACACAGCCATGTCTACCACTTTGTGCGTTCCTGGGGTATCTCTATGGGCCATTTGCTCCCTTCCTTGTTCCAGTCCATCCCAGGCAGCTGATGTGCACATGGCCGGGGAGGAAGGGCAGGAGCTGATCCCAGATAAGCTGCTGCCAGTCAGTTCCCTAGGTGATATTAGCACCTCTTCCCCCGGGAATCAGCACCCGAGACAAAGCAATCCCACGGGGTAGCCTAGGAAAGAAGCGGGAGAGCGGCTGCTCCCCCATTACACACACCAGCCAGGGGCAAGATCAACACTTTTGTTTATTAGAAGCAGCATTTTGTTAGTTGGGGGCCTTCCAGAAGGGGGGAGGTGAGAGAGCACCAGGTGAGCTTAATTTGGGTCGTTAGCACCAAATCACCTCTCTCCAATGCGGAAACTTCAAAAGGGAGGGGAGGCCGGCATGCTCCCAGCCCTGCTCAGCACCCTCTGCAGGGTTCCTCCAGCATGGGGGGGGAAGAGCCCCCCAAAATCCTCTGCCCCTCACGAATTTCCACCCAGCGAACCGTCCTGTGGCCAGATCTGCACGGCAGGTTTCAGACCCTGATGGCAGATACCAGCAGAGCTGCCCTTGTGCAAATGCCGAGTGGAGTCAGGTAAAACTAGGGAAGGCAGTGCTGCCTAGTGAGCAGCACACTGCGTTACCACTTGGGAGCCTGGGGCTCTTCTCCCAGCTCTCTTGCTGCTTTAATGAGCAACCTGGAACAAGTTACGTGCATCTTCTTGCCTCAGTTTCCCCAGATGTAAAAGGAGGGTGAGTTATTTGCAGCTGCACGGTTTAGCCCTGCTTGGAACCAGGATAAGCTGCCTGGCTACACGAGGGGCTAGCAATGGGCACAGTCCCTCTGTTGGCAAGGCCTGTGTTCATCTCTTCCAAGAGTCTTCTTCTGCTGTGAGGGGCAGCGTCTCATACCCTCCAGTTTGCACTTGGAGAAACTGAGGCACAGAGCACACCCATGACTCATGAGCATCCCTATTGCGGCTCTGCCTAGAAGCCCTGAGCAGAACCCCTGTGCTCAGCTCTGTGGCAACTTCCAGGGATGAACAGGTCCTGCCCCGAAGAGCCGAGACTCCATTAGAACGCAAGGAGGGGAAGGAGCCGCCGGGGCTTGTCTACACACAATACGTGGGAAGAATGGGCTTAGGGGACGTGAGACTGGGCGGGATTCGTCCTGGGCTGCGCTCGGCAATGCAGCCTCTCACCCAGCTCTTCGTGGCCCTGTTCAGCCAGGGACCGACTCAGCAGCACGGACAAGCTGTAAGAGGGAGGAAAAGGAGCGGGGGGAACAGGAAAAGCAATGCACAGTCCTGTGGCGCCTGCGAGGCTAACGAATATATTGTCTCCCGAGCTGTCGTGAGTAAAACCCACTTCAGCGGATGAGTTGAATGAGGGGGGCACAGTGATAGTCACGCAGGGAACCCCGACATCCCAGTCTCCTTCCATGGCCTCCAGACCCAGCCTTGGCAGCTGACAGCTTCGCCTCGCACCTCTTTCTGGGGTCTGGCAGGACGCCTTGGAAGCAACAGTAAGACATTCATGTGTCCCTCGCAACTTTCATCCCACAGTGCTTAGTAAACAGAGGGCAAGTCCACCAGTGAACTGTCATAGAACTGGGAGGGAACCTCGAGAGGTCCTCGAGTCCAGTCCCCTGCCCTCCCCGCAGGACCAAGCATCAGCTAGATCAGTGTTTCTTAAACTATGTTCCGCAGCACACCGAGGTGTGCCACGGAGAACAACAGAGTTCAAAATGGCCACCCTTAAAGAGGCAGGTGACTTTTTTTTTTTTTTTTTTTTTTGCTCAATAACTTCCCTCCATCCTTTTTTTTTTATGTGCTCCACAAAAAATCCTTGGTGTGCCTCATTTAAAAAAGACATTGTTTGGTGTTCCTCGGTCTCAAAAAGTTTAAGAAACACTGGCCGAGATCATCCCCGGGAGGTGTCTGTCCAACCTGCTCTTAAATATCTCCGGTGATGGAGATTCCACAACCTCCCTAGGCAATTTATTCCAGTGTTTAATTCTCAAAAAATTAAGAGACGAAAGTGGGGCTGGCTAGGCCACATTCTCAGAAAACCATTTTCCAGCGTAGTCCGTCAAGCTCTCACATGGAACCTGCAAGGAAAACACAAAAGAGGAAGACCTCGGACAGCGTGGAGAAGATCTACTGAGATTGAAGGACGACAACAGGGGTACTCCTGAAGTTTTGTCTTGAGACAGAGTGAAGTGGAGGAGACTTGTAGGTGACCTATGCTCCACTTGGGCTAGTGTTTAACCACCCTGACAGTGTCTGGCTAACCTGCTCTTGAATATCTCCAGTGATGGAGATTCCAAAACCTCACCAGGCAATCTATCCCAGTGTTTCACCACCCTGACAGTGAAGCTTTTCCTAATGTCCAACCTCAACCTCCCTTGCTGCAGTTTCAGCCCATTGCTTCTTGTCCTGTCCTCTGAGATTGAGAACAATTGTTTTCCCTCCTCTTTGTGACACCCTTTTAGGTATTTAGAAATGTAGCTACTTCTGGGGCAAAAGGCAGCTGTGTTTTAACAGTGCTCAGCTACAGGAGGCAGCACTTTGGGACTGAAAAGGGGGCCTTACCTAGATACCCATCAAAGGTATTTAGAAGGCACTTATCACCTTAATAGCCAAGCGCTGGAGCAAATGGAGCCTGAAGAGATCAAGCCCTTAGTCCTCTGATGTGAGGCCAGATTCCTGCTCCATGGGGCCACATGGTCACCCTGCCTCCTGTGGGGCGTTTTATGCCTTCCTCTGAAGTATCCGGGATTGGTCACCGCAGGGAACTGCCGGGAAAGGCGGGGAACTGTTAGCTGGCGGGGCTCATGAGCGGGTGTCAGGCCGGCAAGGAAGTGACTCCACTACTGCCTTGCATGAATCGACTGATGTTTCCAGAGCCCCCCGGCAGCCTCCCAAGGAGCTCATGCAATGGATTGCAAAGTGCCAATGTAGGATGGGGTGCTCATCGGGCCTAGAAGGTCCCTGGCTGCAGGTGGGCAGGGTGTCATGCCCCCGGTGTTCCAGAAGGGGTCAGAATGGTTCTCGATCCCCCTCACTCTGGTCCTATCACGCTTCATAACGAGGACATTCGGACGGCAGTATCATTACGGTGCTATCGCGGGGAGGGGTTCTGCTTCTTCATACTTACTTCAGAGAGCTGGCCAGGCCAATATCCGGCTTGGAAGGACAACAGTGCATAATTCATCAACACGGCTTCCACTTGTGTGTAGGAATTCAAGGGGTAATAATAAGTAACTCCGCCAAGAAGATAACCCTTCCGGCTGCATGACACCGTGACAATTGCCAACTGACAGGCAACGTTGCGCTGGAACTATTCTGTAATTCTGGTAACCTTCTTAGAAACGGTGACGGAGAGATCTAGCTGTAAAACAACCCCCCGGTCAGAAAGGCTCAGGATTTCTTTAGCGATGCGTTTCGCACATGGTGTTTCCAGGTGGCGACGATGAATACAGCATCTTTTGAGCCAGGATATAAAAGCAGTCACCAAATATTACCCAATGAAGTCTCATGTTCCTCCTGTGTCCCCGTTTAACAGGACCAAAGAACAGGGAGGTAAAGGGACTTTCCTGAGGTCTGGCAGTGACTCGGTGGCAGAGCAGCTAGGAAAGGCACTCCAAAGAGTTCTGACTTGCAGCCCCTCTTACCACTACACACACGGCCTCCTGGAGCTAGGGATGGATCCTGGCAGAGACCAAGTTCTGAGCTCCGCCCGGAGGCTTTCAGTGCGGGAGGGGGTCTCCCCTAAAGGGATTATCTATGTTTCAGTTCGTCTCCGTCCTGGATTTGAGTTCCTTTATGACAGCTTTTGTAGCACCGGGCTCCCTTCTGGGCCCTTTTAGCCCTTCCTGAGTGTGCCAGCCCCACACACCCGCACCTGGGCACAGGGGTCCGGGCAGAGCGCAGTCGGAGGGAGGTGACAGAATGCGGGGGCAGGTGCAAGCTGGGCTTCCCAGACGCTCCCCGCTTCTGCCAGTCTCCACGTTCCAGGGGAGCAGGGAGGGCCTGGGTGAGGGGGGGCAGCAAGGACTCTGGGGGGGTACAGAGAAGGGAGTGTACCTCTCCCTGGCCAGGCAAACGCAGTTGCTTGCTTCTTACAATCAATGGCAGGCGGCCACCGAGTGGGACTGGGGCGGTGAGGCCAAATGGACGCACTGTAACCAACCCCATCGCCCCCGGAGGCGGCTCCGGACAGAGATAAGCAAAGAACTGGCTACTGCTCCGCCTCCGCCCTGTGGAGGCCGTAGCTGGACTTCCCCGGCGCGGCCCCGGGGCTCTTCTTGGGCACAACCCCTGGGGGAGGGTTCCCCAAGGCCACCTGGGTTGGGCCACTCGCTAGAGCTGCAAGCCAGCCCATCACCCACCCCACCCGGCAAGAAAGGGCCTTTCAAAGCCGGGGACGGCGAACCCCTCTGCAGCGGGTTGCTGGCCGTTCAGCTGAACCCGGAGGTGCACCCGCCTCGGGGGGCGTCTCTGCGTGCAGGCTGGCAGGGGCGAAGCCGCGCTCTTTGCCCCGCGCCTGCATTCGGAGATGCTCTTGGGCAGCGGGGCGGGGGGGACGGGATGCTAAGGGAGCTTCCTGCTTCTCCTTGCACTGCAGACTCTGCTGCACCCCTGTGTGCTCTCCCCCTCCCACACACACCCCCCACACACACACACCAAGGAGCTGGGCCTGCTGCCGGCTGCTTCTGGGGTGCAGCGCAGTCGGCGGTGCCAGGCCAGGCAGGGAGATGCCTTAGCTCCCCACTGCTCACCAGATCCCCCTGCAGCCACGAGACCCAGGGCCTGACATTCCACAGCCCCTGGGTCATAACCCCCTGTTTGCAAACCCCTGGTCTTAGGCACACGTCACCAGCCACCCGCTGCGACTGCATCATACCGAACACCGTGCGCCCCGCTTCTATGCACGGGTGGCTTTTCGGGCCAGACGCTAGCGGGTAGCCACTCTCCTGGATGCATCCCCGCCCCCTGGGCCAGGTGTGTGCTGCTGCGGGGGGGCTGGCTGAGTCCATCCCCCTCCCCTCACTTCTGTTAATTCAGGTCGGCTTCTCCAATTTGGGGACACAGCAAGCCGCTCGGCCAAGCTGCCTCCCCCACCCTCTTTCTCCTCCCTCACAGGCTCCTGCTAGGTGAGGTTCCTCCTTCCCTCTCCAGCTGCTGAATGACTTGCAGGGAAGCCAGAAAGGAAGGTTCTGCCTCTATCTGCAGAAACTCTTCCCAGATCCCAGGACTGACGCATGTGAGGTGCCAGCAAGAGACTGCAAGCAAGCCCCTGCTTCCTCATGTAACCTCGCGGCTGGAGCCAAGCTTGGGACTTACTGCAGCCTGTGCCTCTCCAGTGCCTTCTCCTCCCCAGATGGGAGCGCCTTGCCTGGAGCCACCTTCCCATGTAGGAGGAGGCAGCGCCCAGGCAGAAGGAGAGATGCAACCCAGTGAATAAACTGTGGAAAGCAGTGAGGTTTCTATTTTGGGGCCGGGCGGGGTGGGGAGGCAAAGGGGAAATGGATGAAACAAACTTGGATGCTAGGAGGGTTCTTCAAGCACGGCACGGACCTTGGTAACGCTTAGAAAGGAAAGGAAGGAAGAACACGGATGCGCTGCTCCAGCCTTCTCCATGCACTGTTATCAATTTTTGTTCCAGGCACTTTCTGATCCCATGTGGTTTTAAAGGTGCAAGAACTGTGTGTGTGTGTGTGGGGGGGGGGGTGTTTCTGACACCTCCTTTCCTGGGGGGCTTCTGACTGCAAAGGAGGGGAGCACAACTCCTTACCTTCACCCCCCAGGAATGAGCCAGCTTTAAGGGATTTTTGGAGAGAGTCCAGCTCAGAACTGATTTTCTTCATTTTATGTATTTATCTCTCTTTTTTTTTTAAATTTTGGCAAGCGACATGCAGCACGTCAGCCTCCAAAACCTTTCCATGTAAGCGCTTTTCTTTTCTTTCCTCCCAGCTACTTTTGTTCCAAATTATTTGCAACAAGGTTTAATCAATAGTGTACTAGTGGTAGACAGACTCACCCTCCCAAACAAAACCCTGTGTATTTTTTCTCTCTCTTTTGTTTCCAAATACAGATGTTTCCAGCTCTTAATGCTCTCCTGTCAAACCCAGGTATGTTTGCAACAGATTGTCTATTTTACTAACCCCCCCCACCCCAACGGGAAAAAATCAGGTTATGGGCTTTTGAGATTTACTTGTGGGGTTCTGGCTTTGCGACAAAACCAGGTTGTTTAAAAGTGCACGGTTGCAATAGCATTGAAACCCAAAGTGCCCAAAGCTCTTTTGGAAACTAGAGTAATTGCTTTTTTCTCCCCCTGCGGTGCATTTGCTTTAATCCTAAAGGTGGGATGTATTGGGCTGTGTGTGCTGCTTGAAAATCAATTAGCTAATGTCCTCTCAACCAGAATCAAAGTTTTACCTGTGTATTCCATTTTGCGACGGCTGAGAACACCGGTTTATTCTACTCGCGTTCTGAAACCTGTTGTAGCTTTCGAAGTTAAGGAGCGAGCGCTCTCCTGCAAATGCCTTTGCTTGTGGGGATAACGTTAGTCATGTAAGGAAACTGAGGGGATAGATTCTAGTTGCAGACCAGCATCACTCAGTGTAGTAACCAATGCAGTTATACTGGGAACAGAATCTGGCCCAGTGAACTCAGTGGCTCTGTGCATGTGAGAAACGTTACTTCTCTGGAAGTTCAGGGCCATCATTATTTTAAGGGTCTTGGAAATTGTCTGGTTAGGTGTAAGTGTAACAGACAAGTAAGATCGGTGGGATTGCTCCGGGGTGTAGCTATTTTCAGGGTCCTGATGCCTACGTCCCGCATGCATTGTGCTGTCTATGAACCCTGTAGATTTGGCTCCCATGCTGCCCTTTGAAGGGACATGCCTGATTGCAGAACTATACGCGGGAGAGACTCTGGGGGCCCACGGGGCTGTAAGTCAAGCACTGCCGAGCGGTACGCCAGGGACTGGGCCCAGGCGTGGCAGCGGAGTGACTCCAGATTGACACCCGCCAGAGCGGAAGCAGGATCAGGCCTGTGGGTTTGAAATGCAAAGTCAGAGCGGCTCACTGTGGCTTGGGGTGTCACTCCCCCCTCCCCCCCTTTCCCATTCCTTTTGCACATGCACCGTCCCTTTTGGTGAGCTCAATAAAAGCCAGGGCTATTAAAATGCACTCTTCCATACCAGCACCCTCTCCGCTCGCCTCCAGCCCGCTGGAACAGGCCAGCCCTCGGCTTCCCCTCATCCACTCAGGCCGGGCCTTTCGCACTTTGAAAACAAGAGGGGAAGGGAGCCGCTGCCTTTGATGGGGACCGAAACACCCCCAAAGGCTCTAAAGCGCAGCCCTGGCAGGAAGTGAGACCCAAGAGCCCCCCCCCCCCCCCCCCCCCACACACACACAAAAAGGCTCCTACATGCAGCATGGAACGGAGCAGAAATTAGCACAATGGTGTCGGGCCTGGTTTTATGGCCCCCTTTGGGGGCGGGGAGGGTCCTCTGATGATGCTGTGAAAGGTGAGGTGGTGCTTTCCCCCACCGAGGGTGTACAGCGGGCGGGGGGGCGAGATGGGGGGGGGAAGCCGGCAAAGGCCAGGGCCATGCTTGAGCTCCTGTGTGATGAACAGCTGTCCCGGGTGGGGGGGGGCGGCTGATCACCAGTTCCTTTGGCAGCAGCAAGGGGCCGATTCCCCCCAGCGGCCACACTAAAGACCTGTGAAGATCCCCCGTAGATGTTGGCTGTGATCTTTCCTAGCCCCTCCTTTGTGAAGGAGATGGGGGCGAAGTGGCAGAAGGGGGGTGTGGGGGGGGGGGAGGTTTTGACCTGTGAGCTGGAATAAGCAATGAGAAAGAAAAGAGCACTCAAGGGGAGAAAGAAGCAGAGCCAAAAAAAAAAGCAAGAGGCATTTGGAAGATCTAAAAGGGGCAGCTGTAGTCACTCCACTTCTACCTTGCTCATCCCTCCCCCACGCTGTGTAGGGTTCACACAGGGCCTGCCCGATGCTAGGAAGCCTGATGGATGGGGCCAGACAGCAACAGGGCTAGGAAGGGGCAGTAAGGGTGGGCGAGGAGGGGGGCCCGGATCCAAAAGCCAGCCTGAGTCAAAAGAAGAAAATTGCTTCTTTGCCAAAGGGTCTGATCCGGCATGGGGCTGAGTGCCAGGCGCTGGCCCTAGACGTGTACAGGGCCTGGGAGGGCCCATTCACCTGATGGCGTCCGTGCCACACCCAACTTTTCAGAAGTGACTCCGGGCGCTCTACGTGGGTGACGTTAAAGGGTCCTGATCCCCAGACAGGGCTGAGCACCCATCTGAGAGCGAGGGCCCTTTAAAGCGTCTCCTGTTGCGCCCCGAGAAACAGAGGCGTTCAAAATGACTGGCCGCGTCCGAACACCCGCGCTCGGAGGCTAGCTCCCCTGGGAAAGCGCTCGGCTTCACCCTCCCTGGGGATGCGGCGTGCAAGCCTCATTCGTGCTGGTGAGCGCTTGCACGAGTGTTCACTATCGGCCGGGAAACTGCTCGCCTCAGGACGCCCAGCTCGCGTTGCACCCCCGAGTCTGCTGCGAATGCGCTGGCCTTCCATGCCTCCCGATAAATACGATAGTCAGACTATAGGGGACCATTTCGACGTGTTTTATGTGGGATCGATACATTAATAGCTGTTACAAGCCTGGGACGGAATGAGCAGTCTACAACATGGGCGTTTTCATAAGAACGTCCACAGATGGGGGTTGTAAGCCGTGATTATAAGCCACCTTTCATCCTGTTGGACTCTTTCCTGTAGGAAAGCATCTATTAGCCATCAATTAACCCTTTGTTAACTATTTTGAACCCCGATAGGACACATGACCGTAATGTAAGGTTACAGAGACTTAGGCCGGATATGCAAAACTGTCTCACGCTGAGTCTTCCGGAAAAATCAACCCCCTGTTTAGGTGCCTTAATGCAGGGGTTCTCAAACTTTGTGATACCGCGACCCCCCCTCTAAGTTGCTCGCGATCCCCCTCTAAGTTGCTCATGACCCTCCTGGGGGTCAGGACCCACAGTCTGAGAAACGCAGCTTTAATGAAAGCGGAGGTCTTTGGAAAATCTGGGCTTGATGGTGGGTTTTGAGCCTGTCTGAAAATTCTGGTAATAAGGTCACAAGAAGGTATCTGAAACACACCATATAGTGCAGATTGGGTGGAGAGAAGATATTCATATAGGGAGAGACAATCAGGCTGTGTCTAGACTGGCCAGTTTTTCCGGAAAATCAGCCGCTTTTCCGGAAAAACTTGCCAGCTGTCTACACTGGCCACTTGAATTTCCGGAAAAGCACTGACTTCCTACTGTAAGAAATCAGTGCTTTTTTGCGGAAATACTATGCTGCTCCCGTTTGGGCAAAAGTCCCTTTTGTGCAAAAGTTTACCAGTGTAGACAGCTCAGATTTGTTTTGCGCAAAAAAGCCCCGATCGCGAAAATGGCGATCAGCCACAGACCAGAACCCTTTTCCTTTTGCCACAAGAACTTCTGTGTCAACGCAGTGGTCTGTGTCACTGCTCTGTGGGTGTTTCTGATGAGCTGAAGTTGGTACTACAGAAAATCTTTGCTCAGCTCTCAGAGAAATTTGGGGGCAGATTAAAGAGAAATTTGGGGCAGATTAAAGTGATACAAAGACAGGGCATGAGCCTGCTTCATCTGAAGTCAAAGACAAAATGCACATCTGACTGAGAGCCAGCTTAGCAATAGGCATTTAAGATCTCTGTTCTTAGCTGGGTGAAATCCTGGCCTGATTGAAATCAGCTGGGGTAAATCAGTGGTCTTCCACTGAAGGCAATAGGGAACATTACATGGCTACAGATGGATTTACCTATGTGTCGAGTGCAAGCTAAAGATCTACATTCTGGTTGAAATCTTTACAAGGCTAAGAGATTTGAACTCCTGCTGCTTCAAAAATCCAAGTATTACAATTTTTTTTTCTAATTTTTGTAGAAATATTTCCAACAGCAAAGATTTTTTTTTTCCAGCTTGTGATGACTGGTTTTGGCACATTTTCTGTTGGTGGTAACAAGTTCAGGTTTTGAAAATTATCCTCCAATTTTTTTGCTGGAACCCTCACCAAAAGAAATAATCTTTGTATCAATTTTTTTAACCAAAAACTGAATATTTGCCCCCAAGAATGTTTTTTGTATTTTAAAATTGAAACCCTCAGTCATTTTAAGCAAAATATATAGATGTTTGTGGGAAATTTATTTTAGTCAAAAAAGCCACTTCTTGTTTAAAAAATGTGACCACCTGAATTGCGTGTCAAAATCTCTTAAGGAGTTTTGAAAATCTGTCTTAGCTCTTGAAATCCAGCCTTCCTATTCCACTTGCATAGAGATAAAATGACCCCTTCTCGTACCAATAAAATGCATAGTTAAAGACAGTGATTGAAGTTTAACTGCTCCCTGATAGCTCTGTATCCATGGTAGGGAGTGAGGATTATCAGCATTGTAGTTCACCAGCATGGCTGTTGTAATTAGTTGGTATTTACCATACAATAATGCACGTGTGTTTCTGCCAGGGCATTAGCATAAGTCACAAAGCCTGCTTAGGTACAATACACACTTTATGTAACCGCCTTTCCGAGGGAGCTGATTCCGCTGTGAGTTACACTGGTGTAAATCCGGAGTAATGCTGCTGGAGTTAACAGTTATACCAGTGTAAACGTGAAAGGCTGAGCTATAGATTCTGCTCTCACATAGTCTCCATAATGGCTTGCGGCCAGTGGGGTTGCAACCTAAGTATATCTGAGCAGAATTTGTCCCTCTCCTTTGTAACTTTGAGGGGCGGGGGGGGGGGGGGGGAAGGGGATTCAGTCTATATGCTTTGACACACATGCATGTAGCCAGAGCGGCACAAAAGGTTTGCATGCAGAGCCACAAACACATCAGTCTTCTCTGGGTCTCTGCTGGGACAGAAAAATTCAGTTTGTTGTCCTGTTTGCTACAGTTTAGGAAACTTTCCAGGTGGCTCAGGCCGGGTTTGGAGCACATGTGAGCTGGTGTATGGGATCGAGTCGATCCTCTTGGACACCAGCAGCCAACGAGACCGGAGAGGTCGGACCCCAAGTTCCACATTGCGTTTTGTGGCTCTGAGGCTGAAAGCAAAATTTGGGGCAGGGAACCTCACTGCGATTGAAACTAAAAGGAAAGTCTGCTGCCCCAGGTGGTTGTCGTCCTGCTTGTTACAGGGTGTGACATGGACGTCTAGTTGCTTCTCACACATACGTGGAGCTTCCAGCTGTGAGTCCCGCACTGTGGGTTCAACACTTGACTTCATTTACAGCCACCGGAGCAGGATTCTGCCCATTCTGAGTCCCGTATCACTGAGGGCTGAGCCATAGAGTAGAATGAGCTTCCCACAGCAGTACGAATTGCTATGGTGGGGGAACAATGTTCCCTCTCATCTTTTCTAGCTGCCGCATGCAGATTTTTTCCATCCAGGTGTGGAATAATTTTGTTCTGTGCACCGAGGCATGCGTAGATGGGCACCACCCGTAAAAACAACTGGGCGGCATTGGAATCTCTCCCGAGCAGCCGCACACACACCCAGCTTACAGGGAACGTTAATGAGGAAGCACGTTCAAGCGAACTTGGGGTAATGTCGCGGTTTTACTCCTTTGTAGGGACTGGCTGGGAATTCCCACCTACGAGAGGGGGCTTGGCTCACCCAGGCTGGCGGATGGTTTGGGATTGGCCTGGGTTTTGAAGCATTTCTGTCCCGGTGGCTCTTGTGTGCAAGTGCAGACGGTTTTGCCTGTGATGGTGGGGGCAGGGTTCACTTCCAGTCTGCCGTACGTGCCTACACGCTAATGCTTCAGGGTTTCAGCCAGCTGCCTGGCGGGGTCGGGAAGGGATTTGTTTCCTCTCCCAGTGCGGTCTGGCTTTTTTCAGTCCTCGGTAGCGTCAGGGATGGCCACAGCTAGAGACTGGACCGAGGACGGGGAGGGCCAGGGCTCGGTGGCTGGAACATTCTCCCCCCCCGGGTGCTTGGCTGGCTGATCAGGGGTCAGGAAGGAAGATTGGCAGGGACCTGGAGCAGGGCTGTTCCCCTTCCTCTGCAGCGTGTGGGGGTGGGACCCTTGCCAGTGAACCTGGGTCTCCCTCACTTAACCCTTCCCCTACTCAGGATCTTGGGGGAGCAGTGAGGCTCTGGGTGATGCTGGGGTACTACGGACAGCACTGGCTGGGGTGCTGGAAATCCATCTGGCTGAGAGCGGCGCTGGGGGGTGCTGAGAGCGGCGCTGGGGGGTGCTGAGAGCAGCGCTGGGGGGTGCTGAGATAGGGTTGTCAGGTATTGACCTGGACAGCCCAATATTTTTGTCTCCTGTCCGGTAAAAAAAAAATTGAGAAAATACTGGACACCTACTTGCCCACCTTCCGCCCGTGGTCTGTGGTCACTAACGACAGCGAGAGTCGGGCGGGGGGAGTGTCTTTACTACTTCATCTCTTCTCCTTTCTCCCCAGTGGAGCTACCCAGCCCTGTGTCTGAAGAATCCCATTCCTAAGGTGGCCAGAGGCCACGACGATGGGCATGGAAAATAGACAAGGAGGCTGGAAGCTCGTTAGGGCAGGGACTGTCTTTTGGTTCAGTGTTTGTACAGCGCCTGACACCATGGGTTCTGCTCCAGCACCGGGGCTCCTGCCTGCTTCGCTAACGCAAATACGCAATCTAGATCGATAGAAACCACAAGTGTGGCACCTTAGCTAGAGACTATCAAAATATACACAGAGTAGCATGAGCTTTTGTGGGCAAAACCCACTTCTTCAGAGGAGATTGAGTGGGGTGGGGGGAAGGGGGACGCTCAGAATTTGTAACAGAAAAAGAAATGGGGGGGAAGTACCTATCAATTGTAGTGCCGGCTGGCTGGATAGATAGGAGTGGTGTGTGGGGACAGATAGATACAGGGTGTGTGGGGACAGTGTTATTGTGGGCATATGGGTGATGGTTATTTACGGTAGATGGAAGGTTTATATTAGAGCATTATATTGGATGGATGGACAGACACAGATGATGTGTTATGTGGTGGAGAGACGGCTCTAGTAGATAAGCAGACGCATGGAGAGACTGACAAACCGGTGGAGAGAAGATGATCCTCGATGGGGGTCACGTTTCTGCAGACACCGAAGGAGACTTGTTTTCCCCATAGCAATCGGGTTGCTACCCCAGCCGAGCAGGACTTTGGGGGTGGCGAGGCACAGGGCTCTTACCAATCCCAAGAAGTAATGGAAACAGGAGGTACTGCTGCCCAGCGGGCTGGCGCTCCGAGGGGGCAGGAGGCATGGCGGGGGGGCGGGTCTTGCCTAGGCAGGCATGTGGCTAGAGAGAGGCACCGGTTGATCTCTTCTTAGGAGGGAGCCTATGGGCGGGAGCAGGGTGGGGGGCGGCAGTATGAGCTGACACCCACACACAGGACTGCCGGCGGGGGAGGGCAAGGGGTGGGCGATTTTTAAAAGCCTGGGACTCTAGGCTGTTGCTGTGATGTCAACAGTGGTTACTGGGCCCTTTAAATCGCTGCCAGAGCCCCGCACACCACGGTCTGGGCAGCTCTGGCTGTCTCTAGCCCCGCCCCTTCTGCCCGAGGCCACGCCCCTTCCAGGGACCCAGACCCCGGCAAAGTCTGTCCCCAGCCTCACCCCAGATTCAGCCTCTCTGTATGTCAGAGGGGAGCGGGGTGTTCAGGCCCCATGCCGCCCTCTGTTGAGGCTGCTGGCTAGATCCATCTGGGGTCGCAAGCAGCGTTCCCTGCAAGCTGTGGGTTTGTGCAGCCACTCAGGAGAGATTCAAATGCCGCCCAGCTGACGAGCAGAGCACCCACAGCTAGGGGTTTGATTTCCACCGGTGGTGCACGTTCACACAGGCCTCGGTGCACACACAAAATTTATTCCGCCAATGGATGAAAAAGAATAGTGAGAACATGGGTGACTGGTGTTAGGGGCACCGGATAGAGCACTCACCTCACATCCGTCAGTGCACAGCCAGCAGGCGGTAATGACGTTAGGTCACTATCTACTTGGGAAGGAGCCAAAGCAGGGACGTAAGGGGCGTATCCCCACCCCTCTGCACCCCATGATGTCTCGGAATCTAAAATCTATACACAAGCGTGCGTGGAATGCAGTGACCCTGTCCACAGACTCCGGGGGGGTCTCATTTCCAGCTGTATGGGACCTCCCCTCTAGGACCAAACTCCATCCCCTGCTCTCTGTGTTGTCTCCTGACACATGGCGTGCTCCCCAGGGTCACAGACCCCTGCCCGGGATGGCTCCCAGCTCCATATCCTCGCCATGTCTGTGGGGCTGTCCAAAACAAATCCATTTTATTTTTCCCTTTGTAAACAAAGGGGGAGAATCAACCGTCTCCTAATTTTAACCAGTACGTGAGGGACCAGGGCGCCATGACAGACCAGCTGAGCCGAAGGCAGATCAGAGAGTACCAGCTCTACAGCCGGACCAGTGGCAAACACGTCCAGGTGAACGGCAAAAGGATCACCGCCACGGCAGAGGATGGCAACAAATTCGGTAAGGAGTTGGAGATACCCCACCCCCCTCCCCCCTGAGCACCTGGCCGGATCTCAGCCATCTGGGGTGAAAAGAGACTGGCCAATTCTGAGTGATGGCTCTATCGGCCACGCCTGGAAGTGGTTGCCGGCCGTGCAAAGATTCCACATCTGGACCCGGCCAGAGAGACCAGTTCTAACACCAGGGCGAGTCGCACTGCTGGGGTTAGACTGTAAACTCCTTGAGGCAGAGACCGCCTCTTTGTTCTGCATCTGTGCGGCACCTGCCATAACGGGGGGCCACGTCTGGGGCTCCTCGGTGCTATCACAACGCAAATAATAATTAATAATCAAGAAGCAGCCTGGTCTAGTGGGTAGAGCAGGAGACAAGCCGTGTATGCACCTGGGTTCTCATACCCGCTCTGGGAAGGGAATGGGATTCCGTGTTGAGAGCAGGGGTTGGGCTGAACATTAGAAGTCTTGGGTCTTTCTCTGGGCAGGAACGTTGCTTCCCCTATAGAGCAGAGCATCTGAGAAGGAAGGAGACCTAGTGTCTAGAACAGGGGTGCCAAAGTTGTCTCCCCGGTTTTACTCCCTCCATTGCCAGCACATCCCTGTGCCGCAACCCTGTCCCTGTCTTGGCTTCTCTGTCTATAAAATGGGGATAACAGTGCTGTGCCTGCACCTGGGGAGAGCTTTGAAACACTTAACAGGACAGAGAACTAGTGTCCCTGGCATGGGGTAAGAAGAGGCACAGCTCTTGCTTTGATATATATCCCCAAGAAAGAGACTGAGACTAGACCTTCCAGTTTCGCCAGTTTCATAGCCACACGGCCATGCAGCCAGCTGAACTCTGCTATCTACAGGCTGAACCTCTCTGGTCCGGCAGCATCCATGGTCCGACGTGATGTCAGTTGGCCAGAAGGATGCTCATGAGGGATGTGGCCAAGTTTCCCACAGTCCCATAAAGTGTGTTTATGTGTAGTGTTCTGTGCTCTTATTTCGCTCCAATTTACCCTGCTAACAGTCCAGCAAGCAGCAGCAGTGTTGGTAATGCTGCTAGACACTATCACACTCCCACAGGTTGGCAAATTCTCTGGTTCAGCACCAATCAAGTCCCGAGGGTGCCGGATTAGAGAGGTTCAACCTGTATTAGAAACCAAAAGATGATTTATTGGCAATTGGTATATCCAGGAACTTGCGGCGACAATTTTTAAAGCGAGTCTGATCTAATATACAAAACAGGCTTGCTACAGCCACTCCCGTCCGCCCCGAGTATGCTTGGGACTGAATCTTGGGGTGAAATCTTGACCCCTTTGCATTCAATGACAAAAGTCAAACTTGAGGATTTCATCTTCCAATGTGAGAAGCTAACAAAATACGTGGATTGTTGTTTATATTTCCTGGCTGTGGAAATGTCTCTTGTAGAGGCTACAGGCAAAGTTCTGATTGTGATCAAAGACTGTAATGCTTCCGACGTACAACAGCTCGTTACAGTAACGATTGAGCACAACCTTAGAGACAATAGTTACATGCAACTCTTGCTTAATTTATATTCTGATCAGTTTATTTGGGGGCTAAACATAAATCTGATCAGAAACACACTGCGTTGAGATCTTGTTGGACTCCAGGTACACACATGTGGGCAACTGCACTGAAGATTAATACATTCAACTACCAGATTAAATCAAAGAGAAAAGCTTGAATTGGGTTTAAAATACCCCTAGGTCCCACACCCTTTGGCTACGTCTACACTGCAGAGTTTGTGCGCAAAAATGGCTGGTTGTGCGCAAAAACATGTGGCGCGTCCACACTAGAAGCCTGTTCTTGCACAAGAAAAAGTACAGTAAATTGTAAGAACACAGGGCTTTTTGCGCAAGAGTTATTCCTCTTTCTACAAGGAATAAGCCTTCTACAAGGCACATGTGGACAGGGATAGGGGTTTCTTGTGCAAGAGAGCACCCATGCTGCCATGGATGCTCTTGTGCAAAAGCACATGGTAGTGCGGACACAGTCTTGCTCAAGAACTTTTTGCGCAAGAACTCTTGTGCAAAAAGTTCTTGTGCAAGAAACCTGCCGTGTAGACGTAGCCTTTCGCTTCTGTGGGGGCATGAGTAAGATCACATGGAGGGTCTGTTAGAATATACAATCAGATGGTTGCAGTTTGTTCTGACCACCGGATGAAGATTTCAAGATTCTGTGTCACAAATGAAGCGCCAGGCAGCTCAATTTGTTTTGAGGTTTTTCAAATTATTTTAAGGGTTGGCAGAGAGATGAATGGCTTGAAAAGGATCTTTTTTTTTCAAAATGCCAGCCGATAAAAGGAAGACTCCTTTGCAGGACAAAACATAATGATTAAAACTTCTCCCAGAGCGGGGAAATGTTTATTGAGGAATTGTTCGAGATCAGACGAGAACAGAAGAATGAGTCTTGCCCAGGAAGCTGGTGGCGGGGTAGCTATGGCCATATCAAGGAGAGCTGCTAAAAACCTTTATCGTCCTGCTTGATTGAAACAGTCTCATTACAAACAGAAAGGCGAACGTTTGTTTTCCCCAGAGTGCGGCAGATCAGAGAATTGGCAAAGAAACCTTGGTGCGAGCTTGGGATGGTTTTTAAGCTCCAGGTGCCAATTTCTGCACTTGCTGAGGAATCGGGCCAACTCCCATTAAAGTCAGTGGCCTATCACCTAATCAGGGAGCTGGATTGTGGGTTTTCTATCTAGAGCCAGCCCCGCTCCAGTCAAGGAAGGAACCCGGAGCAGGATTCAATCCATAATTCCCCAGCGGCCCAGCAAAACAATAGCTCCCCTAACTCAGCTGTAACAGTCGAGTGGTCGGAGGCAGGCATGCTGTTTTGCTGCACTAAAATTAGATTCTGTTCCTCCTCCAAGTGTGGGTAGAGGCTTTTCCTTAGAGATTGTAACGAGAGATGGGCTAACGCTGCAGAGGAGGGAATTTTGGCTAGGAACCCATCAGGAATTGGGACATACAGTGTATTGGTTCTAGGCACCCAGGCCTGGAAGGGACCTCCTGGGTCATCACCTGCCAATGCATCATTTCATCTTGTTCATCAATGTATCTAGCTCCATCCCAGTCGGCTGCCTGGCACAGCCTGCTCCTCTGATTGGACACTGTCTAGTTTCCAGCTCCGAAATGATTCGTGGCCCCTTTATATACGCATGGCGGTTGTGCCCGTGCGGATTGGACAGGCAAAGGGGGTTGAAAGGCAAAGGAACTAGATACCAAACCGCTAGGTCCTAAAACCCAAGAGCTCTGGTTGTTTGATTGTTTCCACTAGTTCCTAGATCAGGGCCATATGCACAGTGTCAAGTCCCTGTAACCCTGCCTGGGCACACCATAGGGCAGCAGGATGGGTTGCTCTTCTGGGAACAGACAGCCGGAAGGAAAGGCAACTGCATAACTGAGGTTTCACGGCTCGGGACAATAGCTTGCGGTTTTCTTAGGCTGCCATTCACCCTTCCCCAGAGGGCCTAACCTGCAAACCGAGCGCCTCGGAAGTCACTTTTGGAGAGCCTGGGTGCAGCGTGCCCATCCCACAAGTACTCCGAAATAATTCCCACCTCCAAAGGGTTCCATAATAGAAAAGGATCCCGGAGTTTAGAGTGCGCACATCTTAAGCCCCCCCCCCAAAAAATTATGAGCTTGGGTTAAAAATCATGGGGGGGGTTTAATGACTATATTTGGGGTTCTTATTATTTGCCATCTGGTTTCTGAGCCTTTAGAATAAACCCAGGTCAGGTCTTCAAGCTTTTCCCTTCAAGAGATCTTCCGAAAAAATGTCTTCCGAAAAAGCGCGTCCACACTGCAAAAGTGCATCGGAAAAGCGATCTGCTTTTTCAAAAGAGAGCATCCGCACTGAATGGACGCTCCCTCGCATGTGAGCTGCGATTGCTATGGGCGGAGTGGCCACCAGGGCACCTGTGCTTTTTCCTCTTTCCTCCTCTTCCGAAAGAACTCCCTCCTCCCCTCATTCTTCTTCCTCGCAGAATGAGGATGACCGATGCTGGAAAAAACCCCTCTGTTCTTTCGATTTTCTTGCAGAAGAGCACAATTGCAGTGTGGGCGTTCCTCAAGTTTTGTTGGAAAAATGGCCATTTTCCTGACAAAACTCTGTAGCGTAGACATACTGTTAGGGACGTGTGTCCTTGCCCCATGGTGTGGTGCTTCTGAGATTCCTAAGCCCTACAGTAATACTACCACTCCGCGGTTCAGAGACCTTATTCTGGGCCTCCAAGAACAGCATTCCCTAGGAGGGTGGGGAAGCACTGGGATGGGTTCCCTAGGGAGACGGTGGAATTTCCATCCCTTGAGGTTTTGAAGTCCCGGCTTGACAAAGCCCTGGCTGGGATGATTGAGTTGGGGTTGGTCCTGCCTTGGACAGGGGGCTGGATTTCATGACTCCTGAGGTCTCTTCTACCCAAGGATTCTATTTTTCAGAGAAGTCAAAGCCCTCCTGCAGCGTACGACACTTATTCATGGGCTATTTTGCTCCTACAATCTCCCCTTCCCCGTTGATGTGGTCTTAGGCATTGGGAATTGTCTCAAAGAACCTCAGAAGACGCCCCCTAATTTCCTTACTAAAAACCTGTGATTTCCGTGAAAAAAGGAAAGGCTGTTTCAAGCAAGACAGAGGTTAAAAGAGCCCCACTGCCCAGCTTCCAGGCCCTGCGCTTTCCAGATCTTTCTCCAGATTAATTAAACACCCACCGGTGCAGGCAACAGATAATTAAACGCAGGTGCAGGCTAGCTCTTGGGTTGCAAGGATATTCCTAGTTTGGTCTGGAACGCCTTGGCCCCCAAGTGTTCTCATTAAAGCATGTGGAATGGACTCTCAGGCAATTAAACCGCGCCGGCGACAAGCGGCACGCAGTCTGCAGCGCCAATCATCCTGCGCCCTCACCGCATTTTTGCCACTTTAACCTTTTCTTCGCTGTGTGTTTTGACACTCTGGGCTCGTGGCAGTGGCCGTTTTTCATCACATGCCCCCATGAATCTCTCTCACTGGAGATATTTCAGAGCAGGTTGGCGAGGCCTCTCTCAGGGCGGATCTAGACCAATGGTGCTCAACCGTTGTTCATTCGTGACCCCCAGAGCCGGGAAAATTTTTGTTGGGCATTTAAAAAAAAGAAAAGAAAAAAGGATCATTTTTTGTTGAGCCAAAAAAAAAAACATGACATGAAAATTTTACGACCCCTTTTAAGCGCTCCCCCCCATCCCCGCCAAGTGTATGTCGGGGGCTGAGCCAGGAAAAGAAAATACCAGCCGGCCCAGATCAAAGCGCTGCGACTCACGGATTGTGCACCGCTGATGTAGACAGTGCTTGGTCCTGCCATGAGGGCAGGGGACTGGTCTTGAGGGCCTATCGAGGTCCTGTCCAGTTCTAGGATTTCATGAAGGGTTTGTTGATCGTTACGTGGGGCAGAGGCAGTGGATGACTGCTTGCTGGACATGGCAGGATATAACTGCCAACTCACTCTTTACTCAAGCCTTCCGGTTACTCAGATTTCTGTCTCTTGGCCCCATTAGCTAGTGAGGGGAAAGCCTTGGGTGCCGCGACGATTTAATGAGATCTGTCCCCATAGCTCCTCTTTGAGGGGGCACAGCTGGTCTCCCCCTGGTGCAAGAAAGCACACAGAGGGCGAGGGGGCCTACACACTTCTACACAAACCTCTAGCTCCAGGGGACCCACTCATGCTAACTCTGATGGTGCAGACATGCTAAAAGCAGAGCATGAGCACAGCGGCGTGAACATCTAGCCACCCCAAACTCGTGCCTGTGGTCTGAGATGGGTGGGTACTCGGGGAGGTTCGCTGTTCGCACTCTAGCCCAGCTCCATCTCCCTGAGCCGAGTGTCAGCCTGCAGCTCCTTATGGAGCTGTGCCCTGTGTCTCTTGGAGTATGTGGTAGGGCGGAAAACTGCATCAGTGCCCGCCAGGTTCCCTAGGTTATGTGTGCTGCAGAGCTGAGATCATTTAACTCCTGGTAGTTTGACCCATTTGGCTCTTGAGTTTGAGCGCATGCACCAACCCCCGGCGTGCAGGTTGGCCGTCACCCCCGCAAGCACCGGTAGAAGGAGTTTTGGTTTTCTCCCTCTCTCTCTCTTTCTCTCCTCCCTGCAGCAAAGCTGATTGTGGAGACAGACACCTTCGGGAGCCGGGTCCGCATCAAGGGAGCCGAGAGCCAGAAATACATCTGCATGAGCAAGAGGGGGAAGCTCATTGGAAAAGTGAGTCACAGACAGGGATCCGTGCTCCCCCCCCCAATTCCATGCCTTATCCCCACCCCGGTCATGGAAGCTGGCTTTCTAACTGTATCCAGGGGTGGAACCCCGCTGGGGGAAGTGGTGGCATCCCCATCTCTTCATGGATAATGGGGTGAAATAAATGCAGTGGCCTGTTATCTATGAAGGATCGGGCCCTGCTGGCCTCCAGTGCCTGAATCTATCGCATCTCTCGTCTGTCTTATTGGAATCCATCTCAGAGGAAGCAAAATGCAGGACAATGTAGCACTTTAAAGACTAACAAGATGGTTTATTAGATGATGAGCTTTCGTGGGCCAGACCCACTTCCTCAGATCAAATAGTGGAAGAAAGTAGTCACAGCCATAGATACCAAAGGATACAATTAAAAAAAATGAACAAATATGAAAAGGACAAATCACATTGCAGAACAGAAGGGGGATGCGGGGGGTGGGAAGGGGGAGGAAGGAAGGTAAGTGTCTGTGAATTGCTGATATTAAAGGTAGGGAGAGTGGGATGTTTGTGAGTTAATGGTATTACAGGTGATAATTGGGGAAACTGTCTTGGTAATGGGTGAGAAAGTTCAAATTCTTGTTAAGTCCTTGTTGGCAAGTGTCGAATTTTAACATGAATGACAGTTCAGAGGATTCCCTTTCAAGTGCAGATGTAAAAGGTCTTTGTAGCAGAATGCAGGTGGCTAAGTCATTTAGAGAGTGTCCTTTCTGGTTAAAGTGGCAAGAAACTGTTTTCTCTTTGTGATCTTGTCTGATATCTGTTTTGTGGGCATTAATCCTTTGGAGAAGTGGAATGAGGAGTACAGCTAGTTCGGATTAGGAAGCCTAATCCGAACTAGCTACTCCGTGCCGCGTGTAGCCGCGCGGCACAGGGTTCGAACTGCCGGCATTTAAAAATGGCGGCACCCGGCTTATGCAAATGAAGCCCGGGAAATTCAAATCCCGGGCTTCATTTGCAAGTGCGGTATGCCTACATTACCCTGCTAGTTCGAACTAGCGGGGTAGTGTAGACATACCCTCAGTGTTTCTTAAACTGTGTGTGCGCGAGGCAGTCGGGTGTGCCGCGGAGAACAACAGAATTCCAAATGGCCGCCCTTAAAGAGACAGGCGACTTTTTTTTTTTTTGCTCAATAACTTCCCCATGACCCTTCCCCCCCCCCCCCAAACCTCTTTTCTTTTTTGCTCAACAAAAAATTCATGGTGTTTCTCATATAAAAAAATTGTTTGGTGTTCCTCGGTCTTAAAAAGTTTAAGAAACACTGAACTATCTCCATTAAAGTCAACGCAGCTACGCTGGTTCACCCCAGCTGTGCTCCCGCAGTTACCCAGCAGGCTGGGCCTCCACAGAGCCCTGGTCTGCACTCGGGAGTTATTTCCACATAACCCCCATTCTTTTGAAATAACAAGCGCAGCAGCCACACAACCAAGCCCATTATTTGGAAATCTGTGCTGCTGCTTTCCTTGTGAAATAACACTTCTTTCGAAATAGGGTCATGTGGATGCAATAATGACTCTCCAGAGTCATTGGAAGTAATACAGTGCTTCCTGGGGCTCTGAGTCCGAGGTGACGCACCCACGTTAATGCAGCCTGCCTCGGACTCATTTTGAGGTTCCCCGTAGCGTGGGCAGGCTTTCAAAGGAGGTTGTGAAATCCCCAGCATTGGACGCTTTTGACAGTAGCTCAGAGGGGGGGTCTAGGTTGGCTCAGCCCTGCCTCAGAGAGGGGGCTGGGCTGGGTGACCACTCAAGGTCCCTTCCAGCCCAGTATTTCTGTGATCCTATGAATTTGGTGAGTCACGGTCCAGTTGCCCTTGGAGCCCAGAAACTGCTCCCTGATGAGCATTGTCTAGCCTCCTCTGAACAGCGGCCATGCCCTGAATGGGGCAGAGAGTCCGGGTTCCCCTCATACCGCTTGCCGGTGGGCCTGGGAAACTCCCCAGGCTTCCATGATGTTTGGCCACCCAGCACCTCCTCTTGCTGCTAGATCCTTCCGGGCCTCGATTCGGGCAAAAAGAAGTGGCCTAGGATCAAACCCATCCTCACCTTTTCCCAGCTGGATTAACCTCCCGTCTCCCCCTTCCATCCCTTCAGCCCAACGGCAAGAGCAAAGACTGCATCTTCACGGAGATCGTGCTGGAGAACAACTACACGGCCTTCCAGAACGCCCGCCACGAGGGCTGGTACATGGCCTTCACGCGCAAGGGTCGCCCGCGGAAAGCCACCAAGAGCCGCCAGAACCAGCAGGAGGCGCACTTCATCAAGCGCCTCTACCGTGGCCAGCTGCCCTTCCCCAACAACGCCGAGCGGCAGAAGCAGTTTGAGTTCGTGGGGTCCTCCTCCCCGACGCGCCGGACCAAGCGCACCCGCGCCCCCCGGCCCCTCACGTAGTGCCCACTGCCCCCCCCCGGGCTTGGCATGGCGCTGCCGGCCCCTGCGGGGCGAAGGGAGGTGCTATCTGCCCTCCCCACGGCTAGAGCCACGCCGCTGCCCCACGCCGCACCTAGGCCCGTGCCGTCTGCCTCCCCTCACGCCGACCCGCTCCGCTGCCCCCTTCTGGACGTAGGACTGATTCTCTTGCACATGTCACGATCACCGCTACCCCGCGTTGCACAGGGCCGGGTTTCCTGCCCATCCCCGTGCACATCCATCGTGCTGCACGTTGCCACCCCATCACCCTGTATTTTTTTTAAACAAAGATGCTCTATTTTTATACTTGGATTCTCCTAGGCACAAAGCAATATTAACACAGGCGTCAGGCAGGGGACAGAAGGTGTTTTTTGTACATAGATATAACCCGGGCAGGATTCCCCTTTGTTCTAGAGCAGCCCCCCTACCCACCTTCCCCGGAACAACTCCCAAAATTCAACACCCGGCCCTTCGGTGCAACAGCCCCTGTTGGGACGGCAGCAGAAGGCAATTTGTTTCGGAGACTTCCGGGTCTGACCCGGCCCTCCGCATCAGCCCTCCCAGAGACCAGGCCTGGCAGCGGGTTGGGCTAAGATCAAGGGTTCTGACGGGTGAGATCTGTTAGCCCGCGGGACACAGTGGGACGAGACTGCTGCCTGGACCGCAGGGAAGGATCCTGCCTTGCAATGCGGATGACTGAACGGGCCTTTTTTCTCCCACATGTATTTAGTAAATAACTACCGTGCTGGAGACGGTCCACATGGCCCCCGGCACCAACGACTCCAGAGGACTCGGGGGTCGGTAGAGCAGCAGAGGGGGTGCGATCATTCTGCCCTGTCAGAGGGGTGGTAGATGTCGGTCTGTCTGTCTATGGTGCTTAGCTGGCCCCATTACTGCAGTCCCTTGCAATCTGTCACGTACCCGTCTCCCACCAGGCAGGGCGGTGCTATGAGCTCCTGTGGACAGAGGGGGAACAGAGCCACAGAGAGACTAAGGCCTGGTTTGTATGTAAAATGTAGATTGGCCCGTCTAGGTCACACGGGGGACATAGGCAGTGAGTTATATGGGCCCGCAGGCCTGCTACACTGAAGTTTGGGGTCCGGTCTCTTCCCCCAGCCCTGTCTGCCGTCCCAGTGTCCCTCAATGCTGCCTCCTGCCCCCATGCGCCCCCCGGCGTGTCTCCCAGCCCATGCATCCCCCACCCTCCCTGCACTCACCCCACTCTCTCCCAGAGCCTACACCCTCACCCCCTCCAGCCCCCAAACTCCTTCCCAGTCTGCCCCCCTTATCCCCTCCCAGAGCCCAACCCCTCACCCCCTCCTGCACCGAACCTCCCTCCCAAAGCCTGCACCCCTCTTTGTCCCACCACAGAGCTCCCCCTGCCCCCAAACTCCCTCCCAGGGCCTGTAACCCCCCTGCACCCCAGTCCCGTCCCCACCTAACATTTCCTCCCAGAGCCGTAGGCAGGTGTGGGGCAGGCCGTCTGAGTCCGGGAGGGCTGCGAGCTCTGGGCATTCTGAGCCTCACCACCATTTCTGCAAACCTGCCACCCCTGCAGGGGGGTAGAAAAAATGTGCATCCCCAGGACACTCGTTCAGTGGATCTCGCCCCCCAGCAGCTGAGTCGGTGAAAGAATTCTTCCCTCAGCGGCTTGGGGAAGCGGGTTTGCTACATCCGAGGGGGAAGCGCCCAGTGACCGTGGCATAGACCTGCTCGCAATGGCTTTCCCAAGGTCGCCCAGCCAGGAAGGAGGAGGAAAGACCAGGGAACAGAAACCAGGTCTCCAGAGTTCTGACTTAGCCCCCTAAGCACTGGGCCGTCTTTTCCCTCCTGGGGAGTTATTACCCAAGGGAAGAGGGTTCTGGGACTGAGAGGAGCCAGCACTTGTTTTCAGCTTGTCACAAGCCTCTTTCTTTTATTTATTTTATCACGGGGGTTTGACTTTCCTTCTGCCCCCTGTCAGGGTGGTTCCTCTTGTTTCGAGAGACCAAATTCCCACCCACGCTCCCACTCCCAAAGAGAATAGAACGAGGAACCCCTATTGGACTAGCCAGCAAGTGACCCAGGATTCCCTTTCAGATCAAGAGAAACTACTTTTAGGGCTTGTTTTAATCCATTTCGTTATTTCCTTAAGGAGTCGACTGCTGTCGCTTTAGGCCTAAACCTTTAGACTTTGGGTTTTTAAAAAAATAACCAAAAACTAAAATGAATAAAAATTAACGTCTTGGGTATTTTCTTTCTATTTGGTTTGGGGGGCTGTTTTGAGATGTGTCGCTCTGCTGGCGTGGAGACCAGAGGGCCGGTCTAGCTCCACTTCCCCAATGGAGCAAAGTGTAAAGAGTTAGATAAACCGCATGCGTGGCAAAAACCAAATAGGCAGCAGGTTTAAAACCAACAAAAGGATGTTTTTCTTCACTCAGCGCACAGTCAACCTGTGGAACTCCTCGCCAGAGGATGTGGTGAAGACTAGGACTTTAACGGGGTTCAAAAAAGAGCCAGATAGATTCATGGAAGCTATTTGCCAAGATGGGTGGGACTGGTGTCCCTAGCCTCTGTTTGTCTGGAAAGGGATGACAGGAGAGGGATCGTGTGATGATTCCCTGTTGTGTTCCCTCCCTCTGGGGCATCTGGTATTGGCCACTGTTGGCAGACAGGGCACGGGGCTAGATGGATCTTTGCATTAGCATCCGGGGAATGGGATGAAAAGCGAACTGCGTCCTGGAGCACACGGCTGCTGCCTCCCCCCACATCCCGAAGTGGCGCCTTTGCAAAGAGCTTAGGACACAATTTTTAAAAATCCCTGTGTGATGTAGGGGCCTCGGTCCCATTTTCACAAGTAAGGCAGGCCTTTGGGAGCCGGTGTGGTTTGCAAGTTAAAGGGACTGGGTATGAGAACGGCCGTCCTAGGTCAGACCAATGGTCCAGCTAGCCCCGGATCCTGGCTCCTGACAGCGGCCAATACAGGGTGCCCCAGAGGGAGTGATCCCTCCCGTCACCCCTTCCCAGCCTCTGGCAGTCACAGGCTAAGGACACAGTGTGGGGTTTGCCCCCGACTACTGAGACACCTCGGTGCTTTTCGCCCCCTCCAGCCCAGGTAGGCAGATCACACTAAGAGCGGGGGTTAGGAGGGGGGGCGGGAGCCTGAGGCCCCGAAGAAGGTCACCCAGAAGATCAGCAGCACAGCTGACAGTGCAACCAGGTCTCGGTATTCCCACGTGTGGCACTGTCGCCGCCAGCCCACACTGCCGCTTGGGAAGCTAGCGCCGGGTTCACTCTACTTGCCAATCAATGAATCCGATCAGCTTTCCAGCGCCCCCGCCCCCGTCACGCTCGCCCCGTTTCTCCGCACGGCCTCATGTTACCGGAGAGGAAAGGTGGTTTTGTGATTGGAACTGTTAAGAGGTCTGGCTTCTATTCCTGTCTCCGGCCCTGCCGCACGCCGTGACCTTGAATGAGCATTCACGGGCGAGGTTACTGATTTGAAGTGCCACGGGGTGGGGGAAATCTCAAGTATGGAGTGATTCTGCTCTTGCTCCATCCTGGCTTACAGCCCAATGCACTAGTACGCACAATGTTCTAGTATGCAAAATGCACTAGTACGCACAGTACACTAATATGCACAATGCACTGGTATGCACAGTGCACTAATACGCACAATGCCCTAGTATGCAAAATGCACTAGTATGCACAGTACACTAATATGCACAATGCACTGGTATGCACAGTGCACTAGTATGCACAGTGCACTACTACGCACAATGCCCTAGTATGCAAAATGCACTAGTATGCACAGTGCACTAATACGCAAAATGCACTAGTACGCACAGTACACTAATATGCACAGTGCACTAGTATGCACAATGCCCTAGTATGCAAATGCACTAGTATGCACAATACCCTAGTATGCAAAATGCACTAGTACGCACAGTACACTAATATGCACAATGCACTGGTATGCAAAATGCACTAGTATGCACAGTGCACTAATACACACAATGAACTAATATGCAAAATTCACTAGTACACACAATGCACTGGTATGCACAATGCACGAGTATGGAAAATGCACTAGTACACACAATGCACTGGTATGCACAGCGCACTAGTTTCTCTACACTTACTGAGTTTGACTGAGTGCAGTTTTCTGGCTCACGGGTCATGGGTCTCAATTTGTTTCCCGAACAGAAAGCTCGAATGCTGGACTGTCTGATTCAAAACCGGACACTTGGCAACCCTAAGCGCATGCTGCAAGTTAAGCGGATACAAAAGTCCCACGGACGTCGACAAGCCGTCAGCCCGGGCTGCTAGTGACACTTTTGCGTTTGGCTGTGCACAGAGGGGAAAGCCCCAGCTCCCTGACTCATGTGGTCCCGCTATGTCAGAGTTTGTTAAGTAAATACGCTTTTGTAGCAGCGGATCAGACCACAAAAATGCGAACCCCCCCCCAACGATTCGAAAGAACAAGCAAATTGAAAACAATTTTTAAAAACTCTCATGATTTTTTAAGTCAATCCTGTGATTTAAAAAAACCAATGTTTTGGCGGGAGAGAGGGCTTTTAACCAAAGCTTGAGCGAGGTGCTACATGCCCGGATCTCTTTAAAGCATAGAACCAGGAAAAGCCACTTCCTGGCACTGAGCTGTAGCCGGGTCAGGCTGAATACCTGGCCCCTCCTTAGATGCAGAGGGACTTCTGTGAGATCAAAGGGGCTGACTGAAAGTGGGGATGTGGGGGAAGGAGCAGAGAGGAGGGGAGTCCAGAAGAGGACCAGCCAGTCCGCCCAAAGGTGATAATGCCTCTTCTTGTTCCCGGGCTGGAAACTGACTCCGGCCCTTCGAACGGAGGCCAGAGGGGCCATGGCTAGGGAGACAGCACCTGATGGGGAAACATTAGACTCCAATCAATCAGCGGCGCATTAGGAGCAAAGCGAGGTGGCTTCCGTGCCCACACAAAAGGGAGCTTTGCGCTGCTTCCTGTCCAGCCCTTCCTCCCTACCCCCCTTGGAGGCCCGGGGGCCCCAGTGGGCACCCTCAGGGTGACGCCGCCGGGCCGTGATCCCAAGGGGGAGGTGCTATCCCAGGGGATTTGCGCGCCGTGTGTGTCTGTGCATGGGCAGGCGCCTGGGATGTCGAAATGTGACTCTCAGGGAGGGGGCACCGTGTGTGCTTGGGAGGAAGGCTTGCACACCATGCTCGGTGGGGGGAGGGGGCTGATGCTGCACACCCATCTCCAGCGTCCCCTGCAGAGATGCCATGCTCATGTTGCCAGGGACATGGGGCTCTCTTCCCTGCCGTGGTGCAGGGAGGGGGGAAAGCAAGCCCCGCAGGGGTGCTCTGGAGCCCAAACTGCAGATCCCCCTGCGAGTCTAAGAGCAAGGGACGCACAGAAAAATGTACTCAAAGGGGCGGCTTGTGCACGCCTTGTGGACAGGGACCATTGCTTCGTTCTGTGTCCGTGCACTGCCTGCCACCCTAGGCACTACAGTAATAATTATTATCGTTAATCATATTTATTTTAAATGTTAATTGCCTGTTTAATTAGCCAAGGAAAGCAGGCGAAGCAGATCCCGACTTGGCAGTCTCCCACCTTCGGGTGGGTGCTGCGAGGTCTGAGCGCAGCTCCAGATTGCTGAGGTCAGGCGTGGTGTCGGGAAACCCTGGTGAAATGCCAGTTCCCACCCGCCGGCGTTGGCTACACCAGGGAAGTGAAGTCACGTGTCGCTGCGGCTGCAGCCCCACCCACCTTGGTAATGGTGCACGCCGCAGTGAAAAGGGTTCTGTGGGTTTCACCGCCGGGCTAGGAAGCCCGTCTGTGAACAGCAAAATGAACATCCGAGGTTCTGGCTTCTCGCGGTTTGCGATGTCAGAAAGTCATAGTGCTTACGCCGGAAGGGATCATTAGAGCATCCTAGAATTATAGAACACTCTAATAGTACAGGCAGTCCCCGGGTTACGTACAAGATAGGGACTGTAGGTTTGTTCTTAAGTTGAATTTGTATGTAAGTCGGAACTGGTACATATTGTAGGGGAAACTCTAGCCAAACATTTCTCCAGAGCTCAGTTTTATTCTCCCACACCTCACTTCCCTCAGTCCTTTATTCTCAAGCTGAGGTGTCTGCTGAGAAAAGCCGCTCTGCATCTCCCTGGTCTGCTGGGGGGGGAGGGGGGGCGCTAGCTTCATGTCTCCCTGGTCTGCTGGGGGTGGGAGGGGGGGCGCTAGCTTCATGTCTCCCTGGTCTGCTGGGGGGAAGCAGCTAGTACTGGGTTGCCTCACCCCGTTTGTAAGTAGGGATCCGATGTAAGTCGGATCCATGTAACCCGAGGACTGCCTGTATTATATACACGGGAAGGGACCTAGAGAGGCCATCACGACCAGTCCCCTGCACTCATGGCAGGACCAAGCACCATCTACATCATCCCTGACAGGTGTCTGTTTAACCTGCTCTCAAATATCTCCAGGGATGGAGATTCCGCAACCTCCCTAGGCAATGTATTCCAGGGTTTAACCACCCTGAGCGGTAGGAAGTTTTTCTAAGGTCCAGCTGTGACAGGGTCAGGTTAGAGGGCTAGAGAAGAGCACTCCAAGGGAGGTATGTGAGGCCTAGATTAAGGAGGTCTCTGTTCCCTGGGTAAACTGGCAGAGGCTGGCCTAGAACCAGCAGGAACTTTCCAGAAGCAGTCTGGTCAATCAGGCCAGTGAGAACACCTAATTAGTGCTAATTAGAGACCAGGGAGTCAGGCTAATCAGACCTCCTGGGGCCAATCAAGAACCAGTTGAGACTGGTTTAAAAGGGCTTCTCTTCCATTAGCTCTGGGGCACGTGTGGAGGAAGGAAGGAGTCAAAATACTGAGCAGGGAGAGGAGGCGAGGGAGTGAGATATGGGAGTTTGGCAGAGTGTGTTGGAGGAGCAGGAAAGGTACCAGAGGAAAGGTTCTGGGAGGGATTATTTGGGGGAAGTAGTTTCCAGGTGGGGAGTGGAACAAACCCCGTCTATCATTGATGCCTTATTGTCCCTGGAACCTGGGCTGTGTCTACACTTGTGGTTTCTTGTGTGAGAAATATGCAAATGAGGCTAAGCATGGAATATTGCTGAGCCTCATTAGCATACCTAATGAGCCTCCATTTTTTGCAGAAGAGGCTCTTGCACCAGAAGGAGCAGTCTACAGTGCCCCGTCTTGCACAAGAAAAACCCTCTTGCGCAAGGCTGTTCTTCCTGAAAATAATCGGGGTAGCGGCATTGCGCAAGAGGGGTTTTCTTGCGCAAGGTGGGGCAGTGTAGACAGCTCCTTCTGGCGCAAGAGCCTCTGCTGCAAAAATGATAGCTCATTAGGTATGCAAATAAGGCTTGGGGATATTCTGTGCTTAGCCTCATTTGCATCTTTCTCACGCATAAGGCCGTGAGTGTAGACATAGCCCTGGAGTAGTGGGTGGGTGTGAGTTTCCCCCCAACCCTCCCCACACAAGTACAGAGTCCCTCCCTGGATAGGGAGGCCAGGACTATATAGGGGGTTTGCCCCCATTTTATGGACCAGCCTGTGATGAGTATGGCTCAGTTGGCTGTGAACCCTGCATCTAGCAAGGAGAAAGAGGCCGTGTGGTAGGACACAGCGAGCCTCTGAGGCTGAGAGCTCTTCGCCAGAGCTCTGCCACGCAACCTAAACCTCCCTTGCTGCCATGTAAGCCCATTGCTGCTTGTCCTAGCCTTAGAAGTTGAAGAGAACAATTTTCTCCCTCCTCTTTGTAACACCCTTTTAGATACTTGAAAGCTGCAATTGCATCCCCTCTGGGTCTTCTCTTTTCTAAACGAAACAAGCCCAGCTCCTTCAGCCTTCCCTCATAGCTCATGTTCTCTAGACCTCGAATCATTCTTGTTGCTCTTCTCTGGACCCTCTCCAGTTTCTCCACATCTTTCCTGAAATGTGGTGCCTGGAACTAGACACAGTACTCCAGGGCTCCGTCTACACTGGCATGATTTTCCAGAAATGCTTTTAACGGAAAAGTTTTCTGTTAAAAGCATTTTTGGAAAAGCGCGTCTAGATTGGCAGGATGCTTTTCTGCATTGCGCAAGAGGGTTTTTCTTGCGCAAGAAGGGGCGGTGTAGACAGCTCCTTCTGGCGCAAGAGCCTCTTTTGCAAAAATGGCGGCTCATTAGGTATGCAAATGAGGCTTGGCAATATTCCACGCTTAGCGTCATTTGCATATTTCTCATGCAAGAAGCCGCGAGCGTAGACATAGCCAAGGTGGCCTGCAGAGTTAGCGGGAGGCCTGGCAGTAGCAGCAGTGAGTGGCCAGGGCCCCAGCCTGCTGGTCCTGGCATGCTTGGGAGAGGGGTTGGAAGCCGGAAAGAGGCAAGGTGGAGACGGGGTCGAATGTGGGGGAAAGGGCTGGAGCAAGGGCAGGGGTGGGAAGAGGCAGAATGGAGCCAGATCACTGTGCTTGGTCCCCCCACGAACCTTTCAGGCCCCCTGAAGCACTGGGCTCCCCAAAACACAGGGTTGTCCTGGTCCATCCTATGGACAGGACGGCTCTGAACATACAAGAGCAAACGTTGATGGAGCCAGGCTCGTAGTCCGGAATATTGGTGGAGCACGGCCCTACGGGCCCATACAACTCGCCGCTTATGCTCAGGATTCCCTTTGAAGTCAATGGCATCCATTAGACCCTGAAGGGGTCCGGTCGGCGAGGTGGCTTGCAGTGGGTCCCATGGACACCCCCAACCAACCGCGGCAGCCGCGTTGCTTCTTCCACCGCCACCCGACCCGCGTCGCCCAACTGCTCCCTGTAATTGCTTTTCCTTCTCACAATGCCGGGACGGACGGGGATGAAGAATCTTAATCCTTTAACTGGGTCTAAAAAGAGCCATTTACAAAGCGCCACAAATATAATGCGGCAGGGATGCCGCTGAGGTAGGGTGTGGGGGAGGGAGAGAGGGTGGAAAAAGGGAAAATTATAACAGTTTGAGTTAAATGAAGCTTTAAAGCAGGAGAGAAATGCAACACCCAGTAATTACTGGCTAACAATAAGGCCAGGAGTCTGCTCCCAGGTGTGACAGTCAGAGAATTAGCACAGGGGCTGTTTTAGGGGCTGTGGGTTTTCTTTTCCCTTCGGCCTCATAGAGTTTGGTTCTTGTTTCCACAGGAATTCGAGACATTCTTTAAACTCAGAAGGCTTTAAAAGGGCTGGTTTTGCCTCCCCATTCCCTCCCCCCCCACGCACACCCCTATTTAGCCAGAGTTTCAAAGGTGGGGGGAGGTCCCTTTGTATAATCTCTGCTTTAATTTTTTTCTTCTTTCCAGCCCCTTCCCCCCTTTTATTTTATTCCTCCCCCCTCCCTTCTTATTCTTCTTGACCTCCCCGTATAGAATGGAGTCTGAAGGGTGAGTCCTTTTTAATTATGGCTGGGGAAGAAAAAACTCACACTGTTTCTTTCTTGTTTTTTGAGGTGAGACTTGGGGAGAGGAGGGGGCGGGGGCTGGAGGGGAGGAGACTGGAATGTGTGTCTGTGCAAAAAGTGCAGTCAAGGATATCCTACCCTGGCTGCATCCTGCAAAGCATGATGGCCCCCACGTTAAAAGCAAAATGTCTTTTCTCATCCGTCTGCTTAGTTCCTCGCCGACGCTGGCTGGTAGCTTGAAAGGTCTTGTGCGCGTCTGTGTGTGTGTGTGTGTGTGTGTGTGTGTGTGCAGGGAGGGGCGTGTGGAGCGGGGGGGGGGGGGGGTGTTGGGACCCAGCTGGGGATGGAAGGGTCTCAGTGCTGGTGAGATTAACTCGCTGGAAGGGGAAGTAATAATGCACCTCTCATGCAATTAATAAAGTTAGTGGGGCAGGGAGTCTGGGAATGCGAGTCGGGGAGGCCGGCGCGGTCGGAATGAAAGAGCAGATGCCGGCGAGGCAAATTAGAGATGAGCCTGAACCCCAGGAGCGTCTCCCCTGAGGCCACCCACCCTGAGCGCTGGGGGTGGAGACGGGGCTGGAACAGACGGACCCCCGCGCTGAACCTGCCCCGGTTCCGGGCTCGCAAGAACCAGGCCTGATAAGGAGAGTTTGCAGGACGTAACCTGCCTCTCGTTCTGCCCCACTTGCTCCTGGGAAAGGCAGCCTCCGAGGAAAGGCAATCCCAGCTCCAGCACTACAGGGACCCTGCGGAGTCCCAGTTTGAGGGCACTTTGGCCTGGGAGCTGAATTTGGTGGGGCAGAGAGGTGTTCAGCTTAGATTGGGGCCGTGGGGCTTAGTCAGGCAGGACCCAGCTCCTGACTGCCCCGCACCTTGTACAGACATCTCCCCCCGGGGAAAAGCACGTGAGGAGCGAGTCGAAAGCACCACTGGAGCAGCCTGCTTTGTATTTGGTTTGCATCGGTGCAAAGGGCAGCGCGTGGCCGCAGGCCAGACTCAGCTGGTACCTGGGGAGCAAACACACCCATGGCGGAGGGACAGGCTGATATTTAAGGGGCGCCCCTCTCAGTCCCCTCCACTTCTATCGCTGGCTAGACTCAACATGAGCAGCACCGGGGGTGGGGAGCGAATGCTAAAGGGGGAGCAGAACTGCCAGAGACCCTGGCATGGATAGGACGCAAGCAGCAGCCCCGATCCGCTCCCACCGACATGCCCACAGGGACTGGTTCCAGGCTGTGCGCCCTGCCCCCCAGCGTGCAAGGATACCGTTCCGCCAGGGAATCGATCAGAGAGAGGGACCCTGACTGGAGGGGAAAGGCCCAGGCCAGGTCCTCCAGGCGCTCTGGGAACTGGGCATCTCCTACCCAGCCCTTTGACTCTGAGCATGGACGTGGGGAGTAGGAAAAGCCAGATCCAAGCGCCCGTGAACTTTGGGAGCTCGGAATGTGGGTCTCCAGGGTTGTACCTTGTCCCACGGCTAATTATCACTGAGATTATTTGGTGCAATTGATGCTGCTTCACTGGGAACCCGTTATCACTCGGGGCTCCTGAGTTTTCATCAGCCTGGTCTCAGACGGGGAGCCATGATAGTCTGTATCTGCCAAAACAACCAGGCTGTGTCTACACTGGCAAGTTATTCCGGAAAATCAGCCGCTTTTCCGGAAAAACTTGCCAGCTGTCTACACTGGCCGCTTGAATTTCCGCAAAAGCACTGACGAGCTAATGTAAAATCATCAGTGCTTTTCTGGAAAAACTATGCTGCTCCCGTTCGGGCAAAAGTCTTTTTCCAGAAAACTGTTCCGGAAAAGGGCCAGTGTAGACAGCACAGTACTGTTTTCCGCAAAAAAGCCCCGATCGCGAAAATGGCGATCGGGGCTTTTTTGCGGAAAAGCGCGTCTAGATTGGCACGGACGCTTTTCCGCAAAAAGTGCTTTTCCGGAAAAGCGTCCTGCCAATCTAGATGAGCTTTTCTGTTAAAAGCATTTCCAGAAAATCATGCCAGTCTAGACGTAGCCCCAGAGCCCAGGGCACCTTGGGCTTATGTCTACACTGCACAGTTATTTCGGAATAAGCTATTCCGGAATATCTTATTTCGAAATAGTACACCTACACCGCAGGGAAGCCTCAAAATGAGTCCGAGGCCGGCTTCCCTAAAGTAGACATGCTCTCTCAATTTAGAGCCCCAGGAGGAATATCTTAGCATGGCCCTGGTGAGGGGCTATTTCGAAATAGCGGTAGTGGAGCGCTATTTTGGAATAGACCATTGAAATAGCTATTTGGAATAGTTAGTCTTCATAGCACGAGGTTTACAGAAGTTGGAATAAGCTGTCCGTTATTTCAAAATCATTTTGCTATAATGGAATTACCGGGTAGACGCGTGCATCGTTAGTTTGGAATAATGGCCGTTATTCCGAAATAACGTTGCTGTGCAAACACACCCTTGGAGACTAACATTGATTAGGAAGGGGTTCCCAACCTTTTTCGGTCCCCGTACCCTCTTGGCTTTTAGTAAACCTTTCCATACCCCCTATTCAATATGAAAGGAAATTAATTCTAGACTCCAGAATCCACAACCTTTTTCACTAACACTATTACTTCTGAAATATTTCAATTAGGATAATCTAGTTACCAGATATTCCCCATATCCCCTTGACAAGCTTCTCATACCCCCTGGGGGTACGCGTACCCCAGGTTGGGAACCCTTGGATTAGGGCATCAGCTTTCCTGGGTAAAACCCACTCATGTCACCTAACAGCCCTAGGGACAGAGGCACTGGGGTAACCATACCAGTGCTCTGTTCCTCTACCGCTCGCTCCCCTCTTTGACCTCTCCCTGTGTGTTAATAACGACGTTAATGTTTAGGCCGGCTCAGCAGCGCCTGCTCCAGCTGAACCAAACAGGTTTGCGACTCAGACAAGGGAGGCAGGAGCTCTCTTCCGCCCCGGCCTGGGAAAGGGTGCCATCGCATAAGTGTGCTTCAGATCCCAGCGGGCCCAGCCACCAGGGTGAGTCTAGCGTGTCCTTGACAAGACGTAGGAGATCTAGTGGAGGGCGTAAGTGCACTGCTCTTTAATGTATTAGTAACTTGATGCCGGGTGCTGAAAGCTGCCCCTTAGTGGGGGTAAAGAATAACCGTGGCGCAGGCTGACAGCCAGGGCAAGGGAGGCCGCGGGCCAGATGCAAGCACCCCCTGAGTGCGACGCGCTGCTAACTCCGAATGGCAGCCCTCTGCGCTCGCTTTGGAAACAACCACACTAGGTACAGGGCGATGGGGAAATCAGGCCTGAGAGTCCAGTACTGCTGGCAGGGACTCCTGGGTTCCCTTCCTGATTCTGTTACTGGCTTCCCCCGCGCCCTAGGAGCCCTAGAACGGCTCCCGGTTTGGAGCGACATTTAAAAGGATCAAAGATGCACGCAAAGAGGCACAGATCAGATGTGTTTTGGGGGCTGGACAGAAACGGTCATGCAGAATAGAAACTCCAGGCTTTGCTGGGTATCTCCGGTGGGGGGGTGGTTCCGATGTGTCTACTCACCCTGGTGAATTGCCCCTGTACACTGCATGGCAATTGGCTGCTGCATTTTGCATGCACGGGCACCTGGAGTCCCTCACCCCTGTCTCAGGCTTTGCAGAAGCAGCTAGCTGCACAGACTGCGTGGCCCACCCGCCTCAGGCCACTGGGGGCACCCGCGTTTTACAGCCTCCGTGGGCTGGAACGGCAGAGACGATTAATTCCATCGCCTGTTTGGCTGGTTGTTAGGGGAAGGTGTCTGGGATTTTTCCCTTCCTGCAAAGATCAGGAACTCCCCAGGGCATCTGCACCGGGGACAGGGAATTCCAGGCATGGTGTTTGGATGGTGTATATGGGGGCCCTGGGCCCAGTCACTGGCTTTTTGGTTCCCATGCATTAACCCAGTGAGGAACATAAGGCCCTGGCTTGCCTGGATCCATCCCCCGAGACTCAGTGTCCCCTCCCAGCATTCGGGAACCTCTGGGACTGGGTCTTTCTCTCTCAGTCGGGGGCCATGTCAGTGGCGATATGGGGTTTTTTCCTGGGGGTGAGTGGCCCCTGACCCAAAAAAGGTTCCCCACCCTGGCACTAACCTAACGGTGCAACAAGCAGGCGGCACACGCGCTGCAGGTAACCCGAACAGATGTTTGCATTGACAATTAAAAGAAAATTCAGGGCAGGCGGAGAGGGAGCGGCAGGGAATGAGACCAACACAGGCATGGAGAGTCGAGGGGGCGACACAGGGATGAAACCAGCCCAGGGCCACGCGCTTGTGGTCCTGGGGACGGTGCCGTTAAGGGCTGAGCTTCCCACAGAGAGCGTCTGGGTGGGGGCGGTGGGACCCCGGTCCCCGAGGGCAGCAGAGCTATGGCAAGCGCCTTCATCTCTGAGGGATCGGGGAACGCCCCGGGGAAGGCGGTGCGGGGCTGGCAGGGTGTGCTGAGTTTGTCAGGGACAGTCTCACACTCTCGCTCGTCGCCTGCCCAGGATCCATCCTGCCGGGTCTCCTCTCTCAGACTCCTGCCGCCTCTCAGGCAAAGGGAGAAAAACGGGGGGGGAGAGGGGATGAAACCCTGAGCAGGCAGCACCACTGCTACCGAAGCTGGGGTGTGTGTGTGCGCCCAGGGATGACTCCTGCACAGTTGTGAGAGCAACACACCCCAGGCCTGCGCCACAATGAATAAACTGGGGGAGAAGGGGAGGCAGGAAAACTGCGGCAAAGCATCCTCTGTGTGTGTCACAGCGGCACGGCCAGGGGGGTGTCGGTGGTCTGAGCGACAGGCAGACCCCCACCAGACCGTTGCCCCTTGGAGAAATTGTGGGGGTGGGCGGATGAGAGGGAAAACGGGTGCCTTGGCTGTTCACAGGACGCTTCTGTACCAATTAGGCCGTGAAGCATGCGCTAGCATAATCCTCGCCATGGCAACACCGTGGCGCCGGTTCGGAGGAGTTGGGCCCACCCGGTTAAAGCTCGGGGTGGGGAAGGTGCGTTTGGGGAGGCTCCCTGGGCAAACGTGGGGAGCCCCGAGCCTAGATTTGCAGCTCGCCCAGGTGCATGGGGCTGTGGAGGGAGGTCTCATTTCCCTACTGCTCCTGGGGACAGGGAGGAATCCGCCCCCTTCCAAAAAGCCCAGGGGCCCTGGCTGTATTCTTGTCCCACCACCGCTCCGGTGCCAAGCAGCCCAGGAGGGGGCCTGAGGGAGGAATAAGGAAGCTGCCGCTGCAAATTATCCTTCGCCTCCTGCTCTGCTGCTGCTGCTCCTGAGCGGCTGAGGGAGGCCGGTCGCCGTAGCAACGCGCGGTGGCGAGGAGAAGATGCTCGGAGCCGGGAAGGGCGAACCTGCCTGCAGCTAGGGACCCGCTGCCTGGAAGGTAGGTCCAGTCGGCCGCTGCGCCTCTCGGCGGCCTCTCCCGCTGCCTTCCCCCTTCCCACCCAGCGCCCCCGCTCCCCCGGCTGCGCTGCCGTGGCCAAGCCAAGGGGGCTGCGTTTCTGGCTTGTGCAAGGGAGGCCAGAGTCCAGATGTGGAGGGCATAGATCCTAGACTGGGGGGGACCAAGGGTTCCATCGTGCTGGTCTGGGGGGGTTCTCCTATGGCAGGGCAAATGCTGTATGGGTTAATCCAGCTACAAGGGTGACGGGAGGGTAGGACTGATGGTGTGTCGTTGATGGGGTAAGTGTGGAGCTGGGACAGGGTGTGCATGGGTTGTTCCGGAGAGAGCACATGATTGTGACAGTATGCCTGTCTGCCCCTCTACTGTAAATATCTACTGAGCAATGCCTCCCAGCACCAGGCCTTGGCTGCTGCGAGTCCTCGCCTAAGAATCCATCTCCCCCCCGCTCCCCAAAGGGTTTGGGTGAGCTCTGTGTTTCGACGCCCCCGGGGCCTAGGTGACGGGTGTGGAGATGAGGCTGTCTGATCAGACGCATCCCCCGGAAGATTTCTGCGGGTAGCCGAAGCTGCGTTGGCTTCGTTGTTTGCTCCCCGGAGACCCCGCTGCTGATCCTTGGCACTGCCTCCGGGCTCTCTGCGAGGAAAGCGAGCCAGCGCCCACAGAGCGGCCTGAGATCGCCGGGTGGCCCTGCCCAGCGCCGGAATGGTAAGGAACCCGAGAGCTACGGCGCCGGGGCGGACAGCTCTGAGACAGGCCGTGCATGCCTGGACCCTGTCCCGATGGAGTCAGAGTCTGGTTGGATGGAACGGGAGGGACTGGGTTGAAGTTTCCTGCTTTGATTTCCCGGCTGAGATCATTAGCTCCTCTTACCGACCAGGCATTCATGGAGGTCGCGCCATTCTTAACGTGTGAGAAATGGGGCTTGCTTGAGCACGGGAGTCATGCAACAGGCGACGATTGAGCGTTTATGGGGCTCTGGGTGGGGATGCGGTAGGGAGGCCTGTGATGGAGCAGCAGGGTGTGAGCCAGGACAGCGGTGGCTATTTGGGGGCGGCGGGAGGCGTGGGGTGACAGCGTGGGCGTGAGACTGCCTGGGTTCTATTCCCACCAGCGCCTCAGTAGGGCTGCTGAATCATTTCTACCCTTTGCAGAGGGCGCTGGATAAAAGGTGCCAGAGAAACACTATGTTGGGTTGTTATCCTCGGTGACTCTCTCGTGTTGTCCCTGCACACCCTGACTGCAAATGGGGGAGCCTGGGGTGCTGCACCCTTGAGCCATCTCCTCCCACCTCCAATACACTCCATTTCCGCATGGCACTCTTAGGACAGCTGGTTCTCGTAGTCAGATCAGGAACACCTGCCTCCGCCCCTCACCGCTGTAGATTAGCCAGTGACCACTTCATTTCTGAGCCACGTCCTACCTCCCCGCACCAGTTCTGTGCCGTTCTAGCTGGGCTTTGCTCTCCCCCAGCTGGTGGGACAGCTGTGTTGTCCAGTGGACAATTTTGGACTTGCAACCTGCTGCTGATGATTAAGCAGCTGTTGCAAAGAAACTCCGGAAGGGGGAGCCCTTGGATTTATTTGGGAACATGGCATCACTAAGTCAGAGGCTCAGGAAGGTCAGAGGGCACTTCACCCTGCTAGGCGGAGCAGCCTCCTGGCCCTGTGAATCCACGAGGGGTATTCTGGAGACCTTAGGGCCTGCTTGTCATAGTTAGTGAGCCCCCATTATGCTACCTGCAATGGATGAGAGCTGTGGGCACCTCTGAAAATGAGGCTATTAATGTTTCCACCCTGGCAGGGAGTGTCTGCAGGGTCCCCAGCCGGCATGTGATCTGGAATAGCAGGACCCGGGTTCCTTTGTTCCGGGCCAGCAGTGAATGGGTTTCCCAGACTCACACTGTACCAAAAAGGCTGTTGGGAGGGAGGAAAATTATTCTGCTTCACCTCTGAGGATAGGACAAGCAGCAAGGGGCTTAAACTGCAGCCAGGGAGGTTTAGGTGGGACATTAGGAGAAACTTCCTGCCTGTTGGGTTGGTTTAGCATGGGAATACATTGCCTAGCGGGGTTGTGGAGTCTCTGTCACCGGAGACATTGAAGAGCAGGTTGGACAGACACCTGTCAGGGGTGATCTAGATGGTGCTTGGTCCTGCCGCGAGGGCAGGGGACTGGACTTACCTCTCTAGGTGCCTTCCAGTTCTAGTGTTCTAGGATTCTTTGTTGGAGGTGCTGGGCCGGACCGAGCCATTCCGGTGCCCCGGGCAGACAGTTTAATTGCGCCCTGGGTTAGGGGAGGGCGCATGTGTGGCCCCGCCCAGCGTGTGGGGGAGGGCGCACGGACCTGGCGGCTGCAGGACGCACGTGCCCGGCCTGGCCCGGCCCAGCCTGGCTACCGCCGCTGGCGCACAGCCCAGGGCCACCCTGGCCGTGCATGGCCCCGCGGCAGTGGGGGGAAGGGTGCTGCTGGCCAGTGCTGTGGGGGTTAATGCGGCCCCCACCCCGGGCGGCCGCTGCAGGGTGGCCGCTGGGAGCTGCTGCAGCCTGCGATCCGGGCGCGCAGCGCCTGATGGCAGCACAGGTTGACGCCCTGGGAAGCTGCCCGGCTAGCCCATGCTTTAATCCGGCCCTGGCTGTGACACCAAGCCCCAGGACACTTATGGCCAGTATAGATCCTGCGGCATCTTTTCCACGAGCAGGGGTGTCCGTGCCAAATTGCACCATGGGCTCTGAATTCTGCTTCCTCAGTGAGGGCTGTGCCGCCTCCTTCCCAATCCAACCCCCCTAGGGCTTTGGGGGCGTTGGGATGCAAAGCCAGAGACTCGGTCTCTAATGTCTGAACAAGTACAGTGACCATGCTAAGGCGTTATTGTCACACTCCACCCCAGAGGCAGCTGCACTCCAGCCGTTGGCCAGGTGGGGTGACGTGGGTCTAGGCCCGGGCTTCTCAACCTTTTTCTTTCTGGACCACCCCACCCCCAACATGCTTTTAAAAATGCCACAGCCCACCTGTGTGACAACTGATACAAGCCAGGCCTGGCATTAGGGATGCCACGGGAGTCTCATGCTGGCTTTGCTTGGCAGCCCCCCGAAACCAGTTTGCATTCCCCAAAGGGACCCTCATGTCTAGACATAGACTATCCATCAGCTACAGCCAGCTGGAGCAAAGCCATTTCTGCAGGGCGACTGCCTGACTGTCAGCCTGGCTGCTTTACATTGTGTGCTGAGTTTTCTGGGGGGCAGGAAGGGGATTCTATGCCTTGCTCCCCCACCCACTCCTCTCGCTTCCCCTTTGCCATGTTAGTGTTGGCACCGGGACCGAGCGCGCTGATCCTCGCTTCTTGATTTCATTTTGATTGGTAGCAACAAAACTGAACAGAGAGAGAGAGAGAGAGCAAGATGGAGAGCAGCCACCTCTCGCAAATACTGCTTCGTCATGATGCTGGTTAATTCTCCTCTTGTTCCGAAACAGACTGAGCCAGCAGCAGAGGTGGGGAGGTGCACACAGGCGCGCGCGCACACATGCACACACGCTCTGACGGGCTCTCTAAATCCACACTGTTATCACCACTCCATACTTTGCAGGCACGGCCTCTGGGGCTGGGAGATACACACACACACACACACACACACACACACACACACACGCCTGTCATGCTGTCAGATACACGCCAGCCGCACGGCAGCTCTAGTCGGCGAGGGCAGCCGGCTGAGGGTTCGCTGTGATCTTCCCGAGCCAGCGGCAGAAGGAGGGGAAGGAGCGGCGTTTTGCAGCCAGCGAGGGCAGGGGAGCTGTCCTCTAGGCTCCTGGGGCTTGTTGTTGTTATCATTTCACGGCTTGTTTTTCGGGCTGAGAAACCATGCGGGATTCCTGGAAGAGGCTGCCGTAGCCCCAGCTGGGTGAGTCGAGAGGCCTGTCTGCTCGTGCTTGACCCCTGCCATGGCTCGGCAGGGTTGAGGGGCGGGAGGAGGCACATTCCAGGCAGATGCTGTTCCACTCTGTGCCTGTGCCCAGGACTAACCCAGCCTGCAGCAGTGTGCAGAACCGGCCGGGACTAGCATTCAGCTGGTAGGTTGTTAATAGCATCAGCTCTCCCTCCTCCTCTCTTCCCTTCCTCCCCCTCTTCTTGCTTTGCTTTCTCCTTCCTTCCTTCCTTCCTTCCCTGGCTGTTTGTTCTTTGCTCTTTTCCCCCTCCTCGTGGGCACCTGGAAAGGGGACAGACTTGCTAAGGGAGGGGGCTTGCCTTCCGCTGCCCGGATCATCGCTGCTGCGTATGACAAAACGTGCATGTTCCGTAAGCGGCTTCCAAAACACGGGCCCCGGAGACAGCTGTGGTGCATGCAGCCCCTGGGGTGCGCTGGTGAGGTGGGGCAGGTGTGTTGTGCTGGTCGCGTGGCGTTCGGCCCTCGGGTGGCAGTGTGTTTAAGCCAGGGCTTTGGAGCCAGCCGGGCGCTGGTTAAGAAGAGCTGTCTGGCTGGGCTCTGCTAAGGGCGTCGTGCTGGGCTGAGCCGGTGTTACTGCTTGGAGAGGCTGCTTCGAATGTTTTGGTTTTAGCCTTTTTGTGCTCAGGGCATTTTCACGCAGAGGTGACTAAACTGGCCTGGCCCTGCGGCTGGACCGTAGGACACACAACTAGGGTTGCCAGGTGTCTGATCTTCAACCGGAAAGTCCGGATTTTGGGGCTCTGTCCGGTAAAAGATTCAGATAATACCGAACATGTGCAATGGCCGGTATTTTCTGGTTTTCCGGCGGGGCGCCCGCGGGAAGTCTCGTGGGGGCAAGGGGAGTGGCGGGGAGGCGGGGCGCGATTGGCGCTGGGAGCCTCTGGTTGTGTGATACACCTTGGGGAGGAAGGGAAGCCCCGTCCGTGCTCCCGAGCGCTGTTCTAGCGGGTTGTGGAGCTGCACCCAGACTCCCTCGTGCTTCACCAGGACAGGCAGAGCCCTGGGATCAGTCCCGCTCCCTGCCGGCCGATTCGTGCTCCCCCCGCCCCCCTCCCGGCTGGTCAGTTCTCCCCCACTTCTCCTCCTGATCTTCCCCAGCCAGCCCCACTGCCCCCGCCAGCCCTGCTTCCGGTGGCCAGTTCTCCCTTCCTCCTCCCGATCTCCCGCGGCCAGCCCCACTGCACCCAACACCTCCTCCTACCCCTGCCAACCCTGCTTCCCACCGGCCGCTGCCCCCCCTCCTCCCGGCCAGCCCTGCCCACCTCCCATCTGAGATCAAGTGTGTCCAGTATTTTTTTTAACTCACCTGGTAACCCTACACACAACAGGTTCCAGACCCAGTGAGGAATTCAGATGTTCTGGGGGCTTGTGTTTGACCCACGGGTTCCCCAGCTCCCTTGTGCTCATTCCCGGCGGGCTCGGACACCCGCTCCAGTTCTTCACCTCCTCTCCGGGCTGCCTCCAGAGTCCATGCCAGGCGGGTACAGAAAAGCAGGAGGTCCGGGCCTTTAAGGTCCGTTTTCTACAGGCACACATTTTTGTGACTAGCCGGCAAGCTACCCGGCAGGCACACCGCCTCCAGCACTGCCCATCTCCCCTCCCGCAGCTGCAGGCTCCCGCCTGGCCGCCCGCTCCCTACAGAGGCAAGTTGCAATGCAGTTCCAGGCCTCTGCGGATGCTTCCAGCGCCCCTTGGGTCATCAGGAAGCGCAGAAGCTCATCCAAGAGCATCCAGCTCCCAGGCCAAACCAGGAATGAGTCTCGGGGCCAACTCCTCTGTGAAGGGAGTGAATGAGGTAGAGGAGGGATTGGTCCTGCCTAGAGCAGAGGGCTGGACTTGACGACCTTCTGAGGTCTCTTCCAGTTCTGACTCTATGATAAGGGGATGGTTGGATGAAATAACATGATCTTGGTAACTAATTGACCATTCATTACCAGTTGGAAATAGGTCAATGGAGGGATGATAGGAGTTGCTATAGGGAACTTTCTGGGTGTCTGGCTGGTGAGTCTTGCCCACATGCTCAGGGTTTAGCTGATCGCCATATTTGGGGTCAGGAAGGAATTTTCCTCCAGGGTAGATTGGCAGAGGCCCTGGAGGTTTTTCGCCTTCCTCTGTAGCATTGGGCACAGATCACAGCTGAAGGACTCTCTGCATGTTGGGGCCTTCAAAGTATTTGAAGGCTTCAATATCTGAGACATAGGTGAGAGGATTATTCTAAGAGGGGTGGGCGAGATTCTGTGGCCTGCACTGTGCAGGGGGTCAGACTAGATGATCATAATGGTCCCTTCTGACCTTAAAGTCTATGAGTCTATGAGGCAGCGCCAAGGCCGGCACCCTCTGTAGTGCCAGGCGGGGAGGGCTGTGGAGAAGGAAGTAGGCAACAGGCAGGCCTAGGAGGTACCGTGTGGGGTCAGGAGGAAAACGCCTCAGAAGAGACGTAGGTTTTTGCTTCCAGAGCAGCAGTGACCACAAGCCCTTCCTATTGGATAGCCCCCAGGTGCAATGAGTTTATAGGGTCTCAGTTCTGTTCCTAGCAGGACAAGTCCCCAAATCCCGCCTGCAGTTGGCCCTAATTTGCTCCCTGTAGCTCCCCGTAAGGGGAGGTTAACAGCCACGGACTAGCTCTAGAGAGGGTTCCCCTGCGGGGCAGGGCTGAGATCTAGGGGAGTTCCAGCCCCTACACCGTGGGGGCACAAGGACAGGGCGGGTATTGCAGATTTTGGAGAGGATGGGATCACGCTTCCATAGGCCCATCTGTCCCACCCATCCTATGGCAGCTGGGTCTGGACACCCAACGCTTCCTGCCCTAGAACAGCAGGGATGCTAGCGGTGGAGGGGAAATTTAGGATCGCTGCCCAGATGGGGTGATTCTCGTCAGGCTCGAAGCACGGACCCAGAGAGCCGCCTGTGACGGACCGGGCCGTGTCTGGGCACAGCTGAGGGCGTCCGCTCAGGGCGAATTGCTCAAATCCGGGGCTCCTTACAGCCCCCAGACTGGTGACCTCTCCAAACAGGCCACAAACCAGTCCCATAGAGCGCTTCAGCAACCTGCCTGAAGCCTCACGAGCAAAACCCCTCCAACACCCCAGCAATATCCGTGCCCCAGATGGCCCCAGGCATCATACACAGGTGGGGGGTCCTAACACCCAATCCCACCTAGCCCGAACAAGTTCTGTCCGGTTCCAAGAAACCAGCCACAGATCCCTGGTCAATTTACCCTCTGGACCTTACCCACAAATCACGCTGGGCCAATCCTTTAGAATCTAACAACTAAAGGTTTATTAACACAAGAAAGAAAAGCCTGAGAGTAAGGTTGTTAAAGGATAGTACGTTACATGCACCGAATCTCCCAGTCCTCGATGCAGGCTCTAGCAGAGATGTTGCAGCTGCTGGTTTAAAAGTTCTTGTTGCACATCCTAGGGTCAGGATGGGTCCACAGGTCTTCCGGGCTCTTCAATCCCTGCAGTGCTGCCTCTGGGATGAAGTGCTGAGCTGAGAACAAAATGGCATTGACCACATGGCCTCTTTATACCCTTCCTGGCCTCTTCTTGTATGCAGCAAGTCACCTGGTCAGAGGCCAATCTCTATGTTCCCTGCTGGCTGCCCTCAGGTGACAAATCCCATTCTTTGGGTGTGTCCATAGCCCATTGAGAGCCATTGTTCCACAGGGCTTCGCTACTCAGCCTGTCCATAGCCATGCTTAACCACATTCACAGAAATATTCAGCTTCCACACAGATTACAGATTCCTACCTACACACATAGACATTATACACTCACATAAATAGCGTACGTAAGATCAACAAACGATAAGCTCCCATTCAATACCCCACATGGCTCCCTTTTATACCAATTTCTGGGGCCAACACCCCCACCTAGGGGTGCAGCAGCGATCTGGCTGCTTCCCTCCAATTCAGTAATGTGACACCGCCGTGGGGCCAGCCCGCTCAGGTACCGGCCTTAGGGTTTCAAACATTGTCTGAATGGTGCTTAGCAGCTCTGGGGGCAGGCGCATTAGGGACGCCCAAGGGAAACGCCTGTTCCCCTGGTTGGCAGATCTGAGTTCCAGCCACAAACTCCTCTGGCCACTCCTAAGTCTTGGCTCTGGAGCTTTGTTTTGGCTCCAGGTCTGGGCTGGGATGCCAGCGACTTCTAGGTCGCTGGGAGCTCCGAACCAGGGGGTTGGTACAGTCCTGCTGGCAGGAAACTGAGCGGGACGGTTGGAAGTGCTGTGTCTAGCTCCCCCCCCCCCCCCCCCCCCCCCCCCCCCCCCGGACCAGGGCTCTGCCGCCCAGCTGGGTTGCTGGTACGGAAGGGAAGGGCCCTTCCCCCTCCGAGTCCCCCAGGGTGTGCCAATATGTATGCATTTGTTGTCCTGGCTCTGGGAGGAGGATGCAGGCGCTCATCAGAGTGGAGTGGATAGGACCCAACTCTGCAAGGAGCTTGGCCTCCCTCCTCCTGGGTTATTAGGGGCTTTACCGACGGTTTGTTTCGGTGGCTCCTTGCAGGCGGGGTGGACATGCCCAGCTGGTAGGAAGGCTCCGTTCCTTTGCCCCCAGCCTCCCTCTGCCCCTTCTGGCTTTCCATCTGTGGGTCAAAAAACTGCATCCTCAGCTCCCGGCCCCTCGGCGCAGCACATGCTGCAAACGCACAGCGCCGGCCAGACAGCCCCTTTGCACCCAGCATGAGAGAGGCCCGGGGGAATGCAGGAGACCCCCTGGCTCTCGCCTGGCAATGTAACTTGCACGTGGTTTGCTCTGACTTCTCTCTCGGGGGAACGCCTGCCTTGTTTGGCCGTTGGTGGCTGAGACACCGCGCCCTCCTGCCCCACTCTGAAAGCAGCCCATCCCTGCTGGGTGTGGGCAGGGTCAGCAAAGCTCAGGAACAGCCCCCGGCCTATGAGAGAGTCACGGCTCGACTCTGCAGTGCCATGGGGGGTGTTGAACTCTGCTCATCCCGTCTGCTCCAGAGGCAGTGGGGACTGCTGTATCCAACCCCGGGAGAAGGGAGCAGCATCGGATTCGGCCGTCATACCGGGGGAAGACAGGCCCTCGTGTGTATGTGTGTACGTCTGTCTGACTGCCTAGGAAGGAGCACGGCAGAAAGGGATCAAGCTAAATAGGAGTCAGCAGTGTACCACTGTTGCAAAAGAGTATTGCGTCCATTTCTGGGCTAGGGATGTAATAGTGTAGTCGATTCACTGATTAACGGATAAGCGAAAGTTTGTAGGTTAATGCTACAGACGACACGCATTTCCCTCCTCCCCTTGCCAGTAAATTGTTCAGCAGGCTGGCCAGCAGCCCGGCTCAGTCCTGGCTTGCAATGGGGCAGGGACCTACCCCTGCTGCAGCTCTGTATTAACGTGTATTAGAAGCCGGGTGGGCAGGCAGCCCGGCTCAGTTCTGGCTCATGCTGGGTCCAGGAGCTCAGACCCACCCTAGACAGGGGCTCCTGCCACCCCGCCGCTGCTGCCTCTTTATCAGAGGTAGCAGCACAGGGCGACAGGCAGACCGGCTCCCCTCGTGGACCAGCACCCACCTGGCACCCTGCGCTGCTGCCTCTGATATAGAGGCAGCAACGTAGTGGGGCCAGAGCGCATTTGGCTGCCAGCCCCGCCCCCGGGGACGATAGAATAGTCGACTAATCGATACGAATTCTTAAGGTTACTCGACTTTTCAATTAACGGAGATTTAACATCCCTATCCAGAGCGCCACATTTCAGGAAAGAGGGGGGCAAACTGGAGAAAGTCTAGAGAAGAGCCACAAAAACGATGAAAACTTTAGAAAACAAGAGCTGTGAGGCAAGGCTGAAAAAAGAGGGTTTGTTTAGTCTGGAGAAGAGAAGACGGAGAGGGGCCATGGTAGGGTCTTCATGTACACAGCAGGTTGTTACGAGGAGGAGGGAGAAAAATTGTTCTCCTTGACCTCTGACGAGAAGCAAGGGGCTTAAACTGCAGCAAGGGAGGTTGAGGTTGGACATTAGGGAAAAGTTCCTCACTGTCAGGGTGGCTAAACACTGGAATAAATTGCCTAGGGGGGTTGTGGAATCTCCATCTCTGGAGATATTGAAGAGCAGGCTGGACAGACACCGGTCAGGGATGGTCTAGATGGGGCTTGGTCCTGCCGTGAGGGCAGGGGACTGCACTCGATGACTCTCGAGGTCTCTCCCAATCCCGTGATTGTCTCATTCTGTCCCGGACAGACTCAGTGGCTTAGTGCTGCGGGCGCCCAGGTAGGACGACATGGGCCTCATTGTGGCTCCCCGTGTGCGTCTCCAGCACCGGGTAAACGCTTTGTAACAGTAACCCAGGGACAAGGGGACAGCTCGGCTTTGTCTCTTGCGTCTGTGCTTGGAGCAGGAAAGGGCCTGCGGGGGGAACGCGCCCTGCTGAAGAATCATTCCCTGTCCTGTTTTCCACAGCCCCGGGCGGCTCCCGAGGGAGACGTGTGGGAAGCAGGCCAGCTCTGCCTACCTCGGAGGCAGGGCGGGGTCAGCCCAGAGAGCGGCTTTGCCGACAGGTGGTTGTAAGCCAGGGCAGAGGGAGGCAGCTGGTCCGTCTCCTCCCCGCCCAGTCCCTTCCGTGGTGTGGGCCCAGCGGCCCAGAGCTGTTCGCGCCGCGGCCTGTCTCCAGCCTTGCCTTTGCGTCTCCGCAGCAGCAGGCAGGGCGGTTGCTATGGCTGGGGATGAGGCGAGAGATCTAAGCTGCTTTGAGGCGGCTGCCTGCAGAGGGGCTGCCTCCCCGGGAGGTGCGGGCGGGCGGCGGCCCACGGATGGCTGGCTGAGCTGGGAACCAGGATGCCTGCTGGCTTACCGGGATGGCAGCAGCCTTTCAGTCTCTGTGGGGCTGGTGGCGACCAGGGCAGAAGGGGTGGTGGGATTTGGGGGGGCTTTTCCTCAGTTTGGGAAGAAGGGGGCAGCCTCCCGGCGCCCCAGGGAGGACGTGCGCAGAGCGGACCATCCTTATGGACTGTCAGGGCCCCCATGGGAATGTGATAACCCCTAGCAGGGCTCCAGCTGGCATAGGCACAGGAACGAGGGATGGCGGGGAGGGTGCTGCAGTGGCACCCTTGGGTTCCCGGGGTTCCAGCTGCTGTCCCCATGCACTGAGGCTCTTCTGCTAGCCTCAGCTGGGGGTGGAGAGTGGGTGGAGTAGTGGAGACACAGTACCCTCCCCCCCTTAAAAAGTTTCCACCCCACTGCTGGCTCAGGTCTGGTCTGAGGGTAGCTCATGGAGGAAGATGACGTAGGGAACAAGCTGTCAGGACACAAAGAGGGAGCATCAACCTCTCCTGTGTTTGCTGGGGTCTGAGGTGCAGGGCAGCTGCTCCCTGCCTTGCTGCAGTCACAGCCATTAGCCCCACATATGTGTGTACGCCTCTCCCCGTGCAGCCTGGGCCAGGACCCTTCCATCCCCTCTGCACCATCTCTTAAGCCTGTTTCCTTCTGCGCCAGGAGATGCTCTCCAGCAAGGTCTCCCCCACCCCTTTGCACACACTGTGATCTGGCTAATCCCATTCTGAGCCCAGATTACATATCACGTGAGCCTTTTCCTTGCCCTGCTCCACCACTGCCACAGTCTCTCCAGCACACAGGGCATGCCTGGCCCCAGGCAAGCCGGCCCCAGGCAAGCCAGCCCGGCCACACAATTGTGTTGGTACCAGCAGGGTGGAGACTAACTTGGCCTGCTGTGTCTGTCTGACACGCTCTGTTCCCCTTCCCAGGGGACAAACGACAGCACCGGATCTGGAGGAAGTAACGCCCCTCAAGCAAGGAGACTGGTGATAGTTGGTGCATGTATAACCACCACCAGGCAGATTTGAACCTGGGGAGTTTAGTAGAGGAGCCGCTACCCTAGAGCTCAGAGCCAGCTGGCTCCCAGCCTATGGCCACTAGGTGGGTGGGGTTACACGTGCCGCAGCACTGTGCGATCCCGGGGAGAACAGCCTGTTTAAATGCGAAGATCCCCTGCTCCGTCGCCTGCCACGTGACCCTGGTGCTTCTGGACAAGTGACCCAGATGCGGCAAACTGGTGCTGCTCTTCCTAGACCTGCGGGGCGCTGGCGGCTGCGTCCTGCTAGTGCTCAGAAGCCAGGGGACCCTGCTGCATTTTAGCCTGGTTGCAAATAGCCCTCCGAGTCTCAGGTCCCCGAACCCTGTCTGCCAGGCGTGCTGGAAAGGGGGCTCCACTCAGCTCCACATCTCAAAGTGCCCCGTCAAGGGCAGGCACGGAGAAAGGGCAGTATCGGGGTGCCCGTTTTACAGCTGGGGAAACTGAGGCACAGAGAGGCGGGGACCGATTTGCCCAAAGTGAGTGGTGGAGCGGAGAACCGGGCTCGCCCTTCTAGCGGGGCAGCTGATCCTGGGACCGGGATCTCAGTCATGCCGGCGTCACCTGCTGAGACAGCTCCATGCGCCCTCGCCTTCAGCTGCTCCCCCGCCCAGTCCTGTGCTGCTGTAGCAAAGGGGGAGAGACGAGGCGTTAGCTAGCGCGAGCAATGCGCACGAGCTCCTCTCCTGGGAGCCTGACCTGGGAGCAGCCACAGACACAAAATTCGCTGAATACCAAGAAGCTTGTTGAATGGAGCCGCTCCCTGGACCTGGGCGGCTCCCGGCTGGAGCCTGTTTGATGGCTGAGGGCAGGGACCTTGTGAGGCCCACCCAGCACTCGCCTAGAAACCGTCCCTGTGGCTCGTGTGCTTTGCAGCAGCCTGCCTGGCTGAGCCAGTTCCCTGCTCCTTCCAGGGAGTGAGCAGCCTCAGCTCTGACCCGCTCTGCTGGAGGAAAAAAATCCGCCCCGCCGGCTGCCTAGTTTTCGGCCGCTAGCCCACGTTTTAATGTTAACGAGCCAGCTTTTGGCAGCGGGCACCTCTGCCGGGGGCTGCTAACCGGCCTAGACGGAATAGATTGTCAATAGCCTGGCAAGCCTCCCCCGCAGCCTTATTCCGACACACCCACGGGGGGGCCCGGGAAGAGAAGCTGGACAAAGGAGGAGACAGAGGCTGAGAAACCCGCCAGTTACGGGTCTCGTTTCCACGTCTCCCCTGGGGCTACCGTCACCTCGCTGCTCTTCTTCTAGCAAAGCAGTTGCACCAGGCACATAGGACCAAGCCTCCATAGGAATCCCAGAAGCTGCGGACTGGGATACCCAACTCCATACGGTCCCACGGAGCATCCGCATCATAGTCAGGAACGTGGGCCCCTAAGCAGTGTGCCCGCTATTCCCCCCCCACCCATGTGCGGAACAAATTTTGTTCACCAAGGCAGGTGCACATGTGCACCACCAGTAGAAACACAGGCTGTGGGCACACTGCTAATCAGCTGGGCAGCATTTGAATCCTTCCTGGGTGGCTGCCCCAGTGCTCAGTTTACAGCTTCCACTGCCCCCCACACCAATCCCTAGCTCGCCCGAGTTATGCCAGCTGCCCAAGTTGCCACTAAACAGGGTGGCCAAGCCCAAACCACCAGACAGGGCCTCCAACCCACTGCGGGAGCCCCTTTGCCCAGCCCCACACCTCCCCTGTCCTGTCCTGTTTAGCATCAGCCAGTGTGGTGCTCTGCGGCTGCGGAGGAAACGTGAGTCATTTCCTGTCCGTCCTCTAGCGGCTCAGCCAGGCAGCAGCCAGGTGCGCGATGCTCTGCCCTCGGCAGCCGTTCCTTGCTGCTCTGTGGGCCCAGACTGTGCCTCAGCTGAGCTGTCCTGTGCCTGTCGCTAGGGTTGCCAGGTGTCCGGTTTTCACCCGGACTTATCTGCTGTTTGGGTTCCTTGCCCCGTAAAAAAACATGTGAAATGTCCAGTATTTCCTGTTTCCCTCGCACGGAAGCCCGGCAGAGACAATTTTCCCCTGCTGCATCGGGCGGGGGGCGGGGGGTGAGGCTATTTAAAGGCACAGCGCCCGTCCCCCCCTTCTTTTTTTTTTTGCTCAACAACTTTGGTCTCCCCTTTTTTTTCCTCAACAGATTTTTTTCCCAGTGGTTTTTTTATTGGGTGGGGAGGGGATGTTTGGAATTTTTTGTTAAACCATCTGGCACCCTACCTGTAGCTCCCTGGGAAGCACGGCTACCGGGAAAGGGAGAGCAGAAACCAAAGGGAGAGGCGCCTCTTGGCTATGAGCTATGCTCTCCTCGCTTGGTGTGAGGGCCTGCCCGCAGCCCGGTGTGGGGGGAGCCGTGCTCTAGCAACCAGGCCTATCATTCTAATGGGGCTGGTTCGGCGGGGCCGACCTGTCCTAGAGAAAGCAGGACAGAGGGTGTGATGGATGGTGCTGCACAAATGGCCGTGAAGGCAGAGAGCCCATAAGCATCTCCTCCCGCTGCGGCCAGAGTGAGCCGATTGCTGCCTGGATGGTAATGGACATGCCATTAGCACAGCTCGCTCTCAGCATTAAGGTTTCATTGCTAGGGCTGCGTCTCTAATGGGGTTGGCTGGGGTGGGAGGGGGCTGTGCACAGAGCACAGCCTTTTAGCCAGAAGCCCAGGGTCTCACAGGGACCCCGGAGGCTGGTGGCACCAGGGGGAGCTGTAGCCTAGACTGACTCAGTGCTGGAGACAGCAAAGTGGGGGAAAGTCCTGTGTCCTGACTCCACTACAGCTTCCTCCTCTGCAGCCACCTGGGGCGAATTAAGGCCCCCACTTTTTGTTGGGGGTGGTGGTGAAGAGAACGTGCTTGGGGGTGGGGAAGTGTGCCAAGCCTCTTCCAGGACATGAGTGCCTAGCGGGAAGGGGGGGCAAAGAGGCTCCCCAACCCCCAGACCAATCATGGTCTGGGAGTGGGGTAGCCCCGCCCCCTTCCTGTTTAGGCCCTGCCCCTTCAGGAGTGGCCTGGGGCTACTTCAAAAATTCGTGACGTGGACCCCAGGCAAAAATTATTGCCCACCCCTGACCTTAGGGGATGTCTACACTGCGACTATTTCAGGATACCAGAGGTAGGGGAAGAGGGGAATGTGATCAGGAATAGTCAACACGGATTCACCAAGGGCAAGTCGTGCCTGACCAATCTGATTAGCTTCTCTGATGAGGTACCTGGCTCTGTGGACATGGGGAAGGCGGTGGATGTGATATCCCTTGACTTTAGCAAGGCTTTTGATACGGTCTCCCACAATATTCTTGCCAGCAAGTTGAGGAAGTCTGGATTGGATAAATGGACTGTAAGATGGATAGAAAGCTGGCTGAATTGTCAGGCCCAGCAGGTAGTGATCAACGGCTCAATGTCAGGTTGGTGGTCGGTTTTTAGCAGCGTCCCCCAAGGATCGGTTCTAGGCTTGACAGAGCCCTGGCTGGGATGATTGAATTGGGGTTGGTCCTGCCTTGGGCAGGGGGCTGGACTCAATGACTCCTGAGGTCTCTTCTAGCCCTGGGATTCTATGGTTCTATGATCCCAAAATAGCTACCCCAAATCTTAACAAGCCACCTCTTACTTCAAAATAAGAGGCCTGCTAGTTCTGCATCCCTGTAACTCTCCATGAGGGTTAAGGGATGTCTCGAAATAGGGCATTATTCTGAAATTTGGTGCGGTGTATGTAACCCACACACCTAGGCTGCTTTTGCGGAAAAACTTGCCAGCTGTCTACACTGGCCGCTTTGAATTTGCGCAAGAACACGGACGATCTCATGTAAGATTGCCAGTGTTCTTCCGCAAATACAAAGACTCTCCCGTTCAGGAAAAAGCCCCCTTGCGCAAATGCTTTGGCACAAGAGGGCCAGTGTAGACAGCTGAGAACCTTTTTGCGCAAAAAAGCCCCAATGGCGAAAATGGCGATCGGGGCTTTCTTGCGCAAAAGCGCATCTAGATTGGCACGGACGCTTTTCTGCAAAAAGTGCTTTTGTGGAAAAGCATCCGTGCCAATCTAGACGCTCTTTTCCACAAATGCTTTTAACAGGAAAACTTTTCTGTTAAAAGCATTTGCAGAAAATCATGCCTGTCTAGACGCAGCCCTAATGTGGTTACTGAGCAATGCAAGTGGTACCTAGACCACAGCAAAAGTTAAGACCAAAAGACCTCTACAACATGGGCTGGGAGCCAGCTGGCTTTTAGCTCAGAGGGTAGAGGCTCCCATACTCAGCTCCCGAAGTCCCAGGTTTGAATCCACCTGGTGATGGTTACATGTAGACATGCCCAATTTCAAAAAAGGCTATTTTGAAATAGAATCTTATTTCGAGTTTAGGGTGCTGTGTAGACACACCCTTAGAAACTAACAAAAAATATATTAATAGCATCATAAGCTTTTGTGGGCACAACCCACTTTTTAAGGTGACAAATATGGAGCAAGAGGCATAGAGGCTAGGTCTAGACTGGCATGATTTTCCGGAAATGCTTTTAGTGGAAAACTTGTTCCACACAGGCGCAGAAACCCAGCCCTGGTTCTTCTCCTGCCAGGAGGAAGCTGCATGCTCTGAGTGATTAAGGCGCTAGACAGACATTCTGGAGAGCTCGGCTTAGCCCCTGGTTCTGTTACAGACTTCCAAGTCAGTCTCTCTGTGCCTCGGTTGCCCATCTGTAAAATGGGGGTAGTGGGTCAGTCCTACCTCAGGGGCAGGTTGGGAGGACAAACCTGTTAGTAACGACGGGGTCCCAGCTGAGGGCCAGGAAGCAGCCGTGGCAGGTAGCTGAGTTGGGATGAACAAATGGGGTGGAGAGGACGTGTGACCTAGCGTGCACCCATGTATTTCTTAAAAGGCCAGGGACCTGGTTGAGAAAAGAGGGCAGATGTGGACAGGCTGGGAGCGTGGCCTGTTGGGGAAAGGAGAGGCCTGGATTGCCATGTGTGTCAGGACTCCTGATTTCTGGTCACGCTGTAAATTGCGTGGGCTCCGCCTCTACCGTCTGCAGCAGGGCTTGCGTGCACCTGGCTGATGGGAGTTTGGTGGGTGCTTTGCCACTGGCTCACCAAGTGACCCATGGCATGTCGCTTCCTCCCTCAGAGCCTCAGTTTCCCACCTGCACCTCCCCCCCTCCCCCACGGGAACAGCAGGGCATGGGCAGGGCTGTGAGCGCTCGGGGTGGCAGGGGCTTTAGAAGGCAGCTGCATCCCTTGCAGGTGCAGGCTCACAATGGATAATATCCGCTTTCCCTCCCCCCCCAGGATATCGGCGCTAAGTCCCCCTGGGGCAGAGCGGAGGAGGCTGGAGGGCAGCCCAGACGCTGAGACAGCAGAATTGGAAGCCCCGGTCTCTCCTCTGCCCTAGGGAGAGGGGGGTCGACCGAGCTGGCCCCCAGCATCCCTGTGGGGCAGGCAGGAGCGCTGGGATGGGGCGAGGTTGAAGCGGAGGGGCGCGGCTGGTGTTTCAGTGGGGGGCTCTCAGCAAGGAGGCCGGGGGAGCCGAACGGCGGGTCCTAAGCCTCTCTCCAGGCTGTTCCCCTAGGCCGGGTGGGGCGTCCCGCAGGGCGGGGCGTGCTTCCCCAGCCCTCTCCCCCCCACCCGGCCATGTGCATTCTTGGCTCGCAGGCCTTGCTCCCCGTCTGTTTCAGGAACTTGTGACCTAGCATATCCCTGGCTTATTTATGGCTGTGAGTCTTTTCCATAGCAACCCTCACATGAGGCCGCAGCGCGCGGGAGGGGGAAATGCCAGGGGAGAGAAACAATGAGAGATGGAGAGAAAGACACAGAGGAAGAGTCCGGATGAGGAAGGGCGAGGGAGACGGGGGGGGCGCTGGGACGGGGGGAAGGGAAGGAGAAAGGAGGAGAAGAAGAGGGGGAGAAGGTGAGCAGGAAGGAAGAGGTGTGAACGAGCCAGGCATTACACCCCTCCCCCCCTCTCTCCGGCAGGGGCGTCTCCTCCTGCCCTGGCCCCTTTCCCACAGCCTGCTGCAAAGCGCCATGCTTGGCTCTTGTGAAAAGTCAAACCCCGGATTTCCTGGAGCCGGGGGGGGGGGGGGAGAAGCCAGCCTCCTAAATCGCCCATGTCAGCCCAGCCTTGTGCACTGAGCCCCTCCTGCCCCCAGTCCCCCCCCCCCCCGCCCCCGTCCCGCATTGTGTTCGGAAAGGGCACTGGCCTGGCATGTCTCAAGGCCGCTCTGTTCTCGAATCCTCTTCTGTGTGTGTGCCCCAGGCCGGGGGGAGCGTTGGGGGATCCTCCTCCCCCCCCCCCCCAAGCTGGAATCCGGTGCACTTTCCCCCACCTCTGGCCCAAGTGAGTCCCGCTGAACACAGCGCTTGCCGCGCGGGCTGTGTGCGAGACGAGCGTGCTGCAGGAAAGCTCGCCCTGGCGGTTTCTGTGCTTCGGATCCCTGGCGCACCTGAGCGCCACCGTCGTGGGCGGATCCCCCGCCGCGCACGGCGCTGCACAGAGGGACCAAGACGGCCCCCGCCCCAGAGAGCCCACAATCGAAGTCAAAGCAGGCTGGCAGAGTTTTGCATTTATTTCTGAGCTCGGCAAGGCCGGGTGCTCCCGTATCTTGTGGCGGTGAGTTCCGGAGTCTGAAGCCAGTGCCTGGGTAGGGTCTGTGTCCTGCAGAGGAATCTCCCCCGCCGGTCAGCACTGTCACACTTCCAGCAGACTAGGGCCGCTGTGGCAGGCTGGTCTAGTGGTTAGGCCCTACTCCAGGACTTGCGGGGAGGCTGTACGTTTGGCTCCCTGCTTTCCCCCAGACTTCCTGCATGAGCTAGGGCCAATCGCTTAGTCTTCTGTGCCTCAGTTTCCCCCTCCTCCCTGTACAAGGGGGACATTTGTGCTGCCCTGTGGTCCAGTGGGAAGTCGATAATCCCCTTACCGACTGAGAAGGACTTGGACTTCTCGAGCGGGGGTCTGTGATTTTGGTGGGAGGCGGGGGTGTCTCTCAGTGTGTCTCCGAGTGCCAGGACAGAGCTGTTGGGTGGGAGCCGGTGCAGCCGCTGGGGTTCCTGGGCCACACGGCTCAGCAGACAGGCGGCTGGAGTTTCCTCCGGGCATGTGTTATACCGAGGTGGAATAGAGCCTTCAGGTCACCAGTGTGGCTCATGGTCCGTGTCCCTGAGGACCGGGCACAAGCCTCCAGCCAGCAGCGGGGGACAATGGGCACCGACCGCACTGGGGGGGGGCACTGCCGATTGGCCACACCCAAGCATTGAAGGCTCAGGAATGGGAGATGCTGAGGAGGGGCCGGTTCCTCCAGGCGCTTCCCCGTTCCCACCTGCAGCACCCCCCGTCTGCCTGGGCTCAGCGCTGGGTCCTGCCTGCCCGGTGCTGCTTCCCCAGCGGGGTCAGGCCAGCCCCCCAGCTCCCCAAGGAGCAAGCCGTGCAGAAGAGCGCAGGCTTGGGCACCGGGCGTTGCCGGGGCTTTCGACTCCCGCTGGCACTGGCTCAAGCCCATCGCTCGGAGCTGGGCAGGGGCCGACCCTGCTCTGCTGCCCCCAGCCTGGCTTTCTGCTTCCAGCCCCAGCCCCTGTGGCGAGGGGATGGCTTTGCTCCCTGGATCCCAACCCCCCGGCCGCCTGCGTGAGACTCCCAAACACGGGGCGGATGCGGCCTTATCGCCGCTGGCCCCAGCAAGCAGCCAGCGCGTGTGTTCTCCGACTGGCTGCCAAGCAGAGCCCCAGCGGCTGGCATCACCGGGCCGGGGAGATTGGAGGTTGCTATGGAGAGACTGGATGCAGATTTGGGTGGGGGCACAGCTGCGTGCTGCAGATAAGCCTGTTCTGATGAAGTGCCCCGGAAGGGAGGGGGCTCGGCCGCGGGAGGTGACGGCGGTAGGTGAAAGGGACAGATTCAGCTCTGCCCGCCTCCTGCTTTGGATCTCTCTCTCCGCCTGCAGTGTGTCCCCTGTCCTGTCTCACACAGCCCTCTGCCCAGGTATCCCTTTGCCTCATGCTCTCCTTGCAGCTCTCGCTAACCTCACTGCTTGCTCCTTTCTTGGCCAACTCCCTCTGTGTGCGTCGCGTCGCGGTCTGGCTCTCCCTCGCCCTGCAGGGCTAGATGTATATATCGCAGGCTGGGGGCCTGGGCGCAGGGAATTGGCACACGACTAGGGATGTTAAAGATAGGTTCATTGACTAATCGACTAGTCGATGGATTTTCCATTGATTAGTCGATAAGGGGGGGAGCTGCAGGCTCTTAGCTCTTAGTATATTTAAAAGGCTACAGTGCAGCGGGGGGGCCCAGCATGAGATGGGAATCAGCTGTCCCGGCTCGCGCTGGGATCCTCCCCGCTGCGCTTCCGATTTTTAAATGGATTAAGAGCTGGCAGGCTCTTCGTACATTTTAGAAAGCGGAGGAGCAGTGTCTGGGACGGGGCGCGAGCTGGGAAATCCGCTGATTCCCGGCTCGAGTCTGGTTCCTGCTACTTTCCTGTCCCCGACGGAGATAGTGCTGGGGGGAACTGGCTTTTAAGCCGTCCCCCCCCGCCAGCGCCGGCTCCTGCCCCCCCTTGGTGTCTCTGACAGAGGCAGCAAGGGGAGGGGGAAGCGACTAGGCGAGGGACTAGTCGACTATCTGATAAGCTTTTGCTTGTCAGCTAGTCACTGACATCCTGACACATGGCTCAGGGCGCACGCAGAGCCCAGCCGCGCCTTGCAGTGGTCTGTTGCTGGCAGGCCAGCAGGCGGGTGGCTCGGGAGGCGTGCAGCCCAGACGCTGCTATTGCACAAGGGAGCGTCTGAAATGTTCCTAAGCAGCTGCCACATCTCCGAAGGAGCCTGTCTTTCCCGGGTGGGCAGAGCTGCAGGCTGCTGCCAGCTAGGACGCAGCTAAGGGTCCCGGGGGACCTGAGGAGGAGAGAAACCCTGGGCATGGGACTTGGCAGCTGCCGGCACAGGGGCGGTAGCCGGGGAGGGAGACCAATGTTCTCTGTGATTCTTATTATCATCTCAAAATACCGCCGGGGCTGTCTGCCGGTAAGGGCCAAGCAGCTGCTTCTGACGGCCATGTCGAAACGTTCCAACTCAGCCAGACGTGACTCCCGTCACCCAGCACTGAGAGGTGCCTGGCCCTTCAGTAAAGGGAGGTGAGGTGTTTCCAGCCTCCGCTGAGTGCTCCATACGACCAAGACCTGCTCTGCCTTGCCTGGCCTCCCTCCCTCACCCTGACTTAGGGATGGTCAATATCGGGTCATTGAAAAGTCGAATAACCTCAAGAATTCTTATCAGATACTCGACTATTCGATGGTCCCCGGGGCCGGGGCCGGCAGCCAGTGCGCTCTGGCTACTCCCAAGTAGGCCCCAGCCTCTCCGTGCTGCTGCCTCTGTATCAGCGGCAGCAGCACAGGGTGCCAGGTGGGTGCTGGTCTGCGAGGGGAGCTGGTCTGCCCATTGCCCTGTGCTGCTACCTCTGACAGAGAGGCAGCAGTGCAGAGTGGCAGCAGCCCCCATCTAGGGGGGGGTCTGAGCACCTAGAGCTGGAACTGAGCCCGGCTGCCTGCCCACCTGGCTTCTAATACACTTTAAATGCAGAGCCGCAGTGGGGGTGGGTCCCAGCCCCGTTGCAAGCCAGGGCTGAGCTGGGCTGCTGGCCAGCCTGCTGAACAATTTACTGGGGAGGGGAGAGGGGTAGTCTATAGCATGAACCTATAAACTTTTGCTTATCGGTTAATCGACTCCACTCTTACATCCCTACCTTGACTTCCTTCCGGCTTCTCTCCTGGCCCGTAAGAATACTGAGCATCAAACGCCAGGACAGTGGCTCATCCTGTTTTTCAGCCAGGCACGGACCACTTGAGACACGTGAGCCTGAAGGCAGTGCCCTGCACTCACCTGGAACATCCATGGAGGCGCACCGGGCAAAGAATTCTGCACCTTACCTGGCATTAGATAGGTGTTGATATGTGGGATGTGCCTTCACAGATTCTCCCCAGTGGATACCTGGGATCTAGCTTCATGTGGTTCTTTCCCACTGATTATGCAGGATGTGGCTTTAGGGGGACTGGAGACGTGGTTTCACGTGGCTTGGCCTGAGTTGTGCATACATGGGACGTAGCTTCATGTGGTTTGTTCTTATTGAATCTGTGGGATGTGGCTCCACGTGGCTCGCCCTTACTGAATGTGTGGGGCTTGGCTTCCCGTGGATTGTTCTCCTTGGACACAGGTGGGGTTGCTTCGCATGGATTGTGGCCAGGGGAAGAGGCTTCCCGTGGATCATTCCCACTGAACATGTGGCTTCCTGTGGATTGTCCCTGGGGGGTACGCAGGGTGTGGATCGTCCCCAGTGAATCCGTGAGACGGGACTGTCCTCAGTGGATCTGCAGGCCGTGACTTTGTCTGGGTTATGTCCAGTGGACACGTGGAACATGGCGTCCCTTGGATCACCCCCGTGAACGTGGCTTCATGTGCTACGTAGGACCTGGCTGATGGTTATGCTGGGCCTGGTTTGGCTGCACAGAGCGATGGGCACGAGTCCCTTCTGTCCGTGTGGGTCTCCACAGACACTGCTTTGCTCCCGGGCCCAGCAGAATTTGGGCTCATCCAGGGGGTGGTGCAACAGACTGGGAAACCCATGAGACTGACCCTCCCCAAGGCTACCGCCAGGGCATTTGTGGTTCCCGAGCTTCCACAGCCCAGCGTGCCCCCTTGCAATCTGTGTGAGCGCCCACCTGCGCCCTGATCCCCTTCACCGCCGGTGGCCTGGGATTTCCAAGGGCTCTCCTTGTCTGCTCACAGCCCGGCCCAGTGGCAGGAGAGCAAGGCCTCTGCTAATGCCATTCCCAGGGAGCCAAGGACTCCACCCCTGGCTTTGCCGGCCGCGGTGCCTGTGGAAAGTCTGAGCTCATGTATCCTGTGCTCTCAGCCGGCCTGGTCCCTACAATACACCCTTATCGAGCTCCCGCATGCTCCCTGCTGTGCAGGGCTGCCACCCTGAGAGAAAGAGGCTTTCACGGGTGGATGAAACAGTCCTTTGCCCTCTCTGGCGCCAGCCATGCAGGGTTTCGCTGGGCTTTTACAGGCGCTCATGAATGAAGGCTCACAGCCCCGTCCCTAGGAAGTGCCCCCATCCCAGATGCAGAGAGGGCCTGGGTGCAGCCCTTGGGCAGGGGAGAAGAAGTGGGGCTGGATTTGGGGGCCCATCTGGAATGGGCTCAGGGTGCGGCTGCCTGACCAGAGCTGCATTTCTGCCTCGGCTGCCTTGGCTTCTGGCCGCACAGCACCAAAACCGGATGGTTTCTGGCCCAAAGGGGGGAGATTCCCAGTGAGACCGACGAGCCCTGATGGAAGAGGTCGGGGAACGTATCACACTAGGTTGAGTTCCGGTGACTAGAGCATGCGCCAGGCTTTGCGGGACCTTCCTGCCATCTTCCATGTCTGGAAGCGACGGCTGAGAGTTGTAAGCCTCAGGTTGGCAACCCCAGGGCTGTTCAAGGACCAAGGCTACAAGCCCAGTGGGGGTGGCGGTAGATTTTTGGGTAAAACCATCTATGAGCTGCGTCAACTTACGGCGCGCGAGCCCTCCTGGAACCATGAGCCCCCGTGCGGGTGTGGAAGAGTCTCCTTATACCGGCGCCTAAAGCCGCGTGGTCCCAGCTATCGCCGCTGTGCAGCAAGGGGCATGTCACCCTCCACCCCAGAGGTGGCCGCATCTCAGCGACCCATCAGGACGAAAGCCGCAGTGGCAAGACGCTGGTTGCAGACCCTCCCCCTTCGGAGCGTGAGGGGTTTTTGCTCTCTCCCCTCTGCTGCCCGAAAGGGGATTTTCGGATGAAGCAAGAAAACCACAAGAGGCGACTGCAACCCCTCCCCTTGCCCCGCCCCAGTACCCCACCCTGCGGCGCTGGCTTCTTTGCTCGGTAGCGCTGACTGCAGCCAGGCCACTGCCCTAGCTCCCCGCCGCCGAGGCCTCCTCACCCCAGCCCGCCGGCCGGACAAAAGGCCGAATTAGCTCTGCCCTGGTTGCCAGCGCCAGGCCGACAGTCGCTGGGGAGAGCAGCCTTCCGCGCTGGGCCCTGGTGCGGGACCCGCTGCCCGAGGCAGGGCAGAGGCTGCGGCCCGTGAAGGAGAGACGAGCTCCTGCTGCCCATTGAAGCCAGACGGAGCAGAGTCTGTTTGACTCTGCCGGGCTAAGGGAGGCCGCTGAACAACAAACCCATTGTCGTCCCCCCCCCCCCCCCCCCCCGGCCCGCTGGAGGGCAGGACTCAGCGCTTAGCTGCAGCCGCAGCAGGAGGGGCTGGGACAGGCAGGTAAATGAACCTCCTGAGCTTCATGTTTCAGGGCCAGGGGAGTCCCTTCCAGGCTGTCAGACAGGGGCCAGCCCGTCCGGAGCCCTCGCAGGCAGGGGGACCAGAACGCACCCTCCCAGGCCCCCGCCATAGGGCCGTGGCATCGTCTCCCTTTTACAGATGGGGAAATCGAGGCGCGGAAGAAAGGAGACCCCTGATTTTGGGTGCTTTGGGGTTTCACCAAGTGGCTTCCGGCCCTCCAAAAGTCAAGACCAGCAGAATGAGGGGCCACTTCAGAAAAGGTTGACAAGCCTGTCAGAGGGCCCCCGGGGATCCTGACCCCCAGTCCTTTGCTTAGGCCGCAGGGCGTCCTCTGACAGCCATAGAACTGGGCTTGGTTTCCGTGTCCCCTCGATTTTTTCCCAGCGGTGTGCAGAATAAATTTTGTTCTGTGCACTGAGGCCTGCGCCGATGTGCACCACCAATAGAAACACATGCTGTGGGCGCTTTGCTAAGCAGCTGGGCGGCCCCCGAATCTCTCCTGGGTGGCTGCCCAAGCATTCAGCTTGCGGTTAACCCTGCTTGGTTTGGAGGCTGGTTCCCAGAGTTTGGAGGAGGACGGGGCAGGATTGGCTCCTCGTTTGGGGGGGCCTGCTGGGCCCTCCCTTCGGCAGCCGGATCCGATGGAACCCAGGAAGGCTGGAGCATGTGGCGTCTCTGCCTGATGTGCCACATGCCAGCAGCTACGATTTCTGCTCAGGGCGTGAGCCCTGACAAGCTGACGGCCTCTGGCACCCCATGAGTGAGGAGTGGGGGTGCTGGAGGGGGTGTGTAATAGCTGGGCAAACCGCCCCGCCCCAGACTCTGCAGCCCAGGGAGGCTAGAGGCTGCGTTGCAGCTGGCGTGCGCCGTTCCCCCTCCTCGCCTGGCCCGGACGCCTTGTCCAGGCAGAGGGTCAGGGGAATATCGATCGGAGCTGTCTCCGGCTGGCAAGTGCGTCTGGAGGGCGAGGGTCGGGTTTCAGCGCTCAGGACAAGAGCCGCTCCGGGGGAGGGGGGCAGTGGGGGGCCGGCTCTTGGAGCTGATACCGTTCTGGTGGGGAGTGGGGCTGCCAGGTGGCGGGGAGGGCGCCCCAGCCCCCAGAGATGGATCAGAACCGGAGCCGCTAATCTGACCCACGGCTTAATGGGACCCACACCAAGATCCAAAGCTGACCGACGAGGCCTGGCAACTTCCAGAACTGGCTACTAATCTGGGGACATGGGGGGGTCACAGTAGCCCCTGACAGGGATGATGCTGGGTGGGGGGCGGAGCCCAAAGCTGGGGGTAGTGGAGCCCCACCGAGCAGTCAGGTTAGGGGGCACTGTCAGAGGCTGGGGTGTGGAGACATCAGTAGGCACCAGAGTAGCACATCAGAGCCTCCCCCCTCTCCCGGTGAGTGGGGGGGTGAAGGGACTGGCCCCCGGGCAGCAGGGGGTTTCCCAAAGGAGGGGGAGCAGGAAGAGATGCCGGGTTCACACAAGCATTTCCTAACTGACAAGGCCGGAGGTGGCAGGGCTACGCCCCGAAGCGCAGGCTGTCCCGGCTGCGGAGGGACTGAGCTGCTCCCCAGCTGTGCGTCCGCCGCCCCAGGGGCTTCCTGGAAAGCCCTCGCCGACGGGACCGTGGAGGGGGAGGTGGGCAGAGCCGGAGCAGGAGCGCGAGCGTGTCTGCGTCGCTGCCGGAAGCTTGGGAGGCGGCCAAAAGCGCTCGCTGTCACGGCGCGTCGGCCCGGGAACAATAGCTCCAAACAAGGGCCACGATCCTTCTGTGCCGCGCATGGGGAGCCTGGGCCGCGGAGGGGCCTGCTTCGCGGGGAGCCCGGCTGGCTGGGATCCCTGTAGGCTGCCCCCAGCACTGCCAGGCCCCCCACACCGAGAGACGGGAGAGCTCTCTCTCGGCGTGCTGAGCCCGGCGGGGCTGGGTGGGCTCCAAACCAAGCCATCGCCCCCATGCCAGGCTGGGCGCGTAGGGGTGGGTTAGCTCAAAGCCTCGGCTAACGGAGAGGTCCCAGAATGTCCCAGCGGGGGCGGGGAGGGGGGCTGGTGACTGAGCGGGTCGTGAATCATCCCTGGTCCCGTTTGCAGGTGACACGCGGGCGGTAAATCCGGAGGCGGGTGGGTCCCGGGGACCGGACCGTCTTGGCCAGCTGGGTGCCAGCGAACAAAAGCGGAAACCGCGGGGCACCGGGGGCTCCTCCGCCGTGCCCGGGGGCGGCTCAGGGGTCTGCGGCTAAGCGACCGGACCGCGGGAGAGGCACGAAGGGGGAAGCAGCATTCAGTGTCTGGGTGTGCAGAGCCCTCACCTCCCCCCTTCTCTTTCCCCCGCTGCAGAGGGAGCATTGGATCCGTAGCCCAGCCTAGGAGCCCAGAGGGATGTGGAAACACAGACTGGCTGGTATGTAACTCCTGGCCAGCGTCTCCTCTGCCTCCAGGAGAGACGGGCCAAGCCCAGGGGACCTAGACCAGAACCGCCTTGGTTCAGCTCTGCGAGTGCCCCCCCCGGCTGACAATGCCCCCCCCCTTCCCCTTCCCAGCCTTGTCCCCTTCACCCGGCAGCCGCCCGCGGAGCTGGCCATGAATATTTCAGCGCCCTGCCGAGTGCACCTCACTTTGCATTAGCATCAGATGCCTGAAGGCAGCCGGCTCTGCCCAGTCACGGGCGAGGCGAGACCCCCGGGGGGCCAAGGACGGGCCCTGCTCCAGGGCTGCCTGCAGCCTAGGGATGTGAAGGGTTAACTGCTGAGGCCTTTATCAGGTTAACCTCAATGGGTGAGGCTGTCCCGGGCTGGAGCAATTCCCTACCGGCTGTGGCCAGGGGGCTGGGCCCACCACAGGCAGCGGCTGCCAGTCCATGGCAGAGGGGCCCAGCCGGCCCCCCTCCCCACAGGCAGTCCCCCCCCCCCAGCTCTTGTCCATGGCGAGGGGGAAAGGGGGTGCAGCCAGGTCGTGGCGGGGGGATGGATCGCTCCAGCCCAGTGGAGCCCCCCACTTCCACCCCCTTTATTTGGTTCCCCAGTTAACCATCACATTGACCCAATGAAACGGGGTTTTACATCCCATCGGACGGGTCTGAGCCGGGTGCCTCTGCTGGATCCCCCCCCCCCCCCCCGTACACACGATCCCAGCTGCCCCCCTTTATCCCTCCAGCCCCCACCCACTAGGGCTGCGTGCGGGCCCGAGCGGCCTGTGGCAATCCCGACCGGCTCCTGCCCCCGCTTGGTCTCAGGCGCAGCCTGGCGGAGGGCGACCTGCCGGGCCACACCCTGGCGTCCGCTTTGTGCCACCCCGGGACCGAGCAGCAGCTGGCTGGGCTGCTCCCCTGCGCTGTGGCCAGGACGCCGGAGAGCGGGCGGGGGGGGGGAAGGGGGAGGTGGATGCAGGATGCCTCTGCTCTGACGGATTGCTGCTAACGAATCTTTCTCCCCCCTCCCCCGCAGGACTCTGTGCGTGACCCAGATTCCCGCAGACGCCGGCATGGAAAAGTTACAGAAGGTAAATGAATTGGGTTAGCCCCTTGGGCCCCGCAGCCCCCCTTTTGGCAATCGCCCCCTGAGAGCCTGCCCAAGGCGATGGGGCGGGGGGGGGTCGGTGCTCTGGGCTGTGGCCCCGTCCTGGAACGCAGGAGCCCTGCACCTCCCGGGGGACAATGCAAGCCCCGACCGTCTCTGTTTGGGGCTGGGGCCCGTGAGCCACTCACAGGAGGGGTCAGTCTGCTCGCTAGCAGGCTGGTGTCCACAGCTCAGAGCTGGTGGCACCAGCAGGCCTCCATCACTGGCCATCTCTGCAGAGAGATTTAGGGCCCCGGCTGCAGGGAATGCCCGGGACAGAGGGCAAGGGAGCCGGCACGGCGCGGGGTGCGATGGCAGGACAGCACCGGGAGCATCCCCTGCCGGGTGATGGGCAGGGGTCAGTTCCGGAGCAGGGCGAGGGGGGAGCTGGCAAAGGCAGCGCAGGGCCAGGCAAGCCCGCTCCGTCGCATGCGGTTAACGGCACTCGCTGGGGGCTGGGGGGCGCAGCTGCTGTGACCAGAGAAGGGAAGGAGCAGGGTCGATTCCTCTCCCCGCTCCATTCCCTGCTCCAGGGGCGCCGCCCCGGCTCGCCCGAGTTCGGGCAGACAGCACCCCCTCGTGGTCACACCTGCTGAAGCTGCTGGCAGGCCGCACTGCCCTGCCCCACCGACATGCCAAACCCTCCGCTCCTGTGTGATCAGTTAACCCGCGAAACGTTTCCTTTCCTCCGCTGAATGGGGATGGGCGGGGGGCTGCGTCAGCCGGGCGGGGCCTGCAGTAGGCGAGGCTGCTCCGCCGGGCTGGGGGCCTGTCGCGGGCGGGGACTGATCGGGCCGGACCCACCGTGCTGTGCCAAGGGCGGGCGGGAGCTACCACAGTCCAGCCTGGTCACCGGTTAACCACCGACACCCCTAGACATGGCTCCCCCTGGGCGGCGGGAGTCTGAGACCCAGCCGCGCTGTCAAGGCGGGAGCTGCAGACTGCACGGCAACGCCTGCCCAGTGCCGGCCGAGTGGGAGTTGGACGTGGTTTGTGGTTTGGGGGGCGCTGCAGCTCACAGGTTCTCCAGGTTCAAGGGGGGTCGTCGTCCTTGAGTCCAGCCTTCCCCCCACGAGTCTTAGGCCAACCTCTAGCCCAGCATCAGAAGAACATAAGAACGGCCGGACTGGGTCAGACCAAAGGTCCATCTAGCCCAGTATCCTGTCTGCCGACGGTGGCTAGTGCTAGGTACCCCAGAGAGGGTGGACCAAAGACAATGATCAAGCGATTTGTCTCCTGCCATCCCTCTCCAGCCTCTGACAAACAGAGGCCAGGAACACCATTTCAATCCCCTGGCTAATAGCCTTTTATGGACCTAACCTCCATGAAATTAACTAGCTTCTCTTTAAACTCTATTATAGTCCTAGCCTTCACAGCCTCCTCTGGCAAGGAGTTCCACAGGTTGACTACACGCTGTGTGAAGAAGAACTTTCTTTTATTAGTTTTAAACCTGCTACCCATTAATTTCTTTTGGTGTCCTCTAGTTCTTCTATTTAGGGAACTAATAAATAACTTTTCTTTATCCACCCTCTCCACACCACTCATGATTTTATAGACCTCTATCATATCCCCCCTCAGTCTCCTCTTTTCTAAACTGAAAAGTCCCAGTCACTTTAACCTCTCCGCATACGGGACCCGTTCCAAACCCCTCATCATTTTAGTTGCCCTTTTCTGAACCCTTTCCAAGGCCAAAATATCTTTTTTGAGGTGAGGAGACCACATCTGTACGCAGTCATCCTGGCTCCGTCAGCGGCCAGCCCCTGCCGCTTCCGAGGAAGGGGAAAAAAACCCCACTGGGCAGTTATAGAATAACCTGGAAGATTCTTCCTGACCCTCATCCATTAGATCAGGGCTGCTCAACTTTGGAAGCCCCGGGGCCACAATGATACTCACAGCGCATGCCGAGAGCCGCAACCGAAGTGCGGTTGCATAGATATGCAAATCTATGCAAATCTATGCAAATAGCTTCTTTCACACTGACATGTGTGAATACAAAGGTTAAGGCAAGGCTACACAACACCCAGGCCCCATTTAAGTCAGTTCTGCTGATATTAATAAAATGTACTATTGACCCAATTTCCACCCGTAGGACAGCACTTTTACTGAGCAATGACAGTCCAGGAATGGAACTACTAAAACGCATCGCCACAGAAGACCATTCTATTGATGCTTTTTTGTTTTGGCTCCCACCCTCATGCCGCACGTCGAGCCCCGCGTAAACCCAAATTGCATCGCAGGCCGCAAACAGATGGGCCGTGTGTTGAGTAGTCCTGCATTAGAGGCTGGTCTGTGCCCTGAAGCATGATGTTTCTATCTCCTCTCTTTTCCCCGGTCTAATGTAGCTGTCGATGTTCTTATGACTCATACACACCTCCACGCCTTTTGGAGTGCTGCTGTGCTCTCCGCCTTGATAGTATCCAGTGGCAGAGAGTTCCAGAGGTTTACAGCCCCGCCCCTCCTACCCCCAGCTCCACAGCTAAACCTGAGAGCATGAGGCAGCAGACTGCCAAGGAAGGGGGCTACCAGAGAGCTGATGTCCTTCTGCATTTCCCAGGTGTTGCCCTGAGGATCAAGGCCCTCTTCTCTGGGAGTCAGTTCCACTGATCTCCAGCCCATCCTAAAAATGCAGAGGTGGGAACACACACACACACACACACACACACACACACACACACACACATACACACACACACACACACTCATTCGCACATGCGCACACGTGCACACGTAGTCTCAAGGCGCCCACACACACAGAGTTGCACGTGGATACATCCAGGCACCCACACACAGCGATGTGCCGTGCAAACACCCCTCCCCTGAACGCAGGTGCAGGTGCGTGGGTGCGCACACACACGCTGCACTCAGCATCATGGCCTTCCCCCTCCAACGCCAGAGCTAGCCAAGCGGACGTATCCAAAGGGCACCGCCAAGCAGGGCAGGGGAGAGGGCTGGTGGGTTTGGGAGCGTCGCTCCCCCCCAGAAGGGAGTGAGGGTCAGCAGATGGCTGCTTCCCTTGGTATTACTGCCTGTCCGTGTGTCTCTCGGGCGCTCAGCTCCTGGGCAGCTTAGCTGGGGTTTCTTTTGCCTTGCCCTGTTGACTACGCTGATGAAGCCAATGGCAGAGAAAGAAACTCACCGAGATCTCTCCCTCCTTCCCAGCAATCTTTGACCTCACCCGGGAGCGTCTGTTCCTCCCGCGGGTCCAGCGTCCCAGGGTCGCCCTCCAGCATCGTGGTGAGTGCCGGACACGTCATGTCTCCTTCCGGGGGGGAGGTCACCCAAACGTCCTGTGGGGCAGCTTAATAGCGTGATTAAAGCAAGGGAAGGGGAGTGAGGACTCCTGGGTCCTGTACCTGGCTCTGGGAGGCATGGGTGACTTTTGGTAGCACACAGGAGCAATGTTCCCTCTAATCCTTTCCACCGTGTGCAGAATAAATTTTGTGCATGGCGCACATGTGAATGTGCACCACCGGGCGACACAACAAACCTAGCTCTGGGCGGCGTTTGAATCGCTCCTGAGTGGCCGCCCAAGCACCCAGCTTACAGGGAACTTCTTCACGAGGTGCACCGCCTCCCTTTCCCGCCACCAACATTGTCACCCTAAATGGGGTGTCCCCCATGTCCCCTCCCTGCTCCCCCTCCCCCACAGGCACCAGTCACCCCTGCTGGGAGGAGAGTCTGGCCTAGTGCTTAGAGTAAGGCAATGGGAGTAAGGGGTCCTGGATTCCTGATCCGTGAGCTAGGCAAGCCCCTCCCCCTGCCGTGTGTTTCTCCATCCCTAAAGCGAGGAGCAGCCCTTTGGGGCGGGGAGGCCTGAGCCCCACGCGGAAAGAGCCGCGGGCCCTAGGCCAAGGCTCGGACGCCTGCTTCTGTGTGTGTGGAGCCGCTTTCCCGCCCTCGCAGGCCAGAATGGACAACGAGGTGCTGGGCTACAAGGACCTGGCGGCACTTCCCAAGGACAAGGCGATCCTGGACATCGAGCGCCCGGACCTAATGATCTACGAGCCCCATTTCACCTACTCCCTCATGGAGCACGTGGAGCTGCCGAGGAGCCGAGAGGTGAGGGAGGGTCCCTGGGGTGGTAGGCTCCCGGGGGGGGGAGCTCCCGCCTGGCGAGGGGGGGCTGTGTCTGAACTCTTTGCCGTGTAGCTCAGGAGGAGTCCGGTCACTGGCGTCTCTCTCTCTGCTTCCTCCCACAGCGATCCCTGTCCCCCAAGTCCATCTCCCCTCCTCCTTCTCCAGAAGTGAGTACCGTCCCTCCGCGCCTCCCGCCCGGCCCTGCGCTGGCCTGCCCGGGCGGCCGCTGACCCTGGCTCTGTTCCCAGGTCATCCGGGACTGGACGGAGAACAAGGCCCTCGGAAGTGCCTCTCAGGCAGCGAGTCGCCGGACCAGCAGCACAGCCCGGAGCGGAGTGCACCACTTCCACCGACCTGGTACGGCAGCTCCCCCCCGCCCCGCCTGGGGCTCCCCACGGCTCCCCACTGGGGGATGGGGTGCGAGGGAGCAGGGCCCCAACTTCAGGGCTCCACTGACCCAACCAGAGACCCAAACCAGACCCCGTCTCTGCTCCTACTCTGGTGCCTTCCCCCCGTCACCAGCCTGAGCCAGGGGAGCCCGGAGCCGGCCCGCAGACCCAGCTGGGGGGCTGGGCCCCATCGGTCCTTCCTCCCAGAGCCTCCCCCACCAGTGGGGAGGGGGACACTCAGCCGCGGCTGCCCATGCTGGGGCCAATGGCCGTGGGGGACTGGCTCCGTCTCTGCCACGTCTCACCCTCCCGTTGCCCTTCCCCAGAGACCAACACCATGGAGCTGAACATATACAAGAAGCCGCCGATCTACAAGCAGAGAGGTGAGGGCGGCCGCTTTCTGCGCCCTGCCGCGCAGGCATCTCGGGGCGCCGGACGGGGGGGAGGGGCCTGAAGGAGACGGGGAGACCAGCCCTCCGTTCCCTGTCCCTCCATTGCAGAGCCCGCGGCCGGAGCCCCGCTGAGCAAACACCTGAGAGAAGACCAGATCATTGAGTCCTCCAAGTTCCCAGCAGCCCAGCCCCCGGACCCCAACCAGCCGGCCAAGATCGAGACGGATTACTGGCCCTGCCCTCCCTCCCTGGCAGTCGTAGGTAGGGGGTGGCGGGGGGCGGTCCCTGCCGCGTGTGGCCCCGGCTCAGCCCCGAGATGGGAACGGCCGAGGACAGCGGGCGTGCTGCTCTGAGTCAGCAGCGAGGCCCCGTTATGGCGACGGAGGGGGCCCCGGGGTAGGACACCCCGCGGGGCCCTGGCTGCTCGGGGTCGTGGAAGGGCCCCTGGGGGTGGCCCAGCTGTTGGGGTGCGGCATGCTGCCTCCCGGCACTTCCCCAGCGGAGTTGGCTGGATCCTTCCCAGCCGCCTCCGCCTCCCTGCTCCCTTGCTCTGCCCCGGCCCCCTGACACCCTCCTTGGCTCCCCAGAGAAGGAGTGGAGGCGGCGGATGGCCTCCAAGAGAGGCGTGGAGGAGGACGAGGATCTCACAGAGGAAATGACCAACCTGCGGGAACTCCAGAAAGAGGAGCTGAGTAAGGTAGGGTGGACTCAGCAGGGCCGGGGCCCCAGGAGTGACTGAGCCCGCGACTGTGCTGGGACTGGGGGAGGCTTCAGCTTGGAGCATGTTGGGATTAGAGGGGAGCTGTGCCCTGGGGGATGCTGGAGCTGGAGGAGGGCTGTGTCATGGAGGATGCTGGAGCTAGAGGAGGGCTGCCTCATGGAGGATGCTGGAGCTAGGGGGCTGTGTCATGGAGGATGCCAGAGCTGAGGGGGGCTGTGTCATGGAGGATTCTGGAGCTAGGGGGCTGTGTCATGGAGGATGCCGGAGCTGAGGGGGGCTGTGACATGGAGGATGCTGGAGCTGGAAGGGGCTGCGTCATGGAGGATGCTGGAGCTGAGGGGGGCTGTGTCATGGAGGATTCTGGAGCTAGGGGGCTGTGTCATGGAGGATGCCGGAGCTGAAGGGGGGCAGTGTCATGGAGGATGCCGGAGCTGAGGGGGGCTGTGTCATGGAGGATGCCGGAGCTGAGGGGGGCAGTGTCATGGAGGATGCTGGAGCTGGAGGGGGCTGCGTCACAGAGGATGCTGGAGCTGAGGGGGGCTGTGACATGGAGGATGCTGGAGCTGGAGGAGGGCTGTGTCATGGAGAATGCTGGAGCTGAGGGCGGCTGTGACATGGAGGATGCTGGAGCTGGAGGAGGGCTGTGTCATGGAGGATGCTGGAGCTGGAGGAGGGCTGTGTCATGGAGGATGCTAGAGATGGAGGGGGCTGCGTCACGGAGGATGCTGGAGCTGAGGGGGGCTGTGACATGGAGGATGCTGGAGCTGGAGGAGGGCTGTGTCATGGAGGATGCTGGAACTGAGGGGGCCTGTGTCATGGAGGATGATGGAGCTGGAGGGGGCTGCGTCACGGAGGATGCTGGAGCTGAGGGGGGCTATGTCATGGAGGATGCTAGAGCTGAAGGGGGCTGTGTCATGGAGGATGCTAGAGCTGAAGGGGGCTGTGTCATGGAGGATGCTGGAGCTGAAGGGGGCTGTGTCATGGAGGATGCTAGAGTTGAAGGGGGCTGTGTCATGGAGGATGCTGGAGCTGAAGGGGGCTGTGTCATGGAGGATGCTGGAGCTGAGGGAGGCTGTGTCATGGAGGATGCTGGAGCTGGAGTAGGGCTGTGTCATGGAGGATGCTGGAGCTGAGGGGGCTGCGTCACGGAGGATGCTGGAGCTGAAGGGGGCTGTGTCATGGAGGATGCTGGAGCTGGAGTAGGGCTGTGTCATGGAGGATGCTGGAGCTGGGGGCTGTGTTGTGGAGGATGCTGGAGCTGCGGGGGGCTGTCTCCCAGCACTGAGTGCTACCTGACCCTGGATGCTCCTTTTCCTCAGGTCACCTCAAACCTCGGGAAGCTGATCCTGAAGGAGGAGATGGAGAAATCTATCCCCATCCGGAGGAAAACCCGCTCGCTCCCAGACCGAACGCCCTTCCACACCTGTGAGTGGGGCTGGGCGGTGACCCAGACCTGCCCCCCTCTGCTCGTCCCCTTCTCTGATGCTCAGACCCTCTCCCCAGGCCTTTCCCGGCAGCCCCAGGAGCAGCTCAGATTCCAGCCCGTGCCCGCCCGGGGACCTGCTTTTCGGACGGTTCCGGGTGCTGGGTTTATTATTTGTTAGAGGCTGGGAGGGGAGGAGCCCACAACTCCCCCTGCCCCCTCCCCCCCAGCCAGGGCACCTGTCCCTCGGCCTGCAGCGCCCCCTGCTGGGAGAGGCCAGAGCGGCGCCATGGGGCTGCCATCCCCGCTGCACCAGGATTGCCGCAGTAACCATCAGCCCAGAGGTGACCTGGCCTCTTGCTCTTTCTCAGCTCTGCACATTGGGAACTCCAGGTCCTCCACCCTTCCGGCCTACGGGAGAAGTACCCTCGCCAGGGTAAGGCCCCGGGCCCCGGCAGGTCCCCTCTTCGCCCTCCCCTCGCTTCTCCTGCCCGCAAAACCCCAAGGAGTCTGGTGTTTTCCGCGTGATGTTCTTATCCGGCTGCATTCGGTGTTCAGCTCCCACCTGGACCGCTCCACCTCGGCCGGGCGGGGACTGTGCCCCAGCTGCGGCTCGTGCCCCAGGCCGGGCTAAGTGCTGGGTAATGCCACCCGCTGGGTCAGGGCAGGAAGAGGGGTTGCCGGGAATTGAGAGCCGAAGCCAATCAACCCATGGGAGCAGCTGGCTCCGAGCCCTGCTGGGGAGGGGCCCCAGGGCCCTGGGCCTTTGGGCCACTGGTCTGCCTCAGCAGGGCCTGGGAGTCGTTACTTTGCGGCTGCTGGCAGTCTTGTGTGAAATGAGTGTGTTGGGTCTCAGCCCAGAGAGACAGAGCTCCTAGGCGCCAGGCCCAGGCTCCGCGCTCCCCCCGGGAGGACCCCCTAAGGCAGGGTGGAGGGCAGCGCAGGGGGACGCTTGCAGGGTGGCCCTCTGGGGCGCAGCTGCTCTGTGGGGACAGAGGGGCCCCTCGTTCCTGGAGCTCTCAGTCTGGCCCGTCTCCCCACCTTCCCGTAGCGTCTTGCGTCCGTTTCCGCCCCTCCCAAAGGCAGAGCTGCCCTGAGAGCTGACCCCGTCTGAATTCTGTTTGCAGCTGCAGTCAGCAGAGTTCAGCTCAGCCAGCAGCGAGAAGGAGAGCCCAGGTAAGAGGATGGCCTGCTGTGACCCCTCCCTCCGGGGCCCCGGCATTGGCCCCTGTGGGCAGACAGGACACTGGGCAGGACGGCCCTTTGGGCTGACCTAGCCTGGCCGTTCTGACGTTCTTAGAAGCCCACGGCACAAGGGACAATCCCGGGGGGACGGGTGTCTAGTCGGGTGACTCCACTGGGGACCCAGCCAGGCTGTTCCGAGTCGGCGGGATGAAACGCTTGCTCGGCTCAGCCTCACAGGGCCACTGTGCAGCACGCCCCGTAGGCCAGACCCACAGCTGGGCTCTGTGCCTGGTGTCCTCTCGTCATCTCTCGCCCAGCCCCACAGGCTGTTGAGTTAGCTGCCCCACTTACGCCGGGGAGGGACAGGTGGGTTTGGTCTGGGTGGCCTCAGAGAGGGCTGGAGACAGAGATCTAGGATGGTCACAGGCAGGAGCCGACATCGGACAGCTGTCGGGAAGCCCTTCCTGAGCTGCCGAGTCTCGGTCCCACTTCCCAACTGCACAGGGTCCACCTGGCAGCCCCAGCAGCGAGGCCCAGGGCTGGCTGGATGGTGGAAAAGCCTTCCCCCCTACCCCTAGACATTGGGCACAACACAGTAGCTGAGCAGGGGGTGGCGGAAGCCGACCCGGCTGCTGCCAGGCTGTGCCCGTTTGAGGCTCTTTGCTCCCAGCCTGTCCCCGGCGCCTGCTTGATGCAGGGTGTGCTGAAGACCAGCTGTGAGCAGAGTTCCCTCTAAGCCGAGCGCTTGTGCGGCCCCCCAGGAGAGATTCAAATGCCTCCCCGCTGGTTAGCAGAGCACCCGCAACCTGGCAGCATGTGTTTCTGTTGGTGGTGCACATCCACTCATGCCTCGGTGCACATACACAAAATGTATTCCGCACATGGCTGGAAACATTAGCGGGACCCTTGGCCGTGACCCCGTCGCTGCTGGGTGGGCAGTGACTCACGCCAATGGTTGCCAGCACCTGTGCAGCCACTGCCCTTTATCATTTGACGTTGGGATTTGCGTCCACGGAGGGTTAAATTCGGGCCTCCCCTCTGAGTAAGAGATCCCAGGCCAAATCCTCCACCGGGGTAAGCGCTGCTGCTCCTGTGAAACCCACGAGGCTTCCGCTGCCCTCGTGGGACGAGGGTCCCGCCCCTGGTGCTTAACGAGCTGGGACCCGCGGGCCCTGCACTCACAGCTGGGGGGGTCTCGTCGGGGAAGAGGAGCGGCTGGAGCTGGGGTTCTCTGAGCCCTTTTCTTTGTGTTTTACAGGCCTGCAGGTAGGCGCGTGCCCTGCGGCTGGAGGGGAGACGCTGGGAGCTCGGATGTATCTTCGGGAAGGCAGGGGGAGAAGTGCCCCTCCCTTCCGCTGCAGGCTCAGCCTCTGCCAACCCCGCCTGGCTGGCACCGGCCGCCAGGGAGACAGAGCTCAGCAGCGCGGGGGCTGCTGGTGCCGAGACTCAGACCGGACCAATGGGGCCGACAGAGACTGGGGCAGGGTGGCGGGGCAGGGAGGGGGCGGGCAGTGCTGGAGGAGAGACGGACGGACGGAGACAGAGAAACCCAAAGAGGCAGGATGGGCCGGGGAGGTAGGGAGAGAGGGAGACGGTGCTCACGGTGTGGGAGAGAGAGACAGTGGAGAGGGATTTAGGAGCTCGGGTGGGAAAGAGACAGTAGAGAGGGATTTAGGAGCTCGGGTGGGAGAGAGACAAGAGAGACAGGGATGTAAGAGCTAGGGTGTGGGAGAGAGACAGTAGAGAGGGATTTAGGAGCTCGGGTGGGAGAGAGACAGTGGAGAGGGATTTAGGAGTGGGAGAGAGACAGTAGAGAGGGATTTAGGAGCTCGGGTGGGAGAGAGACAGTGGAGAGGGATTTAGGAGTGGGAGAGAGACAGTAGAGAGGGATTTAGGAGCTCGGGTGGGAGAGAGACAGTAGAGAGGGATTTAGGAGCTCGGGTGGGAGAGACAGTAGAGAGGGATTTAGGAGCTCGGGTGGGAAAGAGACAGTAGAGAGGGATTTAGGAGCTCGGGTGGGAGAGAGACAAGAGAGACAGGGATGTAAGAGCTAGGGTGTGGGAGAGAGACAGTAGAGAGGGATTTAGGAGCTCGGGTGGGAGAGAGACAGTGGAGAGGGATTTAGGAGTGGGAGAGAGACAGTAGAGAGGGATTTAGGAGCTCGGGTGGGAGAGAGACAGTGGAGAGGGATTTAGGAGTGGGAGAGAGACAGTAGAGAGGGATTTAGGAGCTCGGGTGGGAGAGAGACAGTAGAGAGGGATTTAGGAGCTCGGGTGGGAGAGAGACAGTGGAGAAGGATTTAGGAGCTTGGGTGGGAGAGAGACAGTAGAGAGGGATTTAGGAGCTCGGGTATGGGAGAGACAGTAGAGAGGGATTTAGGAGCTCGGGTGGGAGAGAGACAGTAGAGAGGGATTTAGGAGCTCGGGTGGGAGAGAGACAGTGGAGAAGGATTTAGGAGCTCGGGTGGGAGAGAGACAGTAGAGAGGGATTTAGGAGCTCGGGTATGGGAGAGACAGTAGAGAGGGATTTAGGAGCTCGGGTGGGAGAGAGGGTCGACAGGGATTTAGGAGCTCGGGTGGGTGCAGAGAGCCTGGCTGCAGCCCATCACCCGGGGGCTGGCAGGGATCTCTGGCAGAGTCGGTGGGGACCCCGCCCACACTGACTGTGGGTTTTGCTCCCTGCAGAACGGCCAGCGGGGCAGGATGGACAGAGGGAACTCCCTGCCCAGCATGCTGGAGCAGAAGGTGAGAGCCGCAGCGCAGGCCTGGAGACGCGGCAGCCCGGGGCCAGCGTGCAGGGCCCCTGCTCACACGTTTCCTTGCTCCCTGCCCTGGCTGGTGCCTGCGGGTTTGCGGGGGGAGGGGCCCCCTGCACTGCAGGCCGAGCTGGGGGTGGGGGCGGATGGAGTGGGCACTGGCATTTCAAGGAACCCGGCTGTTTAGCTGCCTGCTTCCTGCTTCTCAGATTTACCCCTACGAGGTGCTGATGGTGACGAACAGGGGTCGTGTGAAACTGCCTCCAGGCGTGGACAGGACAAGACTAGAGGTACGGCCCTGCAGCGCCTGCGCCCAGCGGAGAGAGGGACCCAGGAAACCACTGCTGACAGATCCCAGTGCTGGAGCCGAGGGGGCTGTGCTGTAGTGAATGCAGGAGCTGAGGGGGGCTATGCCATGAAGGATGCTGGAGCTGAGGGGGGCAGTGCCATGGAGGATGTTGGAGCTGACGGGGGCAGTGCCATGGGGGGATATTGGAGCTGAGGGGGGCAGTGCCATGGAGCATGCTTGAGCTGAGAAGGGCTGTGCCGTGGGGGATGCTGGAGCTGAGGGGGGCAGTTCCATGGAGGATGTTGGAGCTGACGGGGGCAGTGCCATGGGGGGATGCTGGAGCTGAGGGGAGCTGTGCCATGGAGCATGCTTGAGCTGAGAAGGGCTGTGCCGGGGGGGATTATGGAGCTGAGGGGGGCAGTTCCATGGAGGATGCTGGAGCTGACGGGGGCAGTGCCATGGGAGGATGCTGGAGCTGAGGGGGGGCAGTGCCATGGGGGGACGCTGGAGCTGAGGAGGGCAGTGCCGTGGAGGATGCTGGAGCTGAGGGGTTGCTGGGTAAAGCAGCTGCAGAAATAGACAGAGGAGATGGGGAGGGGGAGGAGAGAATGAATGCATTATGGCTCCTGGACTTGGACCCCCCCATCACCACCCCATCCACAGGCTTCCCCCCTCCCTCGCTTTCCCTCTTCTGCACTGAAGCTCGGGGCCTTCACCCCGTGGCTGCATGTGGGGAGTGCCAGGCCCAGCAAACACCACGGGCAGCGCCCAGAGTGGGCACTTGCAGGGTGCGGTCGGGAACTCCGCCGCCCGGGAGTGCTCAGCGCAGCGGGAGAATCTCTAGCACTCTCGTCTCCACTCCACGTGGCAGCGGGGTAGCTGACAGCGACTCGGGGGCCGTCCGAGGTGTGACTAGACATCCCCGAGCTAGCTGTGTGGGGCTTGTCCACGTGGGTGGGGTGCAGTGGTCCAGCCTAACGTGGGAATGGAAACGGCTATTGTGAATCAGCCACAGATCTCTGGCCGGATGCTGTGGTAGGGGCTGGGATCAGTTTCGCTTAAACTGATTTGTTGTGACAGGTTTACTCTCGTTCCAAATAAGCCATTCAGAAACTGAAGTCAGAAAGCGGCTTCGCGGAGGTTTGCACTGATTTAACTAAACCAGTTTAAACCTTCCTATGTAGACAAGGCCTTGCATTGCTTTAAACTTAGCTTGCGTTGTTTTCGTTTGTGCCTGTAAATTTGCAGGGTAGGCTAAACCGCTGTAACATGTAAAGGCAAAATTCGAGAGTCTACCCTGGGCTTTGCATTCGTTTAACTAAATCGTTTTTAAACCAATTTAAGCTCAACTAACGCAATTTCTGTGTGTAGACATATCGGCTACGTCTACACTGGCACCCTTTTACGGAAATGCTTAAAACGGAACAGTTTTCCATTATAAGTATTTCCAGAAAAAGCGCGTCTACATTGGCAGGATGCTTTTCCGAAAAGCACTTTTTCCGGAAAAGCGTCCGTGGCCAATGTAGACGCGCTTTTCCGCAAAAAAGCCCTGATCATCATTTTCGCGATCGGGGCTTTTTTGCGGAAAAGACTACTGGGCTGTCTACACTGTCCCTTTTCCGGAACAGTTTTTCCGGAAAAGGACTTTTGCCCGAACAGGAGCAGCATAGTTTTTCCGGAAAAACACTGACAATTTTACAGTAGATCGTCAGTGCTTTTCCAGAAATTCAAGGGGCCATTGTAGACAGCTGGCAAGTTATTCCGGAAAAGCAGCTGCTTTTCCGGAATAAGTGGCCAGTGTAGACACAGCCATCTAGTCTGAGGGTTTGTACTAGGATTGAATGGGAAACAGATTTTCCATCTTGAGGGAAATTCTACCATTTACAAAAAATCTATACCAAAAACACAGTGAAAACAAAAAAAAAAATGGAATTTCTTGCAAAACTAAATTCCAGGGTTTTTTTTTGTTTGTTTGTTTTTAGGCTGATCAAAATGTTTTGTTTCAATGAAATAGTTTCATTTTGATTTTGTGAAAAGCTGTATACAATTTAAAAAACTGACATGAAAATTTGATTCAAAATGGAAAATAGAATTTTCCTAGCAAAACACAGTGGTACGTGCATGTGTGTATTCACATGCACACACTGATCTGGCACAAACACGTGCATACACAAACTGACTTCACACACGCGCGTGCAAACACACTGATCAGTCAGTCACCTGCAGTCACTGACTGGGGGCAAGTACCTACATGCACAGATCTGGGGCATGCACACACTGACTGATCTGACGTGTGCACACGCACATGCAAAATATGAACTGATGCACGCACACAGTTCTGGTGCACACAAGCACACACACATATACAGAGAGAGAGATTTTGTGTGTGCATATACACTGACCTGGCACACATGTCAAACATGCATGCACACACACAGATCTGGGACACACACAAATGCACACATACACAGAAAGATTGTGTGCATGTGCACACACAATGACCTGGCATACACAGGGTACATCTACACAGCAGGGCTTAACTCAAAATAAGCTACGCAACTTGAGCTACGCTAATTGTGTAGCTTAAGTCGAAATTGCTTATTTCAAATTTGGGCACATCTACACAGCACTTACTTTGAAATCAAGCTCTCTTCTTCCGACTTCCCTTACTCCTCCTACAATGTGGGTTACAGGAGTTGGAGTAAACAGTCTTCCAGCTCAACATTTTGACATGCTGAAATACCTGCCTGCTCTGTAAACGCGGACTATGCTATTTCGGAATAACGTCCATTATTCCAAAGTTACACTGCTGTATAGACATACACACACAGATCTGATGCGTGCATGCGTGCGCACACGCATATACACACACAGAGATTTTGTGTGTGCATATACACTGACTTGGCACACATGTCAACCATACATGCCCACACACAGGGTACGTCTACACAGCAACATTCTTTTGAAATAACGCAGTCCGCGTCTACGCAGCCGGGAGTTATTTCGAAAAAACGTCAAAATACTGTCAAGCTGGAGGACTTCTTACTCCGACTCCTGTAACCCTCCTTGTGCGAGGAAGAAGGGCATTTCGAAATCAGTGCTGTGTAGACACTCCCCATTTCGAAATAAGCTATTTCGACGTAAGCGACGCAATTAGAGTAGCCTATTCCGAGTTAAGCCCTGCTGTGTAGACACACCCACAGAGATCTGCCACACACACAGATCTGATGCGTACGCACACACGATTTTGTGTGCACAGGCGCACCGCTCTGGCACCCATGCACTCCGAGGTGGCGCGTGCACATACCTGCGCCCAGAGCAACCCGTGCTGAGCTCCCACTGTTCCTCTCCCTCCAGCGGCACCTGTCCCCGGAGGATTTCCTGCGCGTCTTCGAGATGTCCCCGGAGGAGTTCTGCAAGCTGGCCCTGTGGAAGCGCAACGACCTGAAGAAGAAAGCGTTCCTCTTCTGAGCCAGCCCATGCCCTGAGCTCAGCTACTGTCCAACCCAATCTCGCATCGCAGCTGCTTTAGGGCTCCTGAGCCGCCGGTCTTAACACCTGCCTCCCCTCCCCGACGCCCCTCAGGCAAGTTGATCCCTCGGTCCCAGTATTGCCCCTTCCTGGGGTGGAGGCACCGGAGAGCCTCTCCCTGCCCACACCTTCCCCCACGCAGCCAGGGGACAGCGGGCCAGGCCCGTGCCAATCCCACGTGAGCGACTCAGTCTGGGGCAAACCTCGCCATGGAGCCAGGGGAGGGAGAGTGGACTGAGGGGGCAGGAGGAGCAAGCAGACCCAAAGCAGGCCCAGCCGGTCCCAGGCGGAGCTGGATGCAGAGGGGGGAGGCCAGAGAGGGGAGGGAGGGGGCAAGGCGAGGGGAGACGGGGAGCAGCAGTCGCTTTCCCCTCTGGGCGCTCTCTCTCGCGGGCCTAATCCATGGGCCGGGTGGGTGTCGGGACGTCTGAGGGGCCGATTATCAGTGTCCCTCGCGGGGCCGGGGCTGGTTCAGCCGGGACAGGGGCCGTAGCCGCCGGAGGGGTTCTGGCTTTGCTCCCCCGGCTCAGCAGGGCAGGGACACACCAGCAGAGCCCGTTGGTTTAGGCGGGGGAAAATCGGGGCTGCTTGGCCCTGGCTGGCTCCCCCTCTTCAGCACCCTGTTCCCCCCCCACTGCTCCTCTCGGGGCCAGCCCCCCTCCCTGTGGACACTGGCCAGGGGACGTGTGACATCGGCACGGCCGTAACCCTGAGGTGGCTGGTCCGGAGAGGCCACTCGGCCTTGGGGCTGCCATTTGCTTAGCGTAGGCCCCAAAGGGAGACAACTTTATGAGCAGCCCCCCCGCCCCAGAGCAGGGGCCCTTTCATCAGAATCAGGCCCCCCTCGGCGAAGCTGGGGGGGCCCAAGGATCCCTCACTAGAGCACGAGAACCAACCCCCTGCGGTCATCTCAGTCTCCCACTCCCACCCGTACCCCCCTCGGCTCGGTCCCTCGTTCTAACCCCACAACCCAGGCTCTCAACCCACAGCCCCCCCCCCCCTTGCAGCTGCCCCTGGGGGAGGGGTGTGCTGTACTCCACTCTTTCAGTCCTGGTAGCTGATGATTTTGCTCCCTCCCCACTGACCCCAAGGCCCTGCCCAAGTTTGACAGAGGAGTTTGCCTGGGCTTGAGCCCAGAGTCTAGAAACACCCCCCGCCTGGCAGGCGATCCCCGGCAGCCACCCCCCTCGGTCCTCTCAGCTCGGGTGTCCCCCTCCCCGTCTCTGCCGGCCCTGAGCCCTCAGTGGGGACTGTGCCAGCAGCACACTGCCACCAATGCCGGGCTGTCCCCTGGCCACGCACCTGGTGACGAGAGGGCTGACAAGAGATGCCCAGTGACAACCAGACCTGCCTGCTGCGGGTGAGCTGGTCACCGAGGCTAGTTAGCCCCGCCGGCGTTAAAGGGGACACTCCCACAGGGTGCCGAGAGCCGGTTGGTCCAGGGGAAGCTGGCCCTGAGACCGGGCACTGTAGGACATACCCCAAACGGGGGCGGGAGGGACTCTCAGCAGATGGGGCCGGTAGGCCCAGGAGGTCTCAGACAAGCCGGCTCTCTCGGTGCCCACGGGTGGAATTTCCTTAGGTAGCGGCAACACTTCCGAGCCTGGTTAGATGCCTCCCTGCCGGCGAGGGGGAGGCCGTAGCCAGTGCAGGGTGAAGGAGCAGAGGGGATGCCACGGCAGGGGCTCTAGCCGGAAAGCCAGGCCCGTGCCGTGCCCGGCAGAGACCGGCGTGGCGCTGATCCGTGGTGACTCTGGCACACTGACGTCTGGGGGAGTTCCTCATGGGGGGCAGGAGAGCGCAGGGGTCAGATCCCCCCCATCCCATCTGGGCCGCGGCACCTCCCAGGCCTGCAGGAGCAAACCCATGGAGCTAAAAATGCCCTGGGCTTTGGGGTCTTTTTAAAATAACCAGCCGTCGAATAGGGGACCTGCTTCCCACCCCATTCGCCAAAGGATTTCCTGAACTGCTGCTCCTTCCAGCTCCCCCGCTGGATCCTTTTTCTACTGTGCACCCCACTGCTCCCCAGTGCTGGCCCGAGCCCCACGCACTCACGCTTCCCCATCCCAGTGGCCCTCTCCGCACACTCTGTCGGGATGTAAAGAATGTAATTTATTGGGAAATCCGTGGCCCATACTTGCCTTTCACTGCTACTGATACAGACGACATATCTATAAATATATATATAGGAATATGGATTTTTTTTCTGATTTGAATACAGTGATTCACTTCCTCTGTTTAATTTTTGCTGGTGTCAGAGATTCCATGTGAGTGGTTTTTTGCTTCTAATTAAAGGTGAAATGGCTTTATTCAACACCTGCCGCCCCTGGTTTTATTCCTGTTAGCTTTAGAGTGGTGTGAACGATCACCTTGCAGACAAGCATTGTACCGGCCTGGCGAAATTCGGCCTCCCTCCCACACCCCTCGGGGATATTTTTAATCTGAGGTGATAGGCGGGGAAAGTGAGAGCCAAAGAGCCATGACTGCCCAAGAGCGTCCAGGCACTGAGCCCAGCAGTCCAGATGGTTGATTTTGTCTGCTCTCCCTGCTGGCCTCCACTCGACCACGTTCCATGGGTGGCAAATGCCACCCGGCAGCCCCTCTGGTTTGCCCACCCGAGTCCCCTTCTGATGCTGGTTCTGGCTTCCCAACGCCTGGTCCCACAGCGGAGTTGCGTTTCCAAAGGACGACGGTTCAGGGATGGGGTCTCCCCTGGTGGCGGCCGGAGGGGACAGAGGAAAGGCCAAGGCAGTTTCTCGCTCACAAAGAGCAGGACGGCAGCTCCCAGTGGCTCGTATCCTCGGACCCTTGAAGACGCGCAGAGCTATGGGCGAGTCAGCGCTACCGGACTGTGCACAGTGCTGCAATTCTTGCGTATCTCTCTGGCACGGGCAGGTAACGCCTCGAGGATCTCAAAGGAATGGGTATCGCTCCTGGCACATGCAGCCTGCTATTCGTGGGGATGACGGGCTGGATTCCCTTATTAAAGCCACCCCTGCCGGCAGAGGGGTCATCCCTCATCCCCCTAATTGGAAGGAAGGGACAGCAAAAAACGGCACAGAAAGGAGTTTGAACCAGCCCTCTGCCTCCCTGTCACTGTACTGGAACCGGGACAGAAGAATACAGGGGTGCGTGGAATTTTTTAAGAAATGGTTAAATGGACGTGCATAGACAACTGACTAGATATGAGAAGAAAAAAAACATACGACCCAATTTTCAGGCACCAATTGTGTCCCAAGTTGGAGGGCTGGCGGTATTCAGCTCCAAGCGTGAGGTGTAAGAACCCCAGGAGTCCCTGACTGCTACACCTACTGCTCTAAGCACTAGGAAACACTCCCTCTTAGGTCCCTGGCCTCCTAGGTGTGAGCGCCAGAGCTGGCAGTCCAAACCATCATGTCCACACTGCTGGGTTTAGCATGCTTGCTCAAGCCCCACTAGAGCGAGTCTGCCTACCCGGGCAGCTGCCGTGTAGACATGCCGGAAGTGTCCCGTTGTCCGTATCAATCCCCCGGCCTTCTCAGGGTTTCCCATTTGGATGCATTTCCCAGCCGCTATCATGTGGGCCCCCTCCCCTCTCTCTCCCACACCTGCAGGGTCAGTCTGCACTGCGCTGAGACAGGGCAGGAGCCCTTCGAACCCGGGTCAACCAACTCAGGCGGGTGGGGGTCGCGCAGAGGGGAAAGGAAGCGGGGGCAAACGCCAGCAGGGAGCGGTTGGCAGAGCCGCCAGGGCCCCGGGCTGCAGCAGGACAGGGCCTGTAAGAAACGGGAAGTTGCTTCTTCCGCTGGGCTATGCGACTAGGGGGTTCAAGGAGCCATCCCGCCTCCTCCCACGCCAGCTGGGAGACCCAACAGAGTCCCCTGTCACAGGCCCGGGCCAGGGAAGTGACGTGCTCCAGGTCACACAGCAAGAGCAGGCTAATGGCAGAGCCAGCAAACCCGGAGTCCTGCCCCCGCCCGGCCCTGCACTGCAACCAGTCCTTGCGGACCTGTGTCCCCAGGCCCCTGCTGCATCGCACGGACCTTCTGCCTCGGGCCCGGGGCATGGCCCGTGTCCACACTGCACGTGGACCGGGCTCGGCCCCAGCCCCAGCCCCCAGCGGCTCCTCGGAGCTGTAGGGCCCGGCGCCCCGTGGCAGGACCGCCCTCGCCCGCCAGGGGGCAGCGATGCTCCGGCACGTCTGCGAAGGCGGCTGCCGCTGGGGCCGGCCCTTCGTGCAGGAATCCCGGGCTCCCCCTCCCCTCCCCTCCCGGCATGGGCTGCGCTGGGGCCGGGGCTCGCGGAGGAGAGGGCGGCCGGAGCCTGCCCCAGCGCCCCCCGGCAGCCACCGCCATGGAGAAGCAGAAAGGTACCGCGCCCCTGCGCTGCGGCCGGCCCGGGGCCCCGCCTGGGGCGAGGGGGGGGCTTCCTGGCACCCAGAGGTGCTGGAACTAGGGGTGCGGGTTTGTGTGTGTGTGTCTGTCAATGTGCATTTGTGTGTGTGTGTGTGTGTGTCTGTGTATGTGCATTTGTGTGTGTGTGTGTGTGTGTCTGTGCATTTGTGTGTGTGTGTGTCTGTGTCTGTGCATTTGTGTGTGTGTGTGTGTGTGTCTGTGTCTGTGCATTTGTGTGTGTGTGTGTCTGTGTCTGTGCATTTGTGTGTGTGTGTGTCTGTGTGTGTGTGTCTGTGCATTTGTGTGTGTGTGTTTGTGTGTCTGTGTCTGTGCATTTGTGTCTGTGTGTGTGTTTGTGTGTCTGTGTATGTGCATTTGTATCTGTGTGTGTGTGTCTGTGCATTGTGTGAATGTGTGTGTGTTTGTGTGTCTGTGTCTGCATTTGTGTGTGTGTGTGTTTGTGTGTGTCTGTGTGTGTGTGTTTGTGTGTGTCTGTGTCTGTGCATTTGTGTGAATGTGTGTGTGTTTGTGTGTCTGTGTCTGTATCGTTTGTGTGTGTGTTTGTGTATTTGTGTGACTATGTATTTGTGTGGGTGTGTGTTTGTGTAATTGTGTATGTGTATGTATTTGTATTTGTGTGTCTGGGTAATTGTGCTTGTTTATTTGTGTAATTGTGGGGGAGGCAGCACCCCCGGCTTGATGTGGTTGCCATCCCATACAAGGGGGGGAGGGGATGTTACAGTTTAGTTCAACGTCTCCGCTCCCCCAGGATGCGAATTGTTCCCGCGCCATGGCTGGCTGCCCCACACATGCTAGCAGCATGTGTGTCTAGGCGGCGGGTTGCGTGTTCCCTTCCTGTGTGTGTGAGTGCCCGTTGCGTGTTCCCTGCCAGCCAGGCTTTCACATACATGCAGCGGTGCGGCCGGGCCGGCGGGGATGCCCCTCTCGGCCGCGCTGGCTCCTTTGAAAGCCCTCCCGGCTGGTTCTGTGCTCCGGGGAATTTGGTGGGGAGGGGGACGGGGACGGGGACTTCCCGGCTGAGAGCCGTGCCCCGGGCCTGGACCGGCCCTTCTCTCTGCTGCTTGGGAACGCAGAGGGGATTCCTGTAACTGCCATGTCTTCCTCCCTTATCCCTTCGCCCGATGAGTCATCGCGCCGTTGGCCAGCACTGCTCTTGGAATCTGGAGTCCAGGCCGGGAGCCACGGAGATGGAGGGAAGCAACTTCCCTGGGAATGGGGTCAGTGAGGCGCAGGGAACAGAGGGTCTCGGGGGTCCCTCATCCAGGGGCTCTCCCATCCCTCCCTGCTGTTGCCGAGGGGCTGATCGTGTGGGAGGAGACTTTACCTGGCAGGGAGGTGGGAGTCACATCCCGATCCCGGCTGACCCGTTAAAGGACTGTCCGAGGCCCCAGCTGGGGTTGGTTCTGCCTGCTTTGTGCACTCGGCTCTGAGCCTTGCCCCAGCATCTGTATTTCTGGCAGCTTGTCCCATCCCTGAGGATGCTCCATCCCTCTTCCTTCACCTCAGTCCCTCTTCCTTCACCTTTTCTCCCCCACCCTGCTTTGGCTGGGCCTGCGCCGCCGATGGGGGCTCGCTGCGTCCCGACATTGCTGCACTGTGCAAAGGTTGCCGGGACCGGGCCGGCTCTGTCCCACGAGGCTCTGATGTGACCATGTGTGGGAGCTGGCTAAGAGAGAGCCCCACCTACGGAGCTGGCTGGGGGCAGCAGACCTGCACTGGTGCCTGGGACGCTGAGCTCTATGGCACATGGGACATGTGTGTGTTGTTTCCGTGCAATAGTGCACACTTCTAGCAAGCGTGCAATGCCCTGGGTTTTACACGTACCCTTGGGGTCACCTCAAAGCCAGACCCATCTTCAAGTTTTGGTTCCCTCTGAAAGTTAGGCAGTTATTATTTGGCAGTGCGGTTGAGTGGATAGAGCACTAGGCTGGGAGCCAGGACTCCTTATTGTCTGCTGGCTGACCTTGGTCATGTCACATCATCTCTCTGTGCCTCAGTTTCCCCTCCTATCCTTTATCTTGTCCTGTTAGCTGGTGAGCTCTTTTCGAGCAGGGACCGTCTCTTATTCTGTGCTCAGCGGAGTGGGGCCTTGATCTCCTTTGAGGTCTGTGGGGGTTCGCTCGCGGAAATAGCAGCCGAGGTCTCGGTTAAGGATCGGGCCCCGCTGTGTGAGGTGCTGCACAGACATGCAGGATAAAACCTGAGTCTGCCCAAGCTGAGATGGTGACGCACGGAGGAGCAGACAGTTCAGGAGAAGGGGACGAGATGACAGTGACGCCTTTGCATACGCAAGGAGGCTCCGTCCCCTCTGCTCTGAGCCGTGCTGGCCGACTGGTCCCTCCGCCCACACCGGTGACACGGGCTTTTGTGCTGCTTTAAAGAGGAGGCGTTCGAGGCTGGTCCCAGGCAGTCGGGGGCCGGGCGAGGGAAGCCCCCGCAGCAGCCCAGGGCAGTAGCATGACCCCCCTCTTTCCCTGGAGTGCTCCGCTCACCTCTCCTGAAGCTGGGCTCATGCCTTCCAGGCACATCCCCTGGGGACTCTGCCAGGACAGTGGCCCAGCCCTGTTAGGACCTTACTCCCATGTGCCTTTCCCTGCACCCTCTGGCCCTTCCAGCTCCATGGTGGCGGGCCGCTGGGTAACCAGGAAGGGGACTACTGGCCATGGGAGCCGGGCACGGGGACAGGGCGCCCTGTGGCAGGGGGAGACGGGAAGGGGGGGCCTGATGTGTTTACCTCCCACGGCTCTTTCTCGCCATGGTAACCAAGGGCGCTGTGTTCGATCTCCGCAGCGTTTCCTTGGCCCGAGGCGTCTGGGGCTGGCGCCTTGCCGGGGGCGCGGCGGAGAGCCCCGGGGTTCTGCAGCCAGGGGGCTCCCCCCCGCCCCCCAGGCGGAAGCAGACACGCACGCCGCCATGTGCTCGCGCATCTGAGCCTGCGCGGGCGCCTCCCGCCACTGCGACGGCCCCCCCCGGGCGCACCCCCCCCGCAGGCCCACGTGACAAAGCGGGGGCGGTCCCGCGGCACAGGCACCCGCATAGGGGTGCGCACGGCTGCAAAGCCCGGGGTGCCCCCGCTGACTCATCCCCTGCCACGTGCTCCTGCCCCACGCTGCTCCCTGGGGGCCAGGCAACCGGAGAGCCCTGAACCAGCTTGTGGGGGACCATCCTGGACTCGTGTGGGGGGGGGAGTTAATGGCAGGACAGGTGCTGTCCAAGCTGGGCTTCTCGCTTGGCGCTGTGGGCGCCCGCCGGCTGAGCATGGGGTTCTGGGGCTACATCACCGTGTGGGAGGGGGGAAGAGCTGAGGGGGGATGGGGCCGCCGGGTGGGGAGGAGGAGCGGTGCTGGGAGAGGAGAGAGCAGCAGAGGGGCTGTCATCACTGAGGAATTCAGACTCGGCGGGGGGTGGGACGGGGAGGTGGGGAGCAGGAGGGAGTGCTCAGGGCATGGGCCCCGCCTGGCCTGGCACAGCCGGGCTGGATCCCCAACTCTTCCCGGGGGCTCCCTGCATCTGCGCTGGAGGAGCTCGCACTGGGATGCCACCCTGGCCCGAATTCTCCCTCCTGGATTCCCACAAATCAGTAACCCCCCATCCCTCCCCTTCCCAGCACCCTGCTGCCCCTGGACAAGGTGCAGGGAATCAGTCATCCGCCCCTCCCTTCCCCCCTTGCTTTGTTTCTAGGGAAGTCCAGATGTTTGGATCCCCTCCTGCGTTGCTAACCCATCTCCCGCCCAGATGGTTTCTCTTCTCCAGGCAGTGACAGTTTGCACAGCCCCTGCCTGCCCCTGCGCCCGCGCCCTCCCCTGCTCTGAGCAACCCTCCCTTTGTCCCAGTGCCCTGCCCTGCCCTGCCCCGCCCCCGGGGCAGGTGCGGGTACTGGCCGCCCAGGCCCACGACCCAGGGGGCGGGCAGGCCGGGGAACAGGATGGACGAGGCAGCCGGGCGGCCGCGGAGACTTTTGCACACGTGAGCCGCAGATGTGGCCCTGGGGGTCTGGGAATGTGAGGGGGGGCGGCCCCGCTGGGTGATTTATACAGAGGGAGGGAGTCCAATCTGGGCCGGATAAGGGGAGCCAGGCCTCCCTCCACCACCCCATGGGAGAGCCCAGCAGCCCCTGTGCTGGCTGCCTGCCCGCCTCTCTCTTCTGTTCCGTTCCCCCCTTGCTGTGTCGCCGGCTGCTTTGTGCTCCTCTCCCCTTGGCCCCTTCCCCGAGCTGCTCGCTGCCTGCCCAGCCCTGCCGGGGGTTGCGCGAAGGCAGGGAGCTGGCAACCCCACCACTGCCGGCACTCGTGGGGCCGAGAACAGGGCGCAGCTCACCCAGGGGCTTGTTCCCCCTAAAACCGCCCCGCTGGCTCTCCCGGGACCTGGGCCGTTTACAGCCCCGTGGCATCCCCAGCTGTTTACATGGAGCTCCGCGTTCCCCCACGTGCTTCCTGAGGCGTCGCCTGGCACAGCTCTGGAGCGCTGGAGACAAGGGCTTAATACATATATGGAGATATACCTGTCTCATAGAGAAGCTTGTTGCTGCTCGCTTTAGTAATGCTAACAAGAGAGAACAGACTCAAAGGGAAAGAGAAGTATAAAGGCAAAACACATACGTTCCCTCTCAGGGTGAGTCTAGACTACAGGGTTTTGTTGACAAAACTATATGGCTGTGTCTACACTGGGCCACTTATTCCGGAAAATCAGCCACTTTTCCGGAATAAGCTGCAAGCTGTCTACACTGGCCCCTTGAATTTCCGGAAAAGCACTGACAATCTACTGTAAGAAATCAGCTGCTTTTCCGGAAAAACTATGCTGTTCCCGCTTGGGCAAAAGTCCGTTTTCCGGAAAACTGTTCCGGAAAAGGGCCAGTGTAGACAGCACAGTAGTCTTTTCCGGAAAAAAGCCCCGATCGTGAAAATGGTGATCGGGGCTTTTTTCCGGAAAAGCACGTCTACATTGGCCACGGACGCTTTTCCGGAAAAAAGGCTTTTCCGGAAAAGCATCCTGCCAATGTAGACGCTCTTTTTCCGGAAATACTTATAACGGAAAACTGTTCCATTTTAAGCATTTTCGGAAAATCATTCCAGTGTAGACGTAGCCTACCTGTGTCTACACTATTGCCAAGTTCTGTCGACATAACTTGGCAGTAAACCTCATTCTACGAGGAATAACGCCTCTTGTTGACAGAGTTCTGTCGACAGAAGGTGTTATTGCATCTACACCCTCCTGTTATTGCATCTACACCCTCCTGTGCCAGTGTAGATGCTCTGTTGTGCAAGAAAGCTCCGATGGCCATGTTAGCCATCGGGCTTTCTTGTGCAAGAAATTAACTTGCCTGTCTACACTGGCCCTCTTGCGCAAGAGGGCTTATCCCTGAGCGGGAGCATCAAAGTATTTGCGCAAGAACCACTGATTTTGTACAGTACAAAGTCAGTGTTCTTGCGCAAATACTCATGGCCAGTGTAGACATGCGGCAAGATTTTGCACAAAATCTTGCCAGTCTAGATGCACCCTTAGGCTGCGTCTAGATTGGCATGATTTTCCGGAAATGCTTTTAACGGAAAAGTTTTCTGTTAAAAGCATTTTCGGAACAGAGCATCTAGATTGGCACGGACGCTTTTCCGCAAAAGCACTTTTTGTGGAAAAGCGTCCGTGCCCAATCTAGACGCGCTTTTCCTCAAAAAAGCCCCGATCGCCATTTTCACGATCGGGGCATTTTTGTGGAAAACAGATCTGAGCTGTCTACACTGGCCCTTTTGCCTGAACAGGAGCAGCATAGTATTTCCGCAAGAAGCACTGATTTCAGACAGGAGGAAGTCAGTGCTTTTGCGGAAATTCAAGTGGCTAGTGTAGACAGCTGGCAAGATTTTCTGGAAAAGCGGCTGATTTTCCGGAAAATCTGGCCAGTCTAGACACAGCCTTATAGTTTTTTCCTCACTGATATACAGGAAGTCCCCGGATTACATACAGAAGTCCCCGGATTACATACAGGATAGGGACTGTAGGTTTGTTCTTAAGTTGAATTTGTATGTAAGTTGGAACTGGTACATATTGTACCCCAGGTGTCCCCGATTCAGCCGCTGCTGAAACTGACCAGCGGCTGACTACAGGAAGCCCGAGGCAGAGCTGCTTTGCCCCGGGCTTCCTGGAATCAGCTGCTGATCAGTTTCAGCAGTGGCTGACTTGTGGACACCTGGGGTAGAGCAGCTGGGGTGCTGCCAGGTTGGTCCCCACAGCGCCCAGGTGCTGCACTGCCGGACCAACCCGGCAGCGCCCCAGCTGCTCTGTCCCAGACGTCTAAATTCAGCCGCTGTTGAAACTGACCAGCAGCGGCTGAATCCGACACATTAGGGGCAGAGCAGCTGGAGTGCTGCTGGGTTGGTCTGGTAGCACTGACCCTCGGCGCTACTGGACCAACCCAGCAGCATCCCAGCTGCTCTGCCCCAGGCGTCGGCCAGAAAAGCCTTGTCTGCTGGGGGGGGGGTGCACTAGCTGCACCCCCCGCCCCCCCCCAGACCAGGGAGAGACGGAGTGGCTTTTCTCACCATGGAGGATGCAGGCAGTGGGACCACTGCAGCCTGCTGGGGGGGAGGGGTGCAGCTAGTGTGGGGTTCCCTCACCCTGTTCTTAAGTAGGGGTCCGATGTAAGTCAGATCCATGTAACCGGGGGACTGCCTGTACCTGTCTTAGTGCTGGAAGGGACCTTGAGAGGTCATCTAGTCTAGTCTCCTGCCTTCATAGCAGGACCAAGCACCATCCCTCACAGATTTGCCCCAGATCCCTAAATGGTTCCCTCAAGGATTGAACTCACAACCCTCCGTTTAGCAGGCTGATGCTCAAACCAACGTGCTACCCCTCCCCTGTTGGTTGGCCTGGGGCAGCAAGGAGTGGTGGCTACCAAGGGGCCCATCTGGAGTAGCAGGGATACTGATCCAGAAGGCCGGTCGGTCCCCTCTAGCACGGCAGAGAGGGGAGACGGGTGGGGCCAGTTCCTTGCTCGAACAGCTGCGTGGCCCAACCTGCGGGTCAGGGAGTGGGCGGGGAGGGGCAGACACGCCGTTCTGTGTTCCTGACCGGCGTGGCCGGATCGGAAACTGGAATGCCTGGGTGAAACAGGACTTCGGCTTTCCTGGCCCCGGGAGGAGCACGGGACCCCAGATCCGCAGCCTGCCGCGCCGGGCTGTGGTGGGAGGATACAGCACAGTGAGTCCTTCTGTTTTATGAGCCAGGGCTCGGGAGATGGGCGGGGAGCGGGGGCCGTCTCGCTTCTGCGCACCCGGCAGCCCCGGATCAGGCTTTCCCGGCAGCACAGGAGTTTGGGAGCCGTCGGAGCCTCCCCCTCGGCTTGGCCATCCTGTGACGCAGCCAGCCCGTTTCCTCGTCACGCTGCGTGCGCCGAGCAAGGCCCCGTTGTCACACCACAGGGTCTGCCGTTCCCGCGGCCCGGAGGCAGCAGCCTGCCCTGCACTGCAACCCGGTCTGCCGCTGGAGAGCGTGAGTGCAGAGGGGCACTGGAAAAGGGCACCGGCAAGAGCAGAAGCAGGTGCCCCTGGGTGTCTATGATGGTGCACCTTCGCACGTGCCTTGGCGCACAGTAAAAAATTATTCCACACGTGGCTGGACAGGATCAGAGGAAATATCTGTTGGTTTGTCCACGTAGTTCCAGGTCACGTGCCCATGCATGTGCTCGCGTTGGCGGGGCCGGTGCTGAACGGAGCCGGATAGCCGCAGAGGCTTGTAGATCGGGATTGGGAGGCTAGCCCGTCCCACTGCCTGTGCTGCCATGGGCCGACCTGCCCTAGCTCAAAGCCAGTGTTTGTGTGTCTGCCAGGGGTCCCTCTAGTGATACACTTTGTTCTGTGCCCTGCGGCACCAAGAGAAGCACAGGCGGCACACGCCCTGGGAGGCTGTAGAGTAGCCCCCAAAGGAAGTGGGATGAGCCCCTTCAGAATAGCCAGATAACGTCCCATGGGGGACAGCTGCTCCCGGTTTCCCACAGGGATGAAATCTCCCTGGTAGATTTCGTTCATTGTTTGGAAATGGAGCATGGGGTGTGAGTTGGCACCAGTGTTCCCTCTCATCTTGTCCAGCCGCGTGTGGAATAATTTTTTAATGTGCGCCGAGGCAGGTGGGAATGTGCACCACCAGTAGAAGCAAAACCCTAGCTGTGGGCGCTGCTCATCCCGGCTGGTGTGTGAGGATGGAGCCTTCGTCTCCAGGGCTCTGTGCCAAGCAGCGGGCAGGGCGGCTGCGTCTGATAGACTCGCTGCTGAGAAACTGCCTGCCCCACCTCCCGCCGTGCCAGGCCAGGGCAGAGGAGGGACGTGATGCAATCTCTCCCCTCCCTTGCCCTTGTGCCTGGCTCCCAGGGGGTGACCTCCCAGGGCCGCCGCGAGCCTGTGGAGGAGCATCTCCCTGAGCCTCCACCTGGGTTCCAGGCGGTGTGTCTGGGGGCGCTGTACCGTGTGCCGGGGGGGGGGGGGGGGGCAGTGCGGTGTGTCTGGGGGCACTGTACCGTGTGCCGGGGGGGGCAGTGCGGTGTGTCTGGGGGCGCTGTACCGTGTGCCGGGGGGGGCAGTGCGGTGAGTCTGGGGGCGCTGTACCGTGTGCCGGGGGGGAGGGCAGTGGGGTGTGTCTGGGGGCGCTGTACCGTGTGCCGGGGGGGGGGCAGTGCGGTGTGTCTGGGGGCGCTGTACCGTGTGCCGGGGGGGGGGCAGTGTGGTGTGTCTGGGGGCGCTGTACCGTGTGCCGGGGGGTCAGTACGGTGTGTCTGGGGGCGCTGTACCGTGTGCCGGGGGGTCAGTACGGTGTGTCTGGGGGCGCTGTACCGTGTGCCGGGGGGAGGGCAGTGGGGTGTGTCTGGGGGCGCTGTACCGTGTGCCGGGGGGGGGGGGCAGTGGGGTGTGTCTGGGGGCGCTGTACCGTGTGCCGGGGGGGGGGGCAGTGGGGTGTGTCTGGGGGCGCTGTACCGTGTGCCGGGGGGTCAGTACGGTGTGTCTGGGGGCGCTGTACCGTGTGCCGGGGGGGGCAGTGCGGTGTGTCTGGGGGCACTGTACCGTGTGCCGGGGGGTCAGTACGGTGTGTCTGGGGGCGCTGTACCGTGTGCCGGGGGGGGGCAGTGCGGTGTGTCTGGGGGCGCTGTACCGTGTGCCGGGGGGGCGGCAGTGGGGTGTGTCTGGGGGCGCTGTACCGTGTGCTGGGGGGGGCAGTGCGGTGTGTCTGGGGGCGCTGTACCGTGTGCCGGGGGGTCAGTACGGTGTGTCTGGGGGCGCTGTACCGTGTGCCGGGGGGGGGCAGTGGGGTGTGTCTGGGGGCGCTGTACCGTGTGCCGGGGGGTCAGTACGGTGTGTCTGGGGGCGCTGTACCGTGTGCCGGGGGGGGCAGTGGGGTGTGTCTGGGGGCGCTGTACCGTGTGCCGGGGGGTCAGTACGGTGTGTCTGGGGGCGCTGTACCGTGTGCCGGGGGGGGCAGTGCGGTGTGTCTGGGGGCGCTGTACCGTGTGCCGGGGGGGGCAGTGGGGTGTGTCTGGGGGCGCTGTACCGTGTGCCGGGGGGGCAGTGCGGTGTGTCTGGGGGCGCTGTACCGTGTGCCGGGGGGGCAGTGCGGTGTGTCTGGGGGCGCTGTACCGTGTGCCGGGGGGGGGCAGTGGGGTGTGTCTGGGGGCGCTGTACCGTGTGCTGGGGGGGGGGGCAGTGCGGTGTGTCTGGGGGCGCTGTACCGTGTGCTGGGGGGGGGGGCAGTGCGGTGTGTCTGGGGGCGCTGTACTGTGTGCCGGGGGGGGGGGCAGTGGGGTGTGTCTGGGGCCTGTAAAAGTCTTGCTGCCTCCCCCTCGGGGGCTGGGGCCCCTCTCCGGGGTTGTGTGTGGGGGGGGGGGGAATCTGTGGGAGCTGTTGTTGACCATGATGTGTCCAGCGACTCCCCAGGGAAGAGCCATGGGGAGCCATCTTCTACCCTGCCCCTCAGACCCAGAGACAAAGGCCTGGGGTGAGCACAGCTCTGCCCGCAGGCCCCATAACCCGGCACTTCCTCCTGGCGCCGAAGGGTCCAGAGAGCAGTGGGCCCCATGCCCGCCGTGGGGAGCAGGGCCCCTGGGCTGCCTTGTGGCTCGTCCCCTCCGGGGGGGAGACCCAGGGCATAGAGTCAGTTGGGGTCTGGCCCTGTCCCACTCCCCTGCAGGGGCAGGAAGGTTCCTGGGGGGGCGGAGGACTCCCTCTTTGGGTGGGACCGAGGGGGGGGCTGAGGGGGGATCCCTGGGGGGGCGGAGGACTCCCTCTTTGGGTGGGACCGAGGGGGGAGTCTCCGGGGGGGGCTGAGGGGGGTTCCCCGGGGGGGCGGAGGACTCCCTCTTTGGGTGGGACCGAGGGGGGGCTGAGGAGGGTTCCCTGGGGGGGCGGAGGACTCCCTCTTTGGGTGGGACCGAGGGGGGGGCTGAGGGGGGATCCCTGGGGGGGCGGAGGACTCCCTCTTTGGGTGGGACCGAGGGGGGAGTCTCCGGGGGGGGCTGAGGGGGGTTCCCCGGGGGGGCGGAGGACTCCCTCTTTGGGTGGGACCGAGGGGGGGCTGAGGAGGGTTCCCTGGGGGGGCGGAGGACTCCCTCTTTGGGTGGGACCGAGGGGGGGGCTGAGGGGGGTTCCCTGGGGGGGCGGAGGACTCCCTCTTTGGGTGGGACCGAGGGGGGGGCTGAGGGGGGTTCCCCGGGGGGGCGGAGGACTCCCTCTTTGGGTGGGACCGAGGGGGGGCTGAGGAGGGTTCCCTGGGGGGGCGGAGGACTCCCTCTTTGGGTGGGACCGAGGGGGGGGCTGAGGGGGGTTCCCTGGGGGGGCGGAGGACTCCCTCTTTGGGTGGGACCGAGGGGGGGCTGAGGGGGGTTCCCTGGGGGGGCGGAGGACTCCCTCTTTGGGTGGGACTGAGGGGGGGGCTGAGGAGGGTTCCCTGGGGGGGCGGAGGACTCCCTCTTTGGGTGGGACCGAGGGGGGGGCTGAGGAGGGTTCCCTGGGGGGGCGGAGGACTCCCTCTTTGGGTGGGACCGAGGGGGGGGCTGAGGGGGGTTCCCTGGGGGGGCGGAGGACTCCCTCTTTGGGTGGGACCAAGGGGGGGGCTGAGGGGGGTCCCATGGGGGGGCGGAGGACTCCCTCTTTGGGTGGGACCGAGGGGGGGGCTGAGGGGGGTTCCCCGGGGGAGAGGAGGACTCCCTCTTTGGGTGGGACCGAGGGGGGGGCTGAGGGGGATTCCCCAGGGGGGCGGAGGACTCCCTCTTTGGGTGGGACCGAGGGGGGGGGATGAGGGGGGTCCCATGGGGGGGCGGAGGACTCCCTCTTTGGGTGGGACCAAGGGGGGGGTTGAGGGGGAGTCTCCGGTGGGGGGGCTGAGGAGGCCGGAGGTGGGGCTTGCCCTGGCAGGGCAGAACGGGGTCGCATGCCCCGCACCCAACTCTTCCAGGTGGCAAATTGCAGCTTTCCGTTCGAGGGAGCCGACGAGGGAGCCTCCGGGCTGGGGGGGGAACAACGAAAAGGCCACCTGGGCCCCGGGCCAAGAACCAGCGGGTGTCGTCAGCGGGGCCTGCAACGTTTTAGCACAGCTGGGAGCGGGGAGTGAGCCTGGGGCCGTCCGGAGCCGTGCCGAGAAGGCAGAGGCAAAGCGTTTCCAGATGCACGGCGGGGCGGGTGCGGGAGGGGGCGGCCGGCGTGGCCCCCTCCCGGACGGGAACATGGGCAGCCCAGCCCGGGGCTCCGCGGGGCGGGAAGTGGGGCTGGGGCAGCACGGTGAGGAGGGGTCGGCCGGTGATGTCAGGCCCCCGGAGCAGAGGGCAGGGGGGGTGGTAAACTGACTGGGGGGGAGCCCCCCTTGCGTTGTGTGACGCAGAGCATTGGTGCGGGGACGTAGGGCAGACACCGCGCCTGTGTGGGGCCTGTGTCGGGTCCCTGCTGGTGGCTCACGGAGCTTGTGACCCGAGCCGGGGTTCAAACGGGGTTCAGAAGGCACCGACCCAGCCATCGCCTGGCGAGGGCGGATTCCAAGGCTTCGGCTCAAGCCCCCGGCCCCTTTCTGGGCCTGCCCCCGGGGCCAGGCTGTCTGGAACGAGGGGCTGCCGCTGGCCACGGGGCAAAGCCGGGCGGGGACGAGCAAACCCAACCCCCAGAGTCCTAGGCTTTGGGTGCTGAGGGCCCACAGATTCAGCAGGTGTCCGTGGGAGCGGCGGGCGCTCGGTCCCTCTGCAGAGCAGGCGTGGGGGGTATGGGCCTGGGAGGCAGGACTCCTGGGTTCATTCAGTGAGGGGCTGGGCGAAAGGAGAAATCAGACCCCTGGGTCCTTCGCCCTGTTCTGGGAGGCAGTGTTGCCTAGTGGCTAGAGCAGGGAGCAACGCCTCCCTTCCCAGCTCTGTCCCTTACTCGCTGTCCCGCACTGAGCAAGATGCCACCTCGCTCAGTGCCTCGGTTTCCCCCTCGTAGCAGAGGGGCAGCCAGTCGGCCCGGCTCGCCCTGGGCTTTGCCTTTGTTCTGGGCCGGTCGGGGGCTTTTCTTCCTCTCCCCAAGCTGTGCGCGGGGGCGGCGGGCGAACGCTCTGCATTGCACAGGGAACGCACCAGCCTTCACCAGCCCGGCTGCTAGCTGCGGTGTTGGCTTCCCTCCTTCCCCTTGTCCCCTCCCTCCTTTGCGGGCGTGGGACGCCGGCGAGCGAACGCTGGCAGGGCACAATTGCCCCGCTGTCGGAGAGAGGGGGTCCCGGGAAGGGAGGGGTACAGAGGCCGCCTCCAGGCTGCAGCCTGGGTGACGATGCCTCACTAGCCCCGGGATGCTGGGAACAAAAGGAAAGAGGTCGCCAGAGAACTTGCCAGCGGCCTCTGCAGCTTCGCCCTGCCTGCCTGCCTGCCGGGGGCGCTCCGCTGCCAGCCCGGGGACGGGGGATTCGCTCGCTGCCCGTCAGGACACACGGAGTTAAAGGCGCCTCCTGCCAGTCAAACCCCACATTCATCTCTCCTCTCAAAGCGCCCAGACCCCAGACAAGCCTGCTCTTTTAGCGCAGACATAAAGGGCCTTCAGTCTCCCGCGGCTGCTTCTTCTCTCCTTGTCGCCCCCTTCTGCCCCCCGCCCCCCTCCCCCAGCGGCTCTGGGCACCTCTTGTGTCCCTCTCTGAATAGCAGGCTTGTGCGGCGCGGCGGGGTCAGGTGCAGGAGATGGAGCAACGCGGCCGACCGGCCCCAGATGGCCCGTGGACACAAGGAGCCGGTTCTGGGCCGGAGAGCAGGCCAGGGCCAGCGGGAGGGCAAAGGGCCTTTTCTCTGCTCCTTGTCCAGGTTGAAAGGCTCTTGGAAACACCCCGGCGCGTTGACCTGCCCAGAGCGCCGAGCACTCAGCGGGGTGGCTCTAGGGCATTGTCCGGGGGTCGGCTCGATCGGCACCCGGCCCTGGCGTGACCGAGTGGGGCTCCCCGGGGAACTGCCCGGCTCCTTGTGTCACCTGCAGATCTGGACACGCTCCTCTCGGACCTAGAGGCCTTCCTGCTGATCCTGGACCGGGAGAGCCTCAGCTCCCTTGCTCAGGCCAAGAAGAAATCCCTCGCGGAGCTGCTGGCCAGGCTGCAGCGCCCTCCGTGTATGTACCCTGCTGCCGCGGGGGGCTTCGGAGACAGGTGACACGGTGCCCACGACCCACGGGGGCGGCCGTATCCCGCTAGCCCCACAAGAGGGAACCTGCCGTTTCCACGGGCGCGCCGGGCTCCCGGGAGACTGGCCGGCTCCTTTGGGTTGGGCTCTCTGGATCTTTCATTATCCAGCCGGGCGCGCTCTGGGCCAATGAGATTGCCCCTCGGCGCCTGCCGGGAGCTGGTTCCGTCGAGTCCCTTTTCCGACCTATGCCCCAGTCGTCACCTGACCCCGGTCTGCGTCCCGGCTGCACTGTGGGTTTGCCCTGGGGATGGGGGCCTGTAGCCCAGGGGTTCCCAAACTTTTCGGCATCACACCCCCCTTTTTGATTTTTGAAAAACCCTCACGCCCCCCCCCCAAAATAGCAGCCAAACTTGTTTATCACCAAAAAAACAAAAAAGAACTGACCGGGGCAGAAAACTTGATGGGGGGGGCTGAGTCACCTCGCGCCCCCCTGGAATTTCTTCACGCCCCCCAGTGGGAACCCATGCTGGAGGCGTTTCATTGATAAGCTGATGCTTGTTGGTTAATGGTATCGGTTACACTCCTGCCCCAGAGCCGGCTCCCTGCTCCGCCCCCCGGGAGCCAGGCCGGCAGGGGCTGGCAGAGCCCTGCACCCAGGAGGGTTTCACCGCGGACTCTGCAGCCGGAAGCAAAGCTTTACACGGCAGAGCCCCCGGTGCAGGGAACCGGTTACACGGTTACCAGATTCAACGATTTTTCACATCCCTCCTTTGCCCGGGGGGGTGGATATCCGCCAGTGGGGTGGCTGCAACCTGCTCCCTCCAGCTCTTCACAGATCGGGCACGTCCCCAGCCCCGCCCCTTCTGCTCAGGCCACGCCCCCTGCACCATGCGGCGGGAGGAAGGCCCGTGGCCCTGGGCTCCCTGGTCCCAGAACACAGGGAGGGCGGGTGACACGCAGCCCCAGCCTCCCGGAGCCCACAGAGGGCGGGTGCAAGGAGCCGCAATGCTCCGCCCCCTGTATGCCTGCAGCCTCGCGGAGACGGACGAGCCGTTTCTGGACTCAGGCTTGGACCAGTCCCTGTCCGAGGCTCCAGGATCTGAGGGCCATGGGGGAGTATCTGGAAGCCCCCAGCACCTGCCCGCCCAGGCATCCGACCCCATCCGGAGCAGCAGCCCGATCCCGGGGCTTTGCTCCCCCACCTGTCTGCTTCCCGCCCCCGCCCGTGACCCCGCGTCGCCTCTTTCCCTGCAGCAGAGGATGCAGAGTACATGATCATGCGCTGCATCCCGCCCTCCTCAGGGAGCAGCGCCGTCCCCACGCCAACGGGCCGGAGCCCGCGCCAAGGTGAGCGGCGGCCGGGAGAGGAGGCGGGCGAAGAGCGGGAGGTCGTCCTAGACGTCAGGCCAGGCCCTGCTCTCGGGGACGGCGCCGGGGAGCGCAGTGACTCCAGGGCAGGTCCGAGCACATGGGCGCTGGGGAGGACTGGGGCCGTGGCCACAGCTCGGCTCTCCAGGTGGCCAGGAAGGATCTGGCTGGGGGTGGGCGGGGCTTGGCTCCAGGGGCGGGGCCTCAGGCAGAAGGGGCGGGGTTGGGGCTAGGGGGCGGGCTTGCCTTCCCCAGCTGGGCCCTCACCGGCCGCCCATGCCCGAGCCCCCCGTGCATAAGATCAGAATCGGGCCGGGTGGCTCTGAGTTCAGCTGAGACACACGTGGGCCTGGCCCCGGGCGTGTTTGAAATGTCGGCCCTTGGGATGGAGGCAGGACTCTGCTTTGGCTGCAGGGTGCTCACAAGGCAGCCACCCAGCCTAGAGGCTCAGCCCGGCTGCAAAGCCCCGAAGCCCGACAGCGGGGACCCCAAGGGGCACGTCCATGCCGCCCGTGGCTGTAGAGCCCCTGGGGCGCCCTGCACTGTGGGGGGGCCCAAGGATCCGGGGGGCCCAGCCTCGGGGAGCAGATTTGCAAGCCGGGGTCCCTTAGTGACGCCGGCGGGACGATCCCCAATGCTTGGGCCTCGCCTCGCTTGTGTTGGCTCCCAGGGAGCTGGATCTGGCTTCTCCAGCTCCAGGTGCCGGGTCTGACGCGTTGGCGCGGCGTTCTGGCCCCCGTTCGGCACAGCCCCGGCACCCCGCGGCACCCGCACGGGGGCTCCCGGCTGCAACGGGCCCCCCTCGAAACGTTCTTAACCGTGATCTTTCTCGGCAGCGATGTCGTCCCCAGAGCCGCCGGGAAGGGGAGAGTGGGACCCGCCCACCGCCAACGGCCAGTGCTCCCCGGGTGGCGTAAGTCTGGGGCGCGCCGGGAGAGGGAGCCCCGGCCCAGATCCCAGGCCTCGCTGCCCGCTTGGCGCAGGGAGCGTGGCGAGGAATGTTCCCATGCAGCCTGCCAGCTCTGCCTGTCCAGCCAGGCCCGGGCTGCGTGTCATTCCTCGGAGCTTCTCGGCGCGAGCGCCGTCCCCAGCCCGGGGGGAGCCGGGCAGGCCAAGAAGGGCTGCGGGGAGGTTTGTCCCCACGACCAGACCAGCGCGGGCTGCAGGCAGGGGAGTGGGGGCGACGTGCCACCGATGAGAGCGGCCGGATTCTGCTGCTTGGTCTCCCAGCTGTCAAGGGGTGTCGCCGATCCCAAGGCCTCCATGGCTGGGGTTTGGGGTGACAGGCTGAGAGGGGATTAGAGGCCTCCCTGCCCCACTGCCCCGCCTGAGGAAGGGCTCTCCTTGGGCCCTGGGCCCAGCCCATAAGAGCAGATGGTTTGGCCATGAGATCACTGAGAAAGCGGAAAGGCCCAAGAGCGCCTGCAGCACAAACTGGGAGCTGTCCAGAGAGGGGTGTGCAGGGGTCTCTGCTCCCCGCCACTTGGTATCACGTGCCCGAGGAGCAACCCACCCGCGGGCAGGATCCCTGGGCACGTTTTCTTGCCTCCGGGGATGTGCAGAATCGGGCCCGTTGTCCTGCGGGGGCAAGAGAGGCGCAGGATGTGGCCGACGCGGGTGCGCTGTGTTGCAGGGAGGGACACGCGCCGCACCCTCAGTCGCACATGCACATGCAAGAGGACGTGTCGCGTTGCACGCTGCAGGATGTGTCGCGTTGCACGCTGCAGGAAGTCTCGTGTTGCACGCTGCAGGACGAGTCGCGTTGCACGCTGCAGGATGTGTCGCGTTGCACGCTGCAGGAAGTCTCGTGTTGCACGCTGCAGGACGTGTCGCGTTGCACGCTGCAGGACGTGTCGCGTTGCACGCTGCAGGACGTGTCGCGTTGCACGCTGCAGGACGTGTCGCGTTGCACGCTGCAGGAAGTCTCGTGTTGCACGCTGCAGGACGAGTCGCGTTGCACGCTGCAGGATGTGTCGCGTTGCACGCTGCAGGAAGTCTCGTGTTGCACGCTGCAGGACGTGTCGCGTTGCACGCTGCAGGACGTGTCGCGTTGCACGCTGCAGGAAGTCTCGTGTTGCACGCTGCAGGACGAGTCGCGTTGCCCGCTGCAGGACGAGTCACGTTGCCCGCTGCAGGATGTGTCGCGTTGCCCGCTGCAGGACGTGTCGCGTTGCCCGCTGCAGGACGTGTCGCGTTGCACGCTGCAGGAAGTCTCGTGTTGCACGCTGCAGGACGTGTCGCGTTGCACGCTGCAGGACGTGTCGCGTTGCACGCTGCAGGACGTGTCGCGTTGCACGCTGCAGGAAGTCTCGTGTTGCACGCTGCAGGACGAGTCGCGTTGCACGCTGCAGGATGTGTCGCGTTGCACGCTGCAGGAAGTCTCGTGTTGCACGCTGCAGGACGTGTCGCGTTGCACGCTGCAGGACGTGTCGCGTTGCACGCTGCAGGAAGTCTCGTGTTGCACGCTGCAGGACGAGTCGCGTTGCCCGCTGCAGGACGAGTCACGTTGCCCGCTGCAGGATGTGTCGCGTTGCCCGCTGCAGGACGTGTCGCGTTGCACGCTGCAGGACGTGTCACGTTGCACGCTGCAGGATGTGTCGCGTTGCCCGCTGCAGGATGTGTCGCGTTGCCCGCTGCAGGACGTGTCACGTTGCACGCTGCAGGACGTGTCGCGTTGCCCGCTGCAGGACGTGTCGCGTTGCCCGCTGCAGGATGTGTCGCGTTGCACGCTGCAGGACGTGTCGCGTTGCACGCTGCAGGACGTGGCGCGTTGCACGCTGCAAGACGTGTCGCGTTGCCCGCTGCAGGATGTGTCGCGTTGCCCGCTGCAGGATGTGTCACGTTGTACGCTGCAGGACGTGTCGCGTTGCCCGAGGGGCAGTGCCTGCGGCGAATGGCACATGGCGCTGCAGGCCTCAGCGGGGGGGATGTCCCGTGGCATGTTGCATGGCAGGCACCGGTTTCGTTGGCTGCGGCCGGGGAGCTGCCCGCCGTGCGCAGCAGAGACGCGGCGTGTTCCCAGGCCGCGGAGCCCTGCGGAAGCGGCGGGACCCGGCCTTGCTTGTGCGGCGGGGGGCTCGGGCGCCGCCCTGGCGTTTCCCCGCGCCCCTCGGAGCAGCCACGCAGCGCCAGCCGAGTGCCGCAGCCGCCTCCCCCCGGGCCGGCGGGAGTGGTGGGGGGCAGGACAACGTGGGCTCCAGATGAGGTCGCAGGAGCCGGGGGGCGGAGAACCACCCCCGGGAGGCTATTGGCAGCGTCCTGGGCCAGAGCGACAGGCCGCTGACGGGTTTCAGAAGCAGCGAATTTGGGAGCTCCCCAGCGTGAAGGCAGCAGAGGCCGAGTAAGCAGAGAGGCCGCTCGAGGGGCATGTGAGCCGGGAAGGAAGCAGAAATCCGAGCCGCGGGCATCAAAGGCTCTTTCATCTCAGTCCTGGCCAGATGCGGGACTCCAAGCGGCAGACGCTCTGCCCAGGCCCCGGGAGCAGGGCGAGGGCAGGCTGGGGGGGATCCAGGTGGGCTCCGAGCCCCCCGCAGCCTGAAACGGAGAGAGGGGGAAAGAGCAACTGCTCTGGGGAGGGGGGGCATACACAGCTCCTGAGCTCCCAGGGGGCTGGCAGGCAGAGCCCCCCGCCCCCGCCGGACCCTGATCCTGCCTCCCCCATGCCCTGCGTGCTGTGTTGAGCTCTCCCTGCTCTTTCTAGACCAAGCCATTGGGCACCCTGCCCAGCCTGCCCGCTGAGGACTCCTACGAGGAGGCAGAACCCATCAGCCCGGGGGGACACGTGAGCCCAGGTAACCAGCCCCGTGGCACCCCTGGCTCGCTGCAACCTGCAGGAGGGACCAGGGTACAGCAGCTGGGGAGGCTGGGCCGGGTGTGCTGCCCAGCTCTCGCACGGGGCACCCCCGCTGCACTTTGCACGCCTGGGGTTCCTCTCTCCCTGCCGGCGTTCCCTGTACGTGGGCGCGTGTGCGGCCGCTCCGGAGAGTTTCCAGTGCCGCCCAGAGGATGGGCAGAGCACCTGCAGGTCGCTTTGTGTTTCTGTTGGTGGTGCACACTCGCACCTGCCTAGAAAAAAAATATTCCGCACACGGAAGAAAACGGTTAGAGGGAACAGTGCCCGTGACACATCTGCTGCCCTCCCCCCTCCGTGTGGGCACTGGCGTTGAAACTTCCCAAGGCTCCTTGCGTGGCTCCGGCGGCAAGGCACGCGCCCCCTTCCCAGCCCCTTCCCGACGGGCCCCCCCTGCATCTCCTTGGCCAGGCGCCTGCTGAGCGCCATCCGTCTGTGTGCGCAGCGGGTGGCGGGGACACTGACAGCAGCCACTACGAGTCGTACGGCGAGGACGACGACTGCGTGAAGGACCGGGCGCACTACATCCAGTGGCCACCCGCCGCCGAGGCCCCCGCGCGCCCCGAGGCCCAGCTCTGCGGCTTCCTCTGGAGGAAACGCTGGCTGGGGCAGTGGGCCAAGCAGCTGTTCATCATCCGGGAGCACGCCCTGCTGGTGAGCAGCGGGGCGGGGGCACTGCCAGGAGGAGACAGGGCTTCCCTCGCCCCTGCTGAGGAGACCAGGTGGCCGGGTTGGGGACAGGCCGGTGCAGGAGAGGGCCTGGCGGCCGGTGCCTCAGGGCAAAGACAGCAGGGAAGTGGAGGTGGGCGTGGGGAAGAGCTGGAGAATAAACAGAGTGGTAGAGGCATCCGCTGCCCTGAGCCGGCAAGTGCCCTACGCCCCAGACCTGCAGACCCTGCACCCCCATCCCCCCACATCCTGAACCCCCAGCCCTGCCCTCCTAAATCCCTAACCCCCATCCTCTCCCCTAAACCCCCATCCCGAACCCCTAACCCCCAGCCCTTCTAAATCCCTAACCCCCATCCTCTCCCCTAAACCCCCATCCCCCACATCCTGAACCCCCAGCCCTGCCCTCCTAAATCCCTAACCCCCATCCTCTCCCCTAAACCCCCATCCCCCACATCCTGAACCCCTAACTCCCAGCCCTTCTAAATCCCTAACCCCCATCCTCTCCCCTAAACCCCCATCCCCCACATCCTGAACCCCCAGCCCTGCCCTCCTAAATCCCTAACCCCCATCCTCTCCCCTAAACCCCCATCCCCCACATCCTGAACCCCTAACCCCCAGCCCAGCCCTCCTAAATCCCTAAACCCCCATCCCCCACATCCTGAACCCCTAACCCCCAGCCCTTCTAAATCCCTAACCCCCATCCTCATCCCTAAACCCCCATCCCCCAGCCCAGCCCTCCTAAATCCCTAACCCCCATCCTCTCCCCTAAACCCCCATCCCCCTGCATCCTGAACTCCTAACCCCCAGCCCAGCCCGCCTAAATCCCTAACCCCCATCCTCATCCCTAAACCCCCATATCCTGAACCCCAATCTCCAGCCTCCACCCTGCCCTCCTTAATCCCCATTCCCCCATCCTCATCCCTAAACCCCTATCCTTCCACATCCTGAACCCCCATCCCCCCACCCTGCCCTCCTAGATCCCTAACTCCCACCCTCATCTTCACCCCTAAGCCCCCGATACTAAACTCCTGTCCCCCAATCCTCACTCCTAAACCCCAACCCTGAACCTCCATCCTCCTGCATCAGGAACTTCTAACTTCCATCCCCCCGACTCTGACCTCCTGAATACCTAACCTTGTCCCCCTGTCCTGCACCCCCATCCTCCCACACCCTGAACCCTGAACTCCATCCCCCAATCCTGACCCAACTGTGAACCCATGTCCCCCCAACCGTGACACCCTAAACTCACAACCCCGAAGACCCCAGATCCCGACCTCCCATCCCTAACCCTGCAGACCCCCCTCAAGACCTCTGCTCTTCCACCTTGAGCTCCAGCGCCCCAGCGGGAGGCTCCGGGTTGCCCCGGGCCAGGCTCTCTGGCCAGGGCGCTGTCTGAGCCGTGCCCTGTGCCGCCGCAGTGCTACAAGTGCGCCAAGGACCTGCAGCCCGTGCTGGAGCTGGACCTGCGGGGCTGCCGCGTGGCCTACAAGGCCAAGCGCGGCAAGAAGATGCAGCACGTGCTGAAGATCACGGGGGCGGCGTCGGAGGGGCTGGTGATGGGTTTCCAGAGCCGCCAGCAGGCCGAGGACTGGAGGAAGGTTTGGAGGTGTTACACCCTGGCAGCGCTGGGCACGGAGGGGGCCGTGGGCAGCGGGAGGGTGGAGCGTGGCCCTTCCCCCACCCCAGGAGCCCCGGAGGGGGGGCACTGTGGGGTCGGAGACCCTCTGCGGGGGGTGGGACCCACTGTCCAATCAGGATCCTGCGCTGCCCCCTCCCCTCTGTGGGGGGTGGGACCCACTGTCCAATCAGGGGCCTGTTCTGCCCCCTCCCCTCTGCAGGGGGTGAGATCCACTGTCCAATCAGGGTCCTGCACTGCCCCCTCCCCTCTGTGGGGGGTAGGACTCACTGTCCAATCAGGGGCCTGCGCTGCCCCCTCCTGCTGTGGGGGGTTGGACTCACTGTCCAATCAGGGGCCTGTGCTGCCCCCTCCTGCTGTGGGGGGTTGGACCCACTGTCCAATCAGGATCCTGCGCTGCCCCCTCCCCTCTGCGGGGGGGTAGGACTCACTGTCCAATCAGGATCCTGCGCTGCCCCCTCCCCTCTGCGGGGGGTGGGACCCACTGTCCAATCAGGATCCTGCGCTGCCCCCTCCCCTCTGCGGGGGGTGGGACCCACTGTCCAATCAGGATCCTGCGCTGCCCCCTCCCCTCTGTGGGGGGTGGGACCCACTGTCCAATCAGGGGCCTGTTCTGCCCCCTCCCCTCTGCAGGGGGTGAGATCCACTGTCCAATCAGGGTCCTGCACTGCCCCCTCCCCTCTGTGGGGGGTAGGACTCACTGTCCAATCAGGGGCCTGCGCTGCCCCCTCCTGCTGTGGGGGGTTGGACTCACTGTCCAATCAGGATCCTGCGCTGCCCCCTCCCCTCTGCGGGGGGTGGGACCCACTGTCCAATCAGGGGCCTGCGCTGCCCCCTCCCCTCTGTGGCTGGGGGGAGGTGAGGGGCACTGTCGGGTCCATAAGTTGTAGCCTGGCTCCCCCTGCAGGCCGAGCTGGGTGCTGACCGTTGTTTGCAGGAGCCTCCCACAGCAGCCATGGGGAGTTGTGCTGGGGGGGGGCAGCCTGCGCCCCCTCTCCCCAGGCTGCGGTGCATCCCCACCCAGCGTTTCCCAAGGGGGTGGCAGAAACAAGGGGGCTCCAACCCCCGGGATGTGACTCTGCTGCTGAGGGGGCTGGGCTCCTGCTGCGCCTGGGGGGCAGGACCCCCAGCTGCCCCTTCGGGGGCTGTAATGCTGCCCCGTTCTCGCAGGTGATGGAGGAGGTGAGCAGCTCTCCTCTCAGCAGGCTGTCTGCCCCCAGCTCCCCAGCAGCGGCCAGCTCGGACCAGGGCAGGGACTCCCACCAGGTGAGTAGGGTCCTTAGCCGTTTCTGGGACCCTGGAGTGCTGACCCGGCCCCTCTCCCCACCCAAGTGAGCATCGTTGTTCCAGCAGGGAAACTGAGGCACGGGAGGACATCACATAGCCACGGACACGCAGTGAGTCAGTGGCAGAGAAGAGACTAGACCTTGACTCCCAGGCCTTGCTACCCCACCCTGTCCTCAGCGGCTCCTTCCACAACAGGCCCGGCCGGCTGCTACCCACGGGAGGTGCCCATATGGGGTCCCATTGCTGGGGAGTTGGGCCTGAGGGCACAGCGTGGCCTGCAGAATTCGAGGGAGGTAGATGCCCTTGTGAGGCCATGGGCGGTTTGAAGGGTCCCATGTGATGAGGCTTCCCCCTCTCTTCCCCCCATGCCTGGGAAATCTCCCCCTGCTTGTCCACTCCCCTCGGCCCAGCCATCACAGCCTGTGGCACCCGTGTCTCTCTCAGGGGATTGGTTCCCAGCCTGGCTCCGATTCCGAGGAGGAGAATTCCCCGGGCAGCCCCGCTGCAGCCGGCTGCCTGCCAAGTGGCGAGCCAACAAAAGGAGGTGCGGCATGGCCCGGCCTGACACCGTTCTGAGCCGCCTGCCTGCGGGACCCACGGCAGGAACAGCCGGGGGGCTGGAGGATTGGCAGAGCTGGGGAGGTGATCCAGAGCTGGAACAGCTGGGGGCTGGAGGATTGGCAGAGCTGGCGGAAAGAGGGGGAAGTGTTCCAGGGCTGGAACAGCTGGGGTTTGGTGCATTGGCAGAGCTGGGGGGGGGAGGTGATCCAGCACTAGAACAGCCATGGGGCTGGTGCATTGGCAGAGCTGGGGGGGGGGGGGTGATCCAGCACTAGAACAGCCATGGGGCTGGTGCATTGGCAGAGCTGGGGGGGGTGATCCAGCACTAGAACAGCCATGGGGCTGGTGCATTGGCAGAGCTGGGGGGGGGGGGTGATCCAGCACTAGAACAGCCATGGGGCTGGTGCATTGGCAGAGCTGGGGGGGGGGGGTGATCCAGCACTAGAACAGCCATGGGGCTGGTGCATTGGCAGAGCTGGGGGGGGGGGGGTGATCCAGCACTAGAACAGCCATGGGGCTGGTGCATTGGCAGAGCTGGGGGGGGGGGTGATCCAGCACTAGAACAGCCATGGGGCTGGTGCATTGGCAGAGCTGGGGGGGGGGGGGTGATCCAGCACTAGAACAGCCATGGGGCTGGTGCATTGGCAGAGCTGGGGGGGGGGGTGATCCAGCACTAGAACAGCCATGGGGCTGGTGCATTGGCAGAGCTGGGGGGGGGGGTGATCCAGCACTAGAACAGCCATGGGGCTGGTGCATTGGCAGAGCTGGGGGGGGGGGGGGGGTGATCCAGCACTAGAACAGCCATGGGGCTGGTGCATTGGCAGAGCTGGGGGGGGGGGGGGTGATCCAGCACTAGAACAGCCATGGGGCTGGTGCATTGGCAGAGCTGGGGGGGGGGGGTGATCCAGCACTAGAACAGCCATGGGGCTGGTGCATTGGCAGAGCTGGGGGGGGGGGGTGATCCAGCACTAGAACAGCCATGGGGCTGGTGCATTGGCAGAGCTGGGGGGGGGGTGATCCAGCACTAGAACAGCCATGGGGCTGGTGCATTGGCAGAGCTGGGGGGGGGGGGGGTGATCCAGTACTAGAACAGCCATGGGGCTGGTGCATTGGCAGAGCTGGGGGGGGGGGGGTGATCCAGCACTAGAACAGCCATGGGGCTGGTGCATTGGCAGAGCTGAGGGGGGGGGGGGGTGATCCAGTACTAGAACAGCCATGGGGCTGGTGCATTGGCAGAGCTGGGGGGGGGGGGTGATCCAGCACTAGAACAGCCATGGGGCTGGTGCATTGGCAGAGCTGGGGGGGGGGGGGGTGATCCAGCACTAGAACAGCCATGGGGCTGGTGCATTGGCAATGCAATGGGGGTAACTGCACACACAGCCCGTGCCCTCAGCCCCAGGCTTTCCTGAGCTCCGGAGGCAGCAGCTGCGGTCCGTGCTGGGTGGGGCACTGCGGAGCCCTCTCCCCGATGGCGGAGGCGGGGGCAGGACGTCCCCTAACGAGACGCTTTGCAGGGTTCCTGGACGTGCAGCGGAACGGCCAGTGGCAGAAGCTCTGGTGCCGGGTGGATCAGGGCGCCGTGCGGATGTTCAGAGACCCCGGCTGCACCGAGAGCCCCGAATACGCTGTGCCGCTGGCGGGCAGCGACGTGAGCCCAGGGGCCGACGCAGGCCAGCGCCGTCACATCTACCTCAGCCAGCAAGGCAGAGAGGTCGTTGTCCTGCAGGTGTGTGGTGCTGCTGCGCGAACCGGCCCGTATTCCCTCTATTGCCATCCATGCGCGGAATAAATCTGTGTGCACCAAGGCGTGTGCGGATGTGCACCACCAGTAGACAGGCATGTGCCCAGTCGCTCCTAGTTCTTGTCCTGCCCTTCTCGCTGCCCAGCTGATGCCGGTCCCCAGAGGAGGGCCTCTCGCTGGCCCCTCCCTGATGATTCTGGCCCCAAGGAGATAACTGAGCTCCATCCCCTTCTCCGGTGCAGACCCACTCGGACGACGAGAGGGATGTCTGGCTGAAGATCCTGCAGAGGGAGAAGGGAGCAGAATCAACCTCCACGTATGAAACCTCGGTGCTTGGGGAGGCCCCCAACTCTGCCCCTGTGGGGTAAGGAGAACCCGAGCCCTCTGGCCCCCAAGACCCCGCGCCCATTCAGAGCCCCTCCCCCATGTCTTTAGGCTGGCCTCCCTTTCTTAGCTGTCTTCCCATTTTCCATCCCCCTCTGCTAAGGCAGGGGCCCTGGCAGCGTCTTTCCAGCGACAGGGCCCCCGTACACAGGATCTGGCTGCTCCTGCATCTGGCACAGGGAGCCTGTTACTAGTGCATGACGGAAGCATGTGCTAGCCATGTTGGAGACATCCCGTGTTGAGTCCGGATCCCTGTATTTACTGCTCAGAGGCATAGGGCAGCCAGATGGCAGTCGTCAGACCCTACTGCGTCTGGCTCGCAGAGCTCACGGCCCCCGGGTGCTAAGCATGGAAAGTACCCCACCTCCACCCTCCACGGGTGCCCAGTGTCATGGGGCTGCCTCTTTGCTCTGCCCGCAGGGCCCTGCTGCTGCGCAGATTCCCGACCCCCAACGCCTACATGGACGACCCCTTTGGGCAGCTCCCGCCGGCAACGCACCCCAGCCCCATCTACTCCAACGCGGATTTACTGCGCCAGCTGGTAACCGCCACACAGCCAGGCCCTGGGCCGGCAAAGCCGTAGGGCAGCCGGACTGAGCCGCCCCCAAGGGGATCTGGGCCAGCACGCCCGGCTGGACCGTCTACCGGCTCCTCACTGGCTTCTCTTTGCAGCAGCAGCGCTTGGACAAAGCCTCCCAAGACCAGCCGCAGAGGCTCCTGTCTGCCCTTCCCGGCCGGGCCCCGGAGGAGACCGGTGAGCGAGAGTCCCTCTTGCCGCGTGGCAAGGCCGTGGCGGCCCGAGGGGGCAGGCTCTGCGTCCGACAGCAGCCATGCGTGGCACGCACTCCGAGAGAGGCCACGTGCCAGCGCCGCTCGGCTCCCACGCGCCGCGGCACGGGCTGAGAGGGCATCACTGCCTTCCTGGGGCAGGCTGGCGCTAGCGGGCTGCATAGACCGGTGCCCTTCTGCTTCGCATTGCCTGCTCCAGAGCGCCCCACCCCCTTAGCCTCGGGCATGTCCAGGATCCCCCTGGGCCACACGCCGAGGTTGGTTCAGCCTGTCTGAGTGCTCCCGGTCACACAGCCCTTCCTTCCCGCGCTCTTCCAGCCACGCCTCCAGCCAGCCCGGGCAAGGCTCCGAGCGAGCAGCGGGTCCAAGTGGCCCCAGAGCTGAGGAACCGGGATTTTTTCCAGTCCCAGCGGACGCTGACACCGCCCGAGAGGAAAGCTGCTCCCGACAGCTTGGATTTCTTCATCGGTACGGTCGCTGCACAGCCCCTGGCAGGCTGCTGACCCCACCGTGCCCCTCTGGCAGAGGCCAGCATGAGTTACCTAGTGCAAGAGCGGGCGAGGAGAGCACAAGAACGGCCAGACTGGGTCAGACCAAAGGTCCATCCAGCTCGGAATCGTTTCTGCCCACAGTGGCCAATGCCAGATGCCCCAGAGGGAGGGAACACAACAGGGAATCCTCACGTGATCCCTCTCCTGTCATCCAATCCCAGATACACAGAGGCTAGGGACACCATTCCTACCCATCCTGGCTAATAGCCATTGATGGACCTAACCTCCAGGAATCTATCTAGCTCTCTTTTGAACCCTGTTAAAGTCCTGGTCTTCACCACATCCTCTGGCGAGGAGTTCCACAGGTTGCCTGTGCGGTGAGTGAAGAAAAACTTCCTTTGGTTTGTTTTAAACCTGCTGCCTATTCATTTCATTGGGTGACCCCCGTTCTTATATTGTGGGAGTAAGTAAATAACTTTTCCTTATTCGCTTTTTGACCCACGGGTGTCCTGTGACTCTCGGGGGGCATGGCTGTAACTTGCAGTGGCAAGATTGGGCCTTCAGCCTGCCACGTGGGCCCACGATCTGCCGCCGCACCACCCGCATGTTGTTTTGCAGGTAAAAGAGCCTTTCCCAAGCTGGAGGAGACGGTGGGGCAGCTGGAGAGGGCGTGCCGGGTGAAAGCCAGGCTGAAGGCCGGCTCGGAGATGAACCTGCTAGACATCGGCAGGTCTCTGAAGGGCCACATAGCCACTGCCACCAGCTCCGAGGTAAGGGCGGGGGGCGCAGGATGGGTGAGAGCCACACACTGGGCGGCCGTGAGAGACGAGAGAGAGAGAGAGAGAGAGAGTGTGTGTGTGTGTGTGGGTGTGTGTGTGTGTGTGTGTGGGTCTAGAAATCAGCAGGGATTTTCCTGCAGCTTCCTGCCTTTCCCTTCTCCCCTCTCTTCCCCAGCGTCTTCTTGTCTCCCTCATTCAGCTGCTTCTCTCCTGTTCCTTGAGAAGGGCGGGTCCAGCGTAGGTCTTTCTCCCCTGCTGTTGGACCGGGCTCTCTCACTCACGGCCCGAGCAGTCCCACAGTCTGGCCCAGGCATGGCTGCTGAGTCCCTGCCGCCCCTGGGGGGTGTCCGTACCCTTCCCCCGAGTCCAGTCCCCCCCCCCCCCATTGCACCCAGTCCTTCAAGCCCCCTTCCCGAGGGACGCGGCTTTGGCGATTACCGGGGGACCTGGCGCGGGGCGGAAGCAGGGGTCGGGCCACCCCGCCCTCACTGCGGCGATGGGAGCTGCGGGAAAGCGGAGCGACGCAGCAGCCTCTGCTCTGCCCCCCTCTCCCAGGCCAGCCCGGCTGCTCTGCTTCTCCACGGCAGTGGGGAGCGGAGCGTCCCCCCGCTCCAGTGCAGCCTGGCTGGGAAGATGGCGGCAGAGCGGAGCGCACGGCTGCGGGTCTCCCCACCACCGCGGGGAGAGCAGGGGGGCCTGACCCCTGCTGCCAGGCCCAGCCCTCCCGGGACCCCGCGGGCCAACCTAAGGATGGGGGACCATCTCATCCAGAGGAAGGGTGGAGGGGCCCCAAAGTGTGGGGCCCGGGGCGGCTGCGTTGAACCATCTGGTGGAAGGTGCACACACCGCCCAGGGCCACAGGGACGTGCCGGGGCGCTAGTGGCGGTGGCAGCCGGGGCCCCAAGGGGGTTTTAAATTGCCCAGGAGGGGCAGGAGGACCCCTGGGGGATGTTGTGCACAGGCTAAAAAGCAGAGACCCTGCCCCCTCCCCTGGAGCCCTGCCAGAGGGGGTGCCTGCTGGCCTGCTCGGAGGATTTGAGGACTGGCCCTGAGATAAATTGTGCTTGAGGCAAAGCAGGGAGGTGCGGCGGGGAGATGTCTGACCAGAGACCGAGCAGGCCCGGCCCTAGAGTCTCTGCGGGCGAGGCAGTGAGGGTCAGGGGTCCCACATCCACCTCTCTTCTCCGCAGGCTTCCTTCCTGACACCGCTGCTGAAGCGCACCACCTCCACCAAGAGCGCGCTGCGGCGCGTCCCCTCCGTGGTGGTCATTGAAAAGGGGAAGGTTCTGCAGAAGAGAAAGGTACCGAGGGACGTCCCCCGGGCTGGGGAGAGGGGCGCGGGCGGGGGACAGGCCTGGCTTGCGTAGCGCCCGCCCCAGGAGAGGGGAGTCACTGGCCTTTCTCCGTCCTTCTCCTTCAGGAATGGGAGCTGAAGTCTGCCATGTAGCCGGCCCCTTCGTTGCCTTGCACTGTACAGAGCCCAGCTGACTGCGGCTGTGTCTATACCGTGAACGCTGCGTGTGGACCATGCAGGAGAAACGCTGTATCGCTCTTTTGTTGTTTTTTACCGTAGTGATCCATGTTAGGAGAACGCCTTTTGTCCTTTGAAACGGACGGGATTGTCATAGGTTGTCGGTAGTGGCGGGAAGGGGGCCGGACTGGGTGGAGGTGGGCTCCCCTCCCAACGTGACCGGGTCTGGACTCTTCCCAACAGCATATCCCTCCGGTACTATTTCCAGGGCGCCGAGTCCAAAGTGGCGTGCGAGCTCCTGAGCCACCAGCCTGCTCTTCCTTGCTGGTGGCATGACAGAGGTGAGGCAGAGAGAGTTTCGTGGTCTGCATGCACGGAACCTTTCTGCAGCATAGATACTGGGGCTGTTGAATGCCTCCTGACGCATGCGATGAAAACTCCCGCAGGCAAACACGAACAGGGGGCACCCACGCTGCTAGACCCTACAGGCAGTGGAGGTGCAAAGGGGCTGTCTAGCTGTGTTTTCTTGAGTCCTTCAGAGTCTTTCATGGCTCTCCTCCACTCGTCTTCATAGCAAACATCACATTCCCGGGCTCCAGAGAGGTGGCTGCCCTATTTTTGGTGTGAGAATCACAAGCCGGGATGGAAGGATGCCGCTCTTTGATAACATCCCGTGCATTTTGCAGCAGGGCATGTCTGATCTCAGCTGAGTGCTTCTATCTGGGGGTGCTGGCCCTGCACCCAAGAGTCAAACGGGGAGGAGGCTGTTGGGAGGTGTGTGTGGAGTCCGCGTGCTGGGACTGAAAGGAGAAGGGACGTTAGTGGGGACTAAGAAATGTGGCAGCTGCTTTTAAAGTGGTCCGCAGTGATCACAGGCTCTGCTAGGAGACACCGTCGTTTCATTAGCCATTTAGAAACAGGAAATGCACTTCGTTTTGGAAACTAACCGTCCAGTATCAGTGTCCAGTGAGCTAACACCCTGTGCAGGATGTAGATGCCGACCAGTGTAGTGAATCAAGCACAGGGCAGGCAGTTCAGAGGACTAGGTTTTGTCCTCAGCAGTGCCACTCCACAACCTTGGACAAGTCTTTCCCCCTCTGCCTCCCTCGGCTTCTCCCTCTATCAAACAGGCCTCATGACGCTGGGCCACTTACCTAAAGCAATTCGATCCGCTGCTGGAAACAGCAACAGAGCAAGGGCAAAGTCTGGTTAGAATCTAGGACTGGCAGAGACCTCAGGAGTCATCGAGTCCAGCCCCCTGCCCAAAGCAGGGCCAACCCCAACTCAGTCATCCACCCAGGGTTTGCCAAGCCGGGCCTTCAAAACCTCCAGGGATGGAGATTCCAACCCAACCCAGTGCTGGTTAGTCACTTTCTCCCAAGCTTGACATCTCAGGTGCTCAGTGAATATTGACGGCCGAGGCCGACCGGCCGCAAATGTCATTACAGCAAGCGGCACAAGAGTGAGAATAGTGTCAAAACAGGGACAGGGATTGCATTTATCTTCACAAGGCACCCACTGAGCTCCAAGGTAATATGTTGTAAATAAACTAGCGCCCTGTGTTCCACTAACCCCGTAGGAGCTGACGAGACTTTTTCAAAACACAGAGAACTCGTTATTTATGTTCTTCGGCCAAGTTGCGGACAACGGGAACCAATGTCATGTCACCATAGTCAGTTGCATTTTCCAGCTCTGATCAGCAGTCAAAGCTGCCTGCATAGGACCCTCCTGCAGTTGGGCCCAGTGTGACAGCAACCCCAGCACACCTGGGATTGAAACGGACCCTCTGGAGCTAAAATGCCGAGTCGCTTCTGCTGGGCCGCTATAAGAGGTTCCCATCCTCAGCAGAGCGTAGAGAGGGACTCACTGCACCATCACCCTGTGGGTTTTACAGGGGCTTACTCATGCAGACCGAAATTACAGGATCGGGGTATGGGAACTTGACTGTAGCCTAAAGCAAGAGACAGTTGATTTCCATTGCATAGTGCTGCAAAGTTTGGGTTGCAAACACTGTTGAAAAGCAACTTTTTGCATCGGATTTTGTTTTGTAATTGTAGAAATATTTTTCTAATGTTCTTGAGTTTTTTAAAAACAGGCTCTTACCAAATTTTAAATGGGGAGGAGGGAAATTTTGACAGTGGGCCTTTAAAAGTCCATTGTGTAACTCGTTAATTCAGAAAGATGTGGGGTTATATGGGGGGGGATCTTCTTTGTTTGTTGTTGCTGGGTTTTGAGTTGTTTTTAACACATTATCATGCCAAATAAACATTTCAAACCCCACCTTTTACCTTGCAAAATGCATGATGCTTGGAGATGTTTGCTTGCATCTGATTTGTGCCGAGACTTTGCAATGGGGAAATATTGACCAGGAACACAGCCGAGGTTCAACAGACATGGAGGATTTGATCCATGGTGAAATTACAATCCAGAGGTGAAAAAAGCTGGTGCATGAAATGGCTGGACCCCCAGTTCCCCTGTCCCACCCCACCATCACTTCAAGTTTAAAAATGAGACTTCCTGTGAGAAGTCAAGGGAAACCCCCTGGAAAAGGGGAGAGCCCGTTCTTTTAAAGGGTGCTTGAGGGAAACATGATTTCCTGTCTCAGCTGTGGATTTTTCTCTCAAGGACACAGTTCTGCTGCCCTCTGGCAATGGTGTAAATGGCACAAGTGGCCACTGGCTGCTTGCACCGAGGCGTGCCCCTTTCGTGATTTTTAAAAAAATATATATTTTTAAAAAAGGGGGAGAGGTCACCCTGTGGGCTCCTGCCCTCTTCCTCCAACTCCTCCGTACTCCTCTGCCCCCAGCTCCCCCATACCTGTCTGGCCCCAGCTCCCCCATACTCCTGCCCCCCCGCGCCCCTATACCCCTCCTGCCTCCAGCTCCCCATATCCATCTGCCCCAGCTCCCCCATACTTCTCTGCCCCCCGTTCCCCCATACCCTCCTGCCCCATATCCTCATGACCCCAGCTCCCCCATACCCCTCCCTCCCCCCCAGCTCCCCCATACTCCTCTGTCCCCCACTCTCCCATACCCCTCCCTCCCCCCCAGCTCCCCCATACCCCTCCCTCCCCCCAGTTCCCCCATACTCCTGTCCCCCACTCTCCCATACCCCTCCCTCCCCCCCAGCTCCCCCATACTCCTCTGTCCCCCACTCCCCCATACCCCTCCCTCCCCCCCAGCTCCCCCATACCCCTCCCTCCCCCCAGCTCCCCCATACTCCTCTGTCCCCCACTCCCCCATACCCCTCCCTCCCCCCAGCTCCCCCATACCCCTCCCTCCCCCCAGCTCCCCCATACTCCTCTGTCCCCCACTCCCCCATACCCCTCCCTCCCCCCAGCTCCCCCATACTCCTCTGTCCCCCACTCTCCCATACCCCTCCCTCCCCCCCAGCTCCCCCATACCCCTCCCTCCCCCCAGTTCCCCCATACTCCTCTGTCCCCCACTCTCCCATACCCCTCCCTCCCCCCCAGCTCCCCCATACCCCTCCCTCCCCCCAGCTCCCCCATACTCCTCTGTCCCCCACTCCCCCATACCCCTCCCTCCCCCCCAGCTCCCCCATACCCCTCCCTCCCCCCAGCTCCCCCATACTCCTCTGTCCCCCACTCCCCCATACCCCTCCCTCCCCCCCAGCTCCCCCATACCCCTCCCTCCCCCCAGCTCCCCCATACTCCTCTGCCCCGCCCCCAATACCCTCCCGCCTCTGCCCCCCCCGAGCCACGGCCTCGGCGGCCCCGCCCCCTGCCCCGATGGCCCCGCCCCCTGCCCCGTGGCCCCGCCCCGGGAGCGGCCTGGCCGCCCCGCCCCCCGCCGGGCCGCACGGAGCCTTCCGCCTGCTCGGGCCGGGCCGGGCCCCGCGCCCCCCCCGCCATGCTCGGCCGCCTGGGCGCGCTGCTGCAGCAGGCGGTGGGGCAGGTGAGCGGCCGGGCCGGGGCTCAGGGGCCGGGGGGGGCGCTGGGGCTGGGGCGCCCCCTGGCTAGGCTGGGGGGCTCCTAGGATGCCCCCCCGATGTGCTTGGGATCAGGAGATGGGGGAGCAAGTGGGGCTGGGACTTTGGGGGGGCGCCCCCTGGACAGGCTGGGGGGGCTCCCAGGATGGGCCCCCCCGATGTGCTTGGGATCAGGAGAATGGGGGAGCGTGTGGGGCTGGGACTTTGGGGGGGTGCCCCCTGGCTAGGCTGGGGGGCTCCTAGGATGCCCCCCCGATGTGGTTGGGATCAGGAGATGGGGGAGCCTCGAGAATCGGGGTTGGGGGCTCCCTCTGAGGACTGGGGTATGTGGGGTGAACACCTAGGGTGGACACGCACCCCCCTTTGTGCCACTGGGGTGACGAGATGGGGCAGGGTCGGGGTTGGCTCCCCTTGGGTGTTAGGAGATGAGGCCTATAGGGGACTAGGACTTGCGGGGGAGGGGATCCTATAGGGCCAGGTTGCCCAGGACGGACCCAAGGTGCCACTGGGGGCTTGGGGAGCGGGCATGTCCCAGGATAGAGGGCAGAGAGGTGTCCCAGGAGATGTGGAGTGGGGGCTGGGGGGGGGACCAGTTCGCACCTCTCTGCCCCCCGTGTTTTGGGAGGGGGTTCCGGGGGAGCAGAATGCTTGGGGTGGCAGGGGGGTCAGGAGGAGGGACCCTCCTGTGAGCAGGGCGCGTGGGTGGATATGAACATGCCCTTTCCAAAGGGCTCTAGCGCTTGACTGACCCCCCCCTCCCTCTCCGCAGCAAGAACCCAGCCTTGACCTGCTGGAGGCGTTCACCGAGCACTGGAAGGGGCTCACTCACTACTACATAGAGACCACAGGTAGGTGGGGGAGGCAGGGACTCAGGACGCCTGGGTCCAGTTCCCAGCGCTGGCCGGGAGCCTGGCCTTGCCTGGGATGTCTTCTCAGCTCTGCCAGTGGCTGCTCGGAGCACCTTCAGCACAAGCCAGCAGCCGCAATACAGAGAAATGAGACGCACGCGGGCAAGGAGCGGCGTGGTCGTCATTAATTCGCCAATGGGTAGGAACCACTGTGAGAGCTGTGGCCGAAAGTAAAGCAAAATGTTATTGCCCCACCCTCCTCTTCCTCGGGCCCCACGAGTGGGAAGGCAAAACGCTGCCGGGGGAAATGTTGCCTGCAACCATTAAGATATCTGCACTCTGTTGTGTACGTGGCAGGCGGACGTTGCTGCTTCCCCCACCCCGGGTGGGCTGTGGGGCTCGTGGCCTAGGGCGTTTGGAGGTGTCTGACGTTCCGGGCCACGGCCTTATAATAATGTCTCTGTTGATCCAAGTTTTGAGACGGGCTGGGCTGCTCTCGATGCTGTGGCCGGCATTTCTTAGACGCGATTCGAAATCAGGTCTGAGCTACGCCGAGATTTTGTACTTAGGGGTTTTTTGACGGATAAGCGATACTGCTACCGCCTTTCACGTGCGTACAGTGACCTGCTACGTCTTTGGGAGAGTTTGTGTGCTTGTCTGTCCGTCCATCTGTCCAAACTCCACTGGCCACCTCCCTGCCCTGCCTCCTGCACCCGCCACACCTCGCAATCCACTTCCTTGGGCCCCCACGCACCCGTAGCTGCCTGTCTGAAGGACCCGAGAACCCGGGTAATCTAGCAACGGTGTCACTGCATCCACACTCGAGGGAGTTGTACTGCTTTGCAGTTGGGAGGCAGGATTATCCTGGTGTACTGAGAGCGCCTTGGTCCCCTACCTTTACTTAAATACCTAAACACGCATTTACGAGTGTAACTTTAGACTCCCAAGTATGAGAACCGACCTTTGCTCTTAACTAGGCCAGGGCTGCTCTGTTCTAACGCTGCCGCTTCACGTTACTGCAATATTCCATTTAGAAAGCAGCGTCTTGGGGTGCTGCCGAGATCAAAATCTACGTGAAAATTACAGCATGGAGACCAAGGGGAAAGGTTGGGAGGATAGAAGGAAAACAGAATTTTCAGGTTAAAAAATCCCACAAACATTAGGCCTGGGACACAATGAATTGTTGGCTTTATACCTGTTAAAATTTCCCCAAAGCTAAAATTTGCTTAAAAAAAAAATCTCAGGTGAAGGAGCATGTTCATTTTCTAAAATGTTGCTTTTCTTAACGTCCTCTGGGTTCTACCAGTCCCTGAAAAGAAATCACCGGCTTGTTTTTCTGTTACAAGGAGGGGACGGTTTTAAATTCACCATTTCGGAGCCTTTCCCTGTTTTTTAGAATGTAGAAAAAACCTTTCTAAAAGGTCACTCGGTGGAACAGTGCCCTGTGTCGTAATACCTGTAGTAGGAATTAGGCATGTTAACCGGTAAGGATGAGGATGGCTGGTATGTTGACTGGTTAACTGATGGCAGCTATGGGGCCGGGTGGCGGGACTTTGGTTAAAACTGTTAACCGGTTAAACACAATCATTTAACCTGTTGACTGGTTTAACATCCCTAGTAGGAATTAGGAACAGTGTCGGCTTTGCCTGATTTTTTTTCCTTAGTGTTTGTTTCTCTTGGGTCTCGGTTAGTGTGCAGTAGGGATGTTAGCGTATAGTTGTTTAAACAATTAACCCATCAGCATGGGCTTATTGGTTAATCTAAATGGCTACACACATACATATCCTTGCTGCCTCTGTATCGGGGCTGGGGAGGAGGCTGTCTGTGGGGAGCTTGGGCCCCCCGTGGGATGCCAGAGCAGCCTCTGTCCATGGGGAGTTTGGGTCCCCCCTGCAGACCGGCTGCTGCGGCCCCATGCTGCTGCCTCTGTATCAGGGTTGTGGCAGGGGGTTCCCGGGGAGTGGGGCCAGGACCGCACTGGCTGCCGGCCCCGCCCCCTGAGTATTTTAGTAACCATGTAACGGATAAAGTGTTTTACTAAAATAAACATTATCCAGCATCCTAGTGTAAGGCCTGTTACTGTCCTACCCCATGTGCCAGTCTCATCATCCCTCATGAACTATCACCCTAATCCTGTCAGCTGATCCGCTTGGGCCTACCCCTGCACTAAGGACACACGGACACAACACCCGACCAGCTGCCCCGCTGGGAGGCGCTGCTTTCCAGCTGAGACGGAAACCTGGAGTCCTGGCCACTAGCAGATTTAGCAACCCCTTGTTGTTTTTACAAGTGCATGGGGTTGGCTCCAGTGTCCTGGCTAAATTTGCGGGTAATCACATGCTGACTACTACCCCTTACAGCTTCTGTTGGATGCTTGCTGCTCACTTCCGGCCCCGAACTATTCTAGCATTGCCGCGTCCTCATGGCTGTGCCAATCCCAGGGCATGCGGTGCACTATTAAAAGAGCTGCCACGTGTCATCCCGGAGTTCTGATGGGCGTGTCTGTGCCGTGCTGTGGGCTAGAAGGGCCTGTATAGGTTTGATGATCGTATGGCACGAAGCCGTACGTCTGTTTGCCCATCATGGAGCGTGTTTGGATTGGGATTTAATATCTGCCTTCTCTCTAGATGAAAACACCCCAGTTAGGGAGACGGATATCCCCTGGCGCCTGAAACAGATGCTGGACATTCTGGTGTATGAGGAGAAGCAACAACCGGCAGGGGAGACGGGGCCTTGCTTGGAATACCTGCTGCAGCACAAAATCTTGGAGACCCTCAGCACTCTGGGGAAAGCAGAGGTGCGTACACCGGGTTACTCCCCTCGGCAGCCCCACGCAAGCCCCAGACAAACACCACTGGTTGCGTTAGGGGCGGAACTCCTTTAGCGGATGACTCCAGTGACTCTAAACACTGACTGGTTCACAGCAAAGCTGTGTCGTCTTAAGGAATTAAGATCAGGGTAAAATTTCCCAAAGCATCTTGGTGAGTGAGGAGTCTAAAGTCCCCGTTTCGGAAGCCATGTAGGCCTTGTCCAGACTAGGATTTGGAGGGGGAGAGCATCTTATTAGACACAGTGCCTTGTCTACGCTACCCTTTCAATACATGGTAGATACGCCTTCCAAATTCTAGTCACGCAACAGCTGAGATGCCTAAATCCCATTGACTTTCAGTGAGACTAAGGCCAGATCTGTACCAAAAAGCTAGGATGACCCAGCAGCATCACTCAGGGGTGTGGAAAAATCCACACCCTTGAGTGATGTAGTTAAGCCAGCCTCCCCCTGTTCACCTACTTCTTAAACTGCAAAGCCATTTCTGTCACTGTAGCACGTCTACACTATCGCTGCAGCACTTGTACAGACGTATCATTAGGTGCCCATGCACCCGAATCGCTTTGGAAATGGGACTTGGGCTCGTAAGCCCCATAGGCGCTTTTGAAAATGTTTTCCCGTATGCCGCATTGCTGATATGAGCCGGGTTTGCTCGGGTGAATACTCCCTGTGCAAGTATTTACATGATTGAGGGGCGCAGGATCTGTCCTTTGATTTGCAGGAGAGATGGGTTTTTAAAAGGACTCTCTCAGAATAAATATCAAAAGCTTACCATTGTATCCTCCTGGCCTGTGTTACTAATAATAACTTGGCTTATTGGGCTAGAAATAGTCTCTTTTTGTTTTCCAAACACAAAAACAAGGAAACATGAACTGGAAATACTAGTTTTTATCACATGTTTATGAAAGTCAATTGCATTCTGCAATGGCTACCCTTTATCTCTACTGTCCTCCATTCTTGGGTTTTCCATGTCATCATCGTACAGGCCTTTGGAATCACTAACCTGTTGAAAATGGGAAAATAATCACATTGATTTTTTTCACCAGAACGCAACTGAGAAGCTTAATTTATGTAAGTGACGTTCATTAAGCAATGTAAATAAATACCCAGTGAGAGAATTAATTAACTGTTTGTGAGACACTTAAAAGATTGATTAGAAGGGAAAAGTATTGTTTACTAGCAGGTTTACCTGGTGTTGCTCGAGTCCTTCACTGTAGTAATGGCTGGATTTTTTTTTTTTTAATTCAAAGGTAAATGTACGTGCTGTATTTAAATTATTGTATTGGGGAGAGGGTTGGGGGGCCTCAGGGCAGGAGCTGGAGGGTACAGGAGTCAGAGCAGGGGGTTGGGAGGGGTGTGTGGCGGCTCTAGGTGGGGGGTAGGGGTGCAGGAGTCAGGGAAGCGGTGGGGGGGCTGAGGGAAGGGGTTGGAGGTTGCTGAACTGAGAGCAGGGGATGGGGGCACAGGGCCTGGTGTGGGGTGGCTCAGTAGCGGCTGGGGATCTCAGGGCAGGGGGTGGAGGGCAGGAGGTGGGAAAGTCAGCACAGGGTTCGATGTGTGGGGGTTGGGTGGGGGTGCAGAAGTCAGGGCAGGGCTGGGGGGGGTGGAGGGTGCTGGAGTTAGGGCAGGGGGTGGAGGGCTCAGCGTAGTGGTTGGGGATCCAGGAGTGAGGGCTGGGAGAGTTGGGGGGGTGGGGATGAGGACGGGGGGTAAAGGTGCAGGGCTGAGGGCAAGGGGGCTCAGGGCAGGGGGTTGGGAGGCTGGGGGGGAGGCGGCTTATGGGACCACCTGTGGCAGTGAGGGTGGCCCTGTTCTGACCAGTGGCTCCTCTGGTGGGCCAGAGCTGAGGGGGGCTGGCCCTGGCTTCCTGCATCTCCCCCCGCACACCCTGCCCTGCAAGTAGTTTGGAGCTGGGCCAGTTCCCAGCTTCTCCAGGAGCGGGGAGTGTGCCTTCTGGGGGAGGCCGGGCTACGCTGCCCAGTCCTGGGGGCTGTGGTGGCAGGTCTGGTGGGTGATGTCCCCCCAGATGCCACAGTTTTGAGTGGTGGGGGCACTTACCCTGTCCGGTGGCTGGCTGTGTGGAAACCCCATCCCCAGTTGGCCACTCTTCTGCAGGTACGGCTTCCCCCCGTGGTCACTCTCCAATCAGCCCCCTCCCTTTCCATGTTATGGAAAAAAGTCCCATTCCAGGCACATCCTGTTTTCCTGGCACAACCAAACTCTGACCTGGCTTTAAGTCGGGAGAAGAGGAAGCTGCCTACCCAATTTGGCTGTCCTAGTGGTCCTCTGAGGAATTCTTGAACAGACAGACTGACGTACAAACTTTCAAAAGCATATATATAAGTTTGCGCTGCTTGGGGATTTGTAGGCATTGTGCTGCGCTGGGATGGTCAATTTCATTACCATTCCCTGCTGGTTTTTCAGTGCTCAGATGGTTGTGTTTCCAGTGCTGCTGGGAAAAATTTACTTCCTAAACCAAACCAGTGTTTGGGTTGTGAAAATGTGTGTGTTTGGGAAAACCTCCTTTGTAAACCAAACCTAGGTCTTGGTCTTAACTTTATCCCAGAGCATTCCTCTTAATGGTCTCCCAGGTCAGCAGATCTCCAGTTCGCATGTCACACACACTTTTCATAGCGGTTGCCTGCAGCAGAGACCGGGTAGCCATCCTAAATGATCTGATGCCAGAAAGGAGAGAAAATTAATGATAAACTGAATCTTTTGTTCTCTGAGAGCTTCAGACCCTCTCTTCTTGGGATTTCTCTGTCCGCGTCAACTTTAATACCCTTGCGGTGTTGTAGCCTTCTGAACTAGCTGTAGGGCCGTGGAGTCCAACACGCTAGCTACATGGGGCTGTTTGGCCCGTGGTTGGCTTAAGCAATGTGGCTATTGGGCCGGTTGAGTGTGGCTAGTTCGCTATAGTGGCTACTGCTTCAGAACTGGTTGGACCCCCTGGCCATAGGGTGGCGGGTGCGTATTGCTAGATGCTGGCAGTTCTTACCTCTGCCACGTTACACATATTTACCATCAGTGGCAGAGCGATGGGCCTTTGTCACATGTTGTCTGTGGCACTGAAGGGGATATCGCTTGACTGACAGTTGGCCTCTGTCTCTCCTCGCAGTATCCACCCGGCATGAGGCCGCAGGTGTTTCTCTTCTTCAGCCGAGTCCTGGGACAAGTGCAGCATCCGCTCTTGCACTACCTGAATGTGCACAGACCTGTCCAGGTGAGCACTGCTCCTGGCTCGCTGCAGGAGCTGTAAAGAGGGCTCCTTGTGCCTTTCCTCACTTTGTGGGGGGATGGCCAATGACGGTAGCGTGGACCCCGTGGGGGGCCCGGTTCCCCAATACCGTGCTGTCACTGAGGTGTGGGGATCACCAGGTCCTGCATCCCCCTCCACAGCCAGCTGTGACTCTCGGTCAACAGGTAGAGCAGAAGGCTGATTGGTTCCCAGGGATACAGCGTAGCACAGACCTGTCAGCACAGCCAGTACCATCCATCTTGGGGAGTGGGCAGCCCAGAGCCAGGACCCTGGGCCCTCTCCCTGCATCCTAAGCTAGTTGAGACTAACTCACAGTCCGCGACTGGTCCCAGCCCTGCAGGCAGCCCCGGCGGCTCCTTTGTCTGGTCACACACCCCTCAGGTTACCGTGAGCCTCGCGTGCTGGCCGCAGCATCCTCCCTCAGTGAGTCACGCCCAGAAGTCCCATCCCCATCTAGATAGTGGTGCAGTGCCCAGGGAAACTGAGGCACACACCCAGAAGTTACTACAGACCAGCAGAAGTCCCATGCAACGCAATAAGCGAACAGAGTGAATACAGTCCCCACAGTCCCCACTTCGTCCCACATGCCCCTTGTGCAGTGTACACCAGCGTGGAGTGGCTGTGAAACGTGACCATACGGATACCCCGTTGCTAGTGGTGTAGGTCACCAGACAGGGAACAGGGCAATGGTGAATACTTTCCTTTGATGTTACTCCACCACAATGGGGGCTGCAGGGTCCGTATGTCGGATACAGGCGCGCATCCCTGGGGAGCGCGCCCAGTGGCCTCCAGTGAGGCAGGAAGGATGCCCATCCCCGATGGCAGCGCCCCCCTTGCAGCACTGCGTAAGCTCCGTCCTGCCCCCTTTCCTCACCGGAGAGGCTGACCGCCCTGTCGCCTTCCCAGAAGCTCCTTCAGCTCGGCAGCGACGCGCTCGGCTCGGCGACTGAGAGGGAAGAGGTGCAGTTTGCTGCGGTTCTGTGTGCAAAGATCAAGCAGGACCCCGCCCTGCTCACGTACATCCTGGAGGTAAGGAGCCCGCCGTGGCGCCTGCCCGCCATCACGGCCGTACGGCAGGTCTTGGCCACGCCCAGCGGCTGGCTGCAAGGCCCAGTGGGCTGATCTGCTAGGCAGGGGGGCAGGTCTCTGCATCAGGGGCTTTCCGCAGGCGCTCGGCTCTCGCCTCGCTGCCGCAGAGCCGCGTGGCTGGGGAGGACTCTGCGCTCCTGCACAGCTGAAATCCTGCTGGATTCCTCCGCTTTAGGGAAAGTGTCTCATCCGGTGCTGGCGGGGACCTGGGTAGTGCCAATCTGACATCTTTGTGGGGGGGGTGGGGGACACCTGGGTAGTTCTAATTTGACATCTTTACGGGGGAGAGAGGAAGGACCTGGGTAGTTCCAATTTGACATCTTTGTGGGGGTGGGGAGGTGAGGACCTGGGTAATTCTAATCTGACATCTTTGTGGGGGGACCTGGGTAGTTCCAATTTGACATCTTTGCGGGGGGACTTGGGTAGTTCCAATTTGACATCTTTGCGGGGGGACCTGGGTAGTTCCAATTTGACATCTTTGCGGGGGGACCTGGGTAGTTCCAATTTGACATCTTTGCGGGGGGACCTGGGTAGTTCTAATTTGACATCTTTGGGGGGGAGAGAGGAGGGACCTGGGTAGTTCCAATTTGACATCGGGGGGGGACGGGACCTGGGTAGTTCCAATCTGACATCTTTGGGGGGGGACCTGGGTAGTTCCAACCTGACATCTTTGTGTGTGTGGGGGGGGGGAACCTGGGTAGTTCTAATTTGACATCTTTACGGGGAGAGAGGAAGGACCTGGGTAGTTCCAATTTGACATCTTTGGGGGGGTGGGGAGGTGAGGACCTGGGTAGTTCTAATCTGACATCTTTGTGGGGGGAGAGAGGAGGGACCTGGGTAGTTCCAATTTGACATCTTTGCAGGGGGAGAGAGGAGGGACATGGGTAGTTCCAATCTGACATATTTGGGGGGCGGGGGGGGGGGGGGAGCAGGAGAAGTGAGGCCATGAAAACAGCCAGTGCGGTTGGCACCAATTGGCCCCCTGTCGGTAGCTTCCCAAAGGGGCCATGGGTCTTGGCTGCTCAGCCGTTTCCTGGGGGCTGGCAGGCGGGTGTCGCCCACACGACGCTGCTGGGCCTGTTCGGTGACGAGGAGGCTTCATTCTCCAGTCGGTGGCCTAGAGCAGAGGGTTCCTGGGCTCTCTTCTTAGCGCCATCGCCCCCGCCCGCTGCATGATCTCAGACCCATCTCCGCCCGGTGCTGTGCTCCGCCACCGGGGACGGAGGGGTGATGGCTACGTCCCTGCAGCCCACGGCGGAGTGGCGAGGGTTAATATTTGCCACGGGGGTTGGAATCCTCCCTCGAAATGGGCCGTGGTGTGGTGTTCCCCGCTCAGCGGAGTGCTGCTGGGTGCGTTTGCCAGGTGTCCGGGGATGCGCTGCACCTCCTGAGCTTTGTGGGTCTGCGCCTCGGCGTCGGTCCCTGGCCTCGGCCCCACGTGTGTCAGTGCGAACGGCTCTCTGGCCTGTCTCTGGGCCCTGTGCGTGGTCCTGTCGCGGGGGCGGGCGACTGGACTCGACGACCTCGCGAGGTCTCTCCCAGTTCTAGTGTTCTGCGATTCTCTATCCCCAAGGGCAAGGATCTTCTAAGGGGGCAGAAGCCTTCCCGTCAGCTCTGCTGCCCACAGGGAGAAGCTGGCAGCAGCCAGGGAGAGCCCGTCGCTGCCAACGGAGCCCTGGCTGCGTCTCCAGAGCACCCCTGGGGAGACGCAGCCTGCGCCGGCCTGGCAGGGAAACCAAAGAAGCCTCTCTCCAGCTCCTCCCCTCTGAACAGTGAAAACAATCTGATCACGTCTTTAATCACCCTGTGCAAGAGCCAGGTACGGGTCTGGGGAGGGGAAAGCGGAGGGGCGCAGGCGGCGAGGAGGGAACGCTGCTGCATGGTGCCGTGTCCCGGTCCCCGCTGCGCTGGGGAGGGGAAAGTGGAGGGGTGCAGGTGGCGAGGAGGGAACGGTGCTGCACGGTGCCGTGTTCAGTCCCCGCTGCGCTGGGGAGGAGAAAGCGGAGGGGCGCAGGCGGCGAGGAGGGAACGGTGCTGCATGGTGCCGTGTTCGGTCCCCGCTGCACTGGGGAGGGGAATAAGCCGGCGCGGTACGGCCGGTAACGTGTGCGTGTCTCCCCATGGGCAGAAGAGCAGGGTTGCACTGAAGGCTCAGGAGAACTTGCTGCTTCTCATCAGCGTGGCCCAGCAGGCAGCTGCCACGTACCTGGTACAGAACAGCGCCTTGAGCTGCCTGGTGGCTGAGCGCCTGTGTGAGCTGTACAGCGCCGTCCCTGCCTCGGCCGACCCTGCAGACGTCCTCTCCCTGGAGAGAGCCAGCTGGAGGTAGGACGCTGAGGAGACCCTGGGCTCAGTATGTTCCCAGCCTCATCGCAGCGGAATGGCCCGACCAGCTGAGCACCTACCTGGAAGTATTGGGCCCAGAGACGACTAGAGAGACCTGTTCTCCAGGGGCTGCACCCCGGCTCCCAGGGATCTGGGCAGTGGTCACCACCCCCGTTCCTGGTGGGTCATGGCCCCTGGGATGGGAATGGCTGGCCGTGCTGATCCCTCGGGGCTTTTCCGTCTCTAGGGTTCTATACCGAGTAAAGGCAGAGGGGTGGCAGCTGTCACTCCAGAGAGGAGGTTTCTCCCCCGATATACCATTGCCCTGGCATGATGCTTTGGAGTTGATTCCTACCCCATCTATTGATCTCCTTGCAGGTTGCAGAACAAGGCTGCCGACGAGGGGTCTTTCCCAGGGAAGGCGAGCCTGGATGCTTTCTTCAGCTGGCTGGATTACTGTGATCACCTCGTGAGAGAAGCCCACCCGGTAAGAAACAAGTGACTCCTCCCCATTGCTTATTGGCTTGGATCAGTGGTTCCCAGCCAGGGGTACCCAGACGTCTTCCCCGGGGTACAGCACTCGATCAGTTGTTTGTCTAGTTTTACCATGGGCTACGAACGCAGCACTAGCTAGGTCAGTAGGCACTACGGTTCCATACAGGTTTATATTTGCTTATACTGCTCCGCACACAGAAACGCCAAGTGCAAGCTGTACGGTGCAATTGATTTGCGTTATAATGACGTGGTAAAAACGAGAAAGCAAGTGGCCTGTCACTTCGGGCAGTTTCATGGCTGATGTTGTGAGGCCGGAGTGTTTAAGTGAGGTGAAACGCGGGGGGACGCAAGACAAATCCGACCCCACGGGGTACAACGGCAGCCTGGAAGGATTGAGAGTCACTGCGGAGAATTCCCATCTCTGCTGTCCCAGCAGTCACCAGAGCTTCGTCCAGGCTCAGGTATCCTTTCTAGGCATTTACATACTGGGGAGCCTGATATTTAAGGATTCCTAACCGGACGTCTTAGCCCAGCCCTAGATGTGGTTTCGGGCCCATCTGAAGAGCCACTGACTTACATGAGTGAACTGAAAACTGGCTGAGTTACACTTGTCCCATCTACAGCTAAATATCTTGTGTCCTTTAGCTTATGAGCTGCTATCAGCGTTAGCTGGCCTGGCTCAGATCTCTGCTAGAACTCAGACTAGGTCACCTGGGCTCTTCCTGTATTTAGTAGACAACGTCATTAGGTCACTGCTAGTCGACGTCTAAACTGCAGCCTGCGGGGGTAGATAAGCCATTTAGGAAACAGCCGTGTCTTATCACGGCTAAAATTCTCCTCGGAGAAGACAACCTACGTTGTGTGTTTGAGATCTACCAACTCCTGTGGCTCTTGGACCCTTACATCCTGGATTTGGGCTTTGCCACGTGTCCTCAAACTGTGTTAGGGCAGCCTCAAATTTCATCAGGGCTCTGAGTCCACGGCCAGGTCTATGCTAGACGCAGAAGGTCGGCTTACACTATGCAACTCCGGTTATGGAAATAAGGTAGCTGGAGTGAACATACCGTAAGCCGAGCTTGGCACTGTCTTCATAGAGGGAGGTCGATGGGAGAAAATGCTCCTGTCTGCTTCCCTTACTCCTCACTACTGTGCCAACAGGAGGCAGCCTCGGCATTCGATTTAGCAGGTCTTTACTCGACCTGCTCAATCAAACGCCAAATCAGTCTCTGGTGTGACAAGTGGAGACATGGCCCAGCTTGCCAGACAGCTGCAGAGCTCTGAGAAACCGCATCAGGGTGTGACGACATCGCAGGCCTTGCATGATGGGATGGTCACCATGATGCATGGCTGCTGCACACAGCTGCAAAATCACAATATGCACACACTGCGGTCACAGCAGGGTCGTTCCGTTCCTGCAGGGACAGGCTACAAGTGGGAGCCATCCTGGGTGACCCATCTAGCGGCTTGTGGTTGAACCCATTTAAGAAGGCTCCAGCGTGTTCTGTCTCCAGCGTGTAGCTGCCGGGCAGTGCTTTCCTTTCATAGGAGTCCCTGGGTCTCTGGATCCCAGAGCTGTGTGTGCGCACGCAGCACCCGTGTCAGCCCAGGCGAAGGGGTGGCGATGCAGGCGTCCCCGTGTGCCAGTGACCCTGCCCACCAAGAGAAACTTGACAGAGCAGCAGAGTCTCTGCTCTTGTCACGCAGGAGGGGATTAGAGGAGTCTTGGGCACGCCTGGGAGCTGGTAGCTCATCGCTCGTTACTGACTCTCTGTCTGTGACCCGCAGGTCGTTGCAGATGCTGTAACAGAGGCCATTGGTGAAAAGCTTTTCCGGGGCATCCTGCAGCCACAGCTCTTGCAGATGTGAGTACACGTGTCGCACAGGCTGGTCACCAGGTCACTGTGTAAACTGGCGGGTATGGCACCCATCGCAGGGCTGAGAGAGCGGGAGGTGGTTAGTCTTGTGTTGAAAGTCGGAACTGGGGAGTCTGTACTCCTGGGGTCTGTCTCTGGTTGGGGCTGGCGTTAGTCACTGCTTGGGCGCCTCGGTTTGCCCATCTGTAGAATGGAGTTAATGTTGCATTCAGGCTCACGAGGTTTAAATAATTCCCACGGGAAAAGTGCTTTGTGATCGTGGAAGGACGGGTGCGGTAGATAAAAAGGGTAGGGCTGTTCAATTTTGATTAATTAACTCATCGAATAGTCGATGGGATTTCCATCGATTATTCGATTAGTCAGTAAGAACTAGCGCGTTCCGCCTTTGAAATGTACAAGAGCCCCAGCAGGGACACTGGCACATTACAAAGGTGGCTGCTGCCCCCTCCCACGGAGCTGGAGCTGGGGGGAACCGGCACCCCCTTCTCTTCCTGCCTCTTTGTGATAGAGGCAGCAAGGGGGGGAAGTCACTAGTTGACTAGTGTGTCATCTGTCCAATCAGCTTTTGCTTATCGGATAGTCGATTAGTCGCTTGCATCCCTAAAGAGGGGTGCACAGCGTCCTTAACTTTGTCAGAAGTTAGACTGTCTCTTTAAAAAAACCAAAAAAAACCCCTGTTCTACACTAAAGTAAAACCCCTGCCGGCAAATGGAACATTCCCCCGGGGAGATTCTAGCCTTGCCAGCCAAGCTGGGAGATTGGAGTCTGGGAAGCCAGGGAGGTCCCGCAGCGGGAAAGGCAGGGCCCAGCTGAGCATGCTGGGGAGAGGCAGGGGCTGTAAAACAAAACGCCTTAAGGAAGAGCCAAGTCCGCCCTGTGGCGGGGTGGTTTGGCAGTGGTCTAATGGCTTCAGATGTCATTCAGAGCCATGTGCCTTACTGCCCCCCTCCCCCTAGGATTGGGTAGTGCTGTGGCCAGTTCTGGCCTCCTGCAGCTCGCAGGGCTGGCCCCTGGAAGGAGGGAGGTTGGCATTTCTCGGCGTTTCCAGGCCTGCAGTATTATTGCGGGCTGCTCTCTGTGCCAGCGCAGCAAACTCCCAAACGCATCACCCCTGAACTGCCCTCTCTAGCCTGGCTCTGGGTTTTGTTGCCTCTCTTCATGCTCCTGCCGTCTGCTGCGGTGGCCTGAGCGTGTGTCTGGAGAGATGCTCTCTCCTCGGGAGCTGGAATGGCCATTCAGCTCTTCCGCTGCTTTGTTCTCACTTTGGCTGAGGTCTCTTACTGCCCCGGACGTCAGGACGCTGCAGGGACTGAGCAAAGACTGAGGAGCGGGAAGTCCTGGGTCCTGTTCTTAGCTCTGTCATGTCTTGGCCCTGTGCCTCGGTTTCCCTGTCCTGCTGCTGGCCCCCACAGCGAGGGCGATTGTGAAGTCCCCTGAGTGGAGGTGTGCTCCCATGCACGTGTGCTCTACGCAGCTGCCTGGAGGGGAGCTTCAGTCCCTTTTCTCTTTCTCTCTCTCCTCCTCCCCCTTTATTTGGCAGGTCAGAACTTGGCATCCTCACCTCCACCGCAATGCTGACCGCCATAGTGAGGCAGATCGGCGCTCCTGCCCTGCTCCGGATGCTGGTGGAGTTCCTGCTGGGCACAGAGAGGCAGCCAGAAGCCGTCCCTGACTCTCCGCAGCAGCATCTCCTCCGTGCTCAGTTGATAAAGCACTGCAACCACCTGTCTGATGAGGTGAGGCCGGCTCCGCCTGTCTGTAGCCTCCCAGGGCTCCGCCTGTCTGTAGCCTCCCAGGGCTCCGCCTGTCTGTAGCCTCCCAGGGCTCTGCCTCTCTCCTCCCCTCTTCCCCATGGGACCCCAGACTGGGCTCTCACTAACGCCCCTCCCTCTGGGTATTGCAAGTAGGGAAACTGCTCTTCCTGCAGACCCAAGGGCCCGCTCCTTGAGATCATTAGAGATTCTCGGACACCCTGGTAGGAGTTGAGGTGTCCTGCCCTAGTGCCAGGCCAGGCCGTCGTGTTCGGCCTTTCTCACGTCCCCAGACGGTTTTGTTCCACTGCAGGGTTTGTCGCACTCTGCCCCGAGTAGCCAGGCAGCGTTTCTGCGCAGCTGAATGAAGTGATCCCAAAAAACGCCTTTTAAAAAACCAGCGAGTGGTCCTGTGGCCCCTTGGAGACAGGGAGGGTCACGCGCTTTCGTGGGCACAACCCACTTCACATGGGATGGCTGCACGCAAGCGCACCCCCTCTGCAGAAGTGCATTGTGCCCGTGAAGCTGGTGATCCTACCTCTGGATTTTCGTTTGTCGTTAAGGTACCACAGGGCTCCCCGTTGATTTTTTTTAAAAGGTGTTTTTAAAGTTACAGACTAACCCGGCGATCCCTGGGAGACTTGTACACACGAAGCGATCCCTGTAGAATTGGGGACGTGCTGTGGGATGTTACTAACTGGCGCGGTATCTTTTGTCTAGAAGGATCCCAAACCGCTTCAAGCTAGGGATGTAATAGTGGAGTCGATGAACCAATAAACAAATGCGTATCGGTTAATGCTATAGACCAGACCTATTTCTCCCCCCCGCCGGTAAATTGTTTAGCAGGCTGGCCAGCAGCCCGGCTCAGTCCTGGTTTGCAGTGGGGCTGGGACCCGCCCCCACTGCGGCTCTGCCTTTAAAGTGCATTAGGAGCGGGGTGGGCAGGCAGCACAGATCAGAAACGGTTTGCACTGGGTCCGGAAGTGCAACTCCTCTCCCCCCCACGCCCTAACAGGGGCTGCTGCCACCCCACACTGCTGCCTCTGTATCAGGGCAACAGTCAGTCGGTCTGCAAGGGAAGCTGGTTTTTAAACTGACTCCCCTTGCAGACCAGCACCCACTGGCACCCCGCGCTGCTGCCTCTGATACAGAGTCAACAGCACGGAGTGGCCGGGGGCTCCTCAGGAGTGGGACTGTCGCACACTGGCCCTGCCCCTGGGGACTATGGAATAGTCGAATAAGAATTCCTGAGGTTACTCAACTGTTCAATTAACTGATATTTAACATCCCTGCTTCAGCTGCTCCAGACTTACAGCACCCATGGAATGCGACCACCTCTGGGGTGTAGCCAGCGTGCACATGGAACGCTGTGGCCAGCCCCTCGGCCATCTTTAATGTCCTCTCCCAGCAGACAGGATCCCTTGTTTCTAAGGTCGCGTCTGAAGGCCCCGCCCCCAGCTAACTGCACCCGAGAAGGGATTATGATCTGCGGTATCCCTGCTGCAGGGCTTTCTAGCTGCTTTTCCGGGGAGTTTTACAGCCTGTCTCCCCGCTGACCCGGGGCTCTGTCCCTGCAGATCAGCCTCACGACCCTGCGGCTGTTCGAGGAGCTGCTGCGGAAGCCGCACGAGCACATCGTGTACAGCCTGGTGCTGAGAAACCTGGAGGGGCGGAGCTACATCCTGCACAGCCCGCCGGGGCAGGAGGAGCGGAGCAGCCAGGAGCAGGAACACGAGGAGGATGCTCTGTGAGTGGGCGCCCGGCGGGAGCGCAGAACCCGGCGGCACAGGCTGGGGCTGCAGCTGTAACTCCTGTTCCTGGCCTTGCAGGGAGCTGGAGGAGGATCCCTATTTCACCGATGGCTTTCCAGATACAGGCCTCCGGACGTCGAAAAAGCCAACGTCGCCCTCTCCGCGGGGGCCTGCCCGGCCTAGCGAGACGACCGAAGTGAATGAGATTGTTCTCAGGTGGGGCTTTCCCTGGGCTGCCGGGGCTAAGAATCGTGAATTACAGACCCTGCGCTCAGTGTCCAGCACCTCTTTGCCCCTCCCTCCCATCCACATGGCCGGGGCGGGGAGCATCTTCGGGGAGCCAGATGCATGAAGGGCAAGGTAGAGAAGAACTCAGTGCAATTCATGATCCCCAGGGCTCCTGCTCCGCTGCCGCTCTGGCAGCACAGGGCCTGGGAGAATCCCCATTGGGTGGCAACTGCCCCGGGAGCCCCTGCTGCAGGGAACAGGCCAGGGCTGGGAGGTGTGGGAGGAGCCCTGCCACTCAGGGAAGTGAAACTGACTTTTTGGTCAGTTTCATGGCTGCCAGCCTGTCAATTTCACAACTTTCATTTCAGGAACCACGTTTTTTTGGGAGGGTGGGTCTCCAGCTGGGAAGGAAAGCCAGTTCGAAATTACCAAAACTTCTGATAAACTCCCTGTGATTTGGTCGGCTTGCATCCTATCCCATGCATAAGCCTTCTGGAGCAAGCCGGAGCTCTGTCTCCTAGGCCATGCCAGCGGTCCTTCCACACCTCCCTGCGCTTGCACCTTCTTGAGCTCTCCATCTCCAGTGGGTTTTTTGAGGGTACCTGGTGACCAGGAAACCAGCCCTAGAGCTTTTATTAGCCTAAAGCTCCTGGCCATTGGCTGTCCAGCCCTGCTAGGCGGCTTGGAGCAACCTAGTGAGCCTGCGGAGTTCACTGCCGCTTCAGAGCTTGTGCCTGGGTAGCTTCCTGAAACCCAAGAGCGGTTCTGCAAGCCCAGAGAGTAACCGAAGGGCAGGCCAATGTCGGGCGTCATGGGGTCAGCTGGTGCCTGCCGTAGGGGCCGGGAAGGAACTTTCCAGCCATGGTACAGGGTAAACGCCGTAGTGGAGAGGCTATGTGAGGAGCCTGGGACATGAGCCCCATAGGCCAGGCACCTCCCGCATCTCCGTCTGGGCACCCCGGGGATGTGGAGCCGAGTACCAGCTCCTGATGGCTTCTCTCTTTCAGTTTCCTGGGCCTGGTTCCCGACGAGGCCAAGACCTCGTCCTGCCTGGAGGAGGCAGGCTACGACACGTATGTGCACGATGCTTTAGGGCTGGTAGGTCATGGATGGGGCCTGTAGCCCCTGAGTTCTCTGTTGCCCCCACCCCCTTTCTCTTAATTCCTCCCCGTGATCAGCCCTGCGCTGACTGTGCCAGGCCCAGCTAAGCCCTCTGCCCAAACAGAGCGGCCAGCGGTTGAAGTGTTTCCTGTCCCTCCGCGTCCTCCCTCAACGCTCCCATCAGCCTGGGGGTGCCCCGTCCCGTGCCACGTGGAGACACGACTCCTGTGATCCTTCCCAGTGCCAGCTGCGTTGCCGGCGCTGCGCCTGTCTGCCTCCTGCCCCGTCGGCTGGGGCTGCTGGCTGCCTTCTGCCCAGTCCTGGGGCTGAGAGCAGGCCTCTCTGCATTGCTAAAGCGCTGTGTCCGCCCTCGCCCCTTCCCTCTCCTGTCAGTTTCAGGAATGCTGCGCCAACGTGTCCTCCTGGAACTGGCCTCGGGCTCCAAGACCCCTGGAGGCGTGTGACCCCCACGCAGCGTTTTACGAGGGCCACTTCCTGAAGGTGCTGTTCGACCGGATGACCCGGATCCTGGATCAGGTAGGGTGAAAACCGCAGCCTCGTTCTCAGCCCCCCAGTCGGGCTTCCCTGGGGAAATCCCAGAGCCAGCCGGAGGGTGGGGGCAGAGGCGGCACTTTGCTCTGCCAGGGGCCTGCTCAGGGCCGGGCTTCCTCCTGGACGTAACCAGCGAACACCCAGCCATGCTGAGGCCACTGACCACAACACAGGACTGGGATCCTGGACGCCCATTCAGCCAGGTCAGCCCTGGGTGGGGAACTGCGGCCGTCGCCCTGAAGCTGAGACTCAGCAGGACGGGGAGTAGCACCCAGCTGTGCAGACCTGGCGCACGGGTGATGCGCCGCAGGTAACCGGTTACCCGCTCACATCCCTGCTGCAAAAGCCGATAGGCGCTTAGTCCAGCAGGGTCCCCGGCAGTAGACTGTGAGCTCTCTGGAGCAGGCCCCGATCCTGACGAGGGTTCGGGGAGGGGGGATTCTGAAATAACCGGAGAACTGCCTCTCTGGGAGGTAATCTCAGAGGCTCATTTTCAACTGGACGAGGGGGACAGGACCCCACGGCCACGTCCGAGCCAGGCCGCTCCTGCTGCCTCGGGAAGGCCCTGCAAGGGAGCGATCTTCTGTCTGTCTGTCTGTCTGTCCTGCAGCCCTACGGACTGAACCTCCAGGTGACGTCTGTGCTGTCCCGCCTGGCCCTCTTCCCACACCCGCACCTCCACGAATACCTCCTGGACCCCTACCTGAACCTGGCCCCCGGCTGCCGGACGCTCTTCTCCGTACTCATCCGGGTAACTTCCCCCTATGCCAGGGACGGGGAGGGAGGAGGCAGGGGTCTGTCTAGTGTCCGTGTGCAACTCAGGGGGAGGGGGAGGTCAGAAAACTGCCCATTTCAGCCCATGCGGCGCTGCCCGGACCTGGGGGCTGGATGGAGCTGATCCTCTTCCTCCTCGCCCCCAGGTGATCGGAGACCTGATGCAGAGGATCCAGCGGGTGGCCCAGTTCCCAGCTAAGCTGCTGCTGGTGCGGAGACAGTTAATGGGGCTGGCCCCTGAAGAGCAGTGAGTGCCTCTACTTGCCTGGGCTACGTCAGCCGGTGCCCTGCAGACCCAGCGTGGCTGTCTGAGCCGCCGCTAACCCGCAGGGCCCTGTAACGCCAGAGACTCGTCTGCGTCTCAGCACAGGGAGCATGGGCCCCCCTCCGGCTCCTTGATACCTGTGGGGGGCAGGGAGTGAGGCGCCGTCGGTCTCGGGTGCTTGGTAGCACCGCAAGCCCCAGGCGCTGCCAAGCTTTCTGGGAGGCCGGGAGAGACGTGGGATGCGGGGGAGGCTCCCACTGTTCTGCACAAGGGTCTGTTAGGGTGCTGAGCACCCTGCTGTCCAGGCCAGATGCCCCGTTTCCCCCCAGGCCGAGCCCCACTCAGCAGCTGCTTTGGTTCCCTTGCAGGATGGATCACGTGACCCTCTTGCAGGGAGTGGTGGTGCTGGAGGAGTTTTGTAAGGAGCTGGCAGCCGTCGCCTTTGTGAAATTCCCCCCCGAGGGCCCAGCGTGAGCCCAGCCGCCCCGGCCCCCTCACCTGCTCCGTGGGGAGAAGACCAGCGCGCACGGCAGGGAGGGAGAGGTTTGCTCACGGCTTGGGGCGGTGGCACCAGTCCCCACGTCCTCCCCTTTCTCCGCCTCCCCCAGCCGGGCCGAGACCTTCCTGCATCACTGGCCTCTGGCTGAAATGCCCCCCCGCCGCCCAGAGCTCTCGGCTGTGCAGGACCTTCCCTGCGGCTGCCAGCCCCTCCCAAACTCAAACCATCCGCTAGCCCCTCTCCAGGGAGCAACGGGGAACCGCAGCGGGCAGCTGCTCTCCACAGCCTCCGCCTCTCGCTCACTTTCGAGGCTCCCCTCGAACTCGCGGCTGCCTGGGTTACGAAACCAAGACGCCGGGGGAAGGAACAGGCTCAGTGTTCGGCTCCCAAGCCGGGCGGGGACGAGCGAGCTGCCACGTCACCCACCTGGCCTGCTTTCTTGGCCGCCGTTCCGAGCCGTGGGGCAGGGAGAGGCCTTCTCCTGTCTCTACCTGCAGCCGGCAGCATGGACAGAACGTTACCGGCGCCCACAATCCAGGCGGCAGGATTTACAGCCCTGCTCCAAGCGCCTGGCGGGGCGGAGAGCAGGAGGAAGGCCCAGGGCAGCAGCTCGGGCCCGGTGGGATGGCGAGCGCCCACGGGCTTGGTACAGGGGAGTGGGCTGCTCTAGCATCCCGGACGGGCCCCAGAACAGCTGGCGCTGGCTGTAGGAGGCAGGCTACAGCTCCAAGGGTGGGGGCTAAGTCAGACCACCCCCCGGCCGAGCTCCTAGAGGCGGGATCCCCCTGCGGGTAGCGAAGGCAGGGCGGGCGGGGGCCACCTCGGCTTTCATAGCCTAGTGGGCATGAGTGCAGCCTCCCCGTGGGGGCGCCGCTCCCTGCTGCACGTGGCCCCGCAGGGTCTGGTCACCCCCCGAGTGCGGAGTACGGGCCTGGGCCGGGCCTTGTGGGAGACGCCAGCCCTGGCACGCTGGGCGGGGGAAGAGCCTCGTGCCCAGACCGTCCCTCCTTGACTGCAGGGGAGGAGCCAGGCTGCAGGCGGGGTCTGTAGAGCAGGAAGGGTCCGTTCCCCCGCTCTCGGGGCCAGGCTGCGGGTGGGGTCTGTAGAGCAGGAAGGGTCCGTTCCGCCGCTCTCGGGACCAGGCTGCGGGTGGGGCCTGCAGAGCAGGAAGGGTCCGTTCCCCCGCTCTTGGGACCAGGCTGCGGGTGGGGCCTGTAGAGCAGGAAGGGTCCGTTCCCCCGCTCTTGGGACCAGGCTGCGGGTGGGGCCTGTAGAGCAGGAAGGGTCCGTTCCGCCGCTCTCGGGACCAGGCTGCGGGTGGGGTCTGTAGAGCAGGAAGGGTCCGTTCCCCCGCTCTCGGGGCCAGGCTGCGGGTGGGGTCTGCAGAGCAGGAAGGGTCCGTTCCCCCGCTCTCGGGACCAGGCTGCGGGTGGGGTCTGTAGAGCAGGAAGGGTCCGTTCCCCCGCTCTCGGGACCAGGCTGCGGGTGGGGCCTGTAGAGCAGGAAGGGTCCGTTCCGCCGCTCTCGGGACCAGGCTGCGGGTGGGGTCTGTAGAGCAGGAAGGGTCCGTTCCCCCGCTCTCGGGGCCAGGCTGCGGGTGGGGCCTGTAGAGCAGGAAGGGTCCGTTCCCCCGCTCTCGGGACCAGGCTGCGGGTGGGGCCTGTAGAGCAGGAAGGGTCCGTTCCCCCGCTCTCGGGGCCAGGCTGCGGGTGGGGTCTGTAGAGCAGGAAGGGTCCGTTCCCCCGCTCTCGGGACCAGGCTGCGGGTGGGGTCTGTAGAGCAGGAAGGGTCCGTTCCCCCGCTCTCGGGACCAGGCTGCGGGTGGGGCCTGTAGAGCAGGAAGGGTCCGTTCCCCCGCTCTTGGGACCAGGCTGCGGGTGGGGCCTGCAGAGCAGGAAGGGTCCGTTCCCCCGCTCTCGGGGCCAGGCTGCGGGTGGGGTCTGTAGAGCAGGAAGGGTCCGTTCCCCCGCTCTCGGGACCAGGCTGCGGGTGGGGCCTGTAGAGCAGGAAGGGTCCGTTCCCCCGCTCTCGGGGCCAGGCTGCGGGTGGGGTCTGTAGAGCAGGAAGGGTCCGTTCCCCCGCTCTCGGGACCAGGCTGCGGGTGGGGCCTGTAGAGCAGGAAGGGTCCGTTCCCCCGCTCTCGGGACCAGGCTGCGGGTGGGGTCTGCAGAGCAGGAAGGGTCCGTTCCCCCGCTCTCGGGGCCAGGCTGCGGGTGGGGTCTGTAGAGCAGGAAGGGTCCGTTCCCCCGCTCTCGGGACCAGGCTGCGGGTGGGGTCTGTAGAGCAGGAAGGGTCCGTTCCCCCGCTCTCGGGGCCAGGCTGCGGGTGGGGTCTGTAGAGCAGGAAGGGTCCGTTCCCCCGCTCTCGGGGCCAGGCTGCGGGTGGGGTCTGTAGAGCAGGAAGGGTCCGTTCCCCCGCTCTCGGGGCCAGGCTGCGGGTGGGGTCTGTAGAGCAGGAAGGGTCCGTTCCCCCGCTCTCGGGACCAGGCTGCGGGTGGGGTCTGTAGAGCAGGAAGGGTCCGTTCCCCCGCTCTCGGGGCCAGGCTGCGGGTGGGGTCTGTAGAGCAGGAAGGGTCCGTTCCCCCGCTCTCGGGGCCAGGCTGCGGGTGGGGCCTGTAGAGCAGGAAGGGTCCGTTCCCCCGCTCTCGGGACCAGGCTGCGGGTGGGGCCTGTAGAGCAGGAAGGGTCCGTTCCCCCGCTCTCGGGACCAGGCTGCGGGTGGGGTCTGTAGAGCAGGAAGGGTCCGTTCCCCCGCTCTCGGGGCCAGGCTGCGGGTGGGGTCTGCAGAGCAGGAAGGGTCCGTTCCCCCGCTCTCGGGACCAGGCTGCGGGTGGGGTCTGCAGAGCAGGAAGGGTCCGTTCCCCCGCTCTCGGGACCAGGCTGCGGGTGGGGCCTGTAGAGCAGGAAGGGTCCGTTCCCCCGCTCTCGGGGCCAGGCTGCGGGTGGGGTCTGTAGAGCAGGAAGGGTCCGTTCCCCCGCTCTCGGGACCAGGCTGCGGGTGGGGTCTGCAGAGCAGGAAGGGTCCGTTCCGCCGCTCTCGGGGCCAGGCTGCGGGTGGGGCCTGTAGAGCAGGAAGGGTCCGTTCCCCCGCTCTCGGGGCCAGGCTGCGGGTGGGGTCTGTAGAGCAGGAAGGGTCCGTTCCCCCGCTCTCGGGACCAGGCTGCGGGTGGGGCCTGTAGAGCAGGAAGGGTCCGTTCCCCCGCTCTCGGGACCAGGCTGCGGGTGGGGCCTGTAGAGCAGGAAGGGTCCGTTCCCCCGCTCTCGGGACCAGGCTGCGGGTGGGGCCTGTAGAGCAGGAAGGGTCCGTTCCCCCGCTCTCGGGACCAGGCTGCGGGTGGGGCCTGTAGAGCAGGAAGGGTCCGTTCCCCCGCTCTCGGGACCAGGCTGCGGGTGGGGCCTGTAGAGCAGGAAGGGTCCGTTCCCCCGCTCTCGGGGCCAGGCTGCGGGTGGGGTCTGTAGAGCAGGAAGGGTCCGTTCCCCCGCTCTTGGGACCAGGCTGCGGGTGGGGCCTGTAGAGCAGGAAGGGTCCGTTCCCCCGCTCTCGGGGCCAGGCTGCGGGTGGGGTCTGCAGAGCAGGAAGGGTCCGTTCCCCCGCTCTCGGGACCAGCCGGCGGGTGGGGCCTGTAGAGCAGGAAGGGTCCGTTCCCCCGCTCTCGGGACCAGGCTGCGGGTGGGGTCTGTAGAGCAGGAAGGGTCCGTTCCGCCGCTCTTGGGACCAGGCTGCGGGTGGGGCCTGTAGAGCAGGAAGGGTCCGTTCCCCCGCTCTCGGGACCAGGCTGCGGGTGGGGCCTGTAGAGCAGGAAGGGTCCGTTCCCCCGCTCTCGGGACCAGGCTGCGGGTGGGGCCTGTAGAGCAGGAAGGGTCCGTTCCGCCGCTCTCGGGACCAGCCGGCGGGTGGGGCCTGTAGAGCAGGAAGGGTCCGTTCCCCCGCTCTCGGGACCAGGCTGCGGGTGGGGCCTGTAGAGCAGGAAGGGTCCGTTCCGCCGCTCTCGGGACCAGCCGGCGGGTGGGGCCTGTAGAGCAGGAAGGGTCCGTTCCGCCGCTCTCGGGACCAGCGGGCAGGTGGGGCCTGTAGAGCAGGAAGGGTCCGTTCCGCCGCTCTCGGAACTGGCTCCAGCTGCTCCTTTCCGGCGGGGCCCACGCGGGTACGGTTGCTCCTCAGCCGACCCCGGGAGGCAGTGCTGCGTCCGGCCCCCTGGCCGCGCTGGCGGAGCCCCCGGCAGGCAGGCACACTCTGCCCTGTCCTCTGGAAGGCGCCGGGTTTTTGCTCAGCAGGCCAGGGCCGAGCCCAGCCCTGCAGAGCACCGGCCCAAGCAAGCGGCCCTGTGAAAGGAAGCTCGGCCCCCTCTAGAGAACAGGAGCTTCCCTCCCCAGCTGTCCTGGAGAGCAGCCCCTGGAGAGGCCAGCGGGGTAGAGCCCGGCACTAAACCCCGCTCCCCCGAATTCCCCTCTGACCGGCTCCTGCCTGCTGTCGGCTTGCCTGGGGCGCCAGGGGGAAGCGCTACGCACTGCAGCCAGCCGTAGCCTCGTGCTGCCCCGGGGCTCCCTGGAGCCGCTCTTCCCCGCGTGCACTTTGACACGCGAGACCCTAGACCTCACTGGCAGTGAAAGGGCTCCGGGGTCTAGGGCACAAGCCCCATCAGCCCCCCAGAGGCGACACAAATTACTGGGTCTGGGCAGCACCTGGCCCAACGGGGCCTAATCATGTTTGCTCCGAGGTGCTACCCTAACAAGTGCTCAGCCCCCCCCTTGTGGCCCATCTCCCCACAGCTGGGTTCTTGACATTAGTATTCAGCGCAGGGTGGATGCTTAGGGGCACCCTGGGGTTGGCAAAGCCCCATTTAATGGTGGCGAGGGCGGCTCCGTGCCTGCTGGAGCTTGCCGGGACCTAGAAACGAATCAGATTCTTGGCCATCAGAGACATAGAGCAGCTAAATATGCTCTAAGCATTCTCGGCAGAGGGGCTTTCGGTCCTGTAGTGCCGCTGAGCGACCACGCCGGGCTGCCTGGGGCAGTGGGGTTTTGGGTCATTTATGGGAAGCGGGGATGGTGGATTAGCAAATGTTACAGCACACTCTGCAGAATGATGCACTTTGCAGTGGCTTTGTGCAACTCGACCAGCTGCTGCACTGGCCCGGTGCGGCCGCACACAGACACATCCCGACTCCTCCTGTGGCAATAAAGTGCTGTCTTGACACATTTGAACCTGTGAGCTCCTCTTCCCTTTACAAGCCTCTTCTCCCACAATCACAGAGGGGTCTTTTGCAGCAGCGCTGTGCAAGTCACTGGCTCTGGCCTCAGTTTCCCTTTCTGTAAACCAGGCTGGTACTTACCCCCCTGTGGCAGTATCTTTCGGTCCTTACATGCTTCCTGGCCTGGAGCAGGGCTGAAATACAACAGGCATCCTCTCGCGACGGATGGGGGCAGACCCGCACTGGGCAGGGTTTGAGTAAGACTAGCATTGAGGCTGGGCAGGTTTAAATACTTGCTCCTAAGAAAGGCGGACAAAGGGGAGTCCCTGGCGCAGAGGTAGGTGCAGCATTGGGTGAGTAAGCGAGCCGCTGCAGGGTCAGTAATGCAGATCCTGGGCTGGTTCCTCAGTCTAGCTGGGGGGTTGATTTTATTGCGAGGTCCATGTAGTGCCAAGAGCAGGGCACATGCACGGCCGTAGCCAGCGACAGTTTCCAAGCTGGATGGGCCTACAGTTGAAATGCCCCCCCTTAGAGAGCCCCAACCAGCAGCTGCCCTGACGTCAGGCCCCTTTCGTGTGGCGCCTACTAGACACCCCGCCCTGGGCCTGCACACGCTCCGTGTCTGCCCGTTCCCCTCTTGGCTCAGGCACAGTCCCATTGGAGATTGAACCCGGCCACTGAGGTTTTTGGAAACACAAGCACCTGCTTCCATATTTAGACAGCGCGAAGGGCTGCTTTGCAGGGTGCGGCTTGAGCCAGTGAGGTTTTGCAGAAAAGCAGGGCCGGCATAGGCACTCAGCAGGAACACTCCTTCTTTCCCCTCCTGTCCCTGCTGCCGTTCTCCGTGCCAGACTCCTCTGGCACTCGCTCGCCGTGCGTCGCGTTTGCCGCACAAACACCTTGTTTAGCTTTCAGGCTTAATCCAGGGGCTGGCGTCAGGCACAGCACGGGAGCAGCAAATGCACGCTCAGAATGGACAAACAGCCGGGGACAGAGAAGGAGACACGGGCCTTTGCCTGCCCGGCATTGGCCTGCAGGTCCCTCGCCTGCGTGCTGCAGGAGAGCTGGGCAAAGGTTGACCAGAACATTGAAACACGTTGGGGAAATCGGCATTCCCGGGCTCTGCTGTTTTTCCCTCCCAAAACAGTTTAAAAAAACTTTAAAAAAATGAAACGTTTTGATTGGCCACAAGCTGTCATGTTGCAACAGCCTTTATTTGGAACATGAAAGTGATAAATGCTCACAAGCCGCCCTGTTTCATCCCCCAATTTTTTCCCCCCAACTTTTTAATTCACCAAAAGTTTCATTTCTGGTTCGAGCAGAGGTGGCAGGGAAATGAAACGAGCAAGTTCCGTCTCCATTCTGGAGCCTGCACTGGCTCCGGCATGCAGCAGCGCAGGAGCAGGCTAGGAATGAGGAGGCAGTGCCCAGCGGCGGAAGGAGCTGGGTGGACCAGGCTCAGTAAGTGCTGCCAAGGCGGCTGAAAGGCCCTGGGCTTCCTGCTGCCGAACGGGAGGCGCAGGGGACAAAGCGAATCTCTCTGCTGTGGGGCTCTCACTGTCTCGCTGCCTGTGCCCTGCTAAGTGGAACCAGGGCCGGGCCTTGCGAGGCCTGTTCTGGAGACTGGCACAACCTGGCATTGCCTGCAGCAGGAGGGCTATGCTAGATGGGCGCAGAGTTAGGTCAGATGTTCTGGTTGCAAGCATGCTCGGAACCAAAGGAGATCTGGAACATCGGCTCCACCGCCTGGCCTCCCATAACCGGTAACAATCCGACCGGCTCAGGCCTTGCAGAAATGGGGGGGGGGGGGGGGGGGGGGGGGGCCCTCTGGTCCCAGAGCAGCTTGCCCAGCTATGAAGCTGAAAGCCCCACAAAGAGTCCAACGCAGTTCAGCCTCCATCCCTGGGGTCCCAGCGGCTCCACCCAGGCTCCCAGCTCTGCCACCCACCAGCTGCGTGAGCTTACGCCAGCCACGTCCTCCTTTGTGCCTCAGTTTCCCCACCCACCCAGGGAAACACCATCAGCCTGATTGCAGCATGAGGTTTGGCTGTACATAAGGTACTTTCCAAGGGAGGGCAACATGTGCTTAGCCCGGAGCAGGGAGCGAAAGAAACGGACGTGCTGCTGCCTTCCAGCTGGCCTGGCCTGCGCGTCACCTTTGCCATGTCTAATAAACTTTGCGTGGTGCTTCCAAACACAGCCCGGCTTTAATCCCGGCAAGGAACGGCACCCGGCCCTCCAGAGACACGGCCACTTTTATTTGCGAGTCCCAGCTGTAAACAAGCTACCCTGGCCGGCTCGCTGTGTCCTGCCTCGAGGACATGAAAGGCAAGAGCCTGGGACCCTGGCGCTCAGTCAGCTGGAGGAGCCGCCCGCTGCCCAAAGGACACGTCAGGTCAAGGCCTGAAAAGCCCCCCCCTTCCCCATCAGGGGGCTGCCACCCCCTGCCCCTGGGTGCAGCGAGGGGTCCCGCTCACCCTTCCTTCGCAGGGCGGGGGAAACGGGCTTGCGGGCACCACCCTTGGGAGGGCTGCGGGGTGACAGGGAACGGGCGGACCAGTGACCAAGCCTCAGGGCTGGTGCATGTCTCTGAAGGCTACTGAACCCAAGACCGTGCGGGATTTCAGCAGCAGCTCCCAGGGCGCGAGCGACACCTCTCCATCCATGGCCCAGTGCGGTTCCCCAGGGATGGTCAGAGGGTTTGCTACTGACACCCAGCACCGGGGTGAGGAACCTAAGGCCGGGGAGCTGCACCCGTTTGGCTCCCGAGGCGTAGGGCTCCCCCAAAGCATTGGGGAGTCCACGCTGGGGCACATACAACCTACTAGGCTACCCCCCTCCCCAGGCGCACGAGGGGAACGTGGGGAGCGTCTTGTCTCCCCAGCCAGGGGCCACGTCAGCGAGGGATCAGTTTGATTTTTTGCCTCTCACTGGTGTGCGGCCCCCGGCTGATTTTCCTGTGGGTCAGCGGCCTCCGCTCTCTGCCCCTGCCCTAGGAAAGGGTGGAAGAAGCCACGTAGCAGATCCTAGCGAATGAGCCCATGACTGGGAGCCGGGCTCCTGTTCTTTGCCCCCCTTTGCTTTGTGGCCGGGGGCCGGCCGGTGCCTGTTTCCCCGTAGCAGCCCCCGGCACCGCTCGCCAGCGTCAGTAGCTGCGAACTGGGACGACGGCGGCGGAGCTGAGTCGCTGGAGGATGCGGCTTCGCAAGCTGCTCTCCTCGATCTTCCACCACCGCAAGCTCCCTCCGTGCAGCTCGGGCGGCGTCTCCCGGGCGCCCCCGCCAGCCCCCGTCACCCCCAGCAGCACGTTGAAGCAAACGCCGTCGGCCTTCCCAGCGCTCTTGCCCTGATGCTGCACCCCTAGCACCCCGTGGGCCTGCACAGCCGGGTGGGGGAGCAGGCTGTGCTCCTGCAGCAGCTGAGCGGCCGCCCCCAGCAAGCTGGGTTGGATTTGGCTGGGGGAGGCAGTGCACGCGCACACCGGCAAGTGGGGGGCCCCCACGGCGCTCAGCAGCACCCACAAGTCACCAGCTTCATTGGCAAACGCAGCCAGGAGCCGCTGGCAGACCAGGGCACAGGGCATCTCCTCCGGCAAGGTGGCTGGGTGGGACGGGCTGTCTCGGTACCGCATGGCGAGGTCCATGAGGGGCAGGATGTCCCGGGCTCGCAGAGGAAGGGCTGGAGATTCTCGGTCCCACCACCGGGCTTGCAGGGATTCAGCATCTGCGTCCTGGGGCGTCTTCAAGGTCCCGCCTAGGCAGAGAACAGACAACACCCAGCGGGGAGCTGAGCTCCTTGCACGCCGAGCGGCCCAGGGCTCAGAAGGGGGTGGCGGGGAGGATACGTGTCTGGGGGAGGGAGGAACCAAGCAGTTAAGGGAGATGCTTAGCAGGTAACTGGTTAACCGGCTACCCGTTCGCATCCCTAGTTTAAAACATCCTTGGCTGCCCCTCCATCTTCCCTGCAAAAGGTCGTAGCGCCAAGGCCGGAGCCGGGAGACACGGACCCCTTCTCCTCTGAGCTAGCAGGGCTGTGATTGACGAGCAGCGGCCAAGGCTAGCAGCAAGGGCCATGCCATGCTCCTTACCACCAAGAGCTGCCGCTCCCCCCACCCAGCCTCCATCTTCCCTGCGGCCCCCCCACCCAGAAGCAATGGCGCAGCCCCACTCGAGGCGGCTTACAGGGACGGGGGCAGGGGGAGGAGAAGGCCTTGAAGGCGCCTTCCCTTTTCATTCTGCTCCGAGCTGGAGCCAGGGGGCCGGGCGCAGCTCCACATGAACGCTCCTTTGGTTCATTCCAGGGGGACAGCCAGGAGGCTTCAGCCCCAGGGGCCGAGCTTGTTGCCTGCAGCCCCCCCCCCCCCCCATTTTAGCCCCCAAGCCCTACGGGGGGAGGGGGGAAGCACCAGTTGGCCGCGCAAGGAAGACGAAGCGAATCCAGATGGGGCCTCTCTCCTCCACGGCCAGCAGGGTGAGGGGCTCGCACTCCAGCCCCGTCTCCTCCTTCACCTCCCGCTTCATGGCCTCCACGATGGTCTCGTTGGGCTCCATCCGCCCAGCAGGCAGGTACCACGTCCCGTAGCACTCCTGCTTGGCCTCCTGCATCATCAGCACCTCGTTCTGGGAGCCAGGGAAAAATCCCAGGTCACACCACCGGCCCCAGGGCCAGCGCTGCGACCCCATGTAGTCAGTTAACAGGCTGAATGCTGGGTGAACCGGATAACCGGTAGGTGAACTGATTCATCGGGATTTTTCATCCCTAATTCATCCTCCTACTGAACATCTGCCACCAAGCACTTTGGGCTAGCACCTGACAACTAGAATGTGAAACTGGCTAGAAAAGGAGTCAAACCAGGTGCATCGTCATCATGAGGTATTGTTTCTTAGCTCCAATGGGCCGGACAGGCTGTTAGGTTTGGTCAGTAGCATCATGCTCGCTAGTGGAGATGCCGATTATCCTGGCAAAAAACGTGCTTTTGCTTGCACAGTTTGTGTGTTTGCTGTCAGCAAAAGAAGGCAAAAGGACTCTTTGCCCAGGATAATCTGCATTTACATTAGGGCGTCTGCCCACAGAAATGCTGCAAAAACCAAGGGGAATAAAATTGATTAGAAAAATAAAATGAAAAAAATGAGACATTTAAATGAGATTTTAACTTACATACATTTCTTTTTAACGATAAACCTCAATAAAAAATGTAATATGAAATCATGATGACCTAAAATAAAAGGCCTAGTCTTCCTTTGCTCTTAAAAAAATCAATTAAATTAAAAACCGCATTAGGTATTACAAGTTTGCTGCCATGCTTTAAAACGAAGTCAAACTACGGAAAGTCATTGGTTAAGCAACTGCAACCAGAGTTTGCTGATATTCTAACCTAGCTTTTGATAATCTTTAATTAAAATTGAAAATAAGTCACTGACTACAGTTCAAAGCTTAAAGTGAAGAAACCAACCAGGAGTGCTCAGAGTATGACAACTTCTTTTCCCCTATCCAATCTAGGAATACACTCTAGGGCTGTGTCTAGACTGGCAAGTTTTTCCACAAAAGCAGCTGCTTTTGCGGAAAAATTTCCAGCTGTCTACACTGGCCACTTGAATTTCCGCAAGAACACTGACGATCTCATGTAAGAAATCAGTGCTTCTTGCGGAAATACTATGCTGCTCCCATTCGGGCAAAAGTCCTTTTGCGCTAAAGGGCCAGTGTAGACAGCTCAGATTTGTTCTGAGCAAAAAAGCCCCGATCGCGAAAATGGCCATCGGGGCTTTTTTGCGCAAAAGCACGTCTAGACTGGCACGGATGCTTTTCCGCAAAAAGTGCTTTTGTGGAAAAGTGTCCGTGCCAATCTGGACACTCTTGTCCGCAAATGCTTTTAATGGAAAATCATGCCAGTCTAGACGTAGCCTAGGTGTGCAGAAGAAAGCTACAAATTCAAAAGGAAGTGGGACCCGAAAAAGATCACTTTGGTTAATTAACAGATATTCCTTTGTTCACTAAATTAGCTGATTTGAAATACAAAATTATGTTTTGATATTCTCTCCCCCTCCCCCCAATTCTGTAACCAACTCATTTAAGGAAGTTTTATGTAACTAACCAAAAAAATTACAAAATGCTTTTTTGTGTGTTTGTACGTGAATTCCAATTTCTGTCCAAACAGAGCTTGACACAAATTACAAGCAACAAAATCAAATCAACTGGGACATCATTTCTAATCTTTTTTGATGTGAGGGACCGGCTTGCTGCTTCTCAATTGTACCTCGGGGACTGGACCCAGTTGTTGAAAAACACTTTCTAGTACAATAGAACCTCAGTGTTGACCATGCACCTCGTTTGGAACTTGAATACACAGACAGCAACAGAGAGAAACAAATAAAAAAAGCAACCCCAGTATGGTACTGCGTTAAACATCAACCACTACAAAGATAAAGAACACTTTTAAAAAGATTTGACAAAGGAAACTGTCTTTGCTTGTTTCATTTAAGCTACAATGGTTACAAAAACTATTTTTTTCAGCACAGTAAAGTTCCATAGCTGAATGAAGTCAATGTTCAGCTGAAAAGAATTAAGAATTTCAATAAAGGTATTGAGTATCAGACGTGTAGCCGTGTTAGTCTGAATCTGCAAAAGCGGCGAGGAGTCCTGTGGCACCTTATAGACTAACCAAAGTGTTGGAGCATAAGCTTTCGTGGGCAAAGACCCACTTCTAAAGGTATTAGTTCTGTCAAGAGATTTAAAAAATTAATCGCGATTAATCGCGCTGTTAAACAATAAGAAGACTCCAGCTGATCCCGGGCTCCATGGTGCGCTGCCCCTTTGAAATTCTGCTGTGGTGTTCCAAAGGGGCATTTAAAGGGGCAGCACCATGGGAGTCCAGGATCAGCTGGAATCCCCAGCTGACCCTGGGCTTCATGCAGCGCTGCCCCTTTGAAATTCCGCGGCAGTTTTTCAAAGGGTCAGCACCGCACAGCTGACTGTGGGCTCGGGGCAGCGCCACACAGCTTATCCTGGGCTCCACTTGTTCTGCCCCTTTGAAACGCAGCCGTGGCATTTCAAAGAGGCAGCGCCGTGGAAACACCTGAGATTAATGCATGTTTAAACGATTAACACGTTAATTCTGCTCTGCATTAATCAGAGGCATTAATGCGCATTAACTGACAACCCTAAGAGGTATGTTACGCTACAGAATTGTTAAAACAAATATTCTCCAGGGTAGCAAAAAGAATCATGTTTATTTAAAGACTGTATTTAGCTGCAAATCAATGTTTTCATCTTCACCAACCAATGAGACTCAACCTTTTGAAAGTGACTAAAACATACAAATGCACAATTATATTAAAATCTATTCTTTAAATCAAGGTTTCCTGATTACTCATTTAAAACAACCCATCCCAGCCAAAAAAAGAAATCACACATCTAGCAGATGACGCTATACCATCAAAAGTTACTAGTCTAGTGCCTTCGTTGTTGGAGCTTTGTTCGATTGAGTTGTTAGTAACACACGCAAAGAAGTTGGGTCTCACTCCATGTTGTGCTACTGACCCACTGTGATGTTGGGCACATCATCTCACCTCTCTGTGCGCCTCGGTTTCCCCAGAGGTAATGTGCAGAGACTACTTCCCTCACCTTTGTAAAAGTGCCTTGAAACAAAGTGCTAGTTAATTTAAAAACACAGGCCAAGATTTCCAAGAGTGGCCAGTGATTCGGGGGACCCAAACTGAGACAGCTTGAAAGGAGCCGGATGTGCTGCACTTTCTGGACTGTGGACGTTCACCCTGCAGCGACTCGATGCCACGGTGATGGGCACCATAGGAGAACCCCAAGCCGTAGCTAGCGCCGTGGGGCTCCCTCACCTGGTCGTTCAGCAGGACGGCCAAAACGATGTAGCAGACGGTCTTCCGCACTCTGACAGGGTGAGCGGGCGCGGGGGCCGAGTCATACCGCTCCTGCACCTCCCAGCCTCTGCCACTCAGCACGGCGTCCAGCTCCTCCGCCGGAGCCCCGGAGGCCATGGCTGCAACACCCCAACCCCCCCCACGGGTCAGACACCAGGAGGGACCAGGGGGCTGTGGGGACGGGAGCAGGGTGACCTGAGCGCCCTTGAAATGGGGGGGCCCAAGGGGTACAGATGCTGGGGGGGGCAGCTGTCTTCCTGCACCCCAATACTCCACACCAGGAAGGGGGTCATGGGGGGGCGGGGGAGCAAAGGCTCCAGCGCACTGGGGCCAGCTGGGATGGGGGGGGTTGAGCCCCAAATAGCCCCGCCCCCTTGCACCCCCCCATCTCTCATGGGGGTCAGCAAGAAAAAGGGGGGGCTCTGAGAGCTGGGGCTTAAGGGGCAGGAACGGGCTGGGGGACCCCCCCCAGAGCTGGGGAGACAATGGGGGGGCTGGGGGGCCCCTAGAGCGGGGGGGGGCTGGGGAGACAATGGGGTGGCTGGGGGGCCCCTAGAGCGGGGGGGGGCTGGGGAGACAATGGGGGGGCTGGGGGTCCCCCTAGAGCGGGGGGGGCTGGGGAGACAATGGGGGGGCGGGGGGGCCCCTAGAGCGGGGGGGGCTGGGGAGACAATGGGGGGGCTGGGGGGCCCCTAGAGCGGGGGGGCTGGGGAGACAATGGGGGGGCGGGGGGCCCCTAGAGCGGGGGGGCTGGGGAGACAATGGGGGGGGCGGGGGCCCCTAGAGCGGGGGGGCTGGGGAGACAATGGGGGGGCGGGGGGCCCCTAGAGCGGGGGGGGGCTGGGGAGACAATGGGGGGGCGGGGGGCCCCTAGAGCGGGGGGGCTGGGGAGACAATGGGGGGGCTGGGGGGCCCCTAGAGCGGGGGGGGGGGCTGGGGAGACAATGGGGGGCTGGGGGGCCCCTAGAGCGGGGGGGGCTGGGGAGACAATGGGGGGCTGGGGGGCCCCTAGAGCGGGGGGGGCTGGGGAGACAATGGGGGGCTGGGGGGCCCCTAGAGCGGGGGGGGGGCTGGGGAGACAATGGGGGGCTGGGGGGCCCCTAGAGCGGGGGGGGGCTGGGGAGACAATGGGGACCCCCCCGAGCTGGGGGGCCCGGGCAGGGGGCGGGGCCGGGCCCCGGGGACTGAGGCAGGAGGAGTCGGGAGCCCCCCTGGCTCCCCCCCACTTACTCCACTTTCCCCGGCGGCCTCCGCTCCCTTCCCCTCCCACCCCGGAAGAGGCTGGCAACGCTCAGCTGCCATTGGCCGGCTGGGGCCCGCCCCTCCCCTTCCATTGGGCAGGAGGGGCGGTCACTCAGCCGGCCCAGGCGGGGAGGAGGAGCCTCTTCTTAAAGGGGCCGCGTCACCCCCCCACCCCCCTCCAAGGGCTCGCGATGTCCTGCTCTGGGCACCTCCGTAGCGACGTGGAGGGGGGGGCACCCTGGACCCCTGCCATAGGGCGGCGGGGTCACCCAGCAGTGCCAGCCCCCCCCCCCGGGGTATTAGGGGCCAGTGCCAGCCCCCCCCCGGGGCATTGGGGCCAGTGCCAGCCCCCCCCCCCGGGGTATTAGAGGGCAATGCCAGCCCCTCATTTTTTCCATCCATGTGTGGAATAAGTTTTGTTCCGTGCACCGAGGCATGTGCGGACGTGCTCCGTAGGTAGAAACCCAGGCTGCCGGCTGGGGGTGCTCTGCTACTCCGCTGGGCGGCATTTGAATCTCTCCCGGGCGGCTGCCCAAGCACTCGGCTTACGGGGAACACTGGTCCTGAGCCAGGACGGGTGCCTAGGCGCTGGGGGAACCCCATCAATCATGAGCGGGAACTGGCCTGAGCCCCATCAAACTCATGGCACTGACTAGCTGCAGGCAGCGACGGGGTTCCACGCAGGGCTGGGTTTGATGTATCCACCTCGTAGGGGAAGCTCCCTGAACCCTGGACACCCCCCTCCAATGCCTGGAGCCGGGAGAGTTTCGGAGGCTTTTTGCTCACTCAAAGGGTGTCTTTGTCTCCTGGAAAAAGGGAACTATCTGGCCTCCCACCCAGAGTCACAAGCGACGGGAGAGGCCTGTGGAAAGCAGGGAGAGCGTGTGGCCCAGCCAAGCAGAGCAGCGTTCAGCTGGCCAGCAGCCAAGCGGAGCATCTGGTCTAAACTTACCCCAGCGCCTCACTTGACAGGGTCTAATTCACAGCAGCCTGAAATGACCGGCTCTTAATCTGTGGGGATTGGCTGCTTGATCCCTCCCTGACCCGGGCTGACCCTGCCTGGCCGGCTAAACTCTCAGCTCTCACTCATCTGCAGGGCGGAACCGGGGCCGTTTCTTTTAGCTGGCGGGCTGCGGGTGCGGAGGAGCCGCAGCGCCTGACTTGCAGGCGGAGTCGAGCGCTGGAAGGAGCCCTGGAGTGGCCTGCAAGAACAGGGAGGAGAGACGGGATTCCCCCATCCTCTCTGAGCTCCCAAAGGCTGTGAGTCTGGCTTGGCAGACAGGACGGACAGGGCAGGCTCTGTGAAGCATTGTCCAGGGGCCCCATGTCCGGCGCAGCAGACGGGGAAATCTGACATGGGCCCCAGGCCAGCCCTTCCTGGTCCAAGATCTCCAAGTGCTTCGCAGACATCAGTGGGTTCGCCCTCCGGGAGGCTGCTCAGGATTGCTGACCCCACCCGGTCGGGGAGAAATGGGACCAGAGCCCAGAGCTTCTGACTCCGAGCCCAGCCCCGGCTCTGCTCACTACACAACACTCATCCCACGAGGTAGACATCAGAGCTGAGCCCTGACTCCCAGGCAGGCCCCCCACCCCCGCTCTGACCACTAGACACCGCTTCCCTCCCACAGCCCTGAGGGCCTCGCTTGTTGCTCTCGCCAGAATGCACCATCCTGTCCCAGGGGCTGCCCACCGAAAGCCCCATCTGTGATACGGGTTCATGGCCATGGGAAATGGACCCTCACAAGGGGAGTGTTTTGGGCAGAGAATTATGGGCATTGCTGTGGAGAGGCCGGGCTCCAAGTGCAGGCGTCCCGGGGTCAGCACAGGGACCACAGGGCAAAGCTTCTGGGTGATCGCGGCCAAACGAGCCCTGAGCCACGGGGCCCAGAACACAGCCCTGGTGCAACATCATCCAGGCACGCGCCGAATCCCGAGTCAGTGCCGGGGGTGAGGCCAAGCCCAGGATGTGCGGCACCAAATACAGCCTGAGCACAGTGATCCGCCCCACACTGGGAGGTGCAGCAAACGCCAGGCTCCCCCCACTCCCCCGGCGACGTCTCAGCATCGTCCCACTGGGGCACCCCACACGGTGCCAACAGGCAGGAGGGCAGCCGAGCGAGTGTCACGCCCCTGCTGCCTACGCGACCAGCTCCTCGGTGCCTGGGTGGAGGCCCTGACTCGCGTTAACGGGCACAGCCGCGAGCTTGGGTCGGGGAGGGCGTTCTAAGCCGACCAGCCCCGTCCCACGCCTGCACCAGCAGAGCAGCCTCACGCCCGGCACGACCTTCAGAAAGCGCTAAGCAGCCGCCCGGGTCCTGCGTGGGGAGGGTGGCCCTGGTCTGTGGAGAGAGGGGGCATCTCTACCGACTGGTGCAGCAGAGAACAGATGGGAACAGGCCCTCCGGCAAGGCACGGGCGCTGCAGGAGGAGAGCGGCTCTGTTGCTTTGCCCAAGCTGGGGCTGCCTGGGCGTGTGACAGATAGGGAAACCGAGGCAGGGCCGGGTAGCCTCCCGCCCTCCCGGTGCAGCTTCCCACCTCAAGCAGGGTCGCCAACTTTGCAATTCAAAACGAAGGGATTGGTTTCTTAGCACCCTGCCCCACCCTTCCTCTGAGGATCAATCATTGTTATGAGCAGCACCACGCTTCCCGGGGTATCTCGCTGCTTGGAGCAGCGCTCGGCAACCCGAGCGTGTCGCCCAGAGATGAAAAATAAGGGACGTCCCTTGTAATAATGGACTGGGGCAAACGTACCCCCAAGCCACAGCCGCCTGGGGACTCCAGGCCTTGCCCCATTTCCGCTCTGGTCCCCAAGCTCCAGGGAGAGCCCAGATATGTGCTCTCCTTGGGCGGTGACATCCGAGGGCATGAGCCCCCGCCTCCTGCCTTCGTTACGCCTGCGGGGAGGGACCATCCGTCCAGCAGGCTGGGCGGCTGCTGCCCGATCTCACCCCACTTAGCTCGCTCAGCCCCCGTGCCCAGCAATGAGAGTGCAGCCCGGAGGGGCGCAGGCAGGAGAGCGGAATAAACCAGAGGGCTGCGGGGTCACCTCCTGCAGCCCCCGGTGAGATCGGAAAGGGGTCACGCCAGTCTGCCTGCTGGGATCTCCCGGGCCTGGAGAGAGAATCCAGGGGGCCAGCTGGAAGAGTGGGGGGCTGCTCCCAATAGACAAACCCCTCAGAAACGCCCCCCTCCCACAGCTCACTACCCCCCTAACCAAGCTTCCCACACTGGCAGGGCCCAGGATACCCACTGCCCCAGTTTTAATGCCCAGCCATGGTGTGGATTCTCAGGCAGCCGGCAGCGGGGACCAGGGAGAGGTGGGGAAGGCCGAGCGAGATCTGGGTCTCAAGCGTTGCTGGCTGCTGGCTCGGATCCAGTGCCCATGGTTAGACCCTCACTCCTCCTGCCCTGCCCCAAGCCGCCTGCAAAGGGGAGAGCGGGAGAGAGAATTCAACAGACACGGACTCTGCACGTGACGTCGGCCGTGTCTCCGCAGAGACTCGTCTCAGCCGTTTATTTCCTTGGTGCCCCGTGGCCCCCCTGAGAGCGTCTGCGGGGACAGCGCCCTGCCAGCATCCCTGCTGCAGCGCGAGCCCCGGGGCGTGACATCACCGAAGGAAGCACCAAACGTGACAACGCCGGGGTGGGCGGGCGCCGTCGGAGCGAGCACCGGGGTGACGTCCGGCGAGCCGGGCCCTGCCGGATGAGCGCTCAGTGCAGAATGGCGGCCAGGGACCCCCACGCAGCTGGCAGGCTGTCCGATCCGCCGAGGGCTCCAGGCCGGGGCCGCGTGGAACATGCCGGGGGCCACGGCCCAGGACGGGCTCACAGGCGGCTCATCCCGCCCTGCCTGCTCACGTCACAGCTGCTGCCCTTCCCGGTGCTCCAGGCAGCAGCGGGGCCCGAGCGTGCTTGGGCTCCGTGTTGTCCGAGAGACCTTCCTCTTGGGACCCCGCGCTCTGGTCACGTCAGCCTGACAGCCCCGGCCTGTCTGAGCCAGCACCAAAGAGCCACTCCCCGTCCCGACGGGCAGCTGTGGCTCCCCAGGAATCCTGAGCCCCCTTCGCCTCACTTCTGTCTCCTGGAGCCCTGGTCCGAAGCCAGCCTGGCTTTCCGCGCTGCACGTCTGCTAGTGCCTTAATTGTAGCCCTGCAGGGTTCCCACTGCCTCCCGCACAGCACCGTACACCAGGCTGTCCATCTGCAAGAGAAGGGGGGTTCAGACACTGGTGCACACGCTCCTTGGGGCATCCCCATCACCCCTTCCATTTCTATCGAGCACGGCAGCTCGAAGCACCCTGCGGCACTTTGCCTGCAACGGGCCCGACTCTCCCTCCACTCCCGGCCGTGGGAAGCAGGAGGAGCGGAGCTGAAATCGACGGACCCACACCAGAGCCAAGCCAGGCACGATCAGAGACGCTGCTTCGCCTCAGACCAAAATGCAGCCAGCTCTGGGGCAGAACACAACCGCTGACGGACATCAGCGCGGCACAACAGGAAGCAAAGAGCAACCCCATTTACACCTGAAACTGCCGGGGGGGTTGGAAGGAAGCAGAGTGTTGTAACCCCATTGGACATGCCAGAGGCCAGGTTCATAGTTGGACCCCTGCAAAAATCACATTGGTATCTCAGGCCGGCCCTCTCTGTTTTCAGCACCCTGGTTGGCCCCTAGAACCCTGGATTCAGAGCGAATCGCCAACAGCTGGTCTCTGCCATTCACATGCTGACCGGGCTGGATTCTGCTTAGCTTGAGACAGCTGCTCGGACAGTTATTCCTGACCCTACCCAGCTGAGCCAGGCACCCCCCTGTGAGAGATGGGAGGGGTTGTGCGGGGAGGTTAGCCCCTGACCTGTGCATGAAGTCTCTGTGCAATGCCGGCAGGGTCCGTGGCCACGAGCCGGGCCGAGCGGGCGGCGTTCTCTGGCGACAGGAATCGCTGTGTGACGCTGATGATGCTGCTGAGGCTCTGCACCTGCCGGGGGGGGGGGGGGGAGAGCGCATGAGGGAGCCCCAGGGGAAGCATCAGAAGGGGAAGGCCCCATCCTGCCGGAGGAGAGAGCAGGTGCCCAGGCAGGGGAAAGGTGCTTCCTTGCGCTTGCTGATTAATGCATGGATAAAAGGCATCCTAGGAGGTCGCACGGCCCAGGGGATAGGGTCCTGGGACTTAGGAGACTGGGGTTCAACTCCCAACGCTGTTGCTGGGTGACCTCGGGCAAGTCGCTGTCACGCGCCGTGCCTCAGTTTCCCCAACTGCCAAACGGCGATAATGACGCTTTGTCACGTGCTTGGCGCACTCCTGGCGAGACATGCAAGATGTTCCTAGAGGACCCCCTGGCTAGGGTCAAAGGGGGCAGCACCCGATCCCCAGCCCGTTGGCAAGGGCTAACGTGCACCAGAGCTGGGCTCCTGACCTGGTGGGGCGCACCCGTCGGCACCAGCACGGCATCGCCCAGGAACTGGAGCAGGGTCCAGCCGCTCACACCACACTCCTCCCGCAGCCTCCGGCGCAGAGACGCGTCCAGGTAGCAGCTCCCGCGGCCGCTCGGATCCAGCTGCTCTCCCCCGTCCTGCCCTGAGGCTTTACACACCTGCCAGGGGAAAGGGGGCAGCTGACATGAGATGAGTGTGGCAGGTCTCAGCTGAGAGACCTCAGGGCTGGGCGGGGCACGTGCCCACTAGATCCTGGGTGCAGTGCTAAGAACAGATTTCAGAAACCCTCTGGGAATGGACTCTGGGCCCAGCCCCCCGCGAGGGTCATCAGCGTGGCCAGACTGGGTCAGACCAAAGGTCCATCTAGCCCAGTGTCCTGTCTGCCCACAGTGGCCAATGCCCCAGAGGGAGTGAACAGAACAGGGACTCATCCAGTGGTCCCTCCCCTGTCGCCCCTTCCCAGCCTCTGACAAACAAGAGGCCAGGAACCCCATCCCTGCCCATCCTGGCTAACAGCCATTGATGGACCCTGTGACAGCGCGTTGGGGTTTCCCCACTCCTGCACCCCCGTAGGGGCACGAACAGACTCCGCCAGCCAGTAGAACAGGGGGAGTTTATTGCTTCTCCAGGATACAGCACAGCACAGATGGAATCTGGTTACAGGAACTGGGGCTAGGAGGCCTCAGGGCCCCCCCTTGAGATGAGGGGTTGCTGGGCCCTACAATGCCAGCCCCCTTCTCCCCTGCTTCCCAGACAGAAAGTAAACTCTCTTCCAGCCCTGCCCCCCACCAGGGGTTGGACCCCGCCTTCCTCCCTTTGTCTCTCTCCCTGGGAGGCGACCTGTCAGACAGGTTGGGAGCCCCTTGCCTAGTGACTCATCCTCTGTCCTGCTGGGCCGTGCTACAAACAGCCGCCAGTGGAGGTCACCCACAGCCGACTGCCCAAGCCCAGCAACCAGCAAGACACCCTCACTACGCCACAGACCTAACCCCCATGCATTTATCTAGCTCTTTTTTGAACACTGTTAAAGTCTTGGCCTTCACAACATCATCTGGCAAGGAGTTCCACAGGTTGACCGCATTAGCTGAAGAAAAACTTCCTTTTGCTTGTCTTAAACCTGCTACCTATTCATTTTGTTCGGTGACCCCCTAGTTCTTATGTTATGGGAACAAGAAAATAACTTTTCCTTATTCCCTTGCTCCATTCCTATCATGATTTTATAGAGCTCTGTCACATCCCCCCTTAGTCTCCTCTTTTCTAAGCTGAAAAGTCCCCCTCTTTTTAATCGCTCTTCATATGGCTCCAGTTCCAAACCCTTCACCATTTTCTGAACCTTTCCCACTACTAAAAGATCTTTTTTGGGAAGAGGCGACCACACCTATCACTCACCTTCTGTAAGAACTCCTTGATGCAATCAGCATCCTCCGCTCGGAAGATGTGCCACAGGGCTCCGGCCCGGTTCCTAGCGTCCCAAAGCCGCTCCTTAAGGATTTCATCAACCGCATCCTCTTCCACCCACTGCAGAATCTCTGTGGCACAAAGGGAGGGGCTATTAGGCTGGGTAGTTTGCTCACAATCCGAGCCCAGTCAGCTCCTAGCACCAGCAGTCTCTGAGCACTTGGGCACTAGGAGAGAGTCCAATGTTGCCCAGCTGATTAGCAGAGTGCCCACAGCTCGGTTTTGTGTTTCTAGTGGTGGTGCACATTCGCACAGGCCTCGGTGCACAGAAATATTTTATTCTGCACATGGAGGGTAAAAATCCGTACATGGGTGGAAATGATTAGAGGGAACATTGCCTTGCGCCCTACCTTTCTGGGCACTGTGCCCGTCCAGCGGGTACGCCCCAACGTGCACCAAGACGCTGATTGAATCTGTCGTCTCCACGGTCAGGTTTTTGGTCCCAACGGTCCTGTCCTCAGGAGCCACCCCTGGGAAGCCGGAGCAAATGTCTTGTGAGAATTCAGCTCCGTTCACGCACGGGCCTGCCAGCCCCCTCAGCTGAGCCGGAAGAGGCTGCTTTCCCGTCCCTGCTGTTTCCAAAAGGAGAACGCCAGCAGGCCCACGTGAATACCGCACCTAGGCAGTAGGGCCCGGATCACAGCTGGGGTCTCTAGGCACTACCGTAACGTGCGTAATAGACGGTACTGAGAATATCATAACTCCCCACAAAAGAACCCAAGCAGAGCTATTGACTCTGTCTGAGGCCAGCAGCCTCTTGTAAATACACAGGCATCAAAGCGAGGCAGAGAGGATAAGGCACAGGACTAACAGTCAGGATTCCTGGGTCCTATTTTCCACCAGGCCTGCCTCAGTTTCCCCACCTCTCAGGGGACGCTGACACGGCTCGCCCTGCCTGGCGACCCCCGGGCAGCCCGCATGCAAGCAGGCGTTCGAAATGCAAGCGGCAAACGGGACCAACCGTAGGCGGCGCAGATCTGGGGGCTCAGCCACTGTCCACCACAGCCGCCCGGCAGGTACGAGGCTAAGTTCAACTTCCCGTCCAGCCCGCAGTATTCCAGCAGCGGCAGACTGGCATAGAGGTTTTCAGCCCTGCGGGAGAGGAGAAGTCATGGAACTCCCCAGTGACGTGTTCAGACTCGCTCCCCTCTGACGCCCCCAGCTTGTTCTGCTGGGATTCGCCCAGCCGAGGGCCAGCCCTGGGCGTTCAGTCTCTCTCCTGCAGGAACAGGTATTGGGGAGGGAGGACTGGGGCCAAAAAAAGGACTTCCTTCCCAAGAATTCTATAAAATCATGATAGGAATGGAGCAAGGGAATAAGGAAAAGTTATTTTCTTGTTCCCATAACATAAGAACCAGGGGGTCACCGAACAAAATGAATAGCTAGCAGGTTTAAAACAAGCAAAAGGGAGTTTTTCTTCAGCCAATGCAGTCAACCTGTGGAACTCCTTGCCAGATGATGTTGTGAAGGCAGCCGGCCCGGAAGAAATCTCACGCAGCCCTACTATGTTACATGGCAAGGACATTCTTAACGCAGCTTCGCCGGGTGTTTCCTTCAGGGACTCCAATTCCAGCCAGGCCACCCCGGCCTGCCAGCGTGACCCCACAGCAAGATTCGGTGCACAGAGGTGTCCTCTGTGTGGCATGCCTGGGCACGCACAGGGCACGCAAGGCCAAAGGGCAGGAGCCCCGTTCCTGCCCCACCGCCTTACCGGGGCTAGCTAGCTTGAGTTAAACCAGCCGGGAAAACACAGCAGCTCAGCCCCTGCTGAAGCCTAGGGGCGGATCTGGGGTTGATCTTGAGCCGCTAACCCAATGTGCAAGGTCTTCCCTGCTCCTGGGCCCACGTTGGCTAACCCAAGATAAGAAACTCCCCCCCACCCCAGGGCATGTGGGTGCAGCGAGTGGACCTGGGGTTTAGAGCAGTGGAAAATGGTACGACCCACAATCACAGGCTGGATTTTCTTTTCCAAGTTAACCCACGGAGACACCACTAACTGCAATGGGACGCACCTGGATTCATAGGCGTGGGCAGGGGGTGTGCCGGGTGTGCCCAGGCACACCCTAATGTCTCAAAAAAAAGTGGCTTTGCGTTTTAATTTAATCGCATGCTTTGCTCTTTTAAGTAAAGTTTAGTTGTTCATTGTAAAAAACTTAAGTTTAGTTAAGTTTTAGTTTCTTGAGTTTGTCTGATGAATAAAAATAATGTCCTTTATGATTGTGTATTCAATAAATGTTCGCCTTAAAAAAAATATTCTCCGGGTGCACACCCCTAATGAAATGTGATGTGCATGCCTATGCCTGGATTCGCGCGGGCGAGCGAGGTGCGGGACACATCTGACACAGCCACAGAGCTGGCCCAGCCTGCCTGGATGAGCCGGGCTCTGTGGCTGGCCGGGTGGCACACCCACGTCAGCCAGGAGGGCGTGGAACGCACCTAGACCCTTGGGGTTTGTCCTTTCATTGTTTCAGGCCCTGCCTTCGGCTCTGCCCCTGGGCCCCCGTCACTCAGCAACCCAGCCATGCCACTGCCACGGGCAGGACTTGGGATGCCCCCAGCCACGGGAGGGAAACCAGCGGACGGTTTGTGACGCCCAGGCATTTAGGCCGCGGTTCGAATGATCCAAGGAGGGGACTGTCGAGATGGGGTTCCTGGGCTCCATTCTCACCTCAAGAAGGGCAATGGATTCTAGTGGTTGGAGCAGGGAGGGGCTGGGAATGCGATTCCCAGCTCTTCCACCAACTCTCTCTCTATGCCTCAGTTTCCCTATCTGAAATGCGGGGGATGTTCATTGCCAGCATCAGAGGATGGTTACCCAGGTTGGTCAATGTCCCTCAGCGGCGTGGAAGTCCTCAGATGGGAAGCGATACGTACAGTGATCGCAAAGGGCAGAAGCAGTGTTGGGTCCTAGGTCTGCCAAGCGGGGAGGAGATGAGGGAAGGCAGTGGATGCAGAGGCAACGATGGGCCCAGGTGAAAAGGGAGACAGGCGGACGCAGGGGCAGGTGAGCCCCTGTGGAGACAGACACAGGCGAGTGGGGAAACAGGCGGACGCGGGGACAGGCAAGCCAGCGTGGAGACAGACACCGGCGAGTGAGGAAACAGGCGGACGCGGGGACAGGCGAGCCAGCGTGGAGACAGACACCGGCGAGTGGAGAAACAGGCGGACGCGGGGACGGGCGAGCCAGCGTGGAGGCAGACACCGGCGAGTGGGGAAACAGGCGGACGCGGGGACGGGCGAGCCAGCGTGGAGGCAGACACCGGCGAGTGGGGAAACAGGCGGACGCGGGGACGGGCGAGCCAGCGTGGAGGCAGACACCGGCGAGTGGGGAAACAGGCGGACGCGGGGACGGGCGAGCCAGCGTGGAGGCAGACACCGGCGAGTGGGGAAACAGGCGGACGCGGGGACGGGCGAGCCAGCGTGGAGGCAGACACCGGCGAGTGGGGAAACAGGCGGACGCGGGGACGGGCGAGCCAGCATGGAGGCAGACACCGGCGAGTGGGGAAACAGGCGGACGCGGGGACGGGCGAGCCAGCGTGGAGACAGACACCGGCGACTGGGGAAACAGGCGGACGCGGGGACGGGAGAGCCAGCGTGGAGACAGACACCGGCGAGTGGGGAAACAGGCGGACGCGGGGACGGGCGAGCCAGCGTGGAGGCAGACACCGGCGAGTGGGGAAACAGGCGGACGCGGGGACGGGCGAGCCAGCGTGGAGGCAGACACCGGCGAGTGGGGAAACAGGCGGACGCGGGGACGGGCGAGCCAGCGTGGAGGCAGACACCGGCGAGTGGGGAAACAGGCGGACGCGGGGACGGGCGAGCCAGCGTGGAGGCAGACACCGGCGAGTGGGGAAACAGGCGGACGCGGGGACGGGCGAGCCAGCGTGGAGGCAGACACCGGCGACTGGGGAAACAGGCGGACGCGGGGACGGGAGAGCCAGCGTGGAGACAGACACCGGCGAGTGGGGAAACAGGCGGACGCGGGGACGGGCGAGCCAGCGTGGAGGCAGACACCGGCGAGTGGGGAAACAGGCGGACGCGGGGACGGGCGAGCCAGCGTGGAGGCAGACACCGGCGAGTGGGGAAACAGGCGGACGCGGGGACGGGCGAGCCAGCGTGGAGGCAGACACCGGCGAGTGGGGAAACAGGCGGACGCGGGGACGGGCGAGCCAGCGTGGAGGCAGACACCGGCGAGTGGGGAAACAGGCGGACGCGGGGACGGGCGAGCCAGCGTGGAGGCAGACACCGGCGAGTGGGGAAACAGGCGGACGCGGGGACGGGCGAGCCAGCGTGGAGACAGACACCGGCGAGTGGGGAAACAGGCGGACGCGGGGACGGGCGAGCCAGCGTGGAGACAGACACCGGCGAGTGGGGAAACAGGCGGACGCGGGGACGGGCGAGCCAGCGTGGAGACAGACACCGGCGAGTGGGGAAACAGGCGGACGCGGGGACGGGCGAGCCAGCGTGGAGACAGACACCGGCGAGTGGGGAAACAGGCGGACGCGGGGACGGGCGAGCCAGCGTGGAGACAGACACCGGCGAGTGGGGAAACAGGCGGACGCGGGGACGGGCGAGCCAGCGTGGAGGCAGACACCGGCGAGTGGGGAAACAGGCGGACGCGGGGACGGGCGAGCCAGCGTGGAGGCAGACACCGGCGAGTGGGGAAACAGGCGGACGCGGGGACGGGCGAGCCAGCGTGGAGGCAGACACCGGCGAGTGGGGAAACAGGCGGACGCGGGGACGGGCGAGCCAGCGTGGAGGCAGACACCGGCGAGTGGGGAAACAGGCGGACGCGGGGACGGGCGAGCCAGCGTGGAGGCAGACACCGGCGAGTGGGGAAACAGGCAGACGCGGGGACGGGCGAGCCAGCGTGGAGACAGACACCGGCGACTGGGGAAACAGGCGGACGCGGGGACAGGCGAGCCAGCGTGGAGACAGACACCGGCGAGTGAGGAAACAGGCGGACGCGGGGACGGGCGAGCCAGCGTGGAGGCAGACACCGGCGAGTGGGGAAACAGGCGGACGCGGGGACGGGCGAGCCAGCGTGGAGGCAGACACCGGCGAGTGGGGAAACAGGCGGACGCGGGGACGGGCGAGCCAGCGTGGAGGCAGACACCGGCGACTGGGGAAACAGGCGGACGCGGGGACGGGAGAGCCAGCGTGGAGACAGACACCGGCGAGTGGGGAAACAGGCGGACGCGGGGACGGGCGAGCCAGCGTGGAGGCAGACACCGGCGAGTGGGGAAACAGGCGGACGCGGGGACGGGCGAGCCAGCGTGGAGGCAGACACCGGCGAGTGGGGAAACAGGCGGACGCGGGGACGGGCGAGCCAGCGTGGAGGCAGACACCGGCGAGTGGGGAAACAGGCGGACGCGGGGACGGGCGAGCCAGCGTGGAGGCAGACACCGGCGAGTGGGGAAACAGGCGGACGCGGGGACGGGCGAGCCAGCGTGGAGGCAGACACCGGCGAGTGGGGAAACAGGCGGACGCGGGGACGGGCGAGCCAGCGTGGAGACAGACACCGGCGAGTGGGGAAACAGGCGGACGCGGGGACGGGCGAGCCAGCGTGGAGACAGACACCGGCGAGTGGGGAAACAGGCGGACGCGGGGACGGGCGAGCCAGCGTGGAGACAGACACCGGCGAGTGGGGAAACAGGCGGACGCGGGGACGGGCGAGCCAGCGTGGAGACAGACACCGGCGAGTGGGGAAACAGGCGGACGCGGGGACGGGCGAGCCAGCGTGGAGACAGACACCGGCGAGTGGGGAAACAGGCGGACGCGGGGACGGGCGAGCCAGCGTGGAGGCAGACACCGGCGAGTGGGGAAACAGGCGGACGCGGGGACGGGCGAGCCAGCGTGGAGGCAGACACCGGCGAGTGGGGAAACAGGCGGACGCGGGGACGGGCGAGCCAGCGTGGAGGCAGACACCGGCGAGTGGGGAAACAGGCGGACGCGGGGACGGGCGAGCCAGCGTGGAGGCAGACACCGGCGAGTGGGGAAACAGGCGGACGCGGGGACGGGCGAGCCAGCGTGGAGGCAGACACCGGCGAGTGGGGAAACAGGCAGACGCGGGGACGGGCGAGCCAGCGTGGAGACAGACACCGGCGACTGGGGAAACAGGCGGACGCGGGGACAGGCGAGCCAGCGTGGAGACAGACACCGGCGAGTGAGGAAACAGGCGGACGCGGGGACGGGCGAGCCAGCGTGGAGGCAGACACCGGCGAGTGGGGAAACAGGCGGACGCGGGGACGGGCGAGCCAGCGTGGAGACAGACACCGGCGAGTGGGGAACTTTCTCTCTGCCCCCACATACACATACCTGCCTGCTGGCATGTCCCCAAAGCCGCTCTCCAGCTTGAGCGGCTGGCCCCCGCCGCTCTCTGTCTCCAGGCGTTCTGCAGAGAAGGGAAGAGCAGAGTCTTACAGCCCCCGGGGTCTCCCGTGTTGGCAGGCTGGGGGGAGCACGGTGTCTCCTGGCAGAGCCCAACCCTGTCTGGTTCCCCCAGCTTGATTCTTACTGTAGCTCCAGGCACCGGGATGGGGCAAGCGTCAGGCGAACGCCCCTGCACATGCAGCCGGGGCCACGCTCGCCCAGGGCGCAGGGCAGGCAGCCCCCCGTGCTCGGCCCAGGCCCTGTGTTTTGCCTGGGTCTCTCCTCTCTGCACGGGGGAAGGGGTAATAAAGAACCGGGGTTTCCTGGTGCCTTTTTACACTCAGCCGGGCTCTAGGGCTGCAGAAAGGAGCCAGATCCGCCCCTCTCTCCCCTCATGCGCTGGAGACTGGAAACTCATGCACCACCGGCCACATCCCAGCCCGGAAGGGACCCTTTCAAGGGGAGTCAGTCCTGGACCCCTCTGTGGTGGCCATCAAGGGGGGGAGCCCCCAGAGCTGGGTGTGTGACGTGGGCTTGTGTCTACCAGGCACCGGGCTGACACCCAGCCCTGTCCTGTCTCACGAGCCACCAAGCTGCGGTGCGGCCGTCCCTGCGCCCCGCCAGCCCCTCGTTGCTCCTGGTCTTGCCCCCGCCCCCCGGCAGGCGCCCGGCCACTTACGGGCACCGGAGGCAAAGCCGTCCCAGAAGTCCTGGCTGCTGATCCTGGTCTGGCCCGGCTGACTCCGCAGGGTCACCGCCTGCACCTCCCGCCCCTGCTGCTCACGGCAGAAGGACTCCGGCTCCCACAGGCTTCCCTGCAGCGTCTTCTGCAGCCCTGAAACCAAGACAGGCTGCGGGGGGGGGGGGGGGGGGCAGCACAGGGTTACCAGCTGGAGCATGCCTGGAGAGTGTGCAGGAGAGGTCACCCCGGGGACACAGGAGGGGGGCAGAATGGAATGTGGGGGGTGACAAGCTTGCTCCCAGCCCTCCCACAGGGGACCCTCCGAAAGCTGCCCTGGTGGAGGAGCGGACCAAGCCCCTGCCCCCTAGAACAAGCCCGCGGCACGGTGGGACCCTGGCGCACGGGGGGCTGGGCCGGGACCGAGCAGACAGGGGCTGGCGTTGCGTCCCCACCTGGCCCTGCGCCCAGTGCTGCGGGAACAGCGTGTAGTTGCGGGAGTGGGCCGGGTCGTGCAGCCAGAGGAGCCCCCCCGGGGCCAGGAGGGAGTGGCAGACCGGCAGTTCAGGGGGGCCCGGGCTCCTCAGCTCCTGTTCCGCCTGGATCTTCCGCTCCACCACCTGCGCGATGATGCTGTCCAGGATGTTGGTGAGCCGGTCGTCCTGCGAGGGCAAAGGCTGAAAGCCCAGCGTCTCCCCCACGCCCTTCCTGCCCCAATCCCCCTTTCCCGGGGGCTGGGGAGGAAGAGGAGTGAGGGGCCTCCCCCAAAGGCAGGCTGTGACGTAGTGGGGGTACCTGGCTGGTTTCTATGCTGCTGGCTCTGGGGTAACCCCCACTGGCTGCCGTGGGTACCACGACCCAGCAAAACAGGATGAGTCACTATGCAAACCAGTGGCCAGACACCCCCCATGGAGAGGAACAAAGGAAGGTGGATGCTGCCCTGGCTGGGGGGCAGGGCTGGAGGAGAGTGAGTTTAGTGGCTGTCTGGGAGCATGGAGGAGACAGCCTAGGGAAAGGGGCTGGAGTTTAGGGGCCCAGTCTCCCCCATCTCAAGGGGGCCTGAGGCATCCTAGCCCAGCTCTGTGACCAGATTCCATCTGTGCTGTGCTGTATCCTGGAGAGGCAATAAACTTCCTCTATTCCACCGGCTGGTGCAGTCTGTTTGTGCCATTTCGGGGTGCAGGAGACGGGGGACCCCCAACGCGCCGTCACACAGCTCCCTCCCTTTGCGGCCTTTTGTGCCGGCTCAGGTGCGAGCAGACTCTGCCGGCTGCCCCCCGGAGCGAGCAAAGCCCCGTCGGAGCCCGTCTCGCCGCGCGGCGCAGCCTCGGTGGCCTGGGGTCGTGCATCCGGGGCAGGCAAGTCGGAGCTGGGATTGGAGCTGAATCCAGCCCCCCGCCTGCCCCTCATTGTGCGGCCTGAGTTGCAGAGCTCAGGTCTGGGGCTCGGACGCGGGAGGGGACCCCCAGCGTCTCTAAGAACTAGGGGTGTGCAATCCCAGGGAACCAGTGAACTGGGTAAACATTAGGCCAGCCTCACGTCTAACCGGTTAGCTCAGTGGGATCCAGGATGGGGACCGGTCTAGTCCGACTGTAGCAGCCCCCAGCCCCTGCCTGCGTGGCGCCCCATAGGCTCCGGATGAGAACGGCCCATGTCCATGGCGGGCCCCCTGCCCGCCTGCTCCAGCCCCCGCTGATTCCCAGTTAAGGTTTCACGCCCTTACGGACCCGAGAGGGCCCGGCAGCGGCCTGTACTCACGCTGGGCAAGGCGGGGGGCGACGGGCGCGAAGGCCATGCGGACGCCGTTCTGGCCCAAGCACAGCCGGACGGCCGTGGAGGTCAGCAGCTCGCAGAGCGTGGCGGTCGGCACTGCGCCCTTGGGGCCCGGCTCGCCGGACGGGTGGCCCGCGTCTGGGCTTTCTGCGGGGGGTTGGAGGGACACGACGCTGAAGTCCTCGCCCCGGGGGACTCTGAGCTGGGTATCCCACAGGGGTAGAGCCGCAAGCCCCCGATGCCCCCCCCCTGGCACAGAGCAGGCCCCATTCCACCCCGGGCTCCCCTCGCTGCCCTGCCCCTAGAGCCCTGACAATGCACCACTGTCCTGCCCTCAGCTCCCCTCCCTCCCAAGCCCTATCCCCTTCCCGTGTGCCCTGGGGAACACCCAGGGTCGTCTCTCCCCCCGGGGTGCCACGGCCCACGAGCCTGCCGCCCCCTCACCGTCTCCCAGGGGCCACAGAGGAGGGCGGGTTGGCTCCCGGCCGCACCGAGTGCCCGAGTCCAGCGATGCGGGCACCAGACCTACCTTCCTTGACCGCCCTCCACCCGTCGGCCTCTCCGTTGGTGGCAGGTCGGAGCGAAGGCGTCTTGGTCCCCGTCCCCTCCTTCTGAAACAGCCAGAGGGAGGGGTCCATGGGGGCGCCCTACACAGGACCATCTCCCGCCCTGCCCCCCCGAGGCTGCCTCCCGGGGAAGGGGGCCCCCGGGCGCCATCCCCCCCGGCATCGAGCTGTGAGTCAAGGCAGCGACACCACGGAGCGCGGCAGGCGGGGGTCTGTGATCGGGGGCTGACCCTTTCTCTCAGAGACCAGAGCAGCCCTGTAGGGGGGACCTGTCCAGGAGAGAGATCCAGACCCCCAGCCATAGCAACCCTCACACTGCTGCTCCCCCGTGCGTGCCAGGGGCCCCGAGTTTCGAGGGATACCCCCCTGCCGCCTGGGCCTGCTCCCAGCCCCCCGCCCCCCGGTCAATGCCAAGCCGGGTGTGTCCTGCTCAGCCAGCTCCTTTTTCATCCCCCCCCCGATCTCCCTGCCCCCCCATTCTGTCCCAACAGGCCCCACTCTGGCTGCTTTCCCCCCCCATACCTGCCCGCCCCCCGCGTCGTCCGTCAGGCTCTTGCTCAAGACGCTCACTCGGCAGGGGCAGCGCGAGTCGATGTCAAACTTCACCCGGACTTCGTGCATCCGCTGCCAGAGCTCGGCCAGGACTGGGGGGAGGATGGAGACGGGTGAGAGGCGGCGGCAGGACTGAGAGGAGACGGCCCGGCTGGGCAACGCAGCTCCCTCCCTGGCGGGCCCAGTGCAAAGCGCCACAGGGGATCCGCACCCAGGCACCGGGGCCAGGGAGGGGGCGGGAGCTCGGTCTGCAGGACAGCCGTGGGGCTGCAGCTCCAGCCGCCCCCAGCAGGAGGCACTGCAGGGATCAGGGTGGGAGTATTGACTGGGGGGGGGGGAGTGCCCAGCTACTGCAGCCCCAGCCTCCCCCAGCAGGAGGCACTGCAGGGAGCAGGGTGGGAGTATTGACTGGGGGGGAAGTGCCCAGCTACTGCAGCCCCAGCCTCCCCCAGCAGGAGGCGCTGCAGGGAACAGGGTGGGAGTATTGACTGGGGGGGGGAGTGCCCAGCTACTGCAGCCCCAGCCTCCCCCAGCAGGAGGCGCTGCAGGGAACAGGGTGGGAGTATTGACTGGGGGGGGGGCAGTGCCCAGCTACTGCAGCCCCAGCCTCCCCCAGCAGGAGGCACTGCAGGGAGCAGGGTGGGAGTATTGACTGGGGGGGAAGTGCCCAGCTACTGCAGCCCCAGCCTCCCCCAGCAGGAGGCGCTGCAGGGAACAGGGTGGGAGTATTGACTGGGGGGGGGAGTGCCCAGCTACTGCAGCCCCAGCCTCCCCCAGCAGGAGGCGCTGCAGGGAACAGGGTGGGAGTATTGACTGGGGGGGGAGTGCCCAGCTACTGCAGCCCCAGCCTCCCCCAGCAGGAGGCGCTGCAGGGAACAGGGTGGGAGTATTGACTGGGGGAGAGTGCCCAGCTACTGCAGCCCCAGCCTCCCCCAGCAGGAGGCGCTGCAGGGAGCAGGGTGGGAGTATTGACTGGGGGGGGGAGTGCCCAGCTACTGCAGCCCCAGCCTCCCCCAGCAGGAGGCGCTGCAGGGAGCAGGGTGGCAGTGCAGGCAGGGGCGGGGGGAGGGAGGCTGCAGGGAACAGCGCAAGGAGCATTTGATGAGATGGCTCCTTTCCCATGTCCTGTACCGAGCAGGAAGCACAGGAGTGGGGAGCCTGCCTCGGTCTCTCCACTCCAGCTTCTCCCGCCATAAGCCTGCCCGGGGACGCGCCGGGGGGCAACTCACCATGGGTGGGGATGAACTGTGCGGGGACGAGGGACAGGATGCCATGGCCCTGCCCTTGGGCACACCTGGCCGACGGCGCGGACTCCTCTGGCCGGGCTAGAGAGAGAAACCACCCGGCTCCAGGCACTGCCGAGAGCTGGCAAACCGCCCCCCCCTCGCCCCAGCCCCCCTGAAACTCTTCAGCCGGGGAATTTCGAGACGGCTCCCAACTCAGACCCTGGATGAGGGGGAGGCTGAAATCCAGTTACAAGCTGGGCAGCTTGGGCCCTCTGCCCGCCCAGTAAAGATTTAATCTCCCCACTGGTAGCCTAAGGGCTTGTCCGTACCCAGAGCCATGCCAGGGTCGCGGGGCAAACAGGCTGATAATGGGAGTCTGCACACACAACCCCTCCCCAACGTTTGGATCTGGGGGGCTAACCCAGTCCATTATATACAGGGCCTATTGGCACATTCGGGTTGGCAATCACATACCGGCTCACCTTGCACCCTGGGCTGCCTGAGTTGGGAGCGTCTCTGGTGAGCTACCGTACAATGTGCTAAATGCTTTCATAAGAACAGAAGAGCGGCCAGATTGAGTCTGACCAAAGGTCCGTCGAGCCCCACATCCTGTCGTCCGACAGTGGCCAGATGCCCCAGAGGGAGTGAACAGAACAGGGAATCATCCAGTGATCCTTCCCGTCGCCCATTCCCAGCCTTTGACAAACAGAGGCTAGGGGCACCGTCCCTACCCCTCCTGGCTAATAAGTATTGATGGACCGAACCTCCATGAATTTATCTAGTTGTTGGTTTTCTTTGTTAGTTTGTTCGTTTTTTGAACCCTGTTAAAGTCCTGGCCTTCACAACATCCTCTGGCAAGGAGTTCCACAGGTTAACAGTGTGTCGTGTGAAGAACAACTTCCTTTTGTTTGCTTTAAACCTGCTACCGATTCATTTCGTTTGGTGGCCCCCCTGTTCTTACGAATGGCTTGAATGGCCATAGCCGACTCAAGCCTGCTCCCCCTCCCCCCAAATTCACTCCCCGCTGCTGGGCCAAGTACCTGGGCTGGCTCGCTCTCTCTCAGTCCGGTAGCATGCTGGGCACAGCTGGAACCCGCAGCTGGAGCAGCTCCAGTGGGCGTTGAAGAGGCCGCGGTGGCAGACATCGCAGGCCTGCAGGCTGCCTTTCCCTCGCCGCCAGGCTGCTACCCCTGCGAGGGAACAAACACCTTCAGCCGCCAGCCCCCCGCTCCAGGACCCAGCCCCTGCTCTCGCACGGGAGACTCAAGCCCAGCGGGGGCTCCGTGCAACAAAAATCACGATTCCCAGCTCACGTTTCACATGTGTGGGGCGTGAATGGTGACCCCAGGCAAGGGAGCGTCGAGCCCACGTGGAACCCAACCCCGCCGTGTCCCACGCCAGCATCTCCTGCGCCCAGCCCCGGGGCGTCCGACTCACTTTTGCTTTCCCCCTGGGCCCACAGCCTGGCCTCTTTGTCGCGCCTGATGGCCTCACAGAACTGGTCGCCCAGGACAGAGAGGAGATACTTGGCCAGGCCGAGGCTGGTGCCGACGTCCTTGTCCCTCCTCTCCCGGCTGGAGATCCTCAGGCACAAGCTCTCGCCCTCGGCTTCGTCCAGCGTGGAAAACCCGTCCACGCTCAGCTCGCCACTGTCCCGCAGCGCCAGCCTAGAAGCAGCACGGAGAGAGCTCAGCCATGGTCACAAAGAGCTACTGGGGGGGGCGAGCCCCGATGCAGCCAAGGGGGTCAGCGACCTGGGGCCGGAAGGAGGCCGTGGTGTTCCCCAGCCAGGTTCCCTGAAGGGCTAATGCTCCCGTAAGCTCAACCCACACTTAGGGTTACCAGGTAGCTTCGGAAAAAATACCGGACACACTTGATGGGAAGGGACCGGCTGGGAGGGAAGTAGGGCTGGCCGGGAGGAATGGGGGGGGATGGGTAGCAGGGCTGGTGGGGGAGAGTTGGGGGGAGCAGGGCTGGCCGGGAGAAAGGGGGGGACGGGAAGCAGGGCTGGTGGAGGAGAGTTGGGGGGAGTGGGGCTGGCCGGGAGGAGGGGGGGGGACGGGAAGCAGGGCTGGTGGGGGAGAGTTGGGGGGAGCGGGGCTGGCCGGGAGGAGGGGGGGGGACGGGAAGCAGGGCTGGTGGAGGAGAGTTGGGGGGAGTGGGGCTGGCCGGGAGGAGGGGGGGACGGGAAGCAGGGCTGGTGGGGGAGAGTTGGGGGGAGCGGGGCTGGCCGGGAGGAAGGGGGGGACGGGAAGCAGGGCTGGTGGGGAAGAGTTGGGGGGAGCGGGGCTGGCCGGGAGGAAGGGGGGGACGGGAAGCAGGGCTGGTGGGGGAGATTTGGGGGGAGCGGGGCTGGCCGGGAGGAAGGGGGGGATGGGAAGCAGGGCTGGTGGGGGAGAGTTGGGGGGAGCGGGGCTGGCCAGGGGAGATGGGGGGGCGGCTGCCGGGACGCAGGGCTGGTCATGGGGAGTGGGGCTGGCCGGGGGAGATCGAGAGGAGAACCGGCCGGCAGGAAGCAGGGCTGGTCGGGAGGGGTTGGGGGGAGTGGGGCTGGCCGGGGGGGGGAGGGGAATGGGAGGGGAGAGAATCAGCCGGCGGGGAGCAGGTCTGACCCGGGCACATGCAGATCCCAGGGCGCTGCCCATCCCGCACGTGGTCCCGGCGAAGCGCGAGCGAGTCCGGCTCCGGCTCCACAATGCACTTGACCAGCGCTCAGGAGCACGGACGGGGCTTCCCCTCCTCCCCAAGGCGTCACTCCTACGTCAGACACAACCAGAAGCTCCAAGCTCCAATCACGCCCCCTCCCAGCCACTCCCCCGCCCCCGCCAGGCTTCTGTCAGGCACCCAGCTGGAAAACCAGACAATACTGGATATTGCACATGTCCGGTATTTTCTGAATTTTTTACCGGACAGAGGGCCCAAAATCCGGACTGTCCGGTTGAATACCGGACACCTGGCAACCCTACCCACACTTCCCAGACTCAGAGATGATCAAACCTGAGGAGCTCCCCTGCCTGGCCTAATGCAGGCCAGAGACCGTCCCTGAATTAACTCCGGACTGAACCAGAGCAGATCTATTAGCAAACCATCGGTTTTAAAATGCCCAGGGATGGAGAATCCACCACAGCGCCGAGCAAAGTGTTCCAAGGGTTAATCACCCTCTCGATTAAAAACGTGCCCCTTATCTCCAGTCTAAATGTGTCTCGCTTCCACGCCCAGGCCTAGAACCCCGTAAAATCTGGATCTGCGTGACTGGAGAGCCTTTCTTTCAGTGGGCCCCATAACAGGGCCCCCTCACTCTAAGCGCAACCTTGCGGGGGCCACACAGATGCTACGTCTTTTAATACGATTTCAAGTCACTGGTCTTGATTTATACTGGAAGGTCAGCTTGTTGGAAGGTCAGCTTGATAGTGATGTCCAGTATTATCTGTCTATCTGTGTCGTGAGACGGATAATACTGGACATCACAATCAAGCCGTTCACACGCGGGTGCAAAGCAGACTGTTCTAAACACAGCAAGGCAATGTGAATGACCCAGCCGTTCGCACGGCACGGTGAACCAGCCACAGGCCTTATGAAATGCTCTGGCAGGCCACGTACGGTCCACGGGCCGTAGGGGGAGCACCCTGGTTAACGTTTCCCGTGGCTCTTTCCTGAGTCCTCTCTCCAACTGATCAGCACTCCTGAGTTGTGGAACCCTGAACAGGACTCGGGATTCCAGTGGCCGTGCTAGCATCAAAGACAGAGGTACAGTGACCTGACGCCGACTGGACATTCCCCCGGTAACATGCCCAATGACTGTGCTGGTCCTTCTGCTCACAGCTGGTTGTGGGAGTTCACGTTTAGCTCGTTGTCAGCCAGGACCCCGACGTCCTTTTTAGAGTCACCCGCTGTCCCACAACAGAGCTGGCATCAGGCTACATGTTGGAGCGAACATGCTGACTCAAAGATCTGATGGTGCTGTTTAGCACACCAGCTGGCAAGCCACCCCCTTTCCCCAGTTACAGCCTCTTCAGACAGCACAACAGCCCCGACTGTACCAACCGCACCCCTTCTGGTTTTGGCCAGAGGGCTCCTGTAATGGACAGGAGGAGCACTGATCAGCACCCGGTGACTAAGGGGTTAAACCCAGGTAGCTAGCAAGGGTGTCGGCCAGGGAGCGGGGAGAACCAACTGAGATAGAGAGCTGAAATTTGAATTGGATCTAGATTCCTTGCCTGCTTTCTTAGTGTGGGAGAGTTAAACTAGGAGCTGACACAGAATGATTTCAACCCAGGCAGGACTACCAGGCTTCCAAGGAATTCAGAACACGGAACTGGAGTGAACAGAGAAGAAAGGGAAAAAAGTGACTCTAGTCGTGTTCAGGGTAATTTTTCTGTATTTTGTGGTTCAGTTTGAACTGCGCTATATGACTCTCTGCCTCCCCTCCCCATTTACCATCCAGAATTGTGCCCAGAGATTTTCCTCTGTGTTTTGTTTTCCTTAGTTGCTCTGTATCGTCTCACCACCCAGTCTGCGTTCTCAAGTTTATCTTTTGTTTTGTAATAAAAAGCACTTTTTTTAAGGTGATGATTTGACTCTTGTGTCCTGGAAGGTACTGGAGGTCTGTCTGTCTGTCTGTCTGCAGGCCTCAAACAGAGAGTTCAGCTACCAGAGACTGCTACAGAGTAACCTCGGCTGCTTGAAGTTGGGAGCTCTCCGGTGATGGCAGGTGTATAAGGCTCTACAGAAGTGTGTGTGTGGGGAGGGTGCCATTGGAGAGATAAAAGGGGGCACTGCCCCCCTTTCCCTACCGTGCTTTGACGGTGTCCACAGTTGCAGATCAGCATTCGCTGCCGGGATGCGTAGCATCCTCAGCCTCAGCGTTTGCTACCTGGCCTGGCATTTTATGCCCGTTTCTTTCTCACCAGCACAGCCAGGCCAGCTGGCAGGAGCAGGAGGTGATGGACAGGACTGCAGCGGCGGGACGGAGGCGCAGAGGAGTCGAGATGGCCTGGCCGCTATTTGTATGACCTGGGTAGGTTGGCGCTCGAGGCACAGACCAGGAGCAATGGTGGTGGGTTCTGGGCAACACAGACAAAGGCAGGCCCTGTCCCAAAGATGCGGCCAGCTAAAGGCAGGGCTGGTCTCTATATCAGATCCTCCAGGGCCTTCCACAGTCTGGGGTTAAATGTCCAACAATGGGACTCCCCACGTCCCTAGGGAGATAACTCGGCTGCCCTGCTGATCTCTTTGTTTAGCAACTTCCCATCCCAACCCAGCGTCCCCTTTGGAGGCTTAACACCCGCTTCTACCCTCAGATAGAAATGCCCTGCTTGGAGGCGCTGCAGGAGAGAGCAAAAGCCCCCAGGGGGAGGAGGGGCTGCTGCCAATAGCAGCCCCCATGCCCTCCCAAATCACAGCCCTAGCCAGCCCCTGGGGTGCTGCTCGGAAGAGGGCAGCCGCGCGTCGGTGCTCACCTCCGGAAGTGCAGGAGCCTGCAGAAGGTTTCCGCCGGTCCTTCCTCCTCCTCCCGGGACACAGAGCCCGCCCCGTCCCGGGCGGCACACACGCAGCACCTCTCGATGCTGTCGGGCAGGGCCCCGCACGGCACGCTCTGCAGGTATCGCTTCTCCAGCAGCTCCCCGGCCGCCGCTCCGCTGCAGCTCAGGCGCCCTGGGGAAACGACACGGCGGGAGATCCAGCCCCTGCGACCGAGACACCGGCCACGACTCCTCGCTGCGGTCGGCGCGTGTGTCGCACTCTGCAGCGCGGCCAAGGGACGCTTGTCCCCGCTGCGCTTACAGAAAGCAGCGGAGTGTCTGGTCGCGCCGGGGCCGGTCCCCAGCTGCACCCAAGCCTAATTCTGCCCCGTCTCCTACCGCGCCATCCCCACGCTCCCCTCCTTCCCTGGGGAAACCAGGAGAGACGACCGGGCCGGCTGGACGGTCCCCATCCACCTTGGGGCCAACCCCACTGGCCTCCCAAGACAGGAGCGTGGCCCAGGGGGGCTGGGATTCCTGGAGGAGTCGGGCACAGTGCGAGGTGCGGCTGCACCACGGTGGAGAGGTAGGTCACTCACAGGGCGATGGACGAATCCAGGGGCCCACACAAGATCCGGGGGCCTCTGATGCTAGCTAGCTCCTTCCTCCCGCTACTGCAGCTGGGTCCTCTCCCATCTCATTGGCTCCCCAGCATGCCCTGAGCATCAGACTCAAACTGGGCGGCTTTCCTGGCCCTACTTTCTCCAGAGCTGCTGCCATCTCTGACTTGGCCTCCTTCCCCGCTCGGTCCTCTTTCTCCTCCTTCCAGGAGCATCTTTGAGGCCTGCCCTCCAGCAGCATCCTCTGCCCCCCACTCGAGCTCCAGAAATTCTGAGTCTCAGCTTGCACGTAAAACAAAACCGCACGGTCACTCTCTAGAATTTGGGATTGGGGGGGCAGAAAGGGAGGGCGGCTAGAGCACGTGACCCTAAAAGCTCCGGAACCAGAAGGCAAAGGAACCCCCCCCCCAAAGTAAGGCTTCCCCCAGCCCCCAGCTGTATTCAAACCCCTCCAAGAACCACGAGGCGGTGTCCGCCCACGATTGCTCTTATTTGTGCCTTGCCAGCTGTGCACAGCTGGCCCTCCGCTACGCCAGGTGCTGCACAAACACCCCGGAAAACATGACCCCCGACCCCGAAGGACTCGTGCTGATTGTGTTCCCCGTGCCTGCCCCACCCCCTCGCCTTTTAATGACCGACTCCTATTGCACCATGTTAATTTGCCCTGTATGCTCTTCGGGGCAGGGACCGCGTCCGAACGGGTTGGAATGCCGTCTCCCATGCAGAGGGGGTGGCAGGAAGCCCTAGGAAGAATTCCTGGATCCTGCCCTCCCCAAATCTCCCACCTTCTGAAGCATTCGAGCTGTCGTGGGAGGTGGGAGTACCTGCTGTGTGTGTGTGTGTGTGTGCGCGTGCGTGCATGTATGTGTGTGTGTACACGTGAGTGTGTGTGCAAGTACGTGTGTGTGCGTGTGTGTGAGTATGTGTGCATGACTGTGTGCAAGAGTGTGTGTATGAGTATCTGTGTGTGTGAACATGAGTATGCATGTGTGTGTGAGTGTGTGTATGAGTAGCTGTGTGTGTATGCATGTGTGCATGTGTATGTGGGGGGTGCAAGTGTGTGCACGTGAGTGTGTGTGTGTGTATGAAAGAGAGCATGTGTGTATGAGCGTCTGTGCGTGTGTGTGAGCGCATGTGAGTATGTGTGTGTGTGTGCATGTGGGTACGTATGTGTGTGTGCGAGTGTGTGTGTGCATGTGGGTATGTATGTGTGTGTGCGTGAGTGTGTGTGTGCACTCGAGTGTGTGTGCGCATGTGGGTATGTGTGTGCACGCGAGTGTGTGTGCGCATGTGGGTATGTGTGTGTGCGCGAGTGTGTGTGCGCATGTGGGTATGTGTGTGTGCGCATGTGGGTATGTGTGTGCGCGCGAGTGTGTGTGCGCATGTGGGTATGTGTGTGCGCGCGAGTGTGTGTGCGCATGTGGGTATGTGTGTGCGCGCGAGTGTGTGTGCGCATGTGGGTATGTGTGTGCGCGCGAGTGTGTGCGCGCATGTGGGTATGTGTGTGTGCGCGAGTGTGTGCGCGCATGTGGGTATGTGTGTGTGCGCGAGTGTGTGCGCGCATGTGGGTATGTGTGTGCGCGCGAGTGTGTGTGCGCATGTGGGTATGTGTGTGCGCGCGAGTGTGTGTGCGCATGTGGGTATGTGTGTGTGCGCGCAAGTGTGTGTGCGCATGTGGGTATGTGTGTGTGCGCGAGTGTGTGTGCGCATGTGGGTATGTGTGTGCGCGAGTGTGTGCGCGCATGTGGGTATGTGTGTGTGCGCGAGTGTGTGCGCGCATGTGGGTATGTGTGTGCGTGTGAGTGTGTGTGCGCATGTGGGTATGTGTGTGCGCGCGAGTGTGTGCGCGCATGTGGGTATGTGTGTGTGCGCGAGTGTGTGCGCGCATGTGGGTATGTGTGTGCGTGTGAGTGTGTGTGTGCATGTGGGTATGTGTGTGTGTGTGTTTCTCAGTGACCACGGAGTGGGAACTGAATTTTATCCTTCATCCAGCCGCCCACACAGCCAAGGTATCGCACGGCCCTTGTCTCCATCGGAAGTCTCCTGCCCAAGGCAAGTTATCCCTGAATGTGGCCCAGCCTGTGCCAACGTGCTCAGCTCGGCAGACCACGTCCGCTCACCAAGGCGGCTCTTGCGCACCGATGGGGCAGCCAAAGAGCTACAATTAGCCCCCTACCAGCCCCCCCTCGGCCTAGCGCCCCCGCTTGGCTACACCAGTCCCACCCCTCTCACCTTCCTCTCCTGCGTCTGCTTTCACGTCTCCCTGCTCCAGGCCGTCGCGATCGCTCCTCGGGGGGATGGGCGCCTCGCTGCCGGCCGCCTGTGAGCTGCGCTTTGCTGGACAGCTGCCCCCGGGGCCGCAGAGCGCCTCCCCGGCGGCGTGGCTGTGAGCCCGCTTAGCTGCCCGTTTGCCGGCTTGGCCAGCTCCTTCTGCGCTCTCCTGGCCTTCCCGCTTGAAAGCTTTGAACCGCAGGGGCAAGCCCTCCTGGGCCAGGCCGAACTGCTCCGAGTGCCGGGTCAGCCAGGTCTTCTTCAGCTTGGTGTGATTGCTGGGAGGGCAGGCCAGCAAGGAGACCTTGCCCCTCTGGGCACCACGGCCTCCCAAGGCTCCATCCGCTTCTGGGTACGGCCCGGGCCTCTCATTCCTGGCGCCAAAGGTGCGGACGGCCCCCTGGCACCTCTTGCAGCATCTCGGGGAGCTGGCCCAGGAGGCGCATTCGCAGGGGAACGCCTGCGCCGGAAGCAGCCCCCTCCCGGATGGGAGCCCTGCCGGGGGCTGGGACCTGTCGGTGAGGGGAGGTCCTGCTGGGGAGCCAGGCTGCAGGCTTTGGTGCACGAGGCTTTCGTCTTTGGACTCGGAGGGCCCGGCGGGCGCTTGGCAGAGAGGATAAGCCAGGCCCAGCGGCCGGCCGGCCCACACACTCTCTGCCACCTTGTGCTTCAGGTAGAACAGCGGCTGGCCCGCTTGGCCGTGACCGGCGGGACGGGGTTCGTGGCTGGGAGGGGCCAGGGCCACCCTCCCCACCTGCTCCGCTTCCTTCTGCGTGGGCTCCACGCAGCTCAGCTCCGTCTCGCGCTCTCCATCCCACGCCGCCTTCCCCGCCTCGTACGGGCCGAGCAGCCGCGGCAGCGCCCGATCAGGCCCCGGGGCCAGGTCCTTTCCTGAAGGAGGAAAGCCAGGGTCCTCCTTCGGGTGCACCTCCTAGAGGGGGGACAGCAAAGCACTGAGTGGGGGGGAGGAGCAAGATGCGCAGGCCCTGCGGGCGCACGCGCTAATGGCGGAGGGTACGAGGGCTTATGCTCCAAGCCCCGGGCTGGGACCCCGGCTGCGTGGCTCTGCCCTCGACTCCGTGACACCCCGGCACGTCCCACGAGTGAGACGGGCTTCGCTCCCACATCTGCCTTGGCTGGGATCTGAGCAGCCTCTGTGCCTCGGTTTCCCCACTGGTATCATGGGGACAATACTCCTTCCTTTCTGCCTCACTTTGTGTCTCTGGTCTGTTTGGATGATCAACTCAGTAGGGCAGGTCCAGTCTCTTATGTGTCTGCACAGCATCCACCATAATGGGGCCCCTGATTTTGCCTGGGGCCCGCCGGGCACTACGGGAATAAGGATAAATAATACTCGAGCCCTTCCTTAGGTTAAACCCTCGCGGACTGAGGAAAGAATGAGTCTGGGCCCCAAGCTTTACGTGGCACGTACGCAAAGCTTTTCCGTTCCCCCAGGCTTTGCCATCATCAGCGGATTAATCCTCACGGCCCCTAGGCAGGTCAGTAATGTCGTTATCCCGGCGTGACAGATGGAGGTGTTAACCCAGGACTCACCCGGGGCAGCAAAGGGGAGTCAGAAACACCCGGGAGCTGCCATGCTTGGCTGGAGTCTGTGTCATAGAACGCTAGAACCGGAAGGGACCTCGAGAGGTCATTGAGTCCAGTCCCCTGCCCTCACGGCAGGACCAAGCACCAGGTAGATCAGGGGTGGTCACCCCGTTAGAGTCGAAAAGCCAAAACAGTGGTGGACAGAGTGCAAAGAGCCACGTACTCTTTGGAAAGTTGTTGAGCAAAAAAAACCCAGCCCCGCTGGGGGAAAATAGGTGCCGGTACGCCAGGGAGGGGCTCCCGGCTGGGCAGTATTGAGGTCAGGTGGAGGGTTGGGGTGCTGAGCAAGCCACAGGCTTGTGGCTGTTAGGGTGCAAGGGTTTGGTCTGGGGCGTGTGAGGGGCTCAGGGCAGGGAGGTTGGGAGTATGATGGGCTCAGGACACAGATTTGCAGTGTGTGATGGTGCAGGCGTGTTGTGGCAGAAGACTGGGGCTGTGGGGGTGCAGGAGTTTTGGGGATGTGAGAGGCTCTGGACAGGGGGTTGCAGTGTATGACAGGCTCAGGTTTGGAGGCTGGGGGAGTGCAGGCATGTTATGATGCTGCGGCCAGATGAGGGGGGAGGGCTTGGCCTCAATTGGGGGCTTGTTGGCCAGGCTTCATTTTTAAATAAAGTATTATGTCAAACACAAAAGGTTTCAGTGTTTCTTTATTTCTGAGAGGGGCAGGGAACCTGTTTCGAGTCAGGGGTCACTGACCCACAGAAAAGTCAGTCGGGGCCACACAAATGAGATGCAAAAAACAACCCCTCCAAAAAACGCCAAGCCTCGCGAATGTGACCGCAACTGTGCTGGTGGGGGCAGGGGACTGAATGCCGGGGCAAGGTGCTGGTGGGGGCTGGGGCAGGTGGGGGGAGGGTCTGGCCAGGGGGAGGGGACAGGGACAGCTCGGCTGGTACCTGGGGATCCCGGATCTCAGGAAGCGTGCGGGCTGCTCTTTCCCTCCCCTCCCATAAACCGCTGGCAGGCTTCCTGAAACACCGGGTCTGTCGCTCGGCCCTTCCCCCTGCTGCCTTCCTGTGCAGGGTGTGTGTGGGGGGGGAAGTCCCGGGACTGCAGGCCAGCTCCAACTTCTCAGGAAACACGCGCTCTTCCTCTACCCCCCACGACAGTGTGTGCTTCCTGAGAAGTTGGAGCTGGCACGAAATACTGGGATTCCTGCTCCCTCCCCGCCCCGCTCTAAGCCAATCCCCATCCCGTCCCCTCCCCTCCCTGCCCCGCCCCGAGACAGGGCCTCCTCCCCACTCTAACCCACTCCCCCTCCTCTCCCCTCCCCTCCCCCAGAGCCACTCCTCCTCCCATCCCGTCCCCTCCCCGCCCCGAGCCAGGGCCTCCTCCCCACTCTAACCCACTCCCCCTCCTCTCCCCCAGAGCCACTCCCCCTCCCATCCCGTCCCCTCCCCTCCCCACCCCGAGCCAGGGCCTCCTCCCCACTCTAACCCACTCCCCCTCCTCTCCCCCAGAGCCACTCCCCCTCCCATCCCGTCCCCTCCCCTCCCCACCCCGAGCCAGGGCCTCCTCCCCACTCTAACCCACTCCCCCTCTTCTCCCCCAGAGCCACTCCCCCTCCCATCCCGTCTCCTCCCCTCCCCTCCCCGCCCCGAGCCAGGGCCTCCTCCCCACTCTAACCCACTCCCCCTCCTCTCCCCCAGAGCCACTCCCCCTCCCATCCCGTCCCCTCCCCTCCCCGCCCCGAGCCAGGGCCTCCTCCCCACTCTAACTCACTCCCCCTCCCCTTCCCTCCTCTCCCCTCCTCTCCCCCAGAGCCAGGCACCCTCGCTCTAACCCACTCCCCCTCCTCTTACCTCGCCTCCTCCAGAACCAGCCCCCCTCCCCCCGCTCTAGCTCAATTCCCCCTCCCCTCCCCTTCCCCAGAGCCAGGGCTGCCCCCCACTTTAACCCAATCCTCCTCCTCTCCCCCAGATCTAGGGCCCCAATACCCCTTCCCTCACCCAATCCTCCCCCCGCTCTAACCCAATCCCCCTTCCCTCCCCCAGAGCCAGCCCCCCCACTCTAACCCAATCCCCCTCCCCTCCCCCAGAGCCAGGCCCCCCTCCTTGCTCTAACCCAATCCCCCTCCCCCCAATCTTATGCCCGTTCTGGAGCAGAGCTGCTGTTGCCGCCGTCGCTGCTCCCCAGGCGCTGGGCACATGCACTGAGCAGCCGGCCTTGAGCATGTGCTGGCCGGGATGCCGGGACGCCACGCGCACCCCCCCCAATCTTCCTCCCCTCCCCTTCTCCAGAGCCAGGCATCTCCCTCCCGCTCTAACCCAATCCCCACCCCCCACTTCTAACCTTATGCCCAGGTCCCAGAGCTGGAGGCACCGCCGCCTGCGCTCAGCGGCCGGCTGCTAGCCCATGCAGACTGGGACGCTGAGTGCGACCCGGCCTGCACGTGCAGGCTATGGCAGAGCGCGCTGGGGGCCATGAGCAGAACGGCCCGGCCGTGAGAGCAGCCAACCTGAGCGGTTCCAGATTTATCCCGGTTTCGTCAGGAGCCGCCATTTTTTCCTGCGCGAGCCGCGGGTTGGCCACCGCTGATCTAGACCATCCCTGACAGGTGTCTGTCCAACCTGCTCTTGAATATCTCCAGGGACAGAGACTCCACAACCCCCCTAGGCAATTTATTCCGGTGTTTAACCACCCTGACAGGCAGGAAGTTTTTCCTAATGTCCAACCTCAACCTCCCTTGCTGCAGTCTAAGCCCCTTGCTTCTCGTCCTATCACCAGACATCAAGGAGAACAATTTTTCTCCCTCCTCCTTGTAAACACCCCAGGTACTTGAAAGCGGCTCTCAGCTCCCCTCTCCGTCTTCTCGTTTCCTGACTAAACAAACCCAGTTCTTTCGCTCTTCCCTCATTTGTCACATCTTCTAGGCCTTGAACCACGTTTCTTGCTCTTCTCTGGACTTTCCCAACTTCCCCACCTCCCTCCTGAAATGCGGCATTGCCAGACGGTCTCTCGCAATACAGCAGCACCCCGAGAGTAGCCGCACGGGCCCGTCAGTGTGACTCAGAAATTCACCCTCAGTCTGTGTCACGCCGGCAGGCCGAAGGGATGGGGACCACTACGCATGGGGGCATCTCTCACTCCTCATCTACCTAGAACATCCCTGAGGGATGCTCCTTGGGCTGCCCCGCCCTGGGACCGCTGGAGGCCATGTTCCCTCGGTTCCTCCGAACACCCGCATCTGGTCCGGGCCCCTGTAGCACCCTGCCTCCGAGCGCGGCTGCACGGCTCGCTACGCCCTGGCTCTGGCTCCAGTCTGAGCCCTGCCGCTATCAACACACTGGTGAGTCTGACCGGGGTCAGCAAGGACTCAGAATCCGGGGCCTAGGACCCTGCTGGGGAGCGGGTCACAACCTGAAAAGCCTGAAGCGCTTGCGTTGGGGTGGGGTGGGGGGGAGCATCACCCGTCTGCAGCCTCCAGCATCAGCATCTCCCCACACAAGACTCCGCGGGTCCCATCAATCCAGCAGCTGGGCATGACTCACGCCCTCCAAGAGGCACCCATCCCTTCCAACCCCCTGCTCCCGGCATGGCCTCCTCCCCCGGGGCGCACACCCCTGGGGCACTCAGCCCCACCAGCAGCTAACCCCCCGCCTGCAGACACTGCAAACCAACAGAGGCGCTAAGTGACCGGCTGGCGGCCGCTCCTGGGGAGACGTCACAGGCATCTAACCCTCTTTTGTCCCGTCCCTTGCTCAGCGCGGCGGGGCCGACCCTGGGTGCCACAGTGGCGGTGAGTAGCCCTGGTGAACAGCCTCTGTCATCCAGCTGATCCCGGAGGCGTAATCCAGGCTGTCTCCTACCTAACGACACCAACACCGACCTTCCCGATTCAGCCTGGGGATACACACGGTTCCGAGGTGCCGTGCAGCTGAGATCTAACCCCCCGCCCCCCGTAGATCTGCCTCTTCCTCGGCCGCATCACCTGCCTCCGCCCTCCCCTTTCTGCACACGCCCCAGGAGTGTGCAATAGACTGAGGAACCAAGGGGCCTTCCTAGGATGGATTCAACGTTAGGGGAGTGGACTGGGATCCAGTTCCTAATTAACCATGCTGCACCTCAGTTTCCCCATCTATGAAATGGGTAGAACTCTACTTTTCCCTGTCAATCTAGACTGGAAAGTCTCTGGGGCAGGGACCTGTCTCTTATGGCCAGATGTTCAAAGCGTGTGTGTGTGTGTGTGTGTGTGTGTGTGTGTGTGTACACAATGCCTAGCACATGGCTGTCAGCTGGAGCCTCCCTCCCGGTGCCCCTGTAACACAAAGAGCAGTAGCTGCATAGACGCCAAGCACTTACCTTGTTCCCTGAGCTGGAACAGCTTCCGAAAGCAGCTGGGGTCTTTGTTCTCGGAGGGGGTGCCAGGTACACAGGCTGGCTCCATGGGCGCGGGTAAGGTGCCAGATGCCAGTCTGGGTCCGCGTATGGGGCCTCTCCCAAGACAGAGGAGCAGTCCTGGGCCTGGCGAGCCAGGGCGAGGCTGGCCAAGCTATTGCCGTAGGCAGACTCAGCCGGAGTGCTTGCCGGGACGAGGGAGGAAGCCAGGAAGGGGTTCCTCTCTGCCAGCTTGGCCTCAAGCAGGAAGGGGCAGTGGGTGCCCAGGTGGCGGAAGGCAGGCGGGTCGCCCGCGCGGTCCCCGGAGGGGCTGGTGGAGTGGAGGGAGTCTTCCTCAGACAGCCGGTACGGTTTGCCAGCGGCAGCCGGACTTTGGTTTTCCAGCCCAGACAGGGGCAGGGGGTAGCTGTGGTAAGCATGGCCATACAGGCCCCCTTCTGCCCACATGGGGCCAGGCCCGTCTGTACCCTGCGCCGCCCAGGGGATAGCTACCTCCCCGTTCTCGGGCTCAGAGTGGAGCGGGAACTCGGGAGCCTCCTTCGGGTGCATCCTCCCGGGCAGCAGGGCCTCCACGCGCTTGGAGAAAGCCGCTTCCACGGCCACGGGGTACGGAGAGTCCAGTGCCGGCTCCGGCCCGCCGAGGAGCTCTCGGCCCCACCTCAGACACGGCGGGAAGTCCTTCGCCCCTTCGGCGGTCCGCCACCACGGGGCCTTCTCCCCGGGGCGCAGCGCTGAGCCGGGCCCAGGGACGCAGCTGGGATCCGTCCCGTCCCGACAGCCGTGGGAAGGGAGCCCTCGCCCCGCACGTCTGCTCCAGTGCGCCGCCCCGACCATGCTCTCCAGGGCCTGGGTGTCGCGGTCGCCTTCCTGAGGGCTCTTCCATCTCGGCGCAGCCTCCCTGCTCTCGGCGTCGCTTGCCATGGCGTGTTCCCCGTCATGTGGTCATGGCTGCCCTCCCGGGGGCGCTGGGACCTGCGGGCAAACAAAGCTCAGCCTGAGGAGCAGGGCAGGGCCGGGCTGGGCTCCCGGCTCGGTCCGGAAGGTCTCAGCAGCTGGGAGGGAGAGGGAGGACCAGGACATGTGGGGCTCCGTTGCCCCAGTGCGCGAAAGGGCGGGGGGCAGACAGGAGGCCACATCCCAGAGCCACTTCACGAGCCTTTCCTCCTCCTTCCACCCCTTTGACAAGGACTCTGTGGCTACAGCCGCCCCCCCCCCCCCCCCCCCCCCCGCTTTCTAACAGAGAGGGATCTGGTCCCAACTCCCACAGCTCCAACACTTGGGGAAGTTCAGATCCAGACCCAAACTGGGCAGCTCTGGCCCAGGTCTGATTTCTAGTGGCCCCCCCCGCCCGCCCCTGCCTCCACCTCCTAACTCCCTCTGTGACCTGCCCCCTCCTCGGGACCCCTTGTCACCACTGTGAGAGGCGGAGGAGGGTCTGTCTGGCCTCTCCCCTGCCCTGCACAGGGAATGTGGAGGAATCGCTCCGCTGGACCAGAGCAAAATGTTTTGTAACTTCCCCACCCTGGAACTGAAGCTGCCCATGCAGAGCAGCTAGCTCTCCCTCTCTCTCTCTCTCTCTCTCTCTCTCACACACACACACACACACTCTCTCTCTCTCACACACACACACACACTCTCTCTCTCTCTCTCTCTCTCTCTCTCTCTCTCTCTCTCTCTCACACACACACACACACACACACACACACACTCTCCCCCAGGGCGTGGGTTCACACCACCTTCTGCTGCACAACCTCCATCCGCGCTGCAGTCCCATGGCACCAGGGAGCGTCCTTGGCCCAGAGCACACGCAGGCCCCTGTGGCGCTCAGGACCCCAGAAGCGGGGACCCCCTCACCCGCTGCGGGGAGCTAGTCCTTCCCCTCTGTGGGGCAGAGAGCGGCTCTGCCGGGAGCCGTGTGTCCGAGTGACTGGCGGGCCCGGCGAGGTGGGCAGGAATAAATAGCACATGATTTGTCCCGCCCTCCAGATCGCAGAACAGTTGACGTGTGCCGCGAAAGTAGAGCCACGTTCACAGGTGGGGGGAAACTGAGGCACGGCGCAGCCATGACTCGCGCACCCCAAATCAATAGCCACGTTGGAAGCAGAACCTAGAGCCGGCTCCTCCTCCGCCCAGCTCACCCTCTCCCTCCCTGGCTGGGAACAAAGCCCAGTTCTCCTGACTCACGCTTTCGAGTTCTAGCCACAGAACCACTCAGCCCAGCAGGCAAGTGGGAGGAAAAGGAAGGTTAGAGAGGAGGCGGACACCTCCCTGCTTAGCCTTTCCATCGTCCCTAGCAACAAGGTGCGTGGGGGGAAGAGGCGGAGGGGTGTCGAGTTGGAGGGAGTCATGCAATCCTCGGAGCATGACACGCTGGGGCCGCACTGCAACCCGAACGTAGCCTTGTGAGGCTGGTATTTGATTAATCCCCCCTACACATCTAGGCTACGTCTACACTGGCATGATTTTCCGGAAATGCGTCTAATGGAAAAGTTTTCCGTTAAAAGCATTTTTGGAAAAGCGTGTCTAGATTGGCAGGATGCTTTTCCGCAAAAGCACTTCTTGCAGAACAGCGTCCGTGGCCAATCTAGACGCGCTTTTCCGCAGAAAAGCCCCGATTGCCATTTTCGCGATCGGGGCTTTTTTGCGGAAAATAAATCTCTGCTGTCTACGCTGGCCCTTTTGCGCTAAAGTTTTTCGGAAAAAGACTTTTGCCCGAACGGGAGCAGCATCGTATTTCCACAAAAACACTGACAATCTTACATGAGAGCGTCAGTGCTTTTGTGGAAATTCGAGCGGCCAGTGTAGACAGCTGGCAAGTTTTTCCGGAAAAGCGTCTGCTTTTCCGGAAAAAGTGGCCAGTCTAGACACAGCCCTAGAGAATAGCATATACCAACACGCTGCGCTTCAGGAGCCTCGAGAACGGCTTCCCTGCACCCCTACCATCGCTACATGCCGAATGGGTAAACTGAGGCACGGCACACTGATTTGGTAGCACTGGGACCGGAACCCATGAATCCCAATACGTAGCTCCCCCCCTGGCTAGATGAGGCCATGCCTCTGGCAACATTTGCAGCCTGTTGTTGCCCCTGTGAACCGGTGCCGCTGCGTGCGGCCTGCTTGTGCTTTACGAGGCCATCCCCAGAGCATGGGCAGAGGAAGGACCAACTGAAGCCCCCACCCCCTCCTGGGCTCCCAGAGCTCAGCCCCACTGCATGGCCTGCCAGCGAGCTGCAGACACATGAATAACCCCAGCCTGAGAGCAAGAGGCGTCAGGCAGCTGGCCAGGAGCCATGGGGCGGGGGTGGGCGGAGGAGCTGGAGAAAGCATTTTGCTGAAGCAGGAAGCTCTGAACATGAGTCCCCCCCAGACTCCCATTCTCCCAGACCAGCTGTCTGCACATACAGACACCCCATTGATACCACAGGCTCCCTTCTGCAGCACCTCGGGTGCCAACGGAGCCGGCGGGCACCGAGCAGCTCAGATCCACCCCCACTGGCATGGAGAGAGGCAGATTCCGACTCCCAGTGCCAGGGAGTCTGCGTGCCCCACCCATGTATCCCCCCCAGGCAAGGCTGCTGGGATTTCCCAGAAGCAGGCGGGTTACCCAGGGAAGAGCTGCTCCAGACTCCGGTCAGCTTCCGAGAGGCCCTGCCAATAGAAATTCCCCGGGAGACGTACTTCCCGGAGGGGCTCCGCCACACCCTTGGCAGAGCGACCTGCCCGCGCCGCCACGGGCGAAGCGTCAGAAACCAGCAGCCGCTAGTGAAATGCACAGCGGGATCCGTGTAACCCCGGCTCGGCAGCCACTAGTGAAATGCACAGCGGGATCCGTGTAACCCCGGCTCGGCAGCCGCTAGTGAAATGCACAGCGGGATCCGTGTAACCCTGGCTCAGCAGCCACTAGTGAAATGCACAGCGGGATCCGTGTAACCCCGGCTCGGCAGCCGCTAGTGAAATGCACAGCGGGATCCGTGTAACCCTGGCTCAGCAGCCACTAGTGAAATGCACAGCGGGATCCGTGTAACCCCGGCTCAGCAGCCACTAGTGAAATGCACAGCGGGATCCGTGTAACCCTGGCTCAGCAGCCGCTAGTGAAATGCACAGCGGGATCCGTGTAACCCCGGCTCGGCAGCCACTAGTGAAATGCACAGCGGGATCCGTGTAACCCCGGCTCGGCAGCCGCTAGTGAAATGCACAGCGGGATCCGTGTAACCCCGGCTCGGCAGCCGCTAGTGAAATGCACAGCGGGATCCGTGTAACCCTGGCTCAGCAGCCACTAGTGAAATGCACAGCGGGATCCGTGTAACCCCGGCTCGGCAGCCGCTAGTGAAATGCACAGCGGGATCCGTGTAACCCTGGCTCAGCAGCCACTAGTGAAATGCACAGCGGGATCCGTGTAACCCCGGCTCAGCAGCCACTAGTGAAATGCACAGCGGGATCCGTGTAACCCTGGCTCAGCAGCCACTAGTGAAATGCACAGCGGGATCCGTGTAACCCCGGCTCGGCAGCCGCTAGTGAAATGCAGCTGCTTCTGGGGCACAATAACCATGGGCAGACGGTGCCCCCCGAACTGGGGCACAGAGCGAGAAAGCCCGCATGGCAATACTCAAGAGTCTGGCTATGCCAGGGGTGGGGAACCTTGGTTGGGTCGGGGGCTGCAGAATAATCAGTCGGGGGCCACACAAAAGTGAGAAGTAAAACAAAAAAACCAACATCTCTGACGTGACTGAGAAGCAGGAAGACTCTCCCCACATTCCCTTCGTGCACCAGAGCCCGCGGGACCCAGGCTAGTTGATTTTGGGGGGCCCCTGAGGCTCTGGGGTGGCGTCAAACATGAGGGGTTCTGTGCGTGGATGTGGGCGCCTGGGAAGCGGGTTTGGGGGAGCCTCCTGGCTAGCCAGGGGCCGTATGTTCATGCTGTACGTTCCCCACCCCAGGCTACGCCTCCCCCTTGGCCAACATGCTCCCGGGCCGTTCCGTCCTCGTGGGATTCCTGCCTTGCCCTGGGATCACACAAAGGGCTCCTCCGAATCGCTGTTCTCGCACGCGGGGCCGACCTCTGCCCGGGGAGGAACACACCGGCCAGCTCAGACCTACTCGGCTGTAGCAGGGGCGGACACAGCCGGCTGGGCACAGAGCCCGAGAGACGGTCACGCCAGCCTGTCCGCCTGCCCCATTCGGCAAGGACAGCCCTCCCTGCTGCCCCACAGCCTTGTCCCCCAGAGCTGCCGTTTTCAAACTTTCTTTCTCATGACCCAGTTGAAGAAAACTGTTGATGCTGCGAATCCAAGAGAATGTGACCGCGGGGGGGACCGAGGACGGGAGCTTTGGGGGGCAGGAGGGGGCTCTGGCTTTGGGGGGCAGGGCGGGGGCTCTGGCTTTGGGAGGCAGGAGGGGGCTCTGGCTTTGGGGGGCAGGGCGGGGGCTCTGGCTTTGGGGGGCAGGGCGGGGGCAGGAGGGGCTGACCTCGAGCGACTCCCGGCCAGCACCCCTGCTGCACTGCTGCAACATGCTTCCTGCAGACCCTGCTGCGCCCCAGAAGCAGCCGGCAGCAGGTTCCCAGCCAATGGGAGCGTGGGGCTAGTACTCGGGGCAGGAGCCGCGCGCGGACCCCTGTGCGCTCCCCCCCACACCCACCACCTGGGAGCTGGGCCTGCTGCCGGCTGTTTCTGGGGCACAGCACAGTCTGCGGTGCCAGGCCAGGCAGGGAGCTGCCTTACCCCCCTCCCCACTGCTCACCGGACCCGCCCCTTGCAACAACAAGACCCAGCGCCCGACGTCCCACCACCCAGCCTGGGGTCCCGACCCGGCATTTAAGAACCGCCGCTCCAGAGCCCCCCGTCCAGTGGAGTTAAATGGATGTGGAGATGGGGCGGAAGGGGAGGGGGCTCTCCCTGATACTGAGGGGGCTCTTCTGGGGGAATGGAGAGGGGGAAAGCTGGGCTGGATTTGGGGGAGATTCCGGGACCTCAGGGGCAGTAGCCAAGCCACCCCTGCCAGTGGCTTGGGTGCACTTTGCAGCAACCCCAGGGGTCCCAGCAGAAGTGGGGAGGAGGGGGGGAAGAGAAGCTCTCAGACACAGCTGTTGGGGGGGCGATGCCAGGAATGGCTGTGCGTAGACCTTGGTCTTCACTGGCTTGCCCCCCCCCGCCCCGGCATTGTCCCTGGCAGATGCAGGAGACACGGGCACCGGCTCCGGCTCTCAATTCGATATGCCACAGAATCCATTTCACCGCCCTGTTTGCTGGGCCCCGCGTCAGCGTGGGCAGAGTCTCCCTCAGCCGAGCCTGCCCCGCAGAGTTTACACGGTGGCTGCAGTCCTGGGCTGAGCCCCGGTCAGCGGCAGGACAGGTGTGCGCCACACAGGTGCCGAGCAACCTCTCCCCTTCTTCTGCCCCCACCCCCGACCTCACCTGGGCCAAGAGCCGACTTTGGTCACGGTTCAGCCTGGACTCTCGCTCAGCGCACAGTGACCCCCAGGACACCCCGCAGCCCTGCCCGGAGCCCGGTCCCGGCCGGCTGGGAGAGCAGAAACAGAGCCCACCAAAGCACCAGCCCTACAGCGTTCCTCTGAACCCCGAATCTAAACGCAAAACGGCTCCGTCGCCCGCCCCGTCCCGCCTATCGGCGCTAGGAATCACTGGGCTGACCCCTTTAGAGCGCGCCAGGCACGATCGTTCCCACCTTGGTCATATCCCAGGGGGTAGGACGTGGTGCTCCGCGATGGACCGGCTGCCGTTTCCACCGATCCGGAAGCCAGGGCTTGGTGCTCCGTGGCGCGGCAATACAGACCGACGCCAAGGTTGGTGTCCTCAAGAAGCAAGACGAACGGGGACCTTCTAGGGCCACTGACTGAAAGGGTCTGGCTCCGGGATTTGAAGCAGGCAGAAAGCTACCCGGAGCGCTCCTTGGAGGTTCTTCTCTGAATTCTGGAGCTGGATTTCTTGATCCATTAGTTTTGGACTCTCCGTGTTGTTCCTTCCAAGCGTCCTTTGATGAAGTGTCTCGCCGAGCGTGTTCTGGAGTGGGGAGCTATGGGGAAGGAGCGGCTCTAGGGAAAGTCCTGCGAAGGCACCGGTGGAAGAGAGAGAGGACTCCCTCATGCCCAAGGGCCATCCAGATCTCCTGGCCAAGAGAGGAGCGGTGTGAGGAGCGCTGCTCCCCGAACTCCAGCCACCTGCAGAGAAGGGAGCCCGGAGCCTCTGAGGGCGCCGTCCCAGAAAAGACTCCTCCTCCAATTACTCATCCCGACTAATGAGGGGACGCCGGAGCAAACGGCAGGGTGCTCCTCCCTGCCTCTGGGAGCGCCGGCCAAGGCCGCGTCGGCATGGCGTGCACCTGGCCTCGGTGCCAACCTGGGGCAGGCGTGCTCGGTTACTCACCGTGAAAGCTCCTTTTCTTCCCAGCCCCAGCCGCCCGGCTCAGCTCCCAGGTGTTGGCTCCTGATGAGAGAAGCGGGCTGGGCCAGATCTCGCCTTCCGGAGGCCACACCCTGCCGTGGGCAAAGCGGAACCCGAGAGCCTCGCCGTCAGCACGGCCGAGCGCCGCCACCCCAGAACGGGGGGGAAAGGGCATCGTGGGCGCCGGGTGCAGAAGGGGGAAGGGCCGGAATGCTCGAGCTCGCACGGGGGGGCACAGGCGGGTCGGGGGGAGGAGGCCGGGCTAGGATGAAAGGGGACGTTGAAGGACAGGGTGTGGGAATGACCGCGGGAACCGTGGGACGGGGAAGATTCCACATCCCTTGTAAAACCCTGTCGTTCGTCAGCACCAAAACTCTCCCCTTCCAAAGCCCGCGGCCTGCTCTCCCTCGGGATACAGGGGGCAGACAGGAGACCGGCTCTTCTAATCCCAACGGGGCCTTCGTCCCACACTCCCTTCCCTAGAAACCCACGTGGGTGGGGACAGGTTCGGATCCGAGTTCATCGCCCTGCCCCCCAGCCATGTCGGTGCCAGCCGCATTCAGTGGAACCTGCAAGTTTCTCTCGGGCCTTTTCCCGCAGAAGCTCATGCGGCTTTGCTCCCAGATTCCCCGCGTGGTTGGCAAGCCATTGGCCCTTTGGCCCGCCGCATGGAGCAAGAAACAGGCCCAAACTGCAATGGTCACACGGCCACGGGGCTGGTGACCTTAAGAGGCTACATTGCCCGCCCCTGCCCCCGGCTGAGACAGGACTAAGCTAACCGAGCCCAACCCTGGCAGGGGTTTGTAACAACCTGTTCTTAAAATCCTCCAGGGCTGCATCTCCGCAACACCCCTGCCACCCCGTTCCTCCCTGCACACTTCGGGGTAGGGGAATCTTGGGTTTGGAGCAGCCCTATTATAAAGACAAAGCAAATTGACAAACTGCAGCCCTGTGTTTGGACTGGGGGCATGGTGTGGGATTCAAGAGAAGCTCGCTCTCCAAGAATAACGAATTTTCCCCTAATGGGGTCCCCAGCAAATGGGGTATGGTCACATGTGCTGTGGTGTGCACCCCAATTCCAGCATCCCCCCATCTCCAGCAAGCTGGGCAGAACCTGGAATGACCAAACCCGCTTTCCTGGAGAACTAGGGTGACGTTAAACGGGACCTGGAAATGAGCCCCCCCCCATACGACCTTTCCTTTTGCAGCCCGTAACGCTTTGCAAACCCCCACGCCTGCCTTTGGTTTTGCCCAGTCCTTGTCTGTATCCCATTAAACCAAGATCCTTTGCTCCCATCCCCTCCATGCCGTTCCTTTCCTGAAGCACCCCAAATCCAACACCGCCAAGAGGAAAACTTCACCCCCTCCACCCTCAAAGTGCCTTCTAGTCGGGTAGCAGGGCTTCCTCTTACAAGAACGGAGCTGCCATGCACCAAACCTTAGCATCTCACCATACTATTGGGACGGAAAGAAAGCGTGTGGTTTTAAAGGAGATTCTGGCAGCTCGGGATTTTTAATCAAGACCATGAGACAGTTATGAAGGGTGTCTTAAGAGGCATCATCTGCCCCCGTGCCAAGGAAAGTGCAGGGAGGGCTAGCGGATGCGTGGGAGTACAGAAGAAGGAAACATCACAGCCAGTCCAATGCATGAAATGTTTTCCTGGCCCTTTTTGCCATTCACACCCCTCTACACGCTGTGCGGTCGTGCCCAAGCGGCCGTGCCTGTATCGATACACAGCCACCACCTGGCCTTTTTGTGCTGTGTTTGTGCAGTGCCTAGTACAACCCTCCAGGCGCAACACAGCACCCGCCAACCTGCCCATGCAGAGACATCCGTGTGTACACACACGCACACGAGAAATCCCCACACCCAGGCACGGTCACCCAGGCATATGTACATACAAACACGCAGGCCCACACACACAGGTAGAGGGACGTGCACATAACACATACGCATCTTATAAACGCATCGTTTCTCTCTCACACACACAGCGTTTATTCCCATGAGCACTGCCATACGCCTGAACTTTGACAAATATTCACACAGGCACCAGGAACACACGCCCATACTTGCGGCTCATGCTAAGACAGAATCATAATAAATCTGTGGTGTTTCTTTCGGGCCTCTCTTGCCGCAGGAAACCGTAGCTCTTTGCTCCTCTGGACAGAAGGGGCTGGGAAAAGGCAGCTACTTCTGGGTGGGAGCGTAGCAGTTACTGTTGGGAAGCCTCTCGAGCAGCAGGGAATAAAGAAGCCCAGCGCAAACCCCAGCGCGTCCAGAAAGCATCGTGGGGACCTTCCCTCTCCAGGCGGAGCGGTCCTAGGGCTGCCAGGGGTCCCGTATTGAACCAGACAGTCCGGTATTTGGACGTTGTGTCCAGTAAGCAAATTGAGAAAATACCAGACATATAAATGTCCGGTATTTTCAAATTACGTTTTTCTGCTTTTCCCGGGCCCGGCTCGGTGCCCGATGGAAGCCTGCTTGGGACATGTGGCAATTAAGGGGCTGCGACTGCATTTTGGCCCGACCTCCCGAATCCTCCCTCCCCCCCGCACCCCGAGGTCTCCCTGGTTACTCCCCGGTGTTGTTGTTTTTTTTTCTCGACAAATTTTTGTCCGGTATTTTTTTGGAAACCCTGGGCGCGGACAAGGCTGCGGTTGTCTGCTCCACACACACACGGAAGTGCCCGGAGCCCAGCGTATCGGACAGGAAATCGTGTCAGACTCGCTGTGAGAGTTACTGTTGAGTTTATGTAAGTGGGGGGGGGGTTCCTCTCCTTCCCCCCCCAATACGTTATATAAACATGACAGCCAAGCCGCTACACGCCCCCCCATCTCCTCCGCCTCCTCTGCGCCGTCACCCCTGGGGGAAAGTTCTCTCTCACCCACAGCCTGGACGTCCCGAGGTGCAGGGGAGGCCTTTGGCAAACAGCACTCTGGGGGGGGTGACGGGAGGACACGGCCGTGGGCTGAGCAGCGTGATTAACATCAGGCCACGGCCGCCTCCTCAAAGCTCCGCAGCTGCTGTGTGGTCTGGCCTAGTGTGTGAGGAGCAGCATTATTGTTAACCCTTCCTGAATCGGGGCTCGGGCCCAGAGCGCTGGGGAAGGAGGGGAGGCCGGCGGGAAGGGGGGTTCTGGGCCTCGCACGGGGCCACGGAGCATCTAAGGGGGCGAGAGCAAGAGGGGAACGCAATCCAGTTCCCATAGCAACCACCTGTCCTCAGATCTGCACAAATTAGCTAGCAATGCTCCGAAAGGACCATCGCCGTCCCCTAGCCGTGCCCCAAACGGCTGTGCACCCCCTAGCAACATACCCAGCGGGTATTGCCAACCGGCCTTCTCGCAACGCAGGCATAACCCACACCCCGTAACCAAAACCCACCTCCCCTCGCTACACCCCCAGCACTCCAGTGCATCCTCAGGAAAGAGGAGAAAAACCTCTTGGTATGAAATAAGCAGCCCAGCTCTTCACGGGTCCAGGCAGGCGTGTGCACGTCCGTCAGGTCAAGAACCGGGACCGCTCTACCGGCCTCACACTGGATTCCCAATGAGACTGTAAAGCGATTCGGCCCGCAACCTGTTGTATTTTGCGCCTACAGAACCTCCCAGCACATCACGCGCACCAAGCACGTGAATAAATAAGACGCGAGAAACCGCACGCACGTGCCCAATATTTGCACGCAGACACACGGCAGGAGGTACCCACGTGGGCCAGTCTGGGTCTGCGGGACACTGTGTACCCAGCGGCGTGCCTGCCCATGTGTGTCCTGCCATGCACAGGGGCACCTTGTGTACCTGCGTGTCTGCGTCAGGCCCGATGCGGGCACCCGCACGGACATGCCGCGGCACACGCGCGTTTGCTGGCTGGGTAGCGCGCATGCCTGGGGGGTATGTCGGACCCGGCTTGGGCCTGCCTTTGGACGTGGGCCCGCAGCAGGCAGCCCTACCTCCCGGAGGCTGAGCTGTCCCCAACGAAGGGTGAAATAAATACAGTGACTCAGACCCAACAGAAAAGGGATGAAAACAAAAAATGATCACCAGCCCCCTGCCAGGAAGGACAAGACGCTGACGCTCATGGCCCCTCGGCCAAGCCCTTTGATGACTGAGCAAAGAGTTGGAGCCAGATAATCTTGGATTCCTTCCCCACCAACTTTCTTGCCCCAGGCCTGCACTCACCAGTGCACCCCCCCCCCCCCACACACAGTCAGAGCTGCAGCGCCCCCCACGCCATCGGAGCTGCAGTGCCCCATCCCCCCACGCCCTCAGAGCTGCATGGTCCCCCCCCCATGCCCTCAGAGCTGCAAGGCCCCCCCATGCCCTCGGAGCTGCAGTCCCCCCCCCCACGCCTTCAGAGCTGCAAGGCTCCCCCATGCCCTCAGAGCTGCATGGTCCCCCCCCCCACGCCTTCAGAGCTGCAAGGCCCCCCCCACGCCTTCGGAGCTGCAAGGCCCCCCCACACCCTCAGAGCTGCAAGGGCCCCCCCCACACACCCTCAGAGCTGCAGGAGAGGCCGTGCCAGGAGGCGCTCCGAGTCTCTGACCACGCAGCGGTGCGGTGGAGGCGCGTGGACGTGCGTTTGGTGAAGACAAGCCACGACTCAGCGACTATCTGCCAGCAGGCCTGCCCTTACGGCCCCGTGGCCTGGCCCTTGTGGTTCTTGTTGCTCCCAGAGTCACGAGCCCAGCAAAAGGGAAGGCCAGAGACCAGGGAGAGCAGCAGGCACCGGCTGGAGGCATCGATGCCTCCTTCTTTGGTGGGCAAGATGGCAAGGGAGACGTTCTCTCACTCTCTCCGCTCTCCCTCCAGTCACTCGCCTGGCTCCAAGGAGTTCGGTTCTCCCGGAAAGGTGGGACGAGGGCAGGATGGAGGAGGGGTTGCGACAGGGCTCCACACCTCCAGTGCCAATTCCCCAGGCTCTGCAGGGTTTGTCGGCGGGGACAAAACCAGGTGGGGAGGGGAAATGAGATCTTGAGAGCCATGCAAGCCCGAACACCACCAGGGACCTGGTTAAAAAATGGACTGTCCTACGACAGGTGCCAAAGAACCACAGAAAAATGAGCCCCCATCCTGCCAAGCACAGACACAGACGAGCCCAGCTTACAAACGACCGGACAGGACGGAGTCTGCGTGGGGGAAGGGGAAGAGCCCACATGCAGCATGAACATGATGGCAGCAAACGGCCACAGTGTTGCGGGGCGGTGGGGGTGAGTTAGGAGGAGAGCCGCTCTAGGGGAAGGGCAGGGAGACAAGAGGATGAGGAGCAGATGTGGGGTAAGGCTGAGAGGAAGGGATGGGATGCCCATGACCACAGAGCGGAAGGAATCCAGCCGAAACACGGGCACGTTCTCTGGACGTCCAGAGGTCCTGGCTTGGGCAGCTTCTGCAACCGGAAACGTTGGCTCACTCCTCTCTGCAGTTTTCTCCCCAAGGCCACATGGCTGGGGTATGGAAGAGGCTCCCTTGGGTGCTAGATTCCCCACTCACTTGCTGGGCACTAGGGTCTGTCTGGGTGTCACACAGTGCACAGTCAACCTGTGGAACTCCTTGCCAGAGGATGTTGTGAAGACCAGGACTTTAACAGGGTTCCAGAAAGAACTAGATCAATTCATGGAGGACAGGTCCATCAATACGTATTAGCCAGGATGGGCAGGAACGGTGTCCCTAGCTGCTGTTTGTCAGAGGCTGGAAGTAGGGGACAGAGGAGGGAATTACTTGGTGATCCCCTGTCCTGTTCCCTCCCTCGGGGGCATTGGCCACTGTCAGCAGACAGGACACTGGGCTAGATGGACCGTTAGTCTGACCCAGTCTGGCCGTTCTGATGTAATGGGGCCACGGGCACAGCTGACTGCGGAAGGCCACCTCCACCGTCGCGCCTGACCATCGACTTTCCCACCACACACGTTGGGATTCGGATGGCAGCGCCTCGCCTCGGGGCTGCTCCTTAGGAAACTTAGCAGGGTCCCATGTCTCCGTTCCTCGACGGCCCGTTGGAAACACAGCGCCGCCTCCCCAGGGTATCCTACCCCCCGGCCATACAGCACGGGGGGTTCCAAGAGGCGGGCGGGAACCAGACCAGATTTCTCCTCGGTCTATCTGGGCACCTCTGCCGTTGGCGTAAGCAGAGTTCCCGTTTGCGTCAGGGAAGAACATGCCCTCCACTAACTATCCCCCGAGGCGAGCCCCGCCCACACGTTCCCACCCTCCGAGGAGGGAAAAGCCAACCCAAGGCTCAGAGCCAAATCACCAGCAAATCCTTCTGAACACCACCCGGGCCAGCCCCAGCGGGGTCCCTTCCACCTCCTGCACACAGCGGGTCTCCAGCAAACCCACGGGGAGCCCAGGAGGGTCACCTGCCCAGAGGTGTCTCCATTTGTGGCGCAGTGGGGGGGGGGCTGTCTGCTCTGTGACCCGGGGTCCCCCTGCGCTGTGACGTGTGAACCCCACTGACTCACCCACGTGTGTATTAACCCAGACACATGGGCTCAGCCCGAGCTGATAACAGGGGATTCCCAGGGGAGAGACAACAGGAGGTTTGGGAGGATCAGTTGCTGGCTGGGAAACAGGAGGGCGTGAGCCTAACCTGAGAGCTGGAGGTCGAGGGGGGTGATGGACCCCCCTTAACTCAAGGGATCTGAGGCTTCCTGGCCCTGACTCCTGCAGCCACATCACGTCTGTGCTGTGCCGTATCCTGGAGGAGCAATAAACCTTCGATTCTCTGGCTGGCGGAGACTGTTCTTGCTGCAGACGGGGTGCAGGATCTGGGGGAACCTCGACGCGGCGTCACAGTCCAAAGCCACTCAGGATCTGACCAGGAACGCGCAAGTGGGCCCTGCCTGGGGGCGTGGGGTTGGCTGTGAACAGCCTTGCCCTGGGCCTCAGTTCTGCCAAGCCTCTGGGGGTTGCTGAGCGGGAGGCAGCAAGTGGGAAGGTTTTGCTCTCATGGGCGGGGCAGCTTCTCGGAAGCAGAGACCGAGAGGGTCCAGCCCCTCCCTGGGTGAGCAGGCCTAGCCCTTGCGACAGGCACGGGCGCTGGGCCCCCTGCTCCGGGGCTGAATTGGGCCCATGCAAACCAGAGTACGCAGGGAACAGGCAGAGACGACCTAGTGACTGGCATTGTAGCTGCACAGGGACCGGGCCAGCTCCCAAATGAGACACCTCTGTGACCCCGGCCTGCCTCACCCCTTGGCACGAACACGGGGCGTGTGCAGGGTCGGGGCTCGCACGCTGCACGACAGTGGTGAGTTGCAAAGGTGAGCTGGCACTGTCCGGCAGGAAACGCCCTCCTGGCACGGATGAGGGATGCCAGGGCCGCTAACCTGCCCGGGCACTGCTGCTTCCAGGCTGCGCTTTGGGGAGCGGACCGTAGAAAGGAGGAACCAGGTGTGGGGGAGGGAAAGGGAAAATCCAGCCCTCGTGCCCATCTCTGACCCTGACGCTTCTAATGCAAAAGGCGGGCTCGTTATTACAGCACGCTCATTAGAGACGCCTGGGAAGGATGAAGTAGCCACTGAGCCTGGCTTGACCTGAACCGACCCACCACATCCCCCTCCAGCATCACCTCTCCCCCCCCCCCCGGGATCGACGGGCCCCCCTTGCACTCCAGACTTGGCTCTGCAGAGGAGAGGTGCATGTCTGTCCCCCCCCAGCACGCCCCCCCCCCCCCCGCCCCGGCACTTTGGGGCCAGACCTAGAGAACAACATCTCAGCAGCTCTTAGGTCAGTCTCTCCCCCGCCTCTGTGTCCTCACCATGCAAAATGGTAACGAGATTCCCCCCCTCCCCCTCTGCCCCCCAGCACATCCAGCTCACTTACTGCCCAAGCGCCTTGTCCAGGGCACTCTTGCTCACGGCGCCTTCATTTTCTCTCTCCGTACGATTCCCCCTCCCTCTCCCTTCCTTTTGCTTAATTTTTCCAAACACCCCGTGAGCAGATCCCTGCCAGAAAGCCAAACCCACACCCTCACCTTGGAAATCAGCCCAGCATGGACCTACCTGAGGCTATGGAGGTGATGAAGATGAAGGGGGCAGGGAGAGGAAGGGCAGGAGGAAGAGGAAAAGGGACCTCCCTCCCCGTCTCCCTCTGAACACCAGCTGAGGCGGGAGAGGAAAGCGCTTGCTAATCTGCGCCCGGTGCTTGAAAACGTCAAACCTCCAGGAGTCTAAGCGCTGCAGCGGAGCGGAGGGCATGGGAGGACATCCACTCCCACACGAGTAGCTTTCTGGGAATTAGGGCCACAGCCCAACTGCTCTGGCAGCTTCACTCCCCTTCAGTTCTGGCTGATGGCACAGCTCGCTCGCCCTGGACAGCTGCTGACTGGGAGCCGCACAAGGAGGCTCCCACCGCCGGAGCTGCGGGGGGGAGAACGTGGGGCGGTGGGTTGAGGATGGCACAGGGGCAAAGCAGATGGGTAACACTGATGCAGCCTTGATGGGTTTGTCTTCCCAGCACCCTGGGAAGCGTCATGATCCCCCTTTTACCGATGGGGAAATCGGGATGGGGCGATGAAGGGACGTGCCAAAGGCCACATGGCGAGTCGGTGGCAGAATTAGGAACAGAACTTGGGCTCCTGACCCCTAATGCCTCCACCCTAACCAAGAGGCGACACCCCCTTGCAAACTGAGAAGGGAATTCGACAGTCCTGGCACCCAGTGTCACCAAACTAACCATGGAAAGTCACTCCCTCGCAGCACTGAGAACAAAACCACACGTCCTGTGCACAGTGTCCCGCCCTCCCGTTCTAACCAACAGCTCAGGGAGTGGGCTGCATGAGTCCCCCCTTCCTTCATCTCCGTGGGCTGTACCATGGTCGCCTCCAAGATGCTGTCCCGGGATCGGGCGGTTCTGCTCACGGCGTCGGCGTCCCTAGAACGTGCAGATTAGGCCGACAGAACCATAGCAGCGCGCTGATTGGACGCAGAGGGTCCACGCGGCTCTCGCAAGGGCGTGTGCCATCTGCACGCACCCCCCTTCACCTGCCCTGGCTTTCCATGTGGGTCTCTTTTGTCACACCCCTAGGAAAAAACCCGACGCAGACAGAAACCCGTGTGTTCTGACCACCCTGCGCGTGGGCAACAGTACACAAAGTGCCACACAGAGAACCCCAGTGGGCTGCAGGTTGCCTGCCACTCCCTGGCCCGTACGCAGGAATTTCTGGTGTGTATGTGCTTTTTTTTGTCAATATGGACTGCAAGGGTGTGAATGGACCCTCCATGGTCCCCCAGGTAAGCGGGGAAATCAGACCCAGACTTCTCCTGGCTGGCTGGAACATGCTTACTTGGGGGACCGTGGGGGGTGCTTTTACACCCTTTGCGCGCGCGCGCACACACACACACACACACACACACACAGGCCTGGCTCCAATAGTTCATGTTCTCCTCCAAGAGGGCGCAGGAGTCCTGGAATCCCTGGCCAGTTCCACATTCATCCCTTTCTGTAGGGAGATGGATGGCTATTTCTGTACCCCTGCCCCCCCCACCCTTTTCCTCTACATCTGGCCAAGAGGCCCCAAGTTGCAAGAGACACCCAGTCGCGGATCAGCACAAGAACAGAGGGACGGACAGCAGATGGGGCTGAGATGAGAAGGACAGTGTGATTTGTTTTCATAGGAAGCAACTGATAAGTCACAAAAACCCTGCTAGAATCAGGTGTTCAGTAGCCTCTTAAAGGGATAGTGCCTCTTAAAGGGATGGTGCCTCTTAAAGGGATGAACCCGGTGCCTCTTAAAGGGATGGTGCCTGTTAAAGAGATGAACCTGGTGCCTCTTAAAGGGATGGTGCCTGTTAAAGGGATGAGCCTGGTGCCTCTTAAAGGGATGAGCCTGATGCCTTTTAAAGGGATGGTGCCTCTTAAAGGGATGAGCTTGGTTAAAGGCATAGTGCCTCTTAAAGGGATGAGTCCAATCAGAAACTTTGCCTCACTTAAAGGGATGAGCATGGATAAAGGCAGAGAGACAGAAGGTAAAGGCACCAAAAGGAACGAGTTTCATTAGGTTAGCACCTATTAACAGCCAAGTCACCCTTTTGTGACCCCGCCCCCAGGCCGATAGGACACGCTCACCGCCTCCTCTGGGCCAGCAGACACTGCCCGCGCCAAGGGCCCTCTGCTACCGCAGCTCCCCCCGCCTCCAGTTTCTTGCTCCGCCCCGGTTCCCAAAAGCCAGCGCCAAGTGTGGCGAGCCAAGCACTTGGGAAAGGGGCAGGCTCCCCCCCTCGTGTTCCAGGTGCCCCCCTGCCTCCATCACTGCCCACACCAGCTCCATGGGCCTTACGAGCCACGTCCCAGCAGCAATGATCTCCTGCCTAAATCCCTGCCCGCCTCCCCCATGCCAGGCAAGGAGACCCGCCCACCTGTCTACCACCCGCCGGCCCCTCGGCCGTGCGCGCGGCGCCAGGGTATCTGCGGGAGTTTCCAAAGCACGTGCTCCTGCCACGGGCATCCCCGGGCACTGCAACCCCCATGCTGCGCGGTGGGGAGACGGGCCCAGGGCAGGGCCAGCAAGGGCTTTCCCGGGACACACGGCTCCCTAGGACACAGCTGGGACCCCTTTCCTTTCCCTGGTTCCCTCCCACCAGGCAGACCCCTCCTCCCTCATGGCCTGAGTCCCCCAATCTGGAGTCTCTAGCGCATTCTAACCACAGAATCCCAGCCCCGTGGTGGAGCCACGCGCCACGGCAGAGAGGAAAAAGGGGGCTCCAGGAATGGGGGGAGGGTGGCAGACAACCTGCAGCATCCCAGCAGAAGCAGGATGCGCCCCGGGTGCTCGGGAAGGGCGCCACTCGGGCGAGATTCCGGGGCACCCTTCCTCCGAGCCCCAGGGCAGCGCGGTGGGAAAGGGAGGGGCAATGAAATGCCCTTCTCCAACAGCCTGTCCCCGGTGAGCATGTCCCTCCCTTGCCCCTGCCCAGCGGGGGACTCCTGTTTATGGAGCTAAGTAGCATTAACTGGGCTCCAATACTTTGATGCAATTAAAAGTTCCCCTGGGGATGGAGGGCTTAGAAAGCCAGCCAGGGCCACGGGTGGAGCTTGGCCAGCCACGAGCCCTGGGCTGTTTCCCTCGCTGGAGGTTGCCAGCCCACTGGGAAATCAATGGCAGGTCTCCAGAGACTGCCGTGTGCCCTTGCGCTCTGCGACCCCAGCTGGGCCAGGGGACGCCTCCACCAGGCACGTCCCCCTTCCTTTAACTCCGGGCTTGCCGGTCAGCCCCGCTCCCGGCCCGGGGCAGAGGAAGATGCTCAAGACTTACAGGAGAGCAGCGACGGAGCTGCACCTGCCCCGTGGGGGTATCCTGCCAGCAATCCCCAGGCTGGCTCCTTTTCTGCCCCACGCCAGTGACCAGCTAGGTCACAATTGCAAATCCCCAAGGCATCAACCTGGGAAAAGTCAGCCTCCCAGCCAATGTTCCCTGTAAGCTGAGCGCTTGGGCGCCACGCAGGAGAGAGTCCAGTGCTGCCCAGCTGATCAGTTTTTGTCCCTACTGGTGGTGCACATTCACACAGGCCTCGGTGCACGTAACAACATTTATTCTGCACATGGATGGAAAAGATTAGAGGAAACATTGATCCCAGCCAGCTCCTGCCTTTCTCCATGGAAAAAAACCAGCCACCAACTGCCACTATGGGCCGGTTGCTAGAGGGCACAGAACGGCTGCCGTTTTCTCTGGCTTTGTCTCCCGGCAGTGGGAGTGAAGTCCTCTGCTTTGGGGATTTGCCCCACACGTCCCGATCCACAACCCATTTACTTCTGGGCTCTGAAGGGCACTGGGAACCGTCACCCAACCACAGGGCCGGTCTCTCCTGGTTCCCAGCACTAGGCAGCCTTTCCTTTCCTGGGGGGTTGATCCCGTCGGGAGAGGCAGGCGGGTTTGTGGGAAATGAAACTTTTCACGGGGCAGGGGGTCTGTTCCCACATTTCGCCCAGAGGGCAATCAAATGCAACAGAGCGTTCCATTGGAGGGCATTTCGGCATCGGGGTTTTGTTTCACTTTGTGAAGAAAGTTCATGATCCAAATACAACAGGACGTTTTGTTTTCTGGTTTTTGTTTTGGTTTAAAAAAGTCAAAACGGGAATGAAACATTTTGAGTCACACAAAGCAAATGTTCATTGGGAACTTTTTTTTTTAAATTTTCATTTCATTCCAGAATGGGAAAAATCCTCAGTGGTGGCATTTCCCATGAAATGGAAAAAATGCCATTGCTGCCCTGCTTGGAGCACCAGGTGATAGCTTCCAATCCAGCACAAGGTAAAATGTCATTTGTTTTTTTTAGCCACCCCTCTGTGTACCGAGTTGCTGGGTCTCAATCCACGTCCCACTGGGAGGAGACAGCCCTGGGGAGCCTTTAGTGAAGCAGCATCAAGAAATGCCTCTTCCCCCAAATGCTGCGTGCGGCCCTATAGGACTCCCATTGGGGTGCAGGGCAGAGAATTTGCTCCATGGTGTATTTATTCCTTGTCCTCCTTGCTCAGAGAGTCAACACTGGGGCCAATTAGCACCTGTATGTAGCAGAGGGCTGGCCGGGAGGGAGATCAGAACAGCTCCTAGCACAGGCAAGCTCTGATCCACGCTAATTGCCTGCCTGTTGCGTGCGTTCAGATCCTAACTATGTCACCCCCCCTCTGCCCCTCTTGGCATCAGCTGAAACCAATTAGCAGCTGGTTTATATCCGGGTTCCAAAGCAGGCGAACGGCAACGTCAGTTTCATGCCAACATGCCATTGCTGTCTCTGGCGTGACGCCTCGTGTGGGGCATGTGGCCGGCTTCCAGCCAGAGAGGGAGAGAAATTCAGAGAGATCCTGTGGGGAAAGGGTCAGGACTCCAAGCCTTGTGGGGCTGAGCCAGGGGAGCTAAAGGGACAGAGGTGCTCACAGCTCTCCCTCGGGCGGCGTGGAACCTCAGAGAGAAAGCAGGAGCACCTGGGGTCAGACCCCCGGCAGACGGACAGAAGGACGAGAACCTACAGCGAAAGGTAGCGTGTACGGTGATTAGACAGATGGACACAGGCATCATTTCTCACCAGGGATTCATTATCTGCCTGCGCTACCAGCAGGGAAGCCCTCGTTTCCTATCCAGGTGCCCGGCTCTCTGCTGTACCGAGCTCTCACATGCAGACAAGGTTAAACACCAGTAAGCCAAGCCCCTGGGTGGCCACGGCCCTGAGCATTTATCTTCCCCATCAGAGTGGGACTGAATTCCACAGCTCAGCTCCATCCGTGCATGGGAGATGCTGAGCTTGGAAAAGAGGAGACCGAGACGGGACATGGTAGCAGTTTTCTGGAACCTAAAAGGGTGTTATGAAGGGGGGGGGGGCGAATTGTTCTCCTTGGCCTCTGAGGACAGGACAAGAAGCAAGGGGTTTAAATTGCAGCGGGGGAGGTTTAGGTTGGACATTAGGAAAAACTTCCTGCCGGTCAGGGTGGTCAAACACTGGAATAAATTGCTGGGGGGTTGTGGAATCTCCATCACCGGAGATATTTCAGAGCGGGTTGGACAGACACCTGCCAGGGATGATCTGGATCAGGGCTACTCAACACGCGGCCCACGGCCCGTTTGTTTGCAGCCCGCAGTGCAGTTTGGGTTTACACAGGGGCTCACCACATGGCCCGCGGGTGGGAGCCAAGACAAAAAAGCATCAATAGAACGGTTTTCTGTGGCGATGTGTTTTAGTAGTTCCATTCCTGGACTGTCATTGCTCATTAAAAGTGCTGTCCTACGGGTGGAAATCAGGTCCATGTTGCATTTTAATAATATCAGCAGAACTGACTTAAACGGGGCCTGCGTGTGGTGCTGTCTTGACTACGTCTTTGTTTTCATGCCCGTCAGTGCGAAAGAAGCGATTTGCATAGATTTGCATCTATATTTGCATGTCTGTGCAACCAGACTTAAGTTGCAGCCCTCGTCATGCGCTGTCAGTATCACTGTGGCCCCCGGGGCTTCCAAAGTTGAGTAGCCCTGATCTAGCTGGTGCTTGGTCCTGCCGTGAGGGCCGGGGACTGGACTTGATGACCTCTCGAGGTCCCTTCCCGTTCTAGTGTTCTCTGAGTCTATGATTCTAAGCTCCTCCCAGAGTATGGGGTCTCAGGGTGGACTCTCGGACACGGTTCATGGCTAGTGTTCCCTGGGCGACTTTTCCTCCAGCCATCGACTGCTATCCGCTCTGGATTTCTTGCAGCGTTTCAGCGTTTCCCCCCATCCAGATCAGACCTTTCTGCCCCTCCACAGCCCCTCTTCGGGGATAGCAAAAGCCTGTCAGAAACAGAAACGGCCCCCGCCGGGCCTTATGCCGAGCCCCGGTCGGAATGACAAGCAGCGCTGAAACTCACGTCCAACAGGGAACAGCCACTGAGGCAGCTTCCTGAGCTCACGCCGAGCCTTTCTGCCATAGGAGCATGTTGAGGGAGAGGGGTGGTGCTGGGGAGCCACAGGCCTCCCCTCCCCTCTGACAGTCACCCCTGATCGCCTGTCCCTGGGACGCCGTCCAGTCCAGAGACCGTCCCCTAGAGAGCATTAGGAAGAAGGCCACATGGGCAACTGGGCCCCAGGGGTGCTGATGAGTAGTGGTTAGAGCAAGGGATGGGGCATCCGGAGTGCTGGGTCCTTGTCCCAACTCTAGAAGTGCGTGTTTCAAAGCCCAGATCTCCAGCCAGGACGGGCCTGGCTCTCAGGGTGTGTAGGGTAAACTGAGGCACATTTAGGGCTGCCTCAGTTTACCCTACAGGGTGTGGGGGAGAATTGGAAATCGGTGCCACGGGGTTATGACCATGATTACTGCAGCCTTTCCAAATGGGAGTGACACCCCAGAGGGCCCCAGCAGGGCAAAGATTGTGAAGCGTGACTCTAGTGGTAAGAGCAGGAGTAGTGGCTTCCCTATGCCTGCTTCCTATTCCCAGCCCTGCTAAGGGAGTGGTGCCTAGGGGCTAGATCACATGCCTTGGGTTCTCTTTCCAGCTCTACTGCTCAGGCCCGGGGGCATGTTACTTCCCTGGGCGGTGCCTCAGTTTCTCCTGCTTGTCACATGAGGATAGTCAGGCTGACCGACTGCACGGGGAGGCTGGCGGGTTACACTTTATAAAGCGCTTAGAGCCATGGTTCCCAAACTTTTTGATTTTTGAGAAACCCTCACGCCCTCTTCCCCAAAAAATAGCAGCAAAGCCTTGCCCCTCCCCCGAATTTCATCACGCCCCCCAAGCGGGCACGCCCCCCAGTTTGGGAACCCATGGCTTAGAGAGATGCAAGGGTGGACTGTAGCAATTCAGAGTATTCAATATCATTGTGAATTAACGCTACCACCAGAGACCGGTCCCGCTGCACGGCTACACCAGCTGCGCTTTATAAACACAGACTTTAAAAAAAAAAAAAATAAAGCCTTCAGTTTCCCCAGTCCCAGTCTGCCTGGGACCCAGCAGGAATGCATACTCTTCAGACTCCACAGAGCTAGCTAACCCGTCCGTCTCCTGGATCTCCCAGCCAGGCGGCTCATGAACCTAAGCGGAACCTCATTCCGGTCCCTGAAGGCTCTTGCTTTTAGGACAATAGGTACAGCCCTCATGCTGCCCAGGCCGGTGCCCTCCTGCGAGCGTATTTTTGTGGTGTTTGGGGACAGGGATCCCCAGACAGGAGAAAAGGGGCTGGAAGAGGAATGTAGGTTCCCCTTCCCAGGGCAGAAGACAGACGCCTTTACCCACCAACCCTCCGCTCACATCCCCCTCACGCCACCTTTCAACCTTGCCCCCTGCCGAGAAACCCCCCTCCAAACCAGCCTGCCTCTCACATCGCCTCTTGGACAAACCCCCACAGCCTCCTCTCTGTCTCTCCATCGCCCCTCGTCCCCTGCCCACGTCCTTCTGAGGAACCTACAGCTGGCACACGCCTGGCCTGGGCGCTTGGACTTCTTAGCTGCCGGAAGAAACTTTTTGGGAGTTGTCACTCGCTCATCCTTCCTCCCCGCCCCCTGCCCCACCAGCTGGTCCTGCAGAAGGAGTTAAGTTCTCACACTTACCTGAACAGAAGGCAGCCCCAGATCCGTAGCCCCAGATCCTGGAGAGGGGACGTCTAAGCGGGGCCACCTGGCCCCCCCTGGGTGGGGGCAGCCTCAGAGCAGCCGTGGCTTGGGTTTCCCGTAGCCCTCCTCCTCGGTAGCACAGCCTGGGAGCCAGCCGAAGGCTCTGCACGCTGCCAACAAAGAGGCTGCATTTAAACAACAGACATAATTATGCTTTTGATACCGTCTGCTAAAAATACAGCTCTGTGCTGTGCTGCGAGCCATGTGTGTGCAGGCTCACATGGCCTCTGAATGGCAGCAGCTGACTCAGGCAAGAGGGGGAAGGGGGGGGACTGTGGAGAAAGGGAGAGAAAGGAGGGGGGAGAGGCAGGCGAGGTGAGGGAGGGACAGCGAGAGCCAGCGAGGCCTGGTTGGACGCGCTCTGAGTGAGGGAATCCAAGCCAGGCTCCGGTGCCAATGTCAGATGGGGACAGCAGGCTCCCCGGGCGGGGGCTCGTCGGGTCTGGGCCAGTCTCAGGTGGGGCTGGGGGCTCCCTCGGGGCTGTATATGGGCTAGGACCCTGTCCATCTGGTGAGAGAGGCATTTGGCTCGAATTCCTGTCTGCTTCTGTCTCTTCCTCCACCCTTTTGGGCATCGCAGGAGACTTAGCCCTGCCTGCAAACGCCCCCACGGGGGTGCAAAGATCTGGATGGGGGGGGCTACTGAGGACCAGCCTGCACGGTGCATGGAGGGGGGGGAGCCATGCCGTCACCGTTGGAACCAGCCTCTCTAGGGACACGATCCAGATTCTGAGCCGCTCTCCCTCAGCTCCTGCTCTGGGCGTCCAGACAGAGGGGGGAGGAGATGGATGGGGGGGGTCACTTCCTTCTGGGGGCAGAGCGGAGGAAGGCGCCGTGGGGGAAGGGGGAGCAGGGGCCAGGGGAGATGGGATGCTGAAGAGGTGTACACCGCCATGGCCTCCGCCTGGCACTGCCCGGCTCCTCGCCCGGCCCAGGCCTGCCCTTTCCCCAGACGCCCCCCTGCAAGCGCGGCGCCATTGGGGGCAGAAAACGCCTCGGGCCAGAGGCAGGAAGGAAACTGGTTGGGTGGGAGCTGCCCCTTTGAGGGGTCCCCAGGCGGACGCGGCAGCCCCCAGTTCACACGCTGGCTCCTCTTCACTCCAACACAAAACTTGGGCAAACACCCCGCAGAGCAGGGCCCCCCCCCCCAACGGGTTCAGCCCCTCGCGCGGCCTCCTCTGCCGCGAGGACAGTCGCCCGCGCCCAGCCCCTGGGAGCTCCAAAGCCGTGGCCCTCCCCGGGCACACCTGGCCGGTGGCTTGCAGGTACCTGGCCCTTTCCCGCCGGGGTCTGGTAGCTGAAGAGGGCAGGCTGGCCCCGGAGCCCTTAAAGGGGCAGGCCGTAATGTTACACCCCCTTCAAGTCACCCTGTCCTATCTGCACACTGCTCCCCCTCCCCTCCCGTGGGTCGGCCGCACCTCCTGGGTCAGGCTGGGGGGGGGGGGGGAGGACTTTGTCCTATCCAAACTGGGGCAGGTCAGGCACAAGTCGCCTTTTAATAGCCCTGAGTCACCCCTGTCCCCCCGAAATGATCCCACGGAGCGTGCAGGCAAAGGCCCTTCCCTCGCACCTGGGTCGCTGACGGGCTCCGCAGGGAGGCAGCCGCCAGGGGAGGGGAAAGGGGCTGGCGTGCAGCATCCGAAGGGTTAAAATAGGCAGAGGGCGCAGGGACCAGGCAGGATAAGGGGGGAGGGAAGGTCTCACGGAGGCTCTGCGCTGACCCAGGCTGATGGCTTCGCTTCCCCCTTGGCTGAGCCCTCCGAGGGGTGAGCCGGTTGCAACAGCCCTGCCATAGGCTGACCCGTCTCCCCGGCAGTCCAAGCCTTGCGGCTGCCGAAACTCTCCCCAGCCCGGCAGGGCTGTCAAGTCAACCCCTCCATGCTGCCAGCCGGTGCCTGGATCTGCCGTCAGAGCCCCCAGGAGTACCCCGGCAGGGCGCAGGGGCAGTCGGGAGCAAGGCCCCGCTCTCCCTGGGAGCAGAGTAAAGCCGCACAAGGCAGGCTCTCGGCTCTCCCGCAGCTCGCTGGTTGCTCAGCCGGGCGGCAGGCCCAGCAGCGACAGCGTTAAGGGAGGGATGTGCCAAGCGCACTGTGGCTTGCTGGCTGGGGGCGGCACCCGGCAGTCCTGGCTGGTAACTTCCGTGGGCCCATGGCCGCCAGCTCCTCCGCGAGCTAAGAGTCCAGCAGAGATCTAGCCTGTTAATGAATAAACAACCCCCCGATCTCCCTCCCCATCACTGACCTCTGGTGCCAGCGTATCAGCGCAGGGGCGAGTACCAGCCCGGTGCACTGCGATCCGGCCGGCCTGGAATGCGGCCGCCCGGCCAGCTGCAGCTGCATGTTTACCCCCAGGATGCGGGGTCACGGCAGCCCAGTGGGACCAAAGGCCGGCTCAGCTGTCAAGAGACTGGACGGCCTGTTCAGAGACCCGCTCGGGAAGCAGAATTTTTGTCTGCCGGTGGCTGGCCAGGCCCTGTCGCCAGAGAGGTGTCTGCGTGGCCGTGGCATCGCCTGCTGGTCATTATAACCCGTGGCCTTGCCCCCAGCTGGGTGAGAACTAGGGGTGGGCAAAATACGGCCCGTGGGCCAGACCCGGCCCGCAGGAGCCTCCGCCAGGCTGCCTGCCTGCCCCGCTCTCGCTTGTGCTCAGAGCAGCTCTCTGAATCCTGCGAGTCCCGGGGGAAGACATTGCACACTGTCCCCACCCCCAGCAAAATCTTACAGCTCCCGTTGGCCAGTTTTCGGCCAATGGGAGCTGCTTGTTCGCAGGACAGGCAGCACAGGAAGTACCCCACCCCTCTATGGGCTCACAGGCTTCGGCCTCAGCCATGCATGCAGCCGGTGCAGGGGTGTGGAAGGCAGGGACCCCGGCTGAGGAATCCCAGCCAAAGCCTGCCTCTGACACCCCAGCCCCTCTCTCCCCCCAACCATCTGCCCCTCTCCTGCATCCCTACCCCATGTAACCCAAACTCTCTGCACCCCTTCTCCTGCACCCATACCCCCTCCTGCACCCTGCACCCCAGCTCCCTACCCCAGGTCTCAACCCCCTCCTTCACCCAAATTCCCTTCCAGATCCCACACCCCCTCCAGCACCCCAATCCTTCCCCCGAGCTCCCTTCTGCACCCAGCCTACAGCCTGCCCCCTCTCCATTAATATCATGGAAGAGTGCCACTATGACCTCTTACCAAATCCATGGAGTGTCCCCCATCAGAAATTATTGCCACCCCCAGGCTAGCTTGGTCTTGGCACAGCCCACCTTCGAGCAGCCCACCTCCCAGGGCCCAGCGAGGCAGGTGAGGGGGACCCACGCAGCACGGCCCCTCCCCACGCGGCAACCCCAGCCCCGCAGGGCGTACGGTCAGACGGGAGCGTCCCGTGGAGTCCGGCACGCTGGCCACGGGTGGCTCTTTGGCCAGCTGAGCGCGGCTGGTTGGCTCACACGATTATTCACCGTTTCGGAATGACGTGGCTAGTTCCCGATGGCAGTAGCCACGAGAGCGGTTGGACACCTGTCTGACCTCCGGCCCCTGGCAGGCCACAAAACCGCACCCACCCAGTCCAGACCCAGCGAACCCTCCTTACCTTCGGCAGTGCCAAGAGGACAGAGCGTCCCGTTCCTCTGGCTCCCGTCGCCGGGCCCAGCCTCGCCCCCCCGCCTGCCAGAGTACATCAGAGCCAAGGACGGTCAGTAACCAGCCAGGGCAGGGCTCGCACGGTGTTCCTGCTCCCCAGGGAACGGCACAGCCCTCCCTCTCAGAAGAACAGGGCCTACTGGGGGAGCATGATGCAGCCGGCATCAGCCTGTGAACGCTCCCCCTTCCCCCCACCACCCTCACTCCCGACACCTGCTCCTGCTTAGCCACATCCTCCTTGTCCACCAGGAGCTGCCCCATCTCCATCCTCTTAAGCAGCAGCCTGAGCCGGGTTGTGGGACTCTTCGAACCAAGCTAAGCGAGAGGCAGGAATGAGGCTGCTTTAGACAGTCCCCACGACCCTCGGTGCAGGGGGACATGCCTGGAGAAGGTTTCCAAAACTCTGGTTGTGGATACAGGGGCTTCCATCCAAGAAGCAAGGAAAGAGGCGCCATCTTTCAGAGGCAGCACTGGACAATGAATGGGGAGACCTGGAGTCTATTCCCTGTCTCTGCCACAGAGTCTGCGGGTGTCCTTGGGCAAGTCACATCACCTGTCTAGGCCTCAGTTTCCCACCTGTAAATTGGGAGAATAACATCTCCTCTCTCTCCCTAATCTATCCATGGGCCCTTTGAGGCAGGGACGGTCCCTCACTCCAGCATCTAGCGCAGTGGGAGCTCCATCATAACCATACCACAGTAACCAGGGCACTGGAGCAGCTGGCCTGTCTCTTTTCATGCCTGAGGCCAGTCTGACACTGGCTTTATGAGTGATCCCTTTCCACCTGACACGAATGCAGGGCAGGGAGGCTCCTGCCTGTAGTGTCCCTCCCCCACCTCGCCCCGAGCCCTGACCAGCCCTGCATTTCCGTCCATGAAGCGTTAACAGGACAGGGAAGCCAGCCAACTCCCTCGCCTGGAAAGGTCACAGGGGAGGAGGGAGCAATTGAGAAATCCGGCCTTTCCGTGCCAAGGCCAGGCAGTGTGCGGGCAGGGAACCCCACCCCTGCAGGGGTCCCCGCTAGGACTCCTGGGGGCCGGGCTTGGCTTCTCTACCCCTCGTCCATGCCGACTGGCTGCCGGAGCTGCGGGCGGAAGCTGGCGCAGCAGCCTGGCTGGCGAGAGACAGGGCGTAGCACGAAGCTGCCGAGGCAGGCCCAGCACCTGTGCGTGGGTTTTGACCGGAGGCCCGCGGACCCCTGAAGGGATCACAGCGTCTAAGGGGTCCCCAGGGGCCACCGCTCTGCAGGGGGCTGCATGTAAGACGTTGGAAGCCCCCGTCCTAGTACGTTCACTCTGGGACCGAGCGCCCGGGAAGCTGATTAGCGAGCCGTGAGCAGCCCTAGGCTCAAAGAGTAGTGGCCTGCGGGAACGCCCCGACACGGGTCTTGCGGAGGGGCTGACGCATGGCGAGGGAGCAAAGGGGTGCAGCAGAGGGAGGTATCCTGTCCCTGAGCTCAGATCCGACGAACGGCTGCAGGAAGCCAGGCCAGAGGAGGCCTGGCCCTGGAATCTGTGAGGAAGGAGCGAAATGAGTTTGGGGGGTGGCGGGTTGGGGGCGGCCACTGGGTAGCTGGGGGTAAGCGGCAGCGTCGGCTCAGACAGAGCCGGGGTCACGGCCGAGGGACACCCCACGCTGGCCAGGGAGAGGGCTGAGGGTTAGGACCCCGAGGGGAGCAGGCAGCATGTGGAGACGCACTTGGCACATCACCTACCCCCCACGCTGGGGGCTAGCCGGCCCCGGCCGAAAGTCTCCTGGCATCGCTGGAAGGAGGGGGCAGCCCCTGTCCCCGCACATAGGCCCTGCCGGTCCCACTGAGGCCGCCCGGGGCAGATGGGAACCTGGCAGCAGGTTGGGTGGCTGGAAAGAAACGGCTCCGGGGTTGGGCGAGCTCAGGTCAGCCTGACAATTGCTCCACTGGCCGCGCGCCAAGGGGGAGATTAAGGCTTTGCTGACTGCGAACGGGCCCCGGCCAACGAGCTGATGCTGCTGGTCTCAGTGTCTGGCATGGGGCAAGGGTGGGGGGAGGGTCCCCCGGGCTCTGTCCTCCGCAGCACTGGCGGGTGAGTCCCCCCCTAGGTAGCCCCCCCAGCGGGGCTGTGGGGGGCAATGGGCAGGCTTTGACCAGCCCTTCCTGGAGAAGGAACCTCACTGGGGTCTGTGTCCTGCTCAGGGGCTTCTCCTGCCGAGGGGCGCGAGAGGGTCTCTAGCAATCCCAGCAGCAGGGAGTCGGCGTTGGACTGCGGCTTCTGTTCCTGGGTGCGGGGAGGAGGTCCTAGTAGTTACAGTAAAGGGGGGGACGGGAGCCAGGACTCCTGGGTTCCCTTCCCAGCTGTGCCTCCTGACGGCTCCCTGCCTCAGTTTCCCCATCTGTAAAATGGGGCTCATGCTCCCACTTTTCTTCCTGAGGCTCCTGAAGCTGAAACATCCGGAGAAACGCCCCTAGGGGCCCTGCGGCCCAAACCCGCCAGCGGCTGTGAGTCCGTGGTTACCCTGCGGTTTCTCCTGCAGTGATGTGAGCAGGATGTTCTCAGAATCAGGCCCCCAGGCAGGGCGGGTCTGGTGCCCTAATAGAATCAATACGGGGAGCTGGAAGCCGAACCCTAACCCGCCGCAGCACCCGGGTTTCACGAGCCAAGGGAATGGAGTCGCCCAGCTGGGAGAGACACAGCGGACCCAGGGTCACCCTTTAACCCTTTAGGAACCAGAGGCTTGCAAACCCGCCGGGCTGACGAACCAGCCCTGGAACGCGAAGGCCTGTTTCCACTTCCTCCTCCCTGAGCCGTAGCCTCGCAGCCACTGCGCTGCCTAAGCAGATTGAACAAGCTTACAGGCAACCTCCGGCCCCCCCGCGCCCTGGCCTTCCGCCCGTAATCGTCCCCAGGACATTTTACACGGCTAATCCAGGCACCTGCCTCTAATCCGCTCCAACGCCCACTGGCTGCACAGGCCCCCCGCCGCGCGCCCCGGCCCTGCCCCACATAACAGCGGCTGGGCTGTGACTTCCCTCCGGCCAGCTGGCGGGGTCACCCTCTTTGGCGCTCGCAAGCAACCGAGCCCCCCGCCATCCCGGCTGGAGAGAGCAGGCCAGAGGCAGCGCGGCGCCCGGCTTTAAGGAGAAGGCTGGCTCTGCGCCCGGCGGGCTGGGACATGCAGTCGGTGCGAGTCGGGACGCCGCGGTGGCTGAGCCACGCAGGGCTCCTCAGGGCCGCGCTGGAGGGAGGAAGCGGCACAGAGGGCTGGCCAGGGCACGTGGTTGGGGGGGGCAGGAACGGGGGGCAGTGACTGATGGGGAGAGAACCAAAATGCCCGCCGGGGCCCCCCCCCCCGCTGGCTGTGCCTCAGTGCCCCTTCCGCAGGCTGCCTACCGCTTCCCTCAGCGGATTGCTGGCTCCGTGGGGCAGGGACCCGGCCGGCCAGCACTAAGCCAGGCCCGAGTGCGTCGCGCCCACCACGCCCTGGGGTGCCCGGCCCCTCGAGTGCAGGACTCCGCACGGCTGGGGAGGGGGGATGAAACAGAACGGAGGGCCCAGAAGGGAAGGAGGAGCGGGTCCAGGAAAGCCGCCCCCGCAGTGAGCACTTTGGACAGTGACAGCTCCTTGCCCAGGGAACGGTGAGAAGCCCCAGGCTGGCGCATTCGGACAGACAGGACCACGCCCCAGGCACGATCCTGCATTGGCGTGGGGCAGAGAAGGAAGGGGAGGTGACCCCGGGGCAGCCCTGCCAGCCCACACAGGGAGGGGAGACTGGGGCGCCCCATTCCGCTGCAGCTCCAGGGGCTGCCCCCGAGGCGAGGGTGGAGGTAGGCAAGGGGGAGGGAGGAAGGAGGCTTGGACCAGGCTGTCCCCAGAGGCCAGGCCTGACGCATGGGGCATAAGGGGGAAGCGCCAGGAGTCCAGCTTCGGCATCACAGACCAGAAGACCCAGAAAACCTGCCCTCCCCCCTCCCCCAGGAGGCCAGGTACCCACTAGGTGAGCTCTGGCAGCCCCCCAGACCTGCACTAATTTGCAAACAAGCCTGGGGGGGCTGGGCTGTTACCCAGAAGTCCCCAGCACCCCTGCCCGACCTCAGCGCCACCCTGTGTTACCCAGAATCCCATGCTGCCCCACCTACAGCCACCCGCCTCCCCGCCCCTCCCCAGCCTCAGCTGCACATTGCAGAGGGCCCGGAAGCCGCCGTGTTGGGCTCGCACACGGACTGTTTTCTAGGGCACTGGTCGTGCCCATTGGTAAGGGGCGGGCAGAGAGCAACCTGGGCAGCTCCCGGATCGGCTGGTGGGGCAAGGAGCTGGCCCGCTCCCAGACCGACGTACGGGGCCCCCCAAACCCTCCGAGAGCCTAACCCCCTAATCCAGGCAGTCAGTCACTGCCGGGCGGGCCCCGCTTCTCCCAGGCCAGGCGAGGAGCTGCAAAGAGAAGCCGGCTCCCCCCACCCTGCCCTCTCCAGCTTGGAACGAGGGTCCGGCCCCCCCGGCCTCGATTTCTGCAAGGCTCCCTCCCTGCTCCTCAGACCTCCCCTCCCGCCCCTTTCCCCAAAGCAGCAGCGTTTGGCAGGGAGGAGCCTGCTACTGCCACACCGTGGGAACTCGCCCCTACTGCAGCCAGGGACGCGGCCCGTCTCCACCGCCCCAACCCACTGCTGGGACTCGGCCGGGATCCGGGGGAAGGCAAATGGGTGGGGTTGTCCAGGGCAAGGCAGCCCTTGGGGGGAGCGCCAGCTGCACCGCCCAGCTTCCCAGCCACCCCCGGACCACGGCCGGCATCCCGCAGCCCAGTTGCTAGCTTGAAATACTGCCAGGGCTGAAGCCCTCCTGGGCCTGGGAGCCAGGCTCCCGTTCATCCCCACCAAACACCATCAGCACCGAGCGACGCTCCCCCCTTCCCCAACATGAACAGCCGCCCCCCAACCCCCCACGTCTCCCTACTGCAGGGCAGCAGCTCTCAGAGCATCAGACTTGCTGCACCCAACCAAAACCAGCACCCCACAAGCGCCGGCCCTCTCTTCCCCTCCCCGCGCAGGCCTCGGCAGCTGCTGAGACAAGGCCGTGGCTGCTCCCTCCCTCGCCCCCTCTGTGGTCAGCCACACGTTTAGGGCTAAGAAACTCACAAACCCCGGCTCCCGCATGGCACAGGAAGGGTGATCCACGCTGTGCTCCGTTCAGGCTGCTCTCCTGCCTCTGGCCTTCATGGGAAGGTGCAAGAAACCGCCTGCAGGGGAATTATAAAATCCACTGCCCCCAAAAGTGACGGTGGTCAGGAAGAAAGTCAGTGGTCGGCTTGTGCCCTGAAGCAGAGAAGTTTTTGGTCTCTCCTGTTTCTGTAACTTGCCTTCCCGTTGCTGAGGCTGTTCTCATCGACTCCGTAAGGGTCCAATTCGTTGACCGCTAACGTGGCCTGGAGCAAGAACCTTGTGGCAGAGTGTTCCGCAGGCCAATTATACAACCAGGAGAATTTTCTTGCATCAGTTTTAAATGTGTTGCCTTTCGGTTTTATTAAATCCCCCCCCCCCCTTTGCCTTGTATTGTGAGAATAAAGAGGAATAGTTGCTCTACCTCCTCGCCGTTCATCTTCCTACAGCCCCACAACCCAACTCCTCTGATGCGTATGCTCTGTGGATGGAAAGTCCTGCTCTTGCCTTTCTCTCTCCATTTTTCTAGGCTTCTGGAAATTTATATTGTGCGCACCCCTGCCCCAATTCCTACAGCATCCTTCTGTCATTTGCACACTCTGCCACCTCCTGGCTCATCCTTTTTTCCAAATGACCATGGTTTTGCATAAGAGCCCCAGGCACAAACCAGGGCTCCACTGTACCAGGTGCTGTATAAACAGAGTCCTCATCCAAAAGCTCCTATGACCTCTGTGCTAGAGGGGACCCCAACCAGTGTCCCCTGAAAGCCAAGCATTTGGGTGGCTGTCCAGGAAAGATTCAGGTGCCACCCAGTTGATTTGCAGAGTGCCCACAGCCAGCAGCAGGTGTTGGGTGGTGCACATCTGCACATGCCTTGGTGCACATAAAATGTATTCCACACATTGATGGAAAAAGTGAGGGGGATCCCTAATTCCAACCCCCTTCCCCCATTGCCCTATGCCACTCTAACAATTAAGCATTCATCCCTACTCTCATGTCTATCATTAGCCACTTTCTAGTGTAGGGCTGGGCTCCGCCTCAGTTCTAGGGCTATTTCGCTTCCTCAGCCAGCTCGTTTGAAGGACTTTGCCAAAGGCCCTTTGCAACCCAAAGCAGCAGTTCCATCCCATGCTCACGTAGCCATTATTGTGTGGCCGTAGCACATTTGTCTCTCTCTGCCCAGGATGGTGGATTTGCTTTGATGACTCTTTAGAGCGGCCCGCCAAATGCTTTATTGCCTGCGCCTCCTCAGGGATGGATGCTCACAGCTCCCATTGGCTGTGGTTAGCAGCTCCCGGCCAATGGCAGCTGTGGGAAGGGGTGGCCCGGCCCGTGCCACTTCTCGCAGCTCCTATTGGCCGGGCACAGTGAACTGCAGCCAATGGGAGCTGCATGCGGCTGTACCTGCAGCCGTGCAGGTAAATAAAGCATCTGGCAGCCCAACAGGGGCTAACCCTGGCAAACTGCATCAGGCTCGCTTATTGCCCACCCCCGATTCAGACTAACATTTCATTCCCCAAATCCAGCCCCAGGGCAGCACCCTGTCTAAACAGCCAGCAGCATTTCAATCCCATTCCTACTAATAGCCATTGATGGACCAACATCCATGAAACTATCTAGCTCTTTTTTAAACCCTGTTAAAGTCCTAGTCTTCACTGCATCCTCTGGCAAGGAGTTCCACAGGTTGACTGTGCGCTGAGTGAAGAAAAACTTCCTTTTGTTTGTTTTAAACCTGCTGCCTATTCATTTCATTTGGTGACCCCCTAGTTCTTATATTGTGGGAGTAAGTAAATAACTTCCTTATTCATTTTTTCCACACCAGTCATGATTTGATAGATCTCTATTCTATCCCCCTAGTCTCCTATTTTCTAAGCTGAAAAGTCCAAATCTTTTAAACCTCTCTTCATATGGGACCCGTTCCAAACCCCTAATCATTTCTGTTGCTCTTTTCTGAACCTTTTCCAATGCTAATATATCTTTTTTGAGATGAGGTGACCACATCTGTAAGCAGTACTCAAGATGTGGGCATACCATGGTTTTATATAGAGGCAATAAGATATGTTCTGTCTTATTTCTCTATCCCCTTTTTAAGGACTCCTAACATTGTTTGCTTTTTTGACTGCTGGTGCCCACTGCGTGGATGTTTTCAGAGAGCAATCCACAACGACGCCAAGATCTCCCTCTTGAACAGCTGTAGCTAAATTAGTCCCCATCATACTGTAGGTAGAGTTGGGATTATTTTTTCCAATGTGTATTATTTTTACATTGATCAACATTAAATTTCATTTGCCATTTAGTTGCCCAATCGCTTAGTTTGGTGAGAGGCTGCTAAAGTAGCCCACCGCTAGGACCTGAAGCCTGCTACCCCTGCTTTTCTGCGCTTTGTTCTTGAGGGGGACAGTTATCAACTCGAAACAAACACCCAGACCGGCTCATGTCACACATTCGTGTATTTAAATATACAAAAGCTCTGTCAACGAGGGTCTAACATAAAAATCAGCTGAGGAGGAAAGACACGGGAGGGGAGGGGAGGGGGGCTTAGAGAGCCCTCAGCCCCTCCCGTTTTCAAGTAACAAGGATTTGAGGCCAGGCTGCCGAGGGTCTGACCCTGAGGGGCAGTCTGGGAAGATGGCGGTGGCTACAGAAGTCCATGTGGGGCAGGGAGGGGACCGGCTCCCAGCGCCGTGTTGTCCTCAGGAAAGGGGGGGGCACGTGGATTTTTGGCACCAGAGGTCTTTGGTTCCGTGCAGCTGACAAAGGGGAAGTTCTCACCGCACCTCTGCCTCTGGATAAGGCTGGGATGGTTAGAGGAGGTCACCAGGAGTCACTGAGGGAGCCGCTGGGCTCACGGCGCAGGCTCCGTTCAGAGGTGGATCGTCTGACCCAAGGCACAGATCTCTGGAGAGGCGACGGCTCCCACAACCGCTCAGCTCAACGCGCCAGTTGTTCCGGCCACCATCGTGCCTGGCTGGGCCCCTGACAACAGAGGGGCCAGAAAGAGTCACCCAGAATCCACAAGGCAACCGCCAACGACTCCCCTGGTAAGTGCCCCCCGAACCAGGCAGAGTGGACGGGACACGCCTGTGACCCTCCCGGGCACGGCCCAGTCTGCCGCTCCCTGCAAGCGGGGCCGGGCAACGGCGGGCAGCAGAGACACCGGAGCGAAAGAAGAGCCGTCGCCCGACGGGACCAGCGGGGGGGATGCCGGAGCCATGCTGGGGAGCCCAGCAAGAGGAGGGGTTGGGGGAGCTGGAGCAGATCGTGGGAGGCCCTCGGGGGGTCTGGTCCCTGGCGACAGGTGAAGTCGCACAGAAGAGCTCCAGGGTCTGAAGTGCTGCTAACCCAGCCCCGGGGAGTCCTGCTGGGGCCAGCCAAACAGCAGGAGGTCGGGGGGGCGAGACAGACGCCCTGCGCAGGGAGCGCAGCAGGCCTGGCGCGGTGTACGGGGGCGATGCAGCCGCGGGCGGAGAGGCGGCTCCGGGACAGAGCGCAGCAGGCCCGGCGCGGTGTAGGAGGGCGATGCAGCCGCGGGTGGAGAGGCGGCTCCGGGACAGAGCGCAGCAGGCCCGGCGCGGTGTAGGGGGGCGATGCAGCCGCGGGCGGAGAGGCGGCTCCTGGGACAGAGCGCAGTGGGGTTGGGGGGACAGGGACGGGGACACAACATTTGCAGTGTGCTGTACGGGGGCCCCCGAGAGGCAGCCCTCTTCTCTGCCGGGCGCCTGGCAGCAAGTGGCACCACGGAGGCCGGTGCTGCCCCCGGTGCAGCAGCAAACCCCATCAGGGTAGGAGTGCCTGGCGGAGCAGCGCTCTTACGGGGCCGACTAGCTGTCCTGCTCCGGCTGCGCGGCCTTCTTCCTCACCCGGCCCCGCACCAGCCTGGACGGGCCCTGCAGGGGAGGAGAAATGAGTCAGGCCTCCGCCGATGCACCTGCCCCCCCCCCCCCCCCCCACGCGGCTCCACGTGCCAAGCAGCTACGGGGCCCTTTGGAAACCACCCTGGCGACATCACGTCCCCCTCCCCCCCGGAGGGCACAGCCCTGCCTAGCGCCCAAGCGCAGGGGGAGTCACCGGCCCAGTTCCCTGGCCCACAGGTCTCCTGGGACAGGGAGGCAGGACGCGGCCTGTCGGCTCCCTCACCTCTTTGCCTTGGGCTCTCTTCTTCCCCACGCGCAGGCTCTGGCTCCGGGAGAGCGGCTTGGTCAGCGCGACGTCCCGGCTGCGGGGCTGAGCCTCGGGAGGGACCTGGGAGTCCGACCAGCACTCCTCTTCCTCCGTGTCGCTCTCGCGCCCCGGCAGCCGGCCGGCCGAGGCGGTCCTGTAAGCTGTTGGGTGGCGGAGGGGAAAGCCCAAGGCTGAGTCAGGCACGGGAGTGGATCCCATCACAAGGGCCACGCTGGCAAGAGGGCAGGCCCTGAACCCCCCACCTCCTGCCGCGAGGGGCTCTTGCCACAGCTGCCGAGTCCCACAGGCTCGTGCCCAGCGCCTCTGCCCTCGCACGGCTGTGGGACAGGAGCTCCGGAGAGCCAGGGCCACGTGGAGAGCTCAGGTTGCCGTGCCGACTAAGGGCAGGAGGAGCCGTTCAGAGAGATGCTCTGCATTGGCCAGTGGGCTGCCCGCCCACCAAAGGAGGTCAGGGCCATTCCCCCTCCCTCCCCCATTTTACAGATGGGGAAACTGAGGCACAGCACTGCAGTGAGTTGCCCCAGGTCACACAGAAAAGCCAGCAGAACGCAGGCCTCCTGAATCCCAGTGCTTGAACCACTAGGCCGCGCTGCCTTCCAGGACACTGCTGTCTCCCTGGTGGGCTTCAGTTCTGGCTCTTCTCTAGCACCTCCTCTCAGCACATGGTGCTCTAGTGACCCCAAGTAACCCAGCGTGCTGCAGGTGGGGAAACTGAGGCTGGCAGACAGCAGGAGTGGCTCGCCCAGCACCCTGATGCCAGGAATAAAACCCAGCTTCCCAGCTCAGTCCCAGGCCTCGGCCAAAGCCACCTTCCCTTCCTCCGCCCACCGGCCCGGCAGGGACTGCTCCCACAGCCACTGAGATCAACAAGAACGGTGGTTCCCTTCCGGCCAGCTGCACCATTCTGAGCAGCTCTGGAACCCGGTTCAGCCCACCCCAGGGCTTCCTAAGTCGCCCCTTTCCTCTCTCCTGCGCCGAGGGACGCTGGGGGTTGCACACCCCGGACATCAGGAGTCTGGCCCCTCGTTCCCTCTCAGTGCGCCCTCTCCCCTTTCTCCTCCACGCCTCCCCTTTGCCCAAGAACCCCCCCAAACGTGCTGCCCCTCCCCTCCCCAGCCCAGTCCACCTCCCCTCCTGGAGGCGAAGCCCAGCCCGGCTCCTTAGCAGAGCCTCAGTCCTCCCGCCTCCATGTTCTCACCCATCGGCCGCCTCCTGGCCTCCTGCTCCTCCAGGTACAAGGGGTCCTCATAGTGCACGGGGGTGTCGTCGGGGAGCGCCCGCAGGTCCTGCATGCTGAAGCTGCGCAGACGCCCGGCCAGGGCTCCTTGGCTCTGCCCAGCAAATGGGAAAGGGGGAGAGACCAGGTCAGGGACCCGGCGCCAGAGGCACACACCACGCGGCAGCCGCAGCTCGGAGCGTCTCGGTCGGCCGTGGCAACTACGCCCAGGCGGAGAGGGGCAAGGGGTTAGTCACGCCACGGCCAGGCCTCTCCTGCAGGGGCTGCAGCCTCTCGGGAAGCTTCAGGAAGCGCTGGGTAGAGCCCAGAACCCCAACGTGTGTGTGTGCACAATTGTCTCACCCGCCTTAACAGGGGTCACATTGGCATTTACTGCATAAACACAGGCACTTAACCTTGCACATTTCACCACGAGGTCTCAAAACACTTCACCAGGCGTGTGCCAGTCCTGGGCTACGTTCCCTTGCTCATTTTTAATCATCCACGTGTGGAATAAATTTTGATGCGTGCACTGAGGCATGTGCGGATGTGCACCACTAATAGAAACACAGGCTGCTGGCGCTCTGTTAAGCAGCGGGGCAGCATTGGACTCTCTCCTGGGTGGCCGAGCAGGCGCTCAGCCTGTGTTGAAACGGGGCCAGAGGCTCCTGGGAAGCCAGGCGTGACTATTTTCCCCATGGTGCAAGGTGTCTAAGGCACCTGTCACTTGCCTCTGGCACTGGGGGAGGTTACAGGAGAGCACCGAGGAATCCAGATTAATAAGCACCTGGGTAAACAGGAAACCCAGCGAGTTTCCGGCTAGACACGGGGGTCAAGCCAACCTCGCCATCACGGGGAATCAGTGTAATTCAGGGGCGCTGTGGAGCTCTGGGGCTGCCCGGATGTGGGGGCGCCAAGCCTCTCGGGGCATCTGCCAGCCGTGCTGGTCTCTACCCAGGGAGGAGCAGGTACCTTGGCCGCAGCTTGGACGGCCGCCGTGGCCGCGATGTTGAGGCCTTTCCTGCCGAAGCTCACCATGGTCTCGTAGCCACGCTCCTTAGCCTGGGTGATGTACAGGTCGATATCCTGCAGAGACACGGCACAGTGGGGCCTGGGTCAGCCTGCTCTGAGGCACAAGGGCAGCGGGAACCCCCCCAGCTCGGCCAGCGGAGTCCGGAGCCAACAGGGGGGACACAAGGCGACTCAGCCCCCCCACCCCAAAGTGTCACTGCTATTTATTTTTGTTTTTTGGCCCCAGTCAGTTCCTTTTTTTTTCTCAACAAGTTTTGCTGCTATTTGGGGGGGCGGGCGTGAGGGTTTCTCAAACGTCAAAAAGGGGGCGTGATGCCGAAAAGTTTGGGAACCCCTGGCTCTAGCTCAACCAGAAGGTACGGGCTGGAGGCAGGGTTGCCAGGTGTCCGGTATTTGCGGCTTCTGTCCAGTAAAAAAAACCAAACAGAAAATACCGGACGTCTGGCGAGGGATTTAAAGGCGCAGGGACTCTTTTTTGCTCAACAACTTTGGTCCCTGAGTTTTCGGGTTTTTTGTGAAACTATCTGGCAACTCTAGCCGGAGGCAGGAAGCCCTGGGGGAAGAGTCTCTGGTGTGTGCTATAGAGGTGGCCAGGACTGGAGGTGCTGGGGTTGCCGGGAGCCTCCATTCAGCACGGCCGGCCGGCCCCTCTCTTTAAGGGCAGACCATGCAGCCCCGTGAGGGAGGGAGGGTGGGGAACCCCAGAGGTGCGGGCGTGGAGGCCCGTGGCCCGTTACCTTCTCTCGGCGGGACAGCGTGGGGTGCACGAACTTCCGGTAGAGCAGGCTGGCTCCCTTGGTGTAGGGGGAGAGCAGCCACACCACGAACGCCACCTTGATCTCGTAGTAGAAGGGGAACCTGCCGGATGGAGCACGCGGCCGTGAGGGGGGGCCCCAGAGCGCTCCGCTCAGCAGTCCACGGGGTGGGGGCAAGAGCGTGAGCATGACAGCACGTGCCCCGCAGCCTGCCAAGGCAGGAGACCGGATGCCGGGCGGGGGACTGGAAGGGCGTGGATGGGGTTCTTCCTTCCCTCCCGTGGTGCAGGGCAGTGGCTCAGAGGGGCCTGCTCTCCTTCGGGGGCACGTGCAGGCCACATCCCACAGCATGGGCGAGGATCTGGGCGGGCAGACAAGCAGCCAGGCGGGAGAGACAGGCCATAAACCCGGCCCAGCTTCCTGCAGAGAGCTCGTAGGCATGCCCCAGCGACACCGCCCAATAGCAACAGCCCCTCGTATAGGATACGGCCCAGCCACGGGCGCTGTGCTGGTCAGAGGGCCTCCAGCTGGGAAGCCACCCAGAGAGGGCCCTTAAGGCTGGTGCCTACCAGGAAATGAAGGTATCCGTGATCGTCTCTGTGGCCATGAAGAGCGCGAACACAATCCAGTACATCATCCAGCGGACCTGCAGGGACGGGGGGCAGGTTAGCCAGCACAGACCCACGCCAGCCCTGCAGCAGGGCTCAGAGCCAGCCGGGGAAGGGAGGGACGGGCTGCCACGCGAGCCCTGGGGTAGCCCGATCCGCCCTACACAAGAAGGATGTGTAGGGTCCAAGTCTCCAGACACAGTTCCCCACCCCTGCAGTGGTCAATGTTCCCTCTAATTTTTTCCAGCCCCTGTGCAGAATAAATTTTGTTGTGCGCACGGAGGCGCAAGCAGATGTGCACCACCAGAAGAAACCCATGTGGGTGCTCTGCTCATCAGCAGGGAGGCACCTGATTCTCTCCTGGGCAGCTACCCAAGTGCTCAGCTTACAGCGAATGCTGGTCAGAACGCCACTTTGCTGCTGGAGGGGCCACGGCTCTTACAGGAGAATCACCCACTGGCCCGTGAGATTAGAGGCATGGAAATTCAGCCCCTTTGGAAGTCACGTGCATGGTGCTTTACCCATCCTCACCACCCCACAGCGTCACACGGGTCGCCAGCCCCACGGCACAAGCGGGAGACAGGCGCACAGAGCAGGGAGCAAAGCAACAGCCGCACCCTCTCCGCACCCAGTCCTGCTCCCAGCAGCTGTGCAGTAGGGATGCAGGAGTCTAACCAGTTAGCCAATCAGCTGATGCTCGTCGGTTCCAGTTAACGGTGAAACTCCCGCGAGCCGGCGGCCCACGGGGCCCGTTTAACCGGCAGGAGTGTGGTCGGTTACACCGTTCGTGTCTGTTAACCCTTTCTGCATCCCTACACCAGGTTCCCGCTAAGCTGCCCGGCTGCACAGCTGCCTAATAAGCCCTGCATGGAGCAGCCACAACCAGAGGAAGAGGTCCCCTCCTCCAGCCCCAGAGCAGCTGCATTAAGGAAGGAGCATTAGGGGCTGCAGCCCCTATGAAGCTGAGTTCTAGGTCAGCCCTTCCTGGCGGGTGTGGTGGCTCCATGCGCTGCCCTTCCCTCCCCTCCCCCGGACGGAGCCACATCACCATGAGTGTCTGGAAGCTCTGTTCCCGCAGCTCCCATTGGCCAGGAATTGCAGCCAATGGGAGCTGCAGAGGCGGTGCCTGCAGATGAACCTGTTCCTTCCCACCACCAAACAGGACTGCCCCAGAGAAGTGCCCCACACCCGTCTCCTGCCCCCCACCCAGGTCCCCTCCATTGCCCAAGTTCCTTCCTAAAGCCCACCCCCCCAAACCTGAGCCCCCTCCCACATCTCCACCTTGACCTCCTGCCCTGAGCCCCCTCCCACACGGCGAACCTCTCAGCCCCACCCCCGCCACAGACCGTCCACATGCAGAATGAATTGGGTTACGTGCACCAATACAGGAGGCCGCCGACTTGCGACCGACCGAGTTCCGACCCCCCACGCTTACAACCATTTTTGTAAGTGAGGAAGGGGCTGAAAACCCCCGACGTACGTCCTCGGCCCGCATTTACAACGGCGCCCATCGTAAATGAGGGTTAGAATTACGACAACCCCCCCCCCCCCCCCAACCAATCGCATCACAAGTCGGGGGCCTCCTGTATAGAGGTGATCTCACAACCTCTCCATATTGGTGCACATCATAAAATTCATTCCGCACCAGGACATGAAAAAATGAGAGAACACACTGCCGACTACACACTCCTGTGCCCAGCAGCTGGGGGAGTGGGGGGGAAGGAAATCAGAATATCTGGCCCAACGCTCCCCAGGTGAGCTGCCTCCCTGGCCCCCTTCCCTTGGGTCACCCCCTCCCATGCTTGACACCGTCTCTCTCAGAGGCCTCCCCGCTCCTCATACTCACGTATTCCCGGATGTTCTTGGTTTTCACCGCCTTGTAGGAGGCGTAGGCCGGGTAGAGCATCCCGAACACCAGCCTGTAACAGAGAGAGAGGGTGAGCCAGGACGGCCACCACACGTACAGCAGGCGCAGCAGGGAGAAGCACCACCGCCTGAATTTGCGCCGCAGCTTCGTCTTCACGGCCTCCAGCACCATGCTGTCACCTCAGGCACTCGGGAGACACGCCGGTGGTGGCGGCTGAAGAGCCAGGGAAGGCAGAGCCGGTATCCAGGCTGGCTCCCTGTGACACCCTCCCAGGCGGCCCCAGCCCTGTGACAGATACCAGCCAAGCCGGTCATTAGCCAGAGGGCACAGGCACATCCGCTACGGGCCACAGCCACTGCCCAGCTCTGGGCTCCCAACTCCCTTCAACGGGGAGGCCGATTTCAGGCCCTATTTCCCAAGCACGCCCTCAAGTCTGGGAGGCAGGAAGCATTTCCGGCTCCCCCCCCCCCCCCCCGTGGTGCTGTGGCGTAGTCTCTCTGGATCGTGTCCCCCTCCCTGCGCCCGTGACACACACCTGGAGCGTGGCTCCCAAACGTGCCGCCCCGGCCCCAGGCTACGCAAGCCAAGCCAGTCCGACCGGCTGCAGCTAAATCCCAGGGTGGCATCCGGCAGCACTCCCTCACCGGAACCGGACCCCGACAACTTCCCACGCACTGGGGACCCCTGGCTACCCCTAGCCAGCTCGTGGGGCAAGGCACAGCCCTGGGGAAGCAGACCCCACAGAGGGCAGGGAATGGGGAGCAGGGAGACAGGGAACGGGGGGGGGGGTCTCCAGTAACGTGGCCTTCCAGGCTGCAAGCTGCTGGAAGTGCAGAAGGGAAGGATGCGGGAGGGCAGGAAATGGGGAGCAGGGAGTGGAGAGGGGCTCCGGTAACGTGGCTGCAGTGGGCCAAGCAGGGGCTGCAGTGATCAACAGCAGAGTCTGACCAAGGCTGCAGAGCTGCGCGGGCAGCAGGAACCGGCCTGAGAGAACGACCGCCTCCCCCCCAGCAGTAGCTGCATCTTCCCCGTTGTTTCCACGCGTCTCGGTCAGGAGAGATCTGGGTTTTGGAGAACACGACGAAGAAGTCCCCCCAAGCCCAGCCCCCGCTGCACCACCTGCCGGATCGAGAGGGGTAAAATCCCATTGAAAGTGTTAACCGGTGACACGCCCAGGGTGTGTGGGGCAGGCCGGCCAGGCTGGAGCGGCCCCCTGCCTGCGGCGCGGACCGAGGGCTGCTGCGAGCACCCTGTCAGGCCGTCTTCTGATTCCCCCGGATGGCCTGGAGCTGCGGGCGGGGGGGAGCTGACCTGAGGAAGACACGTCCATCAGGAGAAGCAGAAGGGCTGGCGGTACGATGGGTGACCACGGGGCTCTGTGCACTGCTAATATTGCCTGACTGGGCAGGGATCAGCCATCATCTGTAGAGTTCCCAGCATTTTTAAACAAGCCAGGTCAGTATAATTTACCCCACCCCCACTATGTGGGGAAACTGAGGCACGGGGAGGAGAAGGTGGCGAAGTGACTTGCCATCAGGTAACCCAAGTCCTATTCCAGAGCTGCGTCCGCTAGCAGCAGGGCACGAGCTCCAGGCCGCCAGCGGAAATGCTTGGCTGGCCTAAGCCCATGGCACGCACCCCGACTCTGCCGGCCCAGCCAGAACACACGGGCCCTTCTGTGCCCATCCACCAGGGCGGACGTGCTTAGCTACCAGCCTCTCCTAGCTCCCCCACCCCGGCAACCCATCCCAACATGGTCTGTAGCCCAGCTCCGCCCCCCCACGCAGCCACGCCCGCCCGGGGAGGGTGGAAACCAGGAGGCAGCCCGCACTGGCAGGAAAAACACGTTTGAACACGGGTCGGCCGCGGGCCTGTTTGCACACGGTTACTCCCGCAGCCTCCCGAGCAGGCCCGCCAGTCCCTACACGCCCGGGCACGGGGTCTGCCTGCCAGCCCATCGCAAGGCAGAGAGGCTGGGGGGTGGGGGAAACGCCCTCCCCCAGCCCTGCTTTGGAGTCACGGCATGACGCCCTGGGGGCGGCACGAAATGCCGTACACACGGGATGTCCGAGAGCCTGTCTTTTGGCATTCGTGTAGCCACAGCCATTAGCGGTTGCCAAAACGCTCCCCGGCAGCAACCCCTGGCCACGAGCTCCGGCATCCCACCCTAACATCCCTACTGTACACGGCCCAGCCCACCCCAGCGAGGCCGAGCGCTAACGGAGAGGGCCCAAATCCACTGGCCACGGTCCTTCAGGGAGGAAACGCTCTCCTCTACCCCCCAGCCCTGAGCATCCTGTCTGCACACACCACAGCCAGGAGGGCCAACTCAGAGCTACCTCCCTGTGTCTGCGGCAGCATCCGGGTTAAAGATCAACCCACAAGCGGCCCTGGCCCAGCGGACTCGGACCCGAGAGCTTCCCCCACGGCTCAGGAAACTGCAGCTCCTGTCTCGGTGGGGCCCACAACATAGAAAAGAAGCAGCCTTCTCGACGGGCTCGTGGGCACCACTGGCTGCAGGGGGGGCACACGTTCCGCCCCGTCACTATTCCCACACCTTACACAGGGGTCCGTAGCTTGCACCCACACCACCCGCCCCCCATCCCTCGGTGCGTTTGCCCTGATGGAGCTAAAATCCCCCGACAGACGAGGTCCCCACTGCATTCTCCAGCTCCCGCCAGGGGCCCAGCAGCTTGTGTTTTGGCAGCTCCCCCAAGCCCCGGCCCCCAGTTTATTCGTCGACTCAGACACACCAGCTCGCATGGGCATCCCGGGCCTTTGGGGCCCTGCCAGGAGGCCGGCCCATGACTCACTGCTTACCAGATGGGAAACGGACTGACAGGCGGGTGACGTCCTGCCGCACACACACTCAGACATGCAGGGCTTTGGCCAGCCAAGCAGATTACGGGGATAATGCTACATAAGGAACGGCTGCGAGAGAGCGCTCCATTCCTAACGAGATTCCTGCCAGATTAGCTGGCACATCTGCCCAAAGGCCAGGACCCCAGCCGGATCACACGCTGGGGAATGTCACAGCACGGACGGCTTGTCCTTATTTTAGGAAGCAGCGCCAAATAACCAGCAGCCACCCAAAGGGGACAGGAGAGACCCTAAATTCCAGGGGCTAGGGAGCTCTGCTAGGTCTAGAGGCGAAAGGTGCCAAGTTGAAGGCAGACTCCACCACCCGGCTGTAACTCCAGGAGCGAAGCATTTAGCAAGTCACAACAGACTTCACCAAGACAAAAAGTCCATTTGGAAAAACATTTGTCCCGGCTTCAGCATCTGACCCCCCGCTTGGGGCGAGGCAGGAGAGGGGGCATTGAAAGAACTGGATTGGCTATTAGCACTGGAGACGTTTGGCTCCGCCCCAGCCGGCGTTGTGTGGAACAGGTGTGTTAACGGTTACGTCAGCTGTTAAACACACGTTCCTTTTGGCACACAATCTGGAACGCCCCTTGCACCCGCCTTGAAACGGATTTCCCAACAGCAGAGCCCGTGCAGCCGATCCCACTTTGCAGCAGTTGTTTGTATGCCTAAAACCGGCAGAGACTGGAATCCAGTTGGGAAAGGAGTTGCACATACATACAGAGACAGCGAAGCAGCTACACAGTCAGGAAACGTGGTGGGACGGGATACTGAGGCCAAGTGACTTGCCCAAGGTCACCAGCAGCTCAGTAGCAGGGGCAAGACTAGACCCCGACCCCCCCCCCCCCAAGGCTGAGTCCCAAGAATGGACAGCTCAGAAGCTGTTTCAAAGGGGGTCTCGGAGACCCATCAGGCACAGACCTATACAGCAGGTCTGCAGGCAGTCAGCGCCACATGCTGGCTAAAGTGCCGAGGATGCGCCGGATGGCTCGCCAATCCAGCTGCCCTCCCGATATTATAATTGATTTCAAGCCAGCCCTAGAGGCAGAGGAAAGATAAACGAGGCATCTCACACTGGACAGACAAAAGCTGAAGGGGACAAACCAGACAGGAGCGCGCCTGTCAGGGACACAAGGTTTTCCAGGTCTGGCCTCAGCACAGAAGGATGGGGTAGACTGGATGACCTCTCCCGGTGCCTTCAAGTCCTACATTGCTACGTTTCTCCCTTGGAGGTCTGACCCTCAGGCCTGAAAACACCCAGCCTGAGGTCACAGATACAAGCCTCAGCCGGGTTGACCTCTGCCCCTGTCCCAGCCTAGGCCCCTCTCCATACTGTTTACTCCAGGTGGGACTCCTAGACCAGTGCTTTTCAGCGGAGGACTGGCCCGGGCCCAGGCGAACTCCCTGACACAGTTTCAGAAGGAGCAAGCCAATCCCAGGCATCAAAAATAGTTGAGAAACTGTTCTAGAGCGTCAGAGGGTTGGTCTCTTTACGAAAACAGCCAGGAGTCCTGGGGCACTTTAAAACTTGTTAAATAACTTGATAACGTTTCAGAGGGGTAGCCGAGTTAGTCTGTAAAAGGAAAAACTTAAAAAAACCACCACCCAGTCTGGCAGCACTTTTGGTTAATCTTTACAGCGCTACTGGACGATTTGTGATTTTTTTTTTTAAGTTTTAACAAAGTTATTTGGGCCCAAGCTTTCCTGGGCCGACTCCTCGGGTTTACTGGTCTAGAGAGGATGAGTGACAAGAGCGCTTCTGAGGAAGTTAAGAGACCCCCCCACACACACACACACACACTTGTGTGTGTGTGTGACTCACGAAAGCTCATCATCTAATAAACCATCTTGTTAGTCTTTCAAGTGCTGCATAGTCCTGTGTTTTGTTTCAGCTACACCAGACTAACACGGCTACATTTCTACCACTATTCTACACACTGCTGTGACCCATGCATGTGGGGTTTGCTCCCAAAGTAGCTAGAACCCTCCCCCCCCCCACACACACACACACCCCCTACGCAGCCAGCACCCCCTTCCCATTCTCCCTCCCACACAGAAGCGGCTGCATCGGTTTTGTGGAGGCTACTGGATGCCACATAACTTCACATTCCCCCGGAAACACTGGCGGAGGGATGCCAGGTTGGGTCTAAGGGGGAACCTCACCGCCCACCCCACTGGGGTCTGAGCCACACACCAGGCCCACAGCTGGGGGGGGGGGGGCGGTTTTCCTGATTGGATAGGGACCATCCCAGCGTCCAGGGCTGTTTCACACAGGAGCCCGTCCCCTCCAGCTCCCACGCTGGCCGGCGGGCCATACTCACACCACCACGCGGCAGATGATCCAGGACACCATGGCGCACCAGCCACGGGGCCAGCTGGCTGGAGGGGAGGGCGCAGGCTGCTCCCCCGGGCTGGGCGGCCGAGCTCTGCGCCCCGCGCTGCTGCGCTCTGGGATGCTCGGTGCGCAGGAGGGGGGCTCGGCAAAGCCCGGCGGCTGCTTCCCTGCGCAGCCGAGCTGGGGGGCGGAGCGGGCCGGGCTGCCTGGCCCCCACCCCCGGTGCGCGCCCCGCGCGGGCGGAGTTTGCAGGCGCTTGAATGTCGCAGGGCGCAGCCGGCTGCCCAACCCCAGGGCTGCGTGCGCGCAGGGACGGCGCAGGCTGCTCCTTAAAGGGGCCTCGCTGTGCCAGACCTAGGAGCGCAGAACGTCTCTGTACCTGCGTCTGTGGCCCTTCTACCTGACCTGGGGGGGGGGGTCTTTTGCTACCCCCTCAAAAACTGATGGGCCCCAAAACCAGAGAACCCTGTGGTCCATCCAGCCCCCTGTCCTGTCTTCTGCCAATGCCCCAGAGGGAGTGAACAGAACAGGGAATCATCCAGTGGTCCCTCCCCTGTCGCCCCTTCCCAGCCTCCGACAAGCAGGGACTAGGGACACCATCCCTGCCCATCCTGGCTCATACGTATTGCTGGACCTAGCCTCCATGGATTTATCTAGTTCTTTTTTGAACCTTGTTAAAGTCCTGGCGTTCGCCACATCCTCTGGCAAGGAGTTCCACAGATCAGGAATTTCTGTGGGAGGGGGTGCGCACCATGTGAGGGGCTGGTGGATGCCCTGGCCCCGCAGCCCTGCCCTGTCCTTGGCCTCACTCCTGGGTGGGGTGGGGGAATCAGACCCAGCTTTCCCCTGGCCAGAGCACGGGGGAGGGAGGCTGGGGCAATGCGCCACTGCAGTCTCACACTTACTTCAACGGCCATGGAGGGGTGCGTTTGTACCCTCCACACACACACTGCCGCATACGGGCCTGCACGTTGACTGTGCGCTGCATGAAGAAAAACTTCCTTTTCTTTGTTTTAAACCTGCTACCTATTCGTTCCATTTGGTGACCCCTAGGCTACGTCTAGACTGCAAGCCTCTTTCAAAAGAGGCTTTTTCGAAAGATACTTTCGAAAAAGCTTCTTTCGAAAAAGAGCATCTAGACGACAATCAGTACTTTTGAAAAAGCAAGCTGCTTTTCCGAAAGAGAGCACCCAGGCAGTCTGGATGCTCTCTTTCAAAAAAGCACCATTTGCGTTACATAGCACCTTTTTTCAAAAGAGCACTTTCGAAAACAGGCGTTATTCCTCGTAAAATGAGGAGTACCGCCGTCGAAAGAAAATCTTTTGATTTAATTTCGAAAGAACACAGCTGTAGTCTAGACGCAGGTGAAGTTGTTTTGAAAAAAGGCTACTTTTTTCGAAAAAAACCTGCAGTCTCGACACAGCCCCAGTGCTTACATTATGGGAACAAGTAAATAATATTTCCCTATTCACTTTCTCCACACCAGCCATGATTTTATATTTCATATCCCCTTTTGGTCTCTTCGTTTTAAGCTGAAAAGTCCAAGTCTTTTTAATCTCTCTGCATTTGGCGCAGGTTCCAAACCCCTTGTTATTTTTGTTGCTCTTTCCTGTGCCTTTTCCAATGCCTGCTTTTGCAAAAGTGAGTCTGTAGCTAAACCCAAATCATGGGTCCACAGAGCCAAGGATGCACCCGTGTCTCCAACCCTGGAAACCTTTGGCACCTCCTAGCAGTGCCAGCACCGAGCCATCAAAACCCCAGGTGTCGGAGGGGTCGCTGGGGGAACCTGGAGCCACAAAAGCAATGAGGAGTCCAGTAGCACCATAGAGATGAACCGATTTATTTGGACATTTTGTGGGCAAAAACCCACTTGGCCAGATGCAAAAAACCGGGGTCGGCCTCCCCCCCCTCCGGGATCGTGAGTTTTTAAAGCTACCATTCTCTTTGGTTGCCTTCTGGCTTTGGAGCTGGAAGGGTGCACTCGGGTCACCTTTGCAAGCGTTTCTCCCTAAAGAGAAACTAAAACGTTACTGCTCAGCAATGGGATGTAAATGTGCCCGCAAAGCTAAGCACTGGTGTAAAGATTTTGCTGATTCAGGACCAGAGATTTCGGTGCCTTGTGGCTTTAAGGAAGGCTGGGCTGTTGCCAGGCAACACCAACTGCCGGTTTTTAAAAAGCAGAAGCAGCTTCCTCGAATTGCCAGGGCGAATCAAGTGACCTGGGTGGCAAACCCAGTGCTGGCAGTGACGCCTCCTAGGAACTCATTGCATGCTCTGTGCCTCAGTTTCCCCTGCGGGTGAAATGCAGTCGCTGTTTACCTGCCTCCTTGTGTGGGGTGGTTTAATGCATTCATGTCTGCGAGCGCCTGGGACATGAACAGAGCCAAATGAAGGGGCCCAGAGTTAGTCATGAACTAGAAGACTTACTGGGCGTTGCTGGGGTCCTTCAGGGCAGGGAGGTGTGCGGGGCGCAGGAGTCAGAGTTGGGGGTTGGGTGGGGGCTGAGGACAGGGGGCTGGGAGGTTTGGGGGTGCAGGAGTCAGAGTTGGGGGTTGGGTGGGGGCTGAGGACAGGGGGCTGGGAGGTTTGGGGGTGCAGGAGTCAGAGTTGGGGGTTGGGTGGGGGCTGAGGACAGGGGGCTGGGAGGTTTGGGGGTGCAGGAGTCAGAGTTGGGGGTTGGGTGGGGGCTGAGGACAGGGGGCTGGGAGGTTTGGGGGTGCAGGAGTCAGAGTTGGGGGTTGGGTGGGGGCTGAGGACAGGGGGCTGGGAGGTTTGGGGGGCAGGAGTCAGCATAGGGGGTTGGGTGGGGGCTTAGGAGAGGGGGCTGGGAGGTTTGGGGGCGCAGGGAGGGTGCAGAATTCAGGGCAGGGATTGGGGGGCTCAGGCCAGGGAGGTGTGTGGAGGGAGCTCACTGGGGCTGCTCATGGCGCCACGGATGGCACTGCAGGTACCAACCCCCTTGGGGTACTCAGCCCCAGCTGCCAGCTCCTGGGGTGGCAGGGTGTGGAGCTACCTGGCCCTGGCCCTGGCCCCGGTCCCAGTAGGCCATCAGCGGGCGGGGGGCCGGCTCCGGGAACAGCAGCCCTGCAGTGAAGATGTCTCTGTGAAGGGTCTTCCTGGATTTGAGTCTCCTGCCACACTCCTGTGGGCCTGTGTAGGTGAAACGGATGAGAAAGAAAAGTGAAACTGACCAGCTCGAGGGTGTGTGTGTGTGTGAGATGTGTGTGTGTGTGTGTGTGTGTGTGCGAGAGAGAGAGAGATTCGCCTCCCTCCTCAAGTGCATAGAACCTAGCCAACCTCCCTCTGCTCCTTCGCGGATCCCTCCTTCCAGCCATTCCTGCCAAATGCCCTTCCAGGAACCGGCCTAGATCCTCAGCTGGGGTCACTGACGTCAACGGAGCGACAGGAGGTTACCGCTCAGGCCGGGTCCTACACCAGCAGGTTTCACACGTTTTTTCTCGTGGCCCCGTGGAAGAAAATCGTTGACGCCGCGACCCGACAGAATGCGACCAGCGTGTGGGCTGCGGCGTGGGGCTGAGGAGGAGAGCTTTGGGGTGCAGGCGGGGGCTCTGGCTATGGGGGGGGGGCAGGGCTGGGGCAGGAGGGGCTGACCTCGAGCGGCACCCGGGCAGCGGAGGAGCTAAGGCAGCTTCCTGCCTCTCCTGGCACCGCAGACCCTGCTGCGTCCTAGAAGGAGCCGACAGCAGGTTCCCAGCCAACGGGAGTGAAGGGTTAGTGCTTGGGGCAGGGGCAGTGCGGAGCCTAGAAGCTGGGCCTGTTGCTGGCCAGTTCATCTTGGACGTCATCTCTGCACGCCTACAAAGCACGTGCAAGCGCAGGACTCCACAAACAATATTTAACCGAGCGCGGGGCCTCGGCTCATCCCTGGCGTAATGGCAAACCCACCAGAGATCGCCAAGGGGTGAATCTGACCTAGGATGTTTATTTCAGAAGAGTCCCCTTTAATCTCCTCCGTACGCCTGCTGCAGCAGATGCCCAGCTGGTGTAAATGACCCTGGCATCCCTACGGTCAGTAGAGATACTCCTGCTCATACCCGCGGAGGGGCTGGGTATGTGACAACAGGGCCCTTACGGCTCGTGGAGAGCCAGCGCCCCCTCGGCTTAAGAAGAGTGGAAGCCCCCTCTGTATGGCATTCCCACCCTCTCTCCTGCCCCGACAGAGCTGGGGTCTGCAGAGCTAGGTCACTGATCGCTCTCTGCTATGAACGCGGCGTCCGAGGGCTGGAAAGGGGAGCCCCGAAGAATTGGCCACCGTGGCCTTCAGTGTAGATCAGTGTTTCTTAAACTTTTTAAGACCGAAGAACCAAAGAATATTTATTTTATGAGGAACACCAAGGATTTTTTTTTGTTGAGCAAAAAAAAAAAGGACCAGGGAAAGTCATTGAGCAAAAAAAAAAAAAAAAGCGGCCATTTTGAACTCTGTTCCCCGGAGCACAGTTTGAGAAACACTGTTGTAGATTATGCTCCATGATGGACTGCTAGGCCGATGGGATTTCCTGGGCCTGTCCTTCTCAGGGTTGTAGTTGTCCACAGCGAGAGTCATAGGTGCAGGAATAGAGGTGCAGAGGGGTGCAACAGCACCCCCCGAATTTGCCCCGTGCCAGCATCCCAGCTACCAGCCCACTCCTGGGGGCCCTGCTGCTGCCTGGAGTCCCAGCCGCCAGCCCTGCTGCATCTGGGGTTCCTGGCCACTGAAGGGGTCGGCCCCAGGGCCCTGACCGCTGGGAGCTTCACTGCAGGCCCTGGCGTCCCACCCGTTGGCCCTGCGCCCAGGGTTCTGCAGCCACCCCCAGCTGTTGCCCTGGCCTGAGGGGGTGAGGGACATGCACAGGGTAAGGTGCTAGGCACAGCCTAGCACCCCCGCCCTAAAATCTGTTCCAGCTCCACTGGCGTCGGTGTGTGCGTACATGGGGAGAGGCATGCTGGCAGGGAGGGGTTAATATCGCCCCAGCGGAATTTTCCATGGGCGCTTTCCTGGCACAGGATTTCGGCCTCCCGTTGTACAGTGGAGCCCTCGGGAAACCGACGTGAATGAACCAAATGATGGCTCAGCAGTTGGCCCTGATATAACCCCCGGGGCTAGAGCAGGCCGGCACAGCGCTTTCCCCCGGGCTGGCTCAGAGCCAAACAAGCCTCAAAGGTCACAAGCCTCCGGCACAAAAACCCAGGGAAGGGAAACTGGCCCGTTCACCGCTTCGCAGAGCAGAAAATCAATATCGCCCGTTGGGAGAGCTCCAAGCGACGCAGCTCCCCCTCCCCACGGACACTTGCTCCTCTAGGCCTCGGGGATTCTTGAGGAAGGGGGCATGGACACGGGACGGTTTGTTGCCACGGTGCCACTGGGGGCTGGAGCGCACGGCTTACGAGGAGAGGCTGAGGGATTTGGGCTTGTTTAGTCTGCAGAAGAGAAGAGCGAGGGGGGATTTGAGAGCAGCCTTCAACTTCCAGAAGGGGGGTTCCGAAGAGGCTGGAGAGAGGCTGTTCTCAGGGGTGGCGGATGGCAGAACAAGGAGCAACGGGCTCAAGTTATAGTGGGGGGAGGTCTAGGTTGGAAATTAGGAAAAACTCTTTCCCTAGGCGGGTGGGGAAGCACTGGGATGGGTTCCCTAGGGAGGGGGTGGAATCTCTATCCCTGGAGGTGTTTAAGTCCTGGCTTGACAGAGCCCTGGCTGGGTTGATTGAGTCGGGGTTGGTCCTGCTTTGGGCAGGGGGTTGGACTCACTGCCCTGAGGTCTCTGCCCGCCCTAGGATTCTATGAGTCTATGGATGTCCGTTTGCCTGTTCCACTCTGAGTTCTTTGGGAACCACAACAGGGCTCCGTACGAAACCACAGCACCTGGAGCGCATCGGGTGGCTGTTTGGCCCGTCGGGGAAGGCACGTGATGCATGCACACAAGTAGCGCGTGTGCATGTTCCAGCACTCAAAGGAAAGAAACAATCTACGCGGGATCTGATTGGTGGATGCAAATCGCATTTTGGCCAGGGCTCCCACAATGCAGCAGAAGAATGACACAAGATGCGCAGGGCACGGAATGGAAAAGAAGGCGGCTGTAGCACCAGGCAGCGGGAGGGGCTGCCTTTGGGCCGTGAAGAAGTCAAAAGGGCACCCAATGTAGGCACTTGTGTGTAGTTCTCGGGCAGTGCTAGAGAGATGCCCAGGTTCTTGTGGGCCACACAAGCAAAAGGCGGAATGGCCTTCCGGTTGGAACGCAGCCCTGGGACTCGGTAGATCTAGCATTGTCAAGTCTTGCTACAGCTGATGTTTTCCTTTACGCAGCAGCCTCTGGAGTCATAGGATTAGGTGAGACCCATGCCTTGCCCTAAAAATAAAAGCAAGTTCCGAGCCCTATTGGTTACGGAGAACAGCTTGGAAACGTGACCTAAGCGCACCCCAAAACCAGTGGACAAAGAAAAGGAGCCTAAAGCGTACTGATATTTTTGGAAATCTCATGATTTTTGAAGGCTTGCAGATGGAGATTCTGTAGCTCCGAGTTGTACTCCTCGGTCTGCCTCTGATCTTAAGGCCCGGCGATCTTTCAATGCCAATTAAAATCTATGGCCCCAATTCAGCAAAGCATGGGCTTCTCTTTAAAGTGAGTGGGATTTAAGTACAGGATTAAAGTTAAATGCTTTGCTGAACTGGGGAAGTACTCTGTGCCTTGGTTTCCCCCCCATGCAAAGGGCGGATGATAATCCCTACCAAACAGGGACACCGTGAAAATGTACATGGCAAAGGAGGAGAACATGCGCTGTTGAGTCTCTCACATGATCACAGTCAGATTGTGGTGCCTAGACAGTGACAGGAAAACCGGGTTGTGAGAAGGACGTGGCTGGTGTTTGATCGCTGAGTGGCATCGGTAGCCAAGTCGCCTGCACCCTGGTATGTTTGGAAGGCTCCCGTATCAAAATAATAGGACAGCGTCCCAAGTAACAGCCCCCTGCAGCGCTGGCATTGCACATAAGCGTGTATTGGCTCATGCCCAAAGGATCCTGATGTACATTATTTTTATATCAACGAGCAGTCCTGTAGCACCTTAGGGTACGTCTACACTAGCTCATTAGTTCGAGCTAGGTAGGGTAGTTAGGGCAAGCGGAGTTGCAAATGAAGCCTGGGATTTAAATATCCTGGGATTCATTTGCATGTTCCCGGGCGCCGCCATTTTTAAATCCCCCTTAGTCCGAACTGAACTTAGTCTGAACTCTTTAATTTCTGCGGGACCGCGATTCCTCCTGGATGTGACAGAGAAGACGCCCGTTATACCGGGAATTAATTTGACCTAGGAGCTTTACGCCCAGCAAGCAAGTCCCCTTTCCGTTGGCAAGGAAGCTGTGAGCCCAGCTGAATGGTGCTATTCGGGGCGGGGGGAAGGGCGTGGTAAACTCACCTCAGTTCACACGGGATTTAAGGTAGGCTCAGGCCTGGGGCGTGGGGATGGAAACACAGGCAGCCCCGGTGAAAGTCCATCCCTGGTGCAAACGGGAGGCAGCCCTTGTGCTCGTTAAGCCTGGGCTTTCCCAAGGGACTCGCTCTGATAGGTGGATCCTAGCTCCCTTACAAGCCCCATCTGGAAACACCAGCCTAGAGGCAGCTGTTCGTGCAAAGGCGTTACGGTGCACTATGGACTCAGCCCTGGGGTGGAATCGGCTGGGACCAGGCAGCTCCTGGGGTGATCCCGTTGCCACCGTGTCTGAGCCGCTGGTGTATACAGTGTCCTGGTGCGCTGAGCCTGCCGTCCCGGTTCTTTGTCTGGGGAAAACCCCGCGGATGTTTTTTCATGGTACAGTCTGATTGTATAAGACACCGGAGAAGCCCCTTCCTCCGGGTGCTGGGGTGCGGGAGGGGCCCCACGCCATAATCAATCCTATTGAATCAAATGGCTGTGGGCGAAAGCTAAAGGTAGGCTGGGCTTCCCCAGAGACCGTCCCTCTGACTGTCCACCTGTGCCAGCCTCTGTCGCTGATCTGTAATCAGAGGCGGTGGGGGCTCTATGGGATGAGCCAGTTTGGGAAAATCACCGTGGGCGGCTGGGACGACCAAACAGGACCTGCCCCTTGCTCCGCACAGCCGCCTGGCCGGCCGCGAGAGCCCCAGCCAGTGAACCCTTAACGCACAGACACAACGACTGGGCCAGGGTGGATGGGTGTCCCCTTGATTTCAAGGGGCTTGGGGTTGGGCCTTATAACAGTAATAATGACCAATGGGGGGGCTGTTCTCTGTCAGCTGGCGTGAAGGGCCCCGGGCTGCCTCTCAGCCCCGTCACTCCGTCAGCTGCTTACGCAGGGCCAGGCCGGGCACTCCCGGTCGTTACAGCGAACATATTGCCTCCTGACGCGATTCCTGACGGCACCCGGCTCCCGCCTGACGGGCGCGACGTCAGACAGAGGGAAGGGGCGTCTACAGGACAGCGAGGGCAGGGGCAGTAACAGAGGGGTGGACTGGACTGAGTCAGAAGGTGTCTGTCAGGCAGGAGTTTGCCCCGTGCGCTGGGTTGGACGTGTGGCTGACCCAGAGTTCAAAGGCCGTCCACGCATGGCTGAGTCCCCGCTGGCAACGTGTCAGATGCTAACAAGGGCGGGGGGGGGGAGGGGGCGGGAGTCCAGCTGTGACTTCCTGGCCATGTTTCTATACGCACCCGTGGGTGGCCGTCAGGGACATTTCAGGCCAGGAGAATCGGCCCAGCTGTCCCCTGGGGCTATGGAAAGAGCATTGGGCAGAGGCAACGACAGAACCCGCAACCTTCCCCCTCGGTTGGGGATCCAATGGAAGGGGGCGGTTGGTGTGTGTGGGGCCAGGTATCTTCTCCCTGAGCCTCCTTCCTGCTCACCAGGGCCAGGGATTAGTGGGAAGGAAATTCTGGGATTAAGGAGAGGGGGGATTAGGAGATTGGGGGAGGGGGGTTCGTGCCGGACCTGGGCTTCGGAGGGGGGGCTACCCCGGGATGACAGGGAGAAGACGCCAGGTTTGTAACACCCTCGTTAGGCTGTGCATTCACACCCCCGCAGACACACCCCCAGGCGCTAGCCCCGGCCCCACCGCCCGGCGGGTGGTTCAGACAGAGGCCGGCAGGCGTCACAGTGTGTTTATTTTCGGAAGCATTTCCAGAGAGCTTTGCACGTGGTTACACCTCGGAGGCAGAGAGCGCCCCGCTCGGAGGGGCTGGGGGAGGGGGCCGCGTGGCCGAGAGGGGCTCCAGGCCAGAGGAGGCAGCTGCTGAGAGAACACAGGAAGGGGCCAGGCCGTCCCGGCCACCGGTCCCCAGCAGATGGCGAATTAGCCTGCTCCTTGCCCCCACTGCGGATGGGGTCACTGCACCCTCAGAGCAGCCCCCCCCGCTCTGCCCGGGGGCTGCCTCTCACTCCAAGGGGGGAGGATCCAGGAGCTGAGGGGGAAGGCAGCTTCGAGACGGGGGCCCTGCTGCTCAGGGGTGAGATGCTGAGGACAGGGGAGGCGCCCTCGTGCCTGAAGAATTCAAGCCTCATTCTCCATCAGGGAACCCTCACCTGCTGACCACCCTTCCTTTCCGGTACCCCTGCTCCCAGGTAACTGCCTGCCCTTCCCCGTGACAGCCAGCAGGGTCGGAACCAGGAGCCGGCAGCGCTAGAAACACAGGCATGTGGGCCAAGGGGATGATTCCTGCCGCTAGCGGCAATAGTAGGCTTTTATCTCCTCTGGGAAACCACGCTCGCAGGCAGGAGGTGGCGACCCAGAGCCTGTCCTCGGCTCTTCCTGCTCAAACTGGTTGAGGGAAAGGAGGGACAGAGACCCAGAGCCTCAAAGGTGCCTCCCGCTTATTGATTTCAATAGGAACGAGGCACCTGAAGGATGTGGAGGACAGGAGCTGCAGAAACCAACTGCAAGAGAGGGGGCTAGTCTGTGCCTCGGCGGTACGGCCGCATAAGCAGAAGGGCAACAGGAAACAGGAGCCCGGCGAGCCTGCCAGGGGATGAAGCACCTAACCAGCTACCAGAGGTCCTTTGCACTGGTGTTTCGGACCCACCAGAAAGCTCCCTTCCCCCCACTTTGAGAACTTGGCTGCACGAGGCCCGGAGATCCCCGCGGAGAGGGGATGGGAACAGATCCCTCCGGTGTCTGCCCTGCGAGGAAGTGAGATGGGGCAGGGTCGCGTCCCCAGCTCAAGGAAGGTGTCAGCCCACTGGGCCCAGGGAACCAGCCCCCACTGTCCCGGGGATGCGCAGAATCACAGAGCCAGCTGGGGCCCTGGCTCCCAGCCCCCGTGAGGCGCTAGAGAGCCAGGGGCATTTTGCAGTGGGTGTCACCCATGTGACTCAACGGCCAGGCATTCGGGAACCCCGTGGCTTCCTCCTCTCCAGCCCCCCTCGCACGGAGTCCCTCCCCTCCCCCCGCCCGGGGGCTATTTAACCTGAGCCACGTGCGTGCACACCAGACGACCGGCACGGCAGAAATCCCCTCCCTCGTCCCGGCCGCACAGGCGCCTTTCCCCGGAGCCGCCCAGGCGCCCTGCCTGACAAACCCACTGTTGCGGAAGCAGCCGGATTGTGCACTGGAGCGGATGCACTCGATTTCTGCTGTGGCCTTGTGCCTGGGAGTGACATGTGCACTAGTGCATGTTTTCTGGCCCTGGATTTGCACACTGGGACATACGCACCCGAGTTCACGGCCCGGACCTGGGAACTAGCACGCTCTTGTTAGCTTTTCCTGTGTGCAGATCACAAAGGAGGGTGAGCAACAGTCCCCCCACCATTATACAGAAGGGGAAACTGAGGCACAGCACCTTACCCAAAGTCATGCTGCAGGTCAGAAAAAGTGCCAAGCCTAGAACCCGGGTCTCCTGAGCCCTGGTCTTTTGCACTAACCACTAGACATTGTTACCCCCTGCAGCTTGACAGACAATGTCTGAGGGGAAGCAAAGCAAGTCAATGGAGTAAAATGAGGGGGGTACAGAGGGTGCCACTCTACTTCCACACGCTCCCGGCAGGCCTGGAAGGGCAGCTCCCTGGGCCTGCTGGGACCAGCTGGGCTGCCCGTACCCCTGGGCACACCTCTGGGCAGCCCTCGACCTGGACGCCGGCTGCGGGAGCCGACGGGGGTTGGGTGGAGGAGCGGTGCAGCCGCGCAGAGCCAGCCCTACAGCCTGACCGTGGCGGAGGGCTACAGGGCTGCAGGAAGGGCTCATGGGGAGTCACGCCAAGGGACTTCCTTCTTCCAGGCCGGATGGAGGGGGCTGTAGGGAGTGGCCGGGTGATGGATCCAGGGGTGTCTGTGTGGGTGGGGGAGGTATCACGGCCAGGTGCACCGTATCTGGGTTCACAGGTCAGACCGTGCACACGGGTGGGGGGAGGGACGTGTGTGCGTGGCTGTGCACCGGCCTGGCCTGAGGGTGCACACGGTCCATGCCCGGCGGGGTAGGGGGCAGGAATGGAAGACTCTATGCAGGAGAGGGCAGTGGGGGCAAGGGGCGTAGTAGCCAGGTGTGTTTGTTCACACGGGTGCACAGGGTGAACTAGAGGAATCCGGCAGGGCGAGGAGGCCGAAGGGGCACACCTGGGGTGCAGGCGGGAGGGACGGATGGGACACCGCAGTGTGCGTGCGTCCGGGTTTCTCTGTGGCGGGACAGCTGTGGTGCAAACACGCACGGGGACGAGTGCACGGATATGCACGTCTCTACGGAGCTGGGTCTACCCGGGGAGGGGCAGGGAGTGCGCAGGGGGCCGACGGGCCGAGCGTGGCCACAGAGGGGAAGCCTTAGGCTGGGGAGCAGCGATGCTCCCAGGGAGTTTGCTCTGCAGAGCGCCTAGGCGGGGAGGCAAGGAGCCGGGCAGGCCGTAGGGCCCCCCTATAAGCTGAGATCCACCACCACGTGCCTGTAGACCAGCGTGCTGCTCTTGAAGCTGGGGGCCAGCAGGAGGTCCATGCCCTGCACGGGGACGTAGCAGAAGGCCCGGGGCGCTTGGACGGAGAGCTCCTGGAACCGGACGAACTTCTGCTTCTCGCCGTCCCAGAGGTACACGTGGGTGAAGGAGAAGTCGCTGCCCAGCACCATGTACTGCCGCTGGGCCGCCAGGAAGGGCTGCATGACCATGGAGCCCCGCGAGGGCAGGGTCTGCAGCTCGGTGAAGTGCTGCCCCTCCCACCGGACCACCTTGGAGTCCCCGATGTAGCGGCTGAGGCAGAGGAAATGGTCCCTCTTGACCCGAAAGTGCTTGACCATCTGCACGTCCATCACCTCGCCCACCTCCCCCTGCGGCACGAACTGCTTCTGGGCCCGGCTCCACTGGTAGATGACGGGGGCCTGGGAGCTGCTGGAGATGATGAGCCGGGGCTTGCCCTCGCCCTCCACGTACTCCACGTCGGTGTCGCGGTGCCAGGGGTGCAGGGCCTGCTGGGAGTAGAAGCCGTTCTGGTGCCAGCGGTAGAGGCTGGTAGAGCCGGCCTTGGAGCTGTCGGCGATGGCGAAGTACCACTCGCCGTCGATCTGGAAGGCCTCGATGTCGTTGGGCTTGCGGATCGTCCTGCTGTCCATGTCCTGGATCTTGACGAACTTGTCCACGGTGGTGTCCCAGCGGTAGATGTAGGAGCCGCCGAAGAGCTGAGCCACCACCACGTACAGCTGGGACTGCACCACGATGGGCTTGCAGTGCACGGCCGAGTGAGCTGCGAGGGGGGGAGAGAGGGGCTGAGTCAGCAGGGAGCATTCTGCGTGTGTCAGATACAGCCTGCACCCGGAGCCCAGTCCGGGGGTCAGCGAGATCCAGTCCGGGCTCTCATCCTCCTCAGGGCTGAACCCAGAGTCCAGTCCGGGTGCCAGGGAGATCCAGTCCGGGCTCCCAACCTCCTCAGGGCTGAACCCAGAGCCCAGTCCGGGCGCCAGGGAGATCCAGTCCGGGCTCTCATCCTCCTCAGGGCTGAACCCAGAGCCCAGTCCGGGCGCCAGGGAGATCCAGTCCGGGCTCTCATCCTCCTCAGGGCTGAACCCAGAGCCCAGTCCGGGCGCCAGGGAAATCCAGTCCGGACTCTCATCCTCCCCAGGGTTGCACCCAGAGTCCATGCCAGGTGAACAGAGAAATCCGGTTCCAGCTTTTCCTATCAGAAGTGAAGGGGGCTGGAGGGTCCCTCTCCCTGTTGGCACTAAGACAGTTTTCACTTGTGTCTGTCTCAGACCCAGGCACTTCCTGGAGGCTGAGGAGAGGCGGAGAACCAGGACTGGATTTCGGTGCCCACCTGGAGGGATGAAGCCCCAGTAGAATAGCCCTGGAGCAGTTTCCAGTGGCCAGTGGAGGTAAGTGCCGGTGAGCAGCGCTAGTGCGCCTGCTTGCACACACACCACACACCTCTGCACACACCTGCTTGTGCACACACCACACACACCTCTGCACACACCCACCACGCATCTCTGCACACACCTGCTTGCACACACACCTGCTTGGACACACACACACACACACACACACACACACACACACACACACACCCCTCTGCACACACCTGCTTGCACACATGCTTCTGCACACACCTGCTTGCACACACATCTGCACACACCTGCTTGCACACCCACACACCTCTGCACACCTGCTTGCACACATGCTTCTGCACACACCCGCTTGCACACACACAGACCACACGCCTTGGAACACACCTGTTTGCACGCACACACCACACACCTGCTTGCACACACATACACCACACACCTCTGCACACACCTGCTTGTGCACACACACACATCACGCACCTCTGCACACACCTGCTTGCACACACACATCTGCACACACCTGTTTGCACACACACAGACCACATGCCTTGGAACACACCTGTTTGCACGCACACACCACACACCTGCTTGCACACAGACCACACGCCTTGGAACACACCTGCTTGCACACACATACACCATGCACCTTTGCACACACCTGCTTAGTGACGGGAATTCCACACCCTCCCCTAGAATGGGTTTCCCAGCAGGTGGTGGAATCCCCATCGCTGGAGGCCTCTCAGAAGAGGTTGGACAAATCCCCGTCAGGGATGCTCCAGGGTTACTTGGTCCTGCCTCCGCGCAAGAAGGGACCAATCCTCTTGCAGCCCGACACGTCTATGATGCTGTACCACTCACGGAGGCTCCTACCTCTGTGCACGCAGACACGGGAGACTCTCCCACGGACTCCTGCACCCGCACACCTGCCCCGGCACGCATGGCCTGGAATCGCAAGGGGCCTCCGCCTCTAAGCGCTGCACCGTGTACCCCGAGGGGGGCCCAGAGCGTCTCCGGAACCTGCCCGGAGCCACGCCAGGGAGGCGACCGTGCCCTGTGCCTTTCCCCGCGCCGTGAGACGTGGATTGCAAACGTCCACACCCCGTACTGACGGGGCCGGGCTGGTCCTTCTGGTCTCCCCAACAGCCTCCCGGCCCTGGCTTCCGGGGAAGCACCGGGCCCCGGCGGGACGTCTCGGTCCCCGTGGCTGCAGCTTACCGGGGATGCGGTCGAAGTCCCGCAGCTTGCGCTCCACGTAGTCCCACTTCAGGACGGTGCAGCTGCTGGCGCTGGGCTGGGCCAGAGCCACGTAGAGGTCGCTGCTGTAGGTGAAGGGCTCAGCCGACACCGACTGGAACGGCAGGACCTGGTGCACCACGAAGTCTGGGAGGGAAGGGGCCAGGGGTGAGGACCTCAGTGGCCCCCCCAGCCCGCTGACCGGGGCAGCGTTACCTCCACGTCCAGGGGAACTGACCCCGTCCACCCCCTCCCCAGCCTAGGGAAGCCGGGAGAGCAGCGGCCCCGCCCACCTGTCGTGACGCAGTCGAAGTCCTCGAGGGCCAGGTCCCGGATGTTCTGCCCCTTGTAGCGGGCGGGGCTGCTGCAGAAGACGGCCGGCACCGTGGCGTTGGTCCGCTCCACCCACTCCGCCAGCCACTTGATCTGGCAGTCGCAGGTCAAAGCGTTGCCCCTGAGGTCCCTGGGCGGGGCGGAGGGGTGACAAGGCAGCACAGGTCACGTGAGCAACGGGACCCCGCCCCTCCAGCACCCCCAAGCCAGCTGGGGAACCCCAGAGCTGGTGCTGGCAGCCCAGGCCTGGAGAAGGAAAAGGACCCAGCCCTGGAGGGAGCTGGTGTGCGGGGGCCCCTTGTGCCCCGTTCAAGAGACCCATCTTTCTGCTCCCTCCTGTGCTCTAAGCCCAGCCCCCAGGGACGTGTGGACAGTGACACCCTCCGGCCCAGGCTAGGGAGCTGGGCGCTGGCCAGGACGGGGGGGAGGCACCGGGGCAGGCAGGAGATCAAGGGGCAGGTTGCACTGCTGAGAAGACCTCAGCCCGGCCCAGAATCGAGGTCCCGGGCTGGCTGACTCTACACAGCCTGGAACAGAGTTCCCCACAGTGACCGGCCCCTAGTGCTGGAGGGAGACCGGGGCTGGGCCTTACAGGTCACTCAGGATGTCCAGGGGCGCGAAGATCTCTCTGGGCAGCGTCTGCAGGTTGTTGTTGGCTAAAGATCTGCAGGGGAGAAGAGAGAGACTGGAGTGCCGGGGGGCAGACCCAGGGGAGGGTCCCCAAGCCAGCACTGCCTGTGCCCAGTGACAGCCCCCGCCCCGACTCCTGCCCCAAAGCCAGAGAGGCGGGTTGGTCGGCTCCCTGTGACACTCACACACACGGACCCGGTGTACTCCTGGGCCGGGCAGGCCGGGCGTGCTAGCCCCAGTGCTGGGTGAGGTGTGCTGCGCTCCCATGTGCCTGCGAGGTGCGCCCTGCGCGCCCAGGGGACTGCTCATGGGAACGCCGTGTGCCTAGGGAAGTGCAGGGTGCTCTCTGCTCACAGCTCTGTGCAAAGCGTGCCGTGCCCATGGGGTGTGTTAGGTGCACTCTACCCACTGTCGCGTGCAAAGCGTGCCATGCCCACAGGGTGTGCTAGTTGCACACTACTCATAGTCCCGTGCAAAGCGTGCCGTGCCCACAGGGTGTGCTAGTTGCACACTACCCATCGTCCCGTGCAAAGCATGCCATGCCCACAGGGTGTGCTAGTTGCATACTACCCATCGTCCCATGCAAAGCGTGCCATGCCCACAGGGTGTGCTACTTGCACACTACTCACAGTCCTGTGCAAAGCGTGCCGTGCCCACAGGGTGTGCTAGTTGCACGCTACCCACTGTCCCGTGCAAAGCGTGCCATGCCCACAGGGTGTGCTAGTTGCACACTACTCACAGTCCCGTGCAAAGTGTGCTGTGCCCACAGGGTGTGCTAGTTGCACACTACCCATCGTCCTGTGCAAAGCGTGCCATGCCCACAGGGTGTGCTAGTTGCACGCTACCCGTACTCTCGTGCAAAGCGTGCCATGCCCACAGGGTGTGCTAGTTGCACACTACCCGTACTCTCGTGCAAAGCGTGCCGTGCCCATGGGGTGTGCTAGTTGCACACTACCCGTACTCTCGTGCAAGGCGTGCCGTGCCCACAGACCCAGGTCGTACTCACAGGTGTGCCAGGGATTTCAGCCCTCGGAAGGTGAATTTTGACAGGGAGCGGATGTCGTTGTTCTCAATGAACCTGCGGGAAGAAATGGGGACAGGTCACAGCCTCTGCTCCCGGACAGGGGGTGCTGCCAAGTAGCCCCAGGGACTCAGCTCCCCTTATCCTGGGGTGACCCCCCCAGATTGGAGACATCCCCGGGCTGGGATACAGCGACTCCCCCCGACCCCAACCAGAGATGGCACCTTCCCTGCAACGCCCCCAACACGCCCCCCAGGCAAACCCCCAGCCCGGCGCACGTACAGATACTGCAGCTGGGAGAGGCCGGCGAAGGCGTCGTCCCTGATCAGCGTCAGCTTGTTGGAGTTCAGCAGGCTGCCAAGGGAAGGGCGAGACATCAGTTCCGGGGGCCGCCGTCTCCAGCCCCGCGGGGCCACGTTGGGGCTGCTGGGCTGGGAATGACACAGGGGGATCCCTCTCCCCCGTGGGGCAGCCAAGCCTCCAGACGCAGGCCGTGAGTTCTAACCCTGCCCGTGGCGGCTCGGCCCTGCCGCCTGGTCCTTCCCCGTGGCCAGGAGTGAACCGCCCACGGCCTGTGCCCCCCGCCCTGAGGCCCCCGTGCCAGTGAGAAACCCAGAGACGTACAGGAACTGCAGGAGGGGGAGGTGAGCGAAGGCCGCGGCTTTGATTTCGGTAAAGGCTGCGTTCACCATGGTCCTGCGGGGAAGGAAAGGGAGACAGAAAAGTTCAGGACCAGTCCAGGAGGAGGGTGCTAGTGACGGGGGGGGGGGGAAGTAACTTACATTTCCTACAGGTACTGTCCCATCGCAACCCACTGCAATGGGGGGGGGGGAGAAGGGGTTGTGATGGGACAGTCTCTGCTAGTCACATCAGCCCCGACGTGAATGTTTTCCGTCGGACCAGAAGTAACAACGGAACCCCGAAGAGGACTGGCAATGTAAAACACTGTGGGTGCGTCTAGACTGGCAAGATGTTGTGCAAAAACTTGCCAGCTGTCTCCACTGGCCGCTTGAATTTGCGCAAGAGCACTGACTTTGGAATGTACAAAATCAGTGCTTCTTGCGCAAATACTTTCACGCTCCCGCACAGGGACAAGCCCTCTTGCACAAGAGGGCCAGTGTAGACAGGCACCTTAATTTTTTGCGCAAGAAAGCCCGATGGCTAAAATGGCGATCGGAGCTTTCTTGCGCAAAAGCGCGTCTAGACTGGGCACGGATGCCCAGTTGAAATCAAAAGGCTCCATTTCCCCAGAGCGACTGGAAACGCTCGGCAGCTCCTCCGGCTTGCAAAAACGGTCACGATTTTCACTTTGGGTGCTGATTCAGGACAAGGAAAAGGCAGAAATCTTGAAATCCCTGCAGGCGGGGGCGGGGAGGGGGAAGCATTTACTGCCCAGTTCAACCAGTATGTGCCGCGGAAGCCTCCCATGTCATTCAGCCAATGCCTTCAATGCTGGTCCACAATCCCCCTGCTCTCCCAGACCAGAGCTCCACCATCACTCAGCCCTGATCTGCAATCCCGTTACCCCACTCCTAGCTTGGTGTGTTCCAATGATTGCTCTGGGAGCCAGGCACGGCCTTTCCGGGGGTGGAGGATATCTGCCCTCTCTCCCCTGGCAGAGGAGATATATTGAAAAAGCCTTCTCTTTTTTTGCTGTGATTACAGCCAGTGTCCCATTTTTTTCCATCCGCAAGCGGAATAAATTTTGTTCCACGCACCGAGGCATGTGCAGACGTGCACCACCAGGAGACACACAAACCTGGCTGGGGGCGCTTTGCTACTCAGCTGGGCAGCACTGGCATCTCTCCAGAGTGGCCGCCCAAGCGCTCAGCTTGCAGAGAACACTGGTTCCAGCCCTGCAGCCCTTGGCACCCCTTCACAAGCCCATTGGCCCATTCCGCTGCGGAGCTGGCCGGCCTGGGACAGTCAGTGCAATCCGAGAACAAGGGCTGGAAAGAAACCGGCGGGGGCTGGGGAGAGGGGCGTGACGCTCAGTGGTTGTGGGTGGGGGTCGAATTGCTAATACAATGGGGGACCTGCCTTTGTCCTACACTCCCCTGCCCCAGGCCCTAGTGAGGGGGCTGGGAGGGCAGCAGAGCCAGCGGGTGCAGGAAGGGGGGGCCCCTGCAGACAAGAAGGGGGCCAGCAGGTGTCCAGGGGAGCTGCTTCCGGGGCCCCTATGTGCACACACATCCCCCTGCCCCCCCCCCCTGCCCTAGGACTTGAACGGGTCAAGCCAGGGACAAGGGGGGGGGAGCAGAAATGGGGTTTGCAGCTGGGCCCAGCCCATCTCTATTCGAGGTCAGGATGGGAGCTTGGCAGGGGGCGGGGGCAGGCCTGATGCATGTCCTGTGCTCACACTCTCACACACACACTCACACTCACACACAGATGCACACTCACACACATTCACACACACAAACACAGATGAACACTCACACGCACATGCACACTCACACACACTCTCATACATGCACGCACACACACACATACTCACACCAACACACACAGATGCACACTCACACGTACACACTCACTCACACACGCGTGCCCACACACACAGATGCACACACAGAGACGCACACTCATGCACACACACACAGAGATGCACACACACACACAACGCACCTGCACGTGCCATGCAGCAGATGCACACCCCAGACAAATAGGGGCACCGCCCCACACACATCGAACACACCCCGAGCACAAGCCGCCCTTCCCCACCCTGGCGATGGAAAAAAAGGTCTGTCCCAGCAGGGCCCTGCAGAGATCCAGCAGGGACGGGCGCAGAACAGAGGAGACTGCATCTCGTTCTGCCCGGGTTCCACCCCGGCCAGGGAAGGGGAGACCCACGGGCGCAGGGAGGGGCGCTGCGAGGTCTCTGGGGGGTGGCCCGATGCCACGGCAAAGGGCCCAGTCAGGACCTAGTGCTTAGTGAGAATCAGCTGTGATGAACACAGTGGAAGGAAAGGGCTGCCTAGGGCTGTGCTGGGGAGCTGCCCAGGAGGTGGCAACACAGGGAGAAAAGTGTTTGTGTCTCCCTCTCCCTACACACACGCACATGCTTACTGCCCTTGCACCAGAACACGCACACGCTTACTGCCCTTGCACCAGCATGCATACACACACTTACTGCTCTTGCACCAGAACACGCACACGCTTACTGCCCTTGCACCAGCATGCATACACACACTTACTGCTCTTGCACCAGAACACGCACACGCTTACTGCTCTTGCACCAGCATGCATACACACACTTACTGCTCTTGCACCAGAACACGCACACGCTTACTGCTCTTGCACCAGCATGCACACACATGCTTACTGCCCTTTCACTAGCATGCACACACACCCACTTACTGCCCTTGCACCAGCACGCACACACACACTGCTCTTGCACCAGCATACACACACTTCCATTTGTGTATACACTGAATTCGTTTGCACAACGCACACATTGCACCTCTGTGCACGTCCCGGATGATCAAAGACTCCCAGGGTGCACACGATGTGCGGGCATACAACCCCCGTCCCCGTGCTCACGCAGCCAGACGTGCACCGCCACACACACTGCCACAGGCCACGCTCTAAAAGAAAACGACCCCCACCCCGAGGGGCAGAGACCCCCAACAAGGCCGTGCAGGCACGGTGATCTCATGCAAACTAGCAGCTCCAGGATAGTCCCGACAACCTGCATGCACCCAGCGGGTTATTACTGAACACACATCACATAGATACCCCCTGGAATCCCCCCGTCTGTGTTAGCCAACCCACAACCACCCCATCCTCTTGCACCCCCAGAGAATGTGCTGCCTTTTGGGGAACCCCCAAGAGCATCAAGGACCCTCAGCCCGCAGATACCCCCCCCGCTTTCTCCCTCACCCCAGCAGAGGCTCCCCTAACCCCCCGTATCCCACCCGCGATCCCCCCTTGCCCCGCTCCCGGCGGCTCGGCCGCTACTCACAGGGAGATGACGTCCGGGGGCAGGTTCCTGGGCACCGCCTTGGCGTCGATGCAGAAGGCAGTGTCCCGGGTGCAGGAGCAGCTGGGGGGACACAGGGGCAGCTTGGGGGCTCGCTTGGAGCCCGCCGGCAGCCAGAGGTAGGCCAGGCTCAGCAGGAGGAAGGCAAGGACTCGCCCCCGCTGCATCACTTTGCCTGGCTGCAGCTCAGCCATCGCCCTGACCTGGCCTCCCCCACCTCCAGGAGAAGAACCCCCCCGGACCGTTGCTTCAGTTCTGCCCTGGACCCCTCCCAGCGCCCCTGGCCTGGCTGTCAAGGCCGGGAGCTGCAGCCAAGAGCCGGAGCAATCCGGGGAGCGAGGATGCTACAGTCCATCTTGCTGCTCTGCAGAGCACCACACTCAGCTGCCAGAGGGGGGGTGGAGCAGGAGTGTTTTGCTGCCGAGTGATTCGTCTAAGTTCTGTCGCTGCTGGGGATCTCGTCGGTGCACGGGGAGGGCGTGAGCCCATTGTGCACACTAGGGTGTGCACGAGTGTGAGCTGCCTGCACTCCCGCGCTTGCAGGGGTGCACGTGCTGCACGTGCCAGTGTGTGGGTGTGTGTCCCAGGTGTGAATTCTGCGCGCATGTATGAACGCATACGTGCGTCTCTCTGTGCGTGCGAAAAGTGAAAAGACACGTGCAAGAAGGCTGTGGTGAATGTTTGTAGCGTGTTCGTGGCAATGTGGTGTGTACACAAATATAGGATGGTGTGGTTCCTTCGCAGGTGCGGGGGTCTACCTGATGGCGCACGCCCGGATTGTGTCTGGATGGGACTGCGAGCTTCTGTGCGTTTGTGTGTGCTTGCACGAGCCTGAGTTTGCACATTCTGTGGGTGCTTGTGTGCATGTTCTGTTGGTGCGTGTGTGGACACACGCACGGAGGCCGGAGCACTTGTGTGCGTGAACACGTGTGCACGTGCACGAGTGTGCACTGAGTGCTCTTGTGCGTATCCGGAGTGCAGGGTAGGGCAGTTACCACACAGCCTCGTCCGCTGGCTTCTGGCCCTCGCCAACTCACCCTCCCCATCACGCCCCCCCTCCACGCACACTGAGACCTGCACCTGCAGCAGGATCCTCCCCGTGAAGCAGGGTCTCCCTGCCTGCCCATTTCCTTCAACCTCTGCCCCGCAGCATTCGACCTACCGCCGATCCCCTCCCCCATCGCCCTGGCAGCCACCTCCCCTGCCCCCCCCCCCCCCCCCCGTCCCACACGTCCTTGCGGAGCCTCCTGGATAATTCATGACGAGCGGCGAGCGGCACCAGCCAGCAGTGGCTCCGGTCCCAGGCACGGCCGTCTCCTGGCTCCACAGAGGCAGTCTCAGCTCTGCAGCTGGCGCCCCGGCCAGGGCACTGACAACACACAAACAAGGGGCTGGGGGGCCGGGCAGAGGCAGGGCAGGGGAGGAAGTGGGGCTGGAACTCCTTTTGGGGTGGGGGTGCTGAGCTGCACCCCGCCCCCACCACCCCGGCTGAGAACCGGCTGCCAACTCTCCCGGACCGGATTCCACCGCTGCAAACGGCGTCCGGTCCAGGAGAGCTGGCGACGCTCACGCCCCAGGCTGGGGGCAGCTGCAGAGCCCTGGGCCGACGGCGGGACCCCGGAGCTGGTGGGGCCAGTGGGCAGTGGGACCCCGAGGCCCGACAAAGCCCGTGGGGCTGGTGGAGGCAGGACCCCGAGGCCCGGCAGAGCCCGTGGGGCTGGTGGAGGCAGGACCCCGAGGCCCGGCAGAGCCCGTGGGGCTCGGGGAGGCAGGACCCCGAGGCCCGGCAGAGCCCGTGGGGCTCGGGGAGGCAGGACTCCGAGGCCCGACAGAGCCCGTGGGGCTCGGGCAGGCAGGACTCCGAGGCCCGGCAGAGCCCATGGGGCTGGTGGAGGCAGGACCCCGAGGCCCGGCAGAGCCCGTGGGGCTCGGGCAGGCAGGACTCCGAGGCCCGGCAGAGCCCATGGGGCTGGTGGAGGCAGGACCCCGAGGCCCGGCAGAGCCCGTGGGGCTCGGGCAGGCAGGACTCCGAGGCCCGGCAGAGCCCGTGGGGCTGGTGGAGGCAGGACCCCGAGGCCCGGCAGAGTCCGTGGAGCCAGTCCAAGTGCCCCAGCGCCCCCCCCCCCCCCCCGCGAGGACCAGGCGCTCCCGGCGAGGGCTCTCGCCAAAGGCCTTTGATGTGCGGCTCTTGCTTTGAACCTCTGAAGCACCTTCCGGTGCCAGAGGGGCTCAGAGGCGCGGGGCTCCGAGCCAAGCCTGGCTCTGGCCACATTGGCGGGCCGGAGACTCCCGCCAGCCCCTCGGAGCCGGGGGGACTCTGGCCTCGCAACCCCTGCGGTTGCGGCTCTCGGGCGCTCAAAGGCCCACGTGCCCGGAGACAAGAGTCCTTGGAGCCTCTCACCGGCCACGGGCCCGGGGCTTATCGGAGACCTGCCTCTGAAGGGCCCCGGGAAACAGGTTCACAAACAAATCCGAAGGGAATTAAACACTTGATGTGGAGCCGGGAGGGCCTGGGGAACGCCAGTGTCCCACCGCTCCTCCGCCCGCCTGCCCTCTGCTCCTCCACTAGCTCAAGCCCCTTATATAAGCCCTTCTCCAGCCACGACGGAGCACGGCGGGATCCACAGAACAAGATGGATGTGAGCACCAAGGAGGCGCTGATAGAGGCCCCGCCGGTACGGCAATGAACACAGGCTGGGCGGTTTTGCGTTTGTACAGCACCTAGCGCAACGGGGTGCAGGGCCACAACCGGGGCTCCAAAATGCTACGTTAATATAAGTAATAACGACTGGGGAGGGGGGTCCTTTCTCTCCAGCATACACCCCTCCCCCCTCCCCCGGTTCTGCTTGCTGTCAGCGTTTTTCTCCGTTCCCACAGGACTACACCGCCACCCCGAGGGTCCCCGGCTTCGCTTCTCGCCTCAAGAAACTCTTGATCGTGGTGGTGGTGGTCGTGGTCATCGTGGTGGTGGTGCTGGGCTTCCTCCTCATGGGGCTGCGTTTGTCCGAGAAGCACACGGAGACTGTAAGTGGGGCGTTAAAACACGGGTCCCCTCCCGCCAGGCGCCCGCGCAGGGGGAGGGGGGGCTGCTCGGAGCCAGGCCTGGTGCGGAGGGGCAATGCGCCAATGCGCCAGAAGCAGATGCCGCCGGGCACAGCGGGCGGCCACCGCATGGGGCTGGTGCAGCCACGCCTGGAGCTCAGGCAGCGGGGGAAATGCGCCCGAGCTAAGACGCCGGAGCAGCCGGGAGAAGAGGCTGCTCCAGCGCCTCCGTGGGAGCCGGTGGGGGTGTGGACAAGCAGAGGGAACCCCAGAGGAGGCTGGGCCGTTGGAGGACTAGGGTCTGTGGTCAAAGCAATGACCGACCTCAGCAAAATTTCTGGGGTTCCTTGGAACCTCAGGAGGTCACCTCACCCCCTGCCCAAAGCAGGACTAACCCCGATTCAACCATCCCAACCGGGGCTTTGTCCAGCCGGGCCTCAGACACCTCCCGTCTCTTTGCCGGCATGGACTCAGCAGGGGCGAAGGGAAACGGCGCATCTTCAGAGGCGCGTCCTCAGGCAGGCCCTGCCTTCCCAAAGCTGCCCCAGTGCCCCGGCGACCCAGGAGGGCTGGGGCAGCTCGGCTCCCCCGCTGCCTGGGAGCGCTGGGCGGTAGCACGGCATCCCCGGCCCTCCATGTGGCCAGGAAGGATCGGGCTAGGTTTGCCAGATGGTTTAACAAAAAATATCAAAACCCTCCCCTCCGCCAAAAAAAACAACAACCAACCACTGGGAAAAAATTCTTCTGAGGAAAAAAAAAGGGGGAGACCAAAGTTGTTAAGCAAAAAAAAAAAAAAGGTCACTGCAGCTTTAAATTCCTGCCCTTCTCGCTCCCCTGCCCTCACAAACGCCTTTACATGTCCAGTATTCTCTGGTTTTTTTTTTACCAGACAGAAGGCCAAAATACCGAACTGTCCAGGTGAAAACCAGACACCTGGCAACCTTAGATCGGGCTGGGGGTGGGAGGGATTGGGGGGGGGGGATGCTGAAGGGGCGGGGCCTCAGGCAGGAGGGGCGGGGCCTCAGGAAGAAAGGGCGGGGCTGGGGCTTGCCTTCCCCAGCTGGGTCTTCATCTGGCGCCTATGGTATAAGCAATGAACGGCTCTGGCTCTGGCTCCCCGCCGCACACACCTCACCCCGGGGGTGTCCTTGTCCCCTAGGTGTTGCGAATGACTATCCAGAGCCTGGACGGGGAAGGGTCCCCGCAGCAGCTCTCCATACGCGGGAAAGAAAAGACCGGCACTTTCTACGTCACGGCAGGGATCAACTCGTCAGCCACCGTGGTCTACGACTACCGCCACGTAAGCAGGGCCAACGGGGCAAAGCTGGGTGAGGGCTCCGGGGAGCGTCCCCGGCTCGGCTCAGACCTCAGGCAGGCTGGGACCCGGCTGGCCGCAGGCTGGAATCGCTGGAGGCGACCTCGCATGAGCGGTAGAGGAGCCGGGGTTACTTTCCGCCGGGCCCACATCGCCGTCCCAGAGGTACCCAGAGGTCCCAGTGCTGCACCCCAGAGACGAGCAGCGTAAACCCCAAGATCTGCGCGTGCCCCAGGTTTGGGGTGTTCCGAGTCCCACCGTGGGTTTTGGTCTTGCAAATGCAATCTCCAAGGAGGCTTGGATCCCGTTTCCAGCGACCCAGCCCCCCACGCTGCGGACAGGGACACATCGGCCCGGCCCTTCTCCAGCGGAGGGGGCAGGAGGCTGCCGGGCTGAGCAGAGGGGACGGAGAGGGTCACAGTGGGGGAAACAGAAGGGGCCGGTTTGCAGGGTGATTTGGCTCCCGGGGATCTGCCAGGGTTTAACGTCACCCTCTGCTCCGCCTGCAAACAGCTGCTGATTGGCTACCGATCCTGGCCGGGCCGGGCCTGCTACCTCCGCCGGATGGACCCGGAGAACATTCCAGGCCTGGATGCCATTGCCAAAGCCTTTCAGCACCGCCAGGTGAGCGGCCGGGGCCAAAGGGGGCAGAGGAGAGCGCGGGGAAGGGCCGTGAGACGTTTGTGAGAGATGAAAACCCGGCGGAGGCCGCTCAGAGTCCCTGGGAGACCGTCGCACCGGCGGGCTGAGCTCCCCCGGGAATCAGTCCTAGAGACAAACCCAGGAAGGAAGCAACCGGGGAGCATTTCCCGGCGCAGAGCTGGCATTGCCTGCAGTGGCTGCGGCCGGGAGCCCGCGGGGGCCGCTGTCTACCCCTCGCCTCCCTGCTTTCACTGCTAGGCGATGCTGCCTCTCTCCTGTGCCAGATGGATCAATGTATTGGCAAGGAAGGCTCATCTAATGTTTGAGCAAGGGGAGTGTTGCTAATGAGCATTATTCCCTCTCATTTTTTCTAATTTTTTTCAATCCTCGCGTGCCTTTCTCCATCCAGGTGTGGAATAACATTTTTTTCTACGCACCAAGGCACGTGCAAATGTGCACCACCAGCAGAGACACACCACCTCGCTGTGGGGGCTCTGCGAATCAGCAGGGTGGATTTGAATCTCTTCTGTGTGGTTGCACAAGTGCCCAGCATACAGGGAACCCTGCGCGTAGGGGATAAGAGTGGTGGATGGTTTGGCTGTCCTGCCACGGCCCAGGATACTTCCTTGGCTGTTCCCAAGCACCGAAGCTCAGTTGCCACCGCAGGAAAACAAAACGACGACAGCCCGTCTGTAACGATTAGCATTGACCGTTCCTGTAATGGGGCGGTGGTGGGGGAGCAGTGCGCATCTAACTATTATTTCTTGACCTAGCTCGGACCGAGTGAAGAGCCGGAGGAGGGCGTGTTTCCAGCACCCCAGGCCAATCGCTCCGCGTTGGGCACCACTGTTAATATCCTCTGCAGCAACGTTCCCATCTACTGGGCCTAGACAGGCTCAGGTGGGTGAGCAGCAACGCAGCTCCGTATCGGAAGGGGAGCCGGGTTTACTGTCTGTCAGTGCTGTCTGTCTGTCTGTCACCCACACACAGTTGCAAAAAGCTCCCCCCACCGCCCATGCACAGAGTTGTAAAGGCAACAAGTCCTTTACCGGAGATCAACCAAATCCCGTCCCAAGCATCCAATCTGGAGCACCAGGCTCCGGGCAAGCAGGATGCAGAATATCTCCAGCCGGCTGGGAAAAGCCGCAAGACTTCCACCCGCTCGGCGCAGACACAGCAGGCTGGAGGCTCTCGCAGCCTTTCGCCGTCCCCTTAGCAGCATTGCTGCCAAGTCTGACGTGGGCCCGGGTGGAATCAGGCTTGAAAATCCAAGGGATGCAGGGAATGGCTTTCTGGCAGCCCTTTGGCTTGTTCCTCTGGCTGGGAAGGTGGCTAAGGGAAAGGCCTGGCTTTCCTACCTGGCGTGGGAAGTGTCCAAACGCCACACGGTAGCCTTGTGGTTCGGACACTGGCCTGCGGAGAACAGCATTCCCTGTGCTAAGCCCAGTCTGACGGCTCCAGACTCTCACTGAAATCCCCCCAAAAATCCAACCCTTATTCTCTCTGGCTATGTCTACACTACAGAGTTTTTTCGAAAAAATGTTGTCCACACTTCAAATGTGTTTTTGTGCAAAAAAATCGAAAAAAAGGAGGCTTTTTCCGGCATAGGTGTTCCTCATTCTGCGAGGAAGAGCCTCTTTTTGCATAAGAGCTCTTTCGCAAAAAGGCGTGTGTGGACGGGGAAGAGGGGCTTTTTGCGCAAAAGGAGGAAAAAGGAAAAAGCACAGGTGCTCTGGTGGCCATTCTGTGCATAGCAATTAGAGCTTACTTTTGAGAGAGCGTCCATGCGGTCTGGATGCTCTCTTGCACAAAAGCGCATCGCTTTTTCGTGGCGCTTTTGCAGTGTAGATGCACTCTTGTGCAAGACGTTTTTGCACAAGATCTCTTCCGATAAAAGCTTCTTGCGCAAGAAGCCTGCAGTCTAGATGTAGCCTCTTTGCCTCAGTTCTCCCATCTGAGAAATGGGGATAAGGGCATTTCCTTTCGCCTGCGAGCTCTTTTGGGGCACGGACCTTCTGTACAGCCCCTTGCGCAATGCAGCCCCCAACCTCAACTGGGAACATGGGCATGGCCATCGAGCAAATAAAAAGCAGAGAGACAGACAACAGAGGAGGTGGCTTTCTCTGTGTAGGTTTCTTTGAGCCACATTAGTCACAGCCCGAATGCCTCACGCACCTCCATTTACCTTGCAGGTCCCCATGCTGTCTGAGCTTTGCCTTCCTGCCATCGCTTCCCAGGTGGGCCCGGTGCCCCGACAGCCAGCGACCTCTCCGCAGCCTGGGGCTTCTCTCTTACGACGATGCTGCCCTTCCGCGCACCCTCCATGCTGGGCAGCGGGCTCCGGCGCTGGCCGAGGGCCGGCGGGCAGGTGGCTGTGGGGTCTCCAAACCGCTGCAACGCTTTTGTTTTCTTGCCGTTCGAAGCAGCTGGGAATTTCCGGGTGGCACTTGCAATAAAACAAGATTTTCACCTACGAGTGTCTGCTTCTATCTGAAGAGTAAAACCCCCCGAATCCACCTGTGGCTTCCTGGATTCTCCTCGCGGGGAGATTTGTCCTTTCCCTGCCGGACCCTGCCCTATGGCATTGATGTAATCGGAACGGCTCAGTTTCGGGCTCAGAACACGGAAATGGGCGCTCACCCCACCGGGCTGGAATGCTGGGAAATTCACACTTAGGGAGAGGCAGTGATGGCTAGTGGCTAGAACACTGGACTGGGGGTCAGCTCTGCTACTGACCTGCCAGCTGACCATGGGCCAGGGCACCTCCTAAGAGGGCTAAAAGGACATCAGTGCCTGGACCATGTGCTGGCCCCTCTGCACAAGCAGATTGTCCCTGGCCATGCATGATCACTAGGCAAATTTCAGTGCAGCTGGGACACAGATAATGCATCCGGTTATTGCATCGATCCTGGAGCTGGCTTTGTACGCAGGCAGGGTGATTATAGGATCGATAATAACCGGGGCCGAGATTTGCAGCCTTACCATAGGGATTTAGACACGGAATTCCCCAAGAAACAAATGGAAAACCCTCAGCTGTGCTGTTACCCTCAATCTGGGATAAGAAAATCTTGTTCTGTGGGGACTAAGTGTGTTCTGGGGGCGGGGAGAAATATAAATACACACACACATACACACACAGCATTTGCTCATGTGCACCCACACACACTGAGCATTGCACACACACACATACAGCATTGCACATGTGCAATATACACACACAGAGCATGCACACACACAGCATTGCACGTGTACCCCCACACACAGAGCATTGCACATATACACACATACAGCATTGCACACATATACACAGAGAGCATTGCACATGTGTACCCACACACACAGAGCATTGCACACACACATGCAGCATTGCACATGTGCACCCACACATACAGCATTGCACATGTGTACCCACACATACAGCATTGCACACATACACACAGAGAGCATTGCACATGTGTACCCACACACACAGAGCATTGCACACACACAGCATTGTTGTGTTCCCTCTAGCAGCCAGTACTGTCCACTGTGAACACCGGGACACGCTGTCCTTGGTGGGTGGGCAGACAGATCCGTTGCAGTGACTCCCGTGTCCCTGTACTTCTAATCTCTCTGTGATGCACCAGGCTCTTTCTGCAGCATCAAGGCCACCTGGTGCTGGTACAGGACTCTCGAGATGGGGATCATACGGCCCAGCCGCTGCCCCAACCATGCACAAACCTACCCTGCAAGCTGAGTGGGTGCTGAGCAGGCTGGGTCACCACGCACAGGAAGCTCTCCGCTATTCCCTCTGATCATTTCCATCCATGTGTGGAATATTTTTTCTCTGTGCACCCAGGCATGGGCGAATGTGCACCACCAGGAGAAACACAAAACCTCACTGTGGGCTCTCTGCTCATCAGTTGGGCGGCATCTGACTCTCCTGCGGGGCTGCACAAGCACACGGCCTACAGGGAAACTGTCAGAGTCAGGAGAAACATCCCCTGCAGAAAGCTCCAGCTGTTCCCCTTTCATTACTGAATCCAGTGAGAAATGACTTGGCTTGCTCCCAGGCCCCCTGGGGGTAGAGGAACAACAGGGGGCATCTGTACCCGAGACTCAGCATAGACATCCCAGTGTGTGTGTATGTTTCCACACATGACTCTGTGTGTGTGTGTGTGTGTGTGTGTGTAGATAGGTGTGTTTGGGCATGCTTATCTGCACATGGGGGGGGGGTTGCATGCACAGGAATGTGTGTATATGAGTGTGAGTGTAACTACTACCAGACAGATTTGAACCTGAGTCCTCTAGAGCTGAGTATCGGAGACTCTACCCCCTGAGCTAAAAGCCAGCTGGCTCCCAGCCTGTGCTGATGAGATCTCTTTCAAGGAGGAATAAAAGATCCTCCGGAAAAGGGCTTATTTTCCGGAGAATCACGTCTAGACTGCCGCTTTTCTCCGGCTTATCCCCAAGCCAGAAAAAAGCGGCAGCCATGTTAATGCAAATACCACGGGGGATATTTAAATCTCCCGCGGACTTTGCTATTCCAAAGTGTCTCATTAGCATCCCTTTTCCGGAAAGGGATGCCAATGTAGACACAGGCTAGGTGTGTGGGTTACATAAGCATGCATGCATGTGTGTGTGTGTGTGTGTGTGTGTGCAGTGCTCACCCAGCACTTTGTGTGTGCCTGTGTGCATGCAAGTGAGTGCGTGTACTATAGCATGCACACCTTTGGGTGTGCGTAAGCAGGCAGGCTGGCATACATATGTGTACAACAGTGGTGTCCTGCGTGCCTGTATGAGTGAGTGCGTGCAGAGCCGGGTGTGCGTACGTGTTGCACGGCGGGCGTGCGCACACACTCCTACAGCACGCTTACGGAGGGATTACACTGGAGCTGCACAGCCGTGTAACAGCCTCGCTCTGCAGCCCTGGCAAGGGAACACAAGAACAGCTGCCAAGGACAGAGACTCCCCATTAGCTACCCAGCGGAAAGCACGGCCGTGGGGCTGTGCATCCTGAGCTCCGGGGCATTCAGAGCCCACACCGCAGCCTAGCGCCAGCTGCTTTAGGAAACAGGCAATGGAACAGGAATTTTTCATGCGGTCCCCTCCTTGAACGTGGCCGCTGTAGCGTCGGATGGAGCTAGCCAGAGGCTGAACGCTAACAGGGTCGGGGGAAGCTGGCGGGCAGGGTCAAATCTTGCCTAAAGCTGGCGGATCCCACGCAAGGAGAAGGGGGCCACGCCCCAGTTTCCTACCCCCGACTGGCCAGTTAAACGAGAGCTCAGGGCCCAGCTGCAGGTGGAAGAAGCCTGGAAAACAGCCACTAGCCCTTTGACCCCTGGGACTGGCCACAGGAGTCGTGCCAGTGGGGCGTTGTAGCTGCACCCATTCAGCCTGGACTTACGGGGTATGCTTCTAACAGGGAGTGTAGCTACCCCCTGCAGCAACGCACCGAGGGCTGTGGCGGGTTCTCCAGCCCGGCCCCTTTGTAAACGGAAAGGGGATGGGGGTGTCTAAGAGCGCTGCTGCGGGACTGGTTCAGGGAACGTTCTCCGGCTGCTCTCTGCAGGTCTCCCGAGGATGCCTGCGGGCCGGGGAAGCGTCCGATCGCTCGCTCCGCGGCCCGGGAAGCGAGCTGCCCTGCTCCGTGCTGGGAGACGCGGCAGCAGCATCCCTGCGTGTCCACATGTGGCCGCCCCAAGCCACCGAGGCCCGGGCTCAGCTTCGTTCTTTGACGGCCCCGGGCTGCAGGCGGCCCCGCCTGGCCTCCGCAGAGGTGACACGATGGGGCGGACGATCAGGAACATGCTCCCGCGGTGGGGCGGGTGTGGGGGGAGGAGAGGGGCCGGGGCGGGCTCCCTGCCGCAAACGGAGCCGATGAGGATGCTGAGGACTCTCTCCAGGATGAGGAATGTGCCACCGATTCCTGTGGCGTGTCTCCAGCTCTGGTGGGCAGTCGCGATCCCAGGCCCAGCTCCGCGGGAGCGGCCGGAGCACCGGCCAGGGAGCAGCTGGGCTTGCGAGGCCGCTCAGGAAGGGGAAACGTTTCGGGGAGGTGGCCGGGGCGGCGTCCCGCCTTCCACGGGAGGTGGGAGATGTCGCCCCTGGAATTGCTGGGCCCCTTGCTCAGCGGGGGGATGGGGTGACATGCGGGTCCAGGCAGGCCTGCCGTTCCCCTCCAGCTCACTAGGAAACGGCCTCCCGCTGAGCAAAGATTCTCCATCCAGGAGCCCAGCGGGTATGGAGGTCACGGGCGCTTGTTCGGATGGGGCGCTGCTCCCCGAGGGACTGTCCCAGTGCAGAGACCCCCAGCCTGCCCCCACCCTGCTAGCTGGGACTTCAAGCCCAGCTCCCAGGCTGCACCCCCCATCGTGGGGAGAATTTGAGACCTCCCCCCCCCCCCCCCCGGGAGCGCTGCTCCGGGCAGCCTGTGTGCAGGGCAGGGGCAGCCCCGGGCTGCTCCCCTCCGGGCGGCTGCAAGTCCCTGCCTGGGGCAGAGGGAAGCTGCTGCCAGCCCCCAGGATTTGCAGCTGGGGCAGCAACGTGGGGAGCCAGGCAGCTGGCAGGGGGCTGAAGAGGGCCGGGGGCTCAGAGCCAGAGGGCAGGGAGAGGGGAAGAGGGGTGCAGGGGGCCCTGGCCCCAGGAGCAGCCTCATCGCAGCCCCGGCTCCAGCTGCCATGCGGCCCGCCCTGGGAACAGCCGGGAAGCCACCGTGCGGCCCTGGCCCCAGCTCCAGGCTGGTTCTCTGCATTCAGCCCCTGCAGGCTGGGTCTCGGTAACGCACTGGCCTCGAACGAGAGGATGCAGCACAGGCTCCAGCTAGGAGAGATGCAGCAGCCTCCTCTCCTCGGCTCCTGGACTGAAGTCCCTCCACTGGCCCCGACCAGCTCCCACGGCCTCGCTCTCGCTGTTAAAAGCAATCAATGCACCAAGCCCCAGCTACACCAAGAACTGGGTTTTGATCTGACCCGCGGCAGCAGCTGGGCTCCACCAGGGCACTGCAGCTCTCGCCGCCCAGGGCGGAGCAGGGGAGAGCCGGAGATAAACCGTTCTCTGTTTATTCTCTGTCTCCGACCAGGACACAAAGCCCCAAAGAAAACCAAACAAATTCAGAAAGTCTGACCCTCTGCAGGAAACGCTGCCAAACCTTCCCCTTTGAAAAGGCCTCTTCGCTGTACAACGGACACTGCCTACTACCTCCAAACCCCAACGCAGACCCCCCAAAACCGGATCATCGCTTCTATCCCGAAATCCTAACACTGACCCCACCTCATATCCCAAACCCCAACACTAACCCTCCCGTCTACCGAATAAATCACTAGCAACCAAGGGTCCCTTTAATCTTTTCCATCCATGTGCACAGGTGTGGAATAAATTTCTCTCTGTGCACTGAGGCATGTGTGAATGTGCACCACCAGAAGAAACACAAAATCTAGCTGTGGGCTCTCTGCTAATCAGCTGGACGGCCTCTGAATCTCTCACACAGCTTACAGGGAACGCTGCTAGCAGCTAAAACCCTACACGGGAACAAATCGACCCAAAAGCCAATTGAAAAAGGCTTGAAACCCAAAATCCCTTTCCGAAATCGTTTTTCACCCAGGCTATGTCTAGACTGCAGGCTTCTTTCGAAAGAGGCTCTTTCGAAAGCATCTTTCGAAAGAGCCTCTTTCGAAAGATCGCGTCTAGACTGCAGGCGGATCTTTCGAAAGAGCAATCCGCTTTTTCGAAAGAGAGCACCCAGCGAGTCTGGATGCTCTCTTTCGAGGAAGCCCTATTTACATTGAAGAACGCCTTCTTTTGAAAGAGGAACTTTCAAAAGAAGGCGTTCTTCCTCATGAAACGAGGTTTACCGCCATTGAAAGAACGCGGTATTTCGAAATTATTTCGAAAGAACGCGGCTTGAGTCTGGACGCAGGGGAAGTTTTTTCGGGAAAAGGCTACTTTTCCCGAAAAAACCCCTGAGTCTGGACACAGCCCCAGAAAAAAGAGGAAGTGCAGAAGACTCCATGAAATCCAGGGGGGCTTTGCAGGTGATATTGATTTGGTGTGAAAGGTGCTCAGATACCAGTGATGGACGGCAGCATTGATACCGATCGATGGATTAGAACAGCAACTAAGCGAAGGCCAGAGGTGAGGTCCGGGTTGGCTGGAGGCCAGTCACACTCTAAGGGTGAAGGCCCAGATTTTGAAAGGTTGCAAAATCTACCTGATTTAGGAACCTGGATCACATTTTCTAATGGAATATGGGCATTTAGAAGCCAAAATTCCCATAGCCATCAATG